>NC_030808.1:84542593-85157593 GCF_001704415.2 Capra hircus
AACTTCTCCATCTCATTTCCTCAATGGTAAAATGTGGGGTAAAATACCCACTTCCCTTGGGATCGTTGAACACTTTAAATGAGATAATAAACAGAAAGTGTCTGGAGTATAGTTGGAAGAGTTGGAACACAAAAACCTTGGTTCAAAATTGGATAAAAAGCCAAAAAATTTATTAGAAAGGATCTTTCCTTCTTTGAAGAAACCTCAAGCTTCCTGCCATGGGTGTTGAAGTCTGAGCTTCAGTGACCATTAACCTCCATAATCTCCTTGTGTCCTGGGAATCACAAGAAATGAAAGGCCTAACAGTGCCATGGTGACCGTCTAGCAGTGGTGCAGAAATGTGATCTGCTCAGGAAGATCTCCCCTAAAAATTCCATTTTCAAGGCTTTATCAAGCCAGAATTCCTGCTTCAGTAATGTCCTTGCTATGGGTGAGAGATGCAACTATAGCCTTACAGTCTCAATAATTCTCATTGTACATCTGCACCCTCCATCATTTGTGTGTACCTAGTGTTTAGCACTATACCTGGCACAAAGCAGGTCTTCTCCAAAGGTTTGCTGACAGAAGGAGGAACCAGAGAAATATATGGATGAGCTCCCGTTCCTGTTCTCTTTTTGTCATTCTCCATGCATAGTTCCCCACCTAGCTTTCCTGCTTCTTTCAGGCTATCAGTCCTGCCTTTTACTTATCTCTTGGCAACACTCACCTCCTCCAGGAAGCCTCCCTTGATCTGTCATTCCCCCAATCCCAGCCACAGAGTCTAGTGCTTGATCTTTCTTCAGAGTTAATATGGCTTTTGGATAATGCTTTTGCCCCATATGGAGCAAAATATGGAGTTGCCCCATATTTTTATCTAGTATTTTTCCATCAACTCCATCTAGGGCAGGAATTGTCTTTAATGACTTGAAAAATATTGTCACATGTACCCCAATGTTCATCGCAGCACTGTTTACAATAGCCAGGACATGGAAACAACCTTGATATCCATCAGCAGATGAATGGATAAGAAAGCTGTGGTACATATACACAATGGAGTATTACTCAGCTGTTAAAAAGAATTCATTTGAATCAGTTCTGATTAGATGGATGAAACTGGAGCAAAAAAGACACAGATGTGTAGAGCGGACTTTTGGACTCTGAGGGAGAGGGAGAGGGCGGGATGATTTGGGAGAATGGCATTGAAACATGTATACTAACATGTAAGAAACTAATCACCAGTCTAAGTTTGATGCTTGGAGCTGGTGCACAGGGATGATCCAGAGAGATGATATGGGGTGGGAGGTGGGAGGGGGGTTCATGTTTGGGAACTCATGTACACCTGTGGTGGATTCATGTCAATGTATGGCAAAACCAATACAGTATTATAAAGTAAAATGAAGTAAAAATAAAAAATTAAAAATAAATAAATAAATAAATTCAGTCCCAGAAAATAAATAAATAAAATGAGGTTTTGATGTATTTAGGTGAGAGACCATATACAACAGGATTACTTATACAAAGGTGAAAGTAGACAGATGGTCCTGCCTTCAGAAGGTTTATGTGGCAGGACAGGTAAGACCTAAAGCTACAGCGCAGGAAGTGAAGAGTGCAGAAAGACTGATGTGGTGAAGGGATGATGGGAGAAAGGGAAAGTCCCCGTCACACCTGGCAGATGTCACCAGCAGGGTGACTGTCGGAGGAGGTGCCAGCTGAGTCCTGGAAATAACCTAGGAAGAGCACTGCTGGCAGAGGAGAAAACCTGTGCAAAGTCATGGGAAAGGGAGGGTGGCGGGTGTACGTGGTGGGTATTTATATCACATTTTACAGTTCTTAAAGGGCACCACACTCTGTTTTCATTTGTTTCTGCATAGCAGCCAGTGAGGAAGACAAGGCAGAGGTTCCCGGGCTACACTCACAGAAATAAAGAGAGGCCAAGGGGCTCACCCAAACTGGTGTTGAACTAGGACACAGCTGTCACTGGAACTGAGGTCTGACTGCAGGTCCACAAGTGAAAACTCCCTCTTTGGACAAAGTGATGGCATCTGTAGAAATGATTCATTCTTGCTAAACTGATGACCAATGGCTTAGGTGCATTCAAATGATATACCTCTTGTGTCTGGGAGGCAGCAATCTAAGAAGCTCTGTGGGTACCTGGAAGAACTATGAAAGCCCTGGATGCTGGAGTGGATGCGGATCACAGACACTCTTCTGGGTCAGCTCTGAACAATGGAGGACTGTGTAAGGTGTGTGCCATCATAGGGGAGGGGAAGCCTCGAATTATGGTGGAGGTTAGGGTCACTACACCCTTGCTATGAGCTGGGCACTGTGTTCTGTGTATTACCTAGATTCTTTCGCTTGATCCTCATACCAAAACTATGAGGTAGGTTCTCATCCCATGTTTACAGGCTGGAGAAATGGAAGCTTAGAAAAGTGAGGAAACCCTTCTCAGGTTCTCAACTGGTAAGGGGTAGAGTCAGCATTCAGATGCAACAGTAAGTGGGTGTGTCTTTGCCAGTGAGCTAGAGGTTCATAACCACTTGTGTGCCACAGACTCCTTTGGACATCTGATAAAGCCCACAGACCCCTTCTGAGAAAAATGTTTTTAAATGGATAAGATGTGTAGGTCTTATGAAGAAAGCCAATTATATTAAAATTTTAATTGCTAAAATATTAGAAAGCAAATTTTGTATATAGCAATATAAGCGCTTCTTTGTTAATTAGTTAAATAATTAGAGCTGGTAGCAGCTCATGATTTGGAAGTCCTGATGAATGTCAACAAGATTTTGAGATAAAAGCAACAACTGTAATGAAAATATCTGTGATTTCTGCTGATGACAAAATCATGGCTGCCAGTAATACTATTGTTTCGTTCACTCAAAATAGGAGAAAATGCTGAATTTCAGTGAAAAGCTAGTGAAAATTAAAAAGCTGTTGTTTCCATTCCAGTTTACAAGTCTCCTGAATTCTCTTCAGTAACCCGAGGCTAGGGACTCCTGGGCCAGGCTAGACAGTGGTCAGAATCTTGATGGACAGAGTTTTTGCAGCCCAACCCTTCCTGCAGCCCCAGCGCCACCTTGATTGGTGATGGGAGCTTTAAAACACCTCCTAGGGCAAAGCAATCAATCTCTGTGGGGTAGGAAACTGTGCTGATGGATCTTACAGGGCTGGAAGCTGATCAAAGGGCTGTAAAGGTAAACACAGGAGAGAGAGGGGGGCAGGGGCTCTCAGTGATGGAAGATGGGTGGCGGAGGGATGGGGAGAGGAGGGCCAGGGACTCCAGCCAGATCCTGCACACAGTGAGTACCTAGAAGTCTGAGGAGCAGAGCTCAGCTGAGGCAAGATGAAGAGCAGGGGAGAAGGGGAGGCGGAATACTCTCCTTTTCCTCCACTAGCAATAGCACGGAAGAATGGGAATAGGAAGTAAAACCATATTGTCCAAAACTAATTGTCCTCACTTTCCAGCCCTACAGTCTTAGGTAAATCACATTCCATCTCCAAATCCCCATTGCCTTATCTATGTGGGAGGAACTGAAACACTGAACTCACAGGCCCTTTGAAGGGTTAACACACTGATTGGCACTTGGCAGAGCACTTGGCACATGGTTGTTGCTCAATACAATTAGGCTGAACTATATGAGACTGATGTTTCTGAAGGTCAAGAACAGTTGGATATGGTTCGTTTCATGATTCCAATTACAGTTCCTGGAAAACAAGGGAAGCTGCTGAGAGCATACTCAGCTCCATCTGGTGGGATTGGATGTACATGGAACTAACGGCATCCACCCCATCTCCTGTGTTTGAGGGGTGTTCCTGAAAACTTCCTTCCTCACCTTCTTCCCATGCCAGAGTAAATTCTATAAAGGGATGCTCTGGCAGTTTTCTCTTTGGCATTCCAGGGACTGATAAATCACAGATCACACTAAGGCACAGTATGGACTCCTGTGATCTGTCAGCGAAGAAGAGGCAGATGCAGGAGGAAAAAGGACCTTACTACATTCCTTTGACCAGTTCTCTTATTCATACTTTTCTGAGCAAATAAAAGCCCAGAGTGGGGACTGGAAAACCCTATGGGCAGTTCAGTTCAGTTCAGTCACTCAGTCATGTCCGACTCTTTGTGACTCCATGAACCACAGCATGCCAGGCCTCCCTGTCCATCATCAACTCCCACAGTCCACCCAAACCCATGTCCATTGAGTCAATGATGCCATCCAAACATCTCATCCTCGGTCGTCCCCTTCTCCTCCTGTCCTCAATCTTTCCCAGCATCAGGGTCTTTTCAAATGAGTCAGGTGGCCAAAGTATTGGAGTTTCAGCTTCAACATCAGTCCTTCCAATGAACAACCAGGACTGACCTCCTTTAGGATGGACTGGTTGGATTTCCTTGCAGTCCAAGGGACTCTCAAGAGTCTTTTCCAACACCACAGTTCAAAAGCATCAACTCTTTGACACCCAGCTTTCTTTATAGTCCAACTCTCACATCCATACATGACTACTGAAAAAACCATAGCTTTGACTAGACGGACATTTGTGGGCAAAGAAATGTCTCTGCTTTTGAATATGCTGTCTAGGTTGGTCATAACTTTTCTTCCAAGGAGTAAGCTTCTTTTAATTTCATGGCTACAATCACCATCTGCAGTGATTTTGGAGCCCAGAAAAATAAAGTCAGCCACTGTTTCCACTGTTTCTCCATCTATTTGCCATGAAGTGATGGGACCGGATACCATGATCTCTGCTTTATGAATGTTGAGCTTTAAGCCAACTTTTTCACTCTCCTCTTTCACTTTCAGCAAGAGGTTCTTTAGTTCCTCTTCACTTTCTGCCATAAGGGTGGTGTCAGCTGCATATCTGAGGTTATTGATATTTCTTCCCGCAATCTTGATTCCAGCTTGTGCTTCCTTCAGCCAGGTGTTTCTTATGATGTACTCTGCATAGAAGTTAAATAAGCAGGGTGACAATGTACAGCCTTGACGTACTCCTTTTCCTATTTGGAACCAGTCTGTTGTTCCATGTCCAGTTCTAACTGTTGCTTCCTGACCTGCATATAGGTTTCTCAAGAGGCAGGCCAGGTGGTCTGGTATTCCCATCTCTTTCAGAATTTTCCACAGTTTATTGTGATCCACACAGTCAAAGGCTTTGGCATAGTCAATAAAGCAGAAATAGATGTTTTTCTGGAATTCTCTTGCTTTTTCGATGATCCAGCGGATGTTGGCAATTTGATCTCTGGTTCCTCTGCCTTTTCTAAAACCAGCTTGAACATCTGGAAGTTCACGGTTCACATATTGCTGAAGCCTGGCTTGGAGAATTTTGAGCATTACTTTACCAGCATGTGAGATGAGTGCAACTGTGCGGTAGTTTGAGCATTCTTTGGCATTGCCTTTCTTTGGGATTGGAATGAAAACTGACCTTTTCCAGTCCTGTGGCCACTGCTGAGTTTTCCAAATTTGCTGGCATATTGAGTGCAGCACTTTCACAGCATCATCTTTCAGGATTTGAAATAGCTCAACTCGAATTCCATCACTTCCACTAGCTTTGTTCATAGTGATGCTTTCTAAGGCCCACTTGACTTCGCATTCCAGGATGTCTGGCTCTAGGTGAGTGATCACACTATTATGATTATCTGGGTCGTGAAGATCTTTTTTTGTATAGTTCTTCTGTGTATTCTTGCCACCTCTTCTTAATAGCTTCTGCTTCTGTTAGGTCCCTATCATTTCTGTCCTTTATTAAGCCCATCTTTGCATGAAATGTTCCCTTGGTTTCTCTAATTATCTTCAAGAGATCTCTAGTCTTTCCCATTCTGTTGTTTTCCTCTATTTCTTTGCATTGATCACTGAGGAAGGCTTTCTTATCTCTTCTTGCTATTCTTTGGAACTCTGCGTTCAGATGGGTATATCTTTCCCTTTCTCCTTTGCTTTTGGCTTCCCTTCTTTTCACAGCTATTTGTATGGCCTCCTCAGAGAGCCATTTTGCTTTTTTGCATTTCCTTTTCTTGGGGATGGTCTTGATTCCTGTCATCTGTACAATGTCACAAACCTCCATCCATAGTTCATCAGGCACTCTCTCTGTCAAATCTAGTCCCTTAAATCTATTTTTCACTTCCACTGTATAGTCATAAGGGATTTGATTTAGGTCATACTTGAATGGTCTAGTGGTTTTCTCCACTTTCTTCAATTTAAATCTGAATTTGGCAATAAGGAGTTCGTGATCTGAGCTACAGTCAGCTCCTGGTCTTGTTTTTGTTGACTGTATAGAGCATCTCCATCTTTGGTTGCAAAGAATATAATCAATCTGATTTCGGTGTTGACCATCTGGTGTGTCCATGTGTAGAGTCTTCTCTTGTGTTGTTGCTATTACAAGTGCATTCTCTTGGCAGAACTCTATTAGCCTTTGTCCTACTTCATTCTGCACTCCAAGGCCAAATTTGCCTGTTACTCCAGGTGTTTCTTGACTTCCTACTTTTGCATTCCAGTCCCCTATAAGGAAAAGGACATCTTTTTAGGGTGTTAGTTCTAGAAGGTTTGTAGGTCTTCATAAAACTGTTCAACTTCAGCTTCTTCAGCATTACTGGTTGGGTCATAGACTTGGATTACTGTGATACTGAATGGTTTGTTTTGGAAATGAACAGAGATCATTCTGTCATTTTTGAGATTCCATCCAAGTACTGGGGGTAGACCTAGGTTCAAATCCATGTTCTGTACTTAACACTTAATTGCTTGTTTCACTTGGACCCATCACAACCACTCTGAACCTCGATCCCCTCTTCTGTAGGAAGGGGATGTTAGAACAGAGCATCTCCAAGATCTCATCCATGGGTAACCTTGACCATGGAGACTTTGGTTTGCTCCTCTGCTCTGCACTGGGCAGGCCACAGTGTCATTGTAGGTCTCAGTTTAGGGATCAGCTCAGCATTGTAACAGTAACTCACCCCGTGTAGTGCAGTTCATGGAATCCAAGTTTGAAGATGCAGCTGTAGAACTGTGCAGATGTCTGAAGAGCGTCATAGAAGAACCTTGTGATAGACAAAGTGAGCATCCACAGGAGTGTCTGAAATGAGGCAGAGGAGTAACTGTTTAGGTTTGTTTGGCACTAAAGTATTTTAAAAGTTTATTTCATATTAAATCATAAAAACCATATGGAAAAGTGATTATAAACTCTTTTCGCAGTAATAAAACAGCCCTTGGGGCACAGAAGCACATAAGCTTAATACACCTAAAAATATCTTATTTTTCTACAGCTTGATTGAAACTGATGTAGGTGTGCTTGGCATCTGACTTGAGGAGGTCGTGCCTTTTCTTCTTCTGCTAATAATACTGTTTGGCAGCTTTACACTCTATCTTACCACAGATCTTTGCCAAAACTTGAATTTACTTCCGTCAGATTAACTGTCTCCAAAAACAAACTGGCATTTCTTCTAAGGGCTCCGATTAAAAGGATAAGCTTGAGTGACACTCCCTTAAATGGCTGGATGTTCTCACAGGGCTAGGAAATCAGAACTGTAAAAGCAGCAGGGCTGAATTCAGTCACATGGCTGCTCAGGCACTTGGACAGGGAGAGGGGCTGCCCTTTCCCTCTGCTGTGTTTAGAAACCCTGGGTGAATTATGATCTTGAATACATACCTCTCAAAAAACTGTGAGAAGAAAACCACTGTTTTGTTCTAGGTCCCAACCCTCCAGTTCTTTGTTTGTTTTAAATATCATTTTTACTAATTTTGCTGATCGAATTATGTTGGCTTCCCCAAAGCACCAAGGAAATAGGGGCCTTTTCTAGTTGCACAGCTGAATGCATATGGAATTTGAATGAGTCCACTATGTATGGTCCAACGAACTTTCTGTCTTTAACATTCCAGTAGACAGAGAGGAGAATCCAGGGAAGACAGAAAGCAAGAAAAGAGGAAGGAAGCACTGGCTAGCTTTTCCCTCTCTCTTGTTTATAATTTGATCCCTCAAGAATAAGAGTCAGGGTCAAAATAACTTTCCAAGCAGATATTTTTCTTTCTGTCTTTTATTATTGTGTTAAATGTATTTATTTATGTTGAGGAAACAATAGGGAAGGGCTAGGGGAGAAAGAAATAGGTTACTGATTCTTGTACGTTACAAATTTGAATGCCTAACACAAGAAAAAATTCAAGTGAGATAACATTTCAAGAATCACATTGAAACGTGGCTATTAGACACACACATTCACTCTCTCTTTCTTACAACTATCTATCCCCCTGTAAGTAAAACTCTGTGAAAGAACTCTGTGAAAAATCTATGGAAAACGCTTTGTCAGCTGTAAATACTATGTTAAATTTTCTAATCCTATGTTGATATTAACTATCTAAAAATGAAGGACAAAATAGCTATTATTATTAATTTTATCCCATAACTTTTACTACTCTGCCTGAGAAGATGTAGGATCAATAATTAATATAATCATTAATTAAGTAATTTTTAATTAATGCTGAGGGGAAAAAATTTTTGCTTGGATTGTTATATTGAGTTAAATTTTTTTATTGCCCAGATCCAAATTTCTTAGATAAGCCTTGGCTTATCTAAGCATGGTTATGCCAAAGCATAAACAGACTGTCATTGTGCTTAGCTTAGTGTGGCTATCAGTGAGCTCTGCTAGGGGTGGGAGGGATGTCAGCTTTGCCATTTCTTGTTCATTTGTGTTCACATTATTAATATTACCTTCAACATGTGGTTTCATTGTATGAATGTTTTAAAGCCATTAATCCACGTTATGCGGGACACTGTAGCTAAAACTAGATAATGTAATTCACAATTCCCTTTAGCCAAGTGAAGGAAGATTGTAATGCCTGACAATGTACCGAAAACAGCCTAAGAGTTGAGGGTGTCTGGTCAGCTCTCTGGGCCATGATCCCTCTACCAGGATCCCTCCTGCTCTATAGAAGACTATACTCATCCAACACGTGGGATAAAGCCAAGGCCTCAGGGTCAGCCCCCACACTGGGCATTGAGGTCAGAATATATATCAGTGTATATAAATCAATATATTTGCTTATAAAATTATAATACATAACATGCACACACATATATAATAAAAGTGAACCATTTTTTTTTCTACTTTTACCTGTAAGTATAAGCTTAATCTGATTTTGAGGTCACTTCTTGAGGTTATTTACATAAAGATAAAATACATATTGTTATCTTCATTTTACTGATAAGGAAAATTAAGTTGCTGAGGGTCACAGTTAGCAATTTTCCTATTTTTGGTAGCCTACTGAAAGAGGAACTCCCCAGGTCAGTAGGTGCCCAATATGCTACTGGAAATCAGTGAAGAAATAACTCCAGAAAGAATGAAGGGATGGAGCCAAAGCAAAAACAATATCCAGTTGTGGATGTGACTGGTGATAGAAGCAAGGTCCAATACTGTAAAGAGCAATATTGCATAGGAACCTGGAATGTCAAGTCCATGAATCAAGGCAAATTGGAAGTGGTCAAACAAGAGATGGCAAAGGTGAACGTCAACATTCTAGGAATCAGCGAACTAAAATGGATGGGAATGGGTGAATTTAACTCAGATGACCATTATATCTATTACTGCGGACAGGAATCCCTTAGAAGAAACGGAGTAGCCATCATGGTCAACGAAAGAGTCTGAAATGCAGTACTTCGATGCAATCTCAAAAACGACAGAATGATTTCTGTTCGTTTCCAAGGCAAACCATTCAATATCACAGTAATCCAAGTCTATGCCCCAACCAGTAACACTGAAGAAGCTAAAGTTGACCAGCTCTATGAAGACCTACAAGACCTTTTAGAACTAACACCCAAAAAAGATGTCCTTTTCATTATAGGGGACTGGAATGCAAACGTAGGAAGTCAAGAAACACCTGGAGTAACAGGTAAATTTGGCCTTGGAATATGGAATGAAACAGGGCAGAGACTAATAGAGTTTTGCCAAGAAAATGCACTGGTCATAGCAAACACCCTCTTCCAACAACACAAGAGAACACTCTACACATGGACATCACCAGATGGTCAACACCAAAATCAGATTGATTATATTCTTTGCAGCCAAAGATGGAGATGCTCTATACAGTCAACAAAAACAAGACCAGGAGCTGACTGTGGCTCAGATCATGAACTCCTTATTGCCAAATTCAGACTTAAATTGAAGAAAGTAGGGAAAACCACCAGCCCATCAGGTATGACCTAAATCAAATCCCTTATGATGATACAGTGGAAGTGAGAAATAGATTTAAGGGACTAGGTCTGATACATAGAGTGCCTGATGAACTATGGACTGAGGTTTGTGACATTGTACAGGAGACAGGAATCAAGACCATCCCCATGGAAAAGAAATGCAAAAAAGCAAAATGGCTGTCTGGGGAGGCCATACAAATAGCTGTGAAAAGAAGAGAAGTGAAAAGCAAAGGAGAAAAGGAAAGATATAAGCATCTGAATGCAGAGTTCCAAAGAATAGCAAGGAGAGATAAGAAAGCCTTCCTCAGTGATCGATGCAAAGAAATAGAGGAAAGCAACAGAATGGGAAAGACTAGAGATCTCTTCAAGAAAATTAGAGATACCAAGGGAACATTTCATGCAAAGATGGGCTCAATAAAGGACAGAAATTGTATGGACCTAACAGAAGCAGAAGATATTAAGAAGAGGTGGCAAGAATACATGGAAGAACTGTACAAAAAAAGATCTTCAAGACCCAGATAATCACGATGGTGTGATCACTCACCTAGAGCCAGACATCTTGGAATGTGAAGTCAAGTGGGCCTTAGAAAGCATCACTACGGACAAAGCTAGTGGAAGTGATGGAATTGCGGTGGAGCTATTTCAAATCCTGAAAGATGATGCTGTGAAAGTGCTGCACTCAATATGCCAGCAAATTTGGAAAACTCAGCAGTGGCCACAGGACTGGAAAAGGTCAGTTTTCATTCCAATCCCAAAGAAAGGCAATGCCAAAGAATGCTCAAACTACCGCACAGTTGCACTCATCTCACATGCTGGTAAAGTAATGCTCAAAATTCTCCAAGCCAAGCTTCAGCAATATGTGAACCGTGAACTTCCAGATGTTCAAGCTGGTTTTAGAAAAGGCAGAGGAACCAGAGATCAAATTGCCAACATCCGCTGGATCATCGAAAAAGCAAGAGAATTCCAGAAAAACATCTATTTCTGCTTTATTGACTATGCCAAAGCCTTTGACTGTGTGGATCACAATAAACTGTGGAAAATTCTGAAAGAGATGGGAATACCAGACCACCTGACCTGCCTCTTGAGAAACCTATATGCAGGTCAGGAAGCGACAGTTAGAATTGGACATGGAACAACAGACTGGTTCCAAATAGGAAAAGGAGTACGTCAAGGCTGTACATTGTCACCCTGCTTATTTAACTTCTATGTTGAATACATCGTGAGAAACGCTGGGCTGGAAGAAGCACAGGCTGGAATCAAGATTGCGGGAAGAAATATCAATAACCTCAGATATGCAGCTGACACCACCCTTATGGCAGAAAGTGAAGAGGAACTAAAGATCCTCTTGATGAAAGTGAAAGCGGAGAGTGAAAAAGTTGGTTTAAAGCTGAACATTCAGAATACGAAGATCATGGCATCTGGTCCTATCACTTCATGGGAAATAGATGGGGAAACAGTGGAAACAGTGTCAGACTTTATTTTGGGGGGCTCCAAAATCACTGCAGATGGTGATTGTAGCCATGAAATTAAAAGATGCTTACTCCTTGGAAGAAAGGTTATGACCAACCTAGACAGCATATTCAAAAGCAGAGACATTACTTTGCCCACAAATGTCCGTCTAGTCAAGGCTATGGTTTTTCCAATGGTCATGTATGGATGTGAGAGTTGGACTGTGAAGAAAGCTGAATACCGAGGAATTGATGCTTTTAAACTGTAGAGTTGGAGAAGACTCTTGAGAGTCCCTTGACTCCTTGCAAGAGGAGATCTAAAGGGATTTCTTTGGAAGGAATGATGCTAAAGCTGAAACTCCAGTACTTTGGCCACCTCATGCGAAGAGTTGACTCATTGGAAAAGACTCTGATGCTGGAAGGGATTGGAGACAGGAGGAGAAGGGGACGACAGAGGATGAGATGGCTGGATGTCATCACTGACTCGATGGACATGAGTTTGAGTGGATTCTGGAAGTTGGTGATGGACATGGAGGCCTGGCGTGCTGCGATTCATGAGGTCACAAAGAGTGGGACACGACTGAGCGACTGAACTGAACTGAACTGTATTTTTCCATAGTCTTAGGAAAGTGAAAGTGAAGTCGCTCAGTCGTGTCCAACTCTGCGACCCCATGGACTGTAGCCTATCAGGCTCCTCCGTCCATGGCATTCCCCAGGGATTTTCCAGGCAAGAGTACTGGAGTGGTTTGCCATTTCCTTCTCCAGGGGATCTTCCCGACCCAGGGATCGAACTCAGGTCTCCTGCATTGTAGGCAGACGCTTTACCGTCTTAGCCACCAGGGAAGAGCCATGTTTTTCCATAACTACTTGGAGAAAAAGAAAATAAAAACATCAAGTAGTTTAGTCAACACTGTTTCTGTTTCTCTAAGATTTGTTTTAGGGAGGAAACATTTTCACTTGATAGTATATGGGGAAAAAATACTTGCAAACCAATTACTAATAATGATCAGTAAAAGTGAGTGGGATCTAACCCAGAATTGGCTCAATTTTTACCCTGATATTAATAATCAATGTTGCATCATTTCTGTTATCTGGTTATTCTAACCATCCCTCCATTTTTCTCCTTCTCATCCACCGGTTTTGTCTCCAGATCATCCTTTGCACCAGCACATCTACCAACTAGGGGTCAGCTTCTTTTATGGCATAGACTCAGAATTTTCATGTTTACATGTAAAATAACTCCAGTAAAATGGAAGGATGATTTTAAATGTTGCTTGGAAATATAACTCAAGCTCACCTCATTCATTTTATGTGATACTGTTAATATTATAAAAATAATATACTCTTGTTATATATAAAATTTGGAGAATATAGAAAAAAAGGAGAAGAAAAATTACTCATAACCCAATATGATCAAAATTAACATTTTGGTATATTATCTTCTAATATTATTCATAGTTTTCTTTTGCATAGTTGTGATCATATTGCATAGATAACTTTATACCCTATTCTTTTTTTGCCTTAATATAAATATGATAAACATCATTCATGTTTACTAATTCTTATTATAAGTATTTCCTAAGTATAAGTTCCTGTGGAAGCATACTTTTATATGCACAAAAATCCTTGAGGTAAGAGAATAAATATTATGTAGGTATTTGGAAATAGATGGGGAGCCAGTGGAAACAGTGTCAGACTTTATTTTGGGGGGCTCCAAAATCACTGCAGATGGTGACTGCAGCCATGAAATTAAAAGATGCTTACTCCTTGGAAGGAAAGTTATGACCAACCTAGACAGCATATTCAAAAGCAGAGATATTACTTTGCCAACAAAGCTCCGTCTAGTCAAGGCTATGGTTTTTCCATTGGTCATGTATAGATGTAAGAGTTGGACTGTGAAGAAAGCTGAGCACTGAAGAATTGATGCTTTTAAACTGTGGTGTTGGAGAAGACTCTTGAGAGTCCCTTGGACTGCAAGGAGATCCAACCAGTCCATTCTAAAGATCAGTCCTGGTTGTTCTTTGGAAGGACTGATGTTGAAGCTGAAACTCCAATACTTTGGCCACCTGATGCGAAGAGTTGACTCATTGGAAAAGACTCTGATGCTGGAAGGGACTGGGGGCAGGAGGAGAAGGGGACGACAGAGAATGAGATGCCTGGATGGCATCACCGACTCGATGGACATGAGTTTGAGTGAACTCTGCGAGTTGGTGATGGACAAGGAGGCCTGGTGTGCTGCATTTAATGGGGTCGCAAAGAGTCAGACACGACTGAGCGACTGAACTGAACTGATGTATAGTTAACTGCGGATTCCAACTCCAATGGGACATATGAATAGATTGAATAGTTAATTAATTACATTTTCCTTTCTTTTGGTGACTAATTCATCTTTCTGAATTTTGCTAAGTGGATGAAAGATATTTTGTATTTTTCTAACACTTGTCTTCATACAGGAAAGAGAAAGTAACCTGAGAATACAGTAACTGGCAAAGGGAAACCATTTTTAAAAAAAATTACAGATAATGCATAAATATTATTCATACTTTATATTGTACTAAGTATTAAATAAAATATTAATAAAAGGTCATTGTGTGTATAATATTTTAATAAATAATTTTAAAGGTACAGTTTCTTATTGCTTCTAATAATTTTAGTGTGGATTACTAAAAATATGAAAGTTAGCCGCTATTTTATAAATATATTTCTTCACCAGCAAAGATTATTTTAAAAAGCAAAAAGCTAACTTTTACATAACAATTTTCATTCCTTAAAATAGTAAGAACTGTATATAATGAAAGAAGAAAAACAAAATTTTTATGAAACTCTCCCTGAATATAAGCTGCTACATGGAGAATAACTTCATAAGAAACTGGTATGATGAAAAGAATATTGCTAATGTCAATTCTGACTTCTCATAAGCACCATTTTCAATAAAGATGCTTGCTTTATGGTACAGTTATAATTATTTTAAATCAAATAAAGGGACAAATTAAGAAGTGTTTTCCTATGCGTATATCCATGTGTGTATGTATATATACATATACATGTATATATATGTATACATACATATATATACATATATATATTTTTTGATATTTAATTCATATAAACCAAATTTGATTACCTTATATAGGCTACACACACACACACACACATATGCGTGCGCGCGCACACACACACACACACATATATATATATAGGCAATATATATACATACAGGTACTGTGGAAATAAAATTAACAAAAATTCTTTGAAAATTTAGTCAATATATTTATGAATATATAGTTCAATTTAGACAAAAATATTTGGATTATTTTATGGCATTCTACAGCTAATTCTACTGCATTTGTCTAAACTTTTTCCAGAAAAAAAGTGAAGCTTTTTTGTTTGTTTTCTTACAGACACATATTTTTACTGGCATGTAGTTGTTTTACAATGTTGTGTTAATATCTATACAGCAAAGTGACTCAGTTATACACATATACACATTCTTTTTCATATTCTTTTCCATTATGGTTTATCCCAGGATGTTGAATATAGTTATGGTTCCCTGTGCAATATAGTAGGAGCTTGTTTATTCATCCTATATGTGATAGTTGCATCTGCTAATTCCAAATTCCCAGTTCTTCCCTCCTTCACCCTGCCTCCCCCATAGCAAGCACAATTCTGCTCTTTGTCAGTGAGTCTGTTTCTGTTTTTTAGATAGGTTCATTTATGCTGCATATTAGATTCCACATATAAGTGATACCAGATGGTATTTGTCTCTCTCTTTCTCACCTACTTTTCTCAGTATGATCATCTCTAGTTGCATCCATGTTGCTGCAAATGACTTTATTTCATTCTTTTTTCAGTTCAGTTCAGTTCAGTCGCTCAGTTGTGTACGACTCTTTGCGACCCCATGAATCGCAGCACGCCAGGCCTCCCTGTCCATCACCAACTCCCGGAGTTTACCCAAACTCATGTCCATCATGTCGGTGATGCCATCCAGCCATCTCATCCTCTGTCGTCCCCTTCTCCTCCTGCCCCCAGTCCCTCCCAACATCAGGGTGTTTTCCAATGAGTCAACTCTTTGCATGAGGTGACAAAAGTATGTGGAGTTTCAGCTTCAACATCAGTCCTTCCAAAGAACACCCAGGACTGATTTCCTTTAGAATGGATTGATTGGATCTCCTTGCAGTCCAAGGGACTCTCAAGAGTCTTCTCCAACACCACAGTTTAAAAGCATCAATTCTTCAGTGCTCAGCTTTCTTCACAGTCCAACTCTCACATCTATACATGACCACTGGAAAAACCATAGCCTTGACTAGATGGACCTTTGTTAGCAAAGTAATGTCTCTACTTTTTAGTATGCTATCTAGGTTGGTCATAACTTTCCCTTCAAGGAGTAAGCGTCTTTTAATTTCATGGCTGCAATCACCATCTGCAGTGATTTTGGAGCCCCCCAAAATAGAGTCTGACACTGTTTCTACTGTTTCCCCATCTATTTCCCCTGAAGTGATGGGACCAGATGCCATGATCTTAGTTTTCTGAACGTTGAGCTTTAAGCCAACTTTTTCACTCTTCTCTTTCACTTTCAAGAGGCATTTTTTCTAAGTAATAGTCCATTGTATATATGTACTGCACCTTCTTTATCCATTCATCTGTTGATGGCCATTTAGGTTGTGTCTATGCCTTGGCTATTGTCAATAGTACTGCTATGAACATAGCAGTGTATGTACCTTTTTGAATTATAGTTTTGTCTGGACACATGCCCAGGAGTGGGATTGCTGGATCATATAGTAATTCTATTTTTAATTTTCTGAGAAACATCTGTACTGTTTTCTGTAGTGGCTACACCAACTTACATTCCTACCAACAGTGTAGGAGGGTTTCCATTTCTCCACACCTTCTCCAGCACTTAAGAAAGTTTTTAAATGGCCCCGGCTTTTGAATAAAACCAGTCCTCTGTGTTTTGACCATAGAATATATTAAGATCTAAAATCCTCTGTGGCTGTGAAGGTGCTTAAGTTATTTCAGTCCTGGACAGCCCCATTTTAAGCATTGAAAAAAGTGAAGAATTTCATCAACCAGATGTTTCTTTCATTTCTTTCTTCCCCTTGCTTTCTTCCTCTCTTCCTTCCTTCCTTTTGTTTTTAACTGATTCCATGGAGTTTCTTTAACATACTATGGCCTTGTAGTTAAACTATAAACAATCTAATTTGTTAATCCTTTTATTTTCTGGAAATTCCTTTAAGTATACTTAACACAGATTCCAAGGCAAGTTCTTTGAATATTTTTCACTGAATTGGTAATTTTTTAAAAAAAATCACTTCTTAGTCAAAATAAACTTTGAATCTCAGAAAGGATAGTGTTCTTGCTTTAGAATTCTCAGGTATATCTGACAAACAGTTGGAACCCTGGAGTAATCTCACTGAGCCTCAGTTTCACCATCAGCAAAACAAGAATGCTAATTATACTCTCCTTAGAGGGATGCTGTACATTTGAAGTGAAAAGGCATTTGTGCACCCTCCTTGGCAGAATGCCTGGCACATAGCAAGTGCTCAATAAACAGTAGCGCTCAGTTATTTAATATGTCATTTCCTTGTATGTGTGATACAAACAGTCCTGAACTCATGCTACATGCCCAAATGTTCAGTTATTTTGCTCCAGGTAACCTAAGGACTGTTATAGAACTCAGGGTAAGTACATTTAATTCTCAGATGGCATATTTGTTGACATTAGTCATTATATATTAATTGTGGAAACAGAAAGACAAGCAATTATGCCTAGAAATACTAGAACTTACAACAAAGACTTAATTTATAAAACACATTTTTATGTGTTGATTGTGGTCAGGAACCAAAAAAGGAATCAAAGTTCTGATAAAAGATTATGAAAATTAAAAGGAGTTTTAAAAAAACCTATACAAACTCTCCCAAAACACTTTTTTGAATATTCTGAGCCTGGCATGATAGCATCTGAGATTCTTAATATGCTTCAGAGGTATTCTACTGACCTAATAGAATTTCACATGTATGTCTAAAAGAAAGCATTGCATTTGCTGTATTTAACCACTTTTGAAAATCAGTTAAGGGCCTCACCCACAAGTGTTGTTCAGTAGCTCAGTCATGCCCAACTCTTTGTGACCCCATGAACTGCAGCATGCCAGGCTTCCCTGTCTTTCACTATCCCCCAGAGTTTGCTCAAACTCATGTCCATTGAGTCAGTGATGCCATCCAACCATCTCATTCTCTAATTGCCCCCTTCTCCTGCCCTCAGTCTTTCCCAGCATCAGGGTCTTCTCCAATGAGTCACCTCTTCTCATCAGGTGGCTAAAGTATTAGAACTTCAGCTTCAGTAACAGTCCTTCCAATGAATATTCAAAATTGATTTCCTGAAGTATTGACTGGTTTGATCTTGCTGTCCAAGGGACTCTCACGAGTTTTCTCCAGCACTACAGTTTGAAAGGATCAATTCTTCAGCACTCATGCACAATAGAGAGCAGATATTAGAACAGTCTTGTACTGGAACTTAAAGTTATGATGAGAGGCAAGAAATGCTGCTCCACTCTAACAGGTGGAAAAAAAAAAAAAAAAACCACTCAAACCAAAAACCCCCAGCAATAATTCTGTTGTTCAACTCCAAATTTTTATACCATAAACAGTCAAATTTATTTGGTCACTACTGAGTGACATGGAATCTGTCAACATAATGCCTCGAAATGTGAGCCAAGGCAGATTGGAAAACAAACTGAAAACCTAGATTAGAGTGACTGTAGTTTCTTTAAAGTGATCTAAACACATAAATTTCATCTTATTAAAGAAGAAAATCTCCTAGCCTGCTTGCTTTCCATAAGGGAAAACTATTCCCTCAATACATAATTTCTCCACCTTTTGTTCTGTGGCAGAGGTTCATGTTTCAATATACTAAATAAAGATGTGATTGGGAACGAGGGAAGGTCAAGGCACACAGCTCTCTCTTTCTCTCCCTAAAGATCTTATGTGGTTTCCAATCAATTCAGTCAAGGGCAAAACGAATTAATTAGTTGAAAGTGATATTTCAAATAAAACAATTAGCACTTTAATGCAGTTTTGTACGGGGTGGGGACTTCACCCAGACCCTTGCCTTTTGTCAAAATGAATTTGATTTCAAAGTTAATTTTAAAAATTAAAAGCAAAACCTTGAATTGCAACAAAAATATTTAACTATTTTTACCTACCCTTGCTGAGTGAATGAGAGAGTTTGGACAGATTTCCTCTGCCATTTTATTTAGGAAAAGAAAGAAATGAAACAAACAAAGGTTGGCATCCCGCTGCAGTTCTCAGAGGTATTCTGAGTTTCAGAGGTATTCTGAAAACCCTCCCTGGCATACTATTAGATACACAAATGATAGACTAGAGTATACATGATCAAAATGAGATGTACTGTGTAGTAAATGATCAATGTAAGAGGAAGTCAGCAATTTTTCTATTCCATATTGAGTATAAACATCCTAACATGTTAAAACTTTTGAAAGTACATACACACTACATAATTCTATAATTTGAATCAAAAGTATAAATAATAATGTAATTATTTATGCAATGATTCATAAATTGTGAGCCTTTTTCCCCCTAATCTACAAAAATGTAAATTAACTCTATAAAATTATAAGGTTAACAAAATTAACCCTCTAAAATATTTTTAAGAGGAACAATGGAGTGGATTTTAAAGTAATATTTCTTAGGACCAAAATCACTGCATCATTGGTATCTGGGAAACTAGGTACCACTCCAGTTTTAGTATATATAGTGTAATTTAGCAAAGCCCTAAAAAGTGCTCGGTTTAATGGGGGAGTACCATTGAGTATTATTGATTGATCTATCAAAGAAAATGAATGCTGTGAACGTAAACCAAACTGCACAATGAGTACCAACTACAGGCTTAAAATGGTCTCCCAAAGGCAAGCCAAATGAGCACCCGGCAAAGACAGAACTGCGGGATGACGACGCACTCAGAGGCGGGGGCCCCATGAATTCTGCTTGAATCTGACTAATGACCATGTCTTTGGCAGCCATCCTCAGCTGTGCTTCCCCTTGGAAATATTAAAAGTCTGTTGCACCCAAACCTAGGTAACATAGCCATCCCCCACCCGGACCCCAATGCACACACAAGCACAGTAACTAAGATAAGTAAAGGGCAAAATAACTTTTTAGTAAATGGAAACTTTCTTACTTCAGAGCCATCCCCAACACTACTGGTCCTGGACATTCCCCGATGAACAACTTTGATAGGAGTATTTTCAGCCGTATCACTAATTGGTCCACTCTTACTCTTTGCTTTAACATAAAACCAAAGGGGAAAAAGTGATTTCAAAGGCACCTACAATCTGACGTGTGCGAGCAGAACTGAAAAAAAAAAATTTTTTTTCAAAATTGGATTAATTAGCATTATCGGAAAAACAAAGGGAACAAAGCCACGGGTAAGTAGTGCATTAATCATATTGCTAGTAATTAGTGCCACAATAGAAATACAAGAGAAAACAAAGAAGTTGGAAATAGTTCTGAAACTAGTCATATTTTGTAGGTATCACTAGCTAAGAAATAGACATAATTGGACATGCAAAGAGGACAAGAATAAAATAGAATCTCAAAAATCACCTAACGTTGAAAGACTCGACTGCATAAATCCTGAATCCCAGAGAAATGGAGAAATTGATGTATTTGTAGTGTCTAATATCCAGAGTTTAAAAAACTAGGAAAGAAGAGGATGAGGGAGGATGGGAATAATTGGAGGAACAGACTGTATTTCCATTTTAAAAAGAGAGAGACTATGCAGTTATAACAAAGGTCCAGCCAAATCCCAAATACACACAGTCATTTTTAAACACAGAAATAGTGAGATTTTTTCTTTCACTTTGAATATATGATTGGATGACATTGGCGAACGAGAACCTTGCTCAAAGTGATAAAATATTTAATTGTAGCTTTCAAAGAATGAAACAATTTTTATGGTCAATTTCTTGGCCTTAGATTTTCCGTATCAGAGTCTATTCCTAGAATCCTTTATAAAAGTTTTTCATAGGAAAATGCTGATTTGTGTTGATTCATTTTACAAATGGAAACTGAGCCCAGTGAGGTACAGAAGAATAGAGGAAGACTAACATTTTTCTTATGGTTCTGAATAGCCCATAGAAAGTCATTCACCTTCCTGTCCTCCAATTTTTCTTACCCAGAAAAAGAAAATTTGAAAAAATAAATATCTAGCCTGAGTGTTACCTCCTTGAAGATGGCTTTCTGGGGGGTGTATGGGACTTTGTTTTTCTTATTTATAAAAAGAAAAGAAAAGAAAAGGACATGCATCTGTGAATGGAGACAGGTAATGCCGACGAGCTGATTTTCATCTCGAGGCCTGTAGAGCTCTAGTGGTAGGTGATAAGAGATATCTCAGAAACCACATGGATGGGAGATATTTGCCTGGGAACAGCCCTCTTAGACGTCTTCTGAACCTTCACTCCCATTTGTAAGCCTCACTAAATAGCTTCCTCAGTCTTTGAGCCTTTCTTTTCAGCACTCCCATTTCCCGCTCACTGTGCTTCCCTGCTCCATTGGCTTATCTTCTTCTATTCCTCACTTGTCCCTATCATTTCTTTTCCCTTCACAACCTTTTTCTACTTTCACATATTATTTTAATGTTCTTTAGCAGGTGAGTCTGAGAGTCCGTCACCACCTAGCTCTTTCTGTTTCTCGCCTTGGTCAAGTTATTTTTCAGTTTTGCGCTTTCCCTATTTATATGATAGTAATAGCAGCAATTATGATCTTGAATCATCTCAACATTTCAGATTAAGAAAATCTAGTCAACAAAACCCACCCTAACTTAATTTGGCTAATTAAGTAGCTAATATATTTTGAATGATCTTTTTAATATTAAAAACAAAAACTCTAGAAATATATCTCTATAAGTGGTTCATGTGTAAAGAATATACATGACATCAGGCATCTAGAAGTTATAAAGGAAAAGGGTGATAACTCTGACCCTATTAAAATAATCAGGGCTTATATGGACAAAAAAATAAGATTAAAATATTAAAAACATATTGGAAAGAAATTTGTCTAATATATGTGAAACAAGACTAATTTAATAAATACACAAACAGTCTTTGTAAAATTAATAAGAAAAATATGAATCATTCAATACAAAATGGACAAAGGACACAAACAGGCAAATATTCGAAAATAAAATATAAATAGCTAGTAAATTAGTAAGTGTTCATCATCACTCAATAATTATAAAAGTGCAAATTAAAGTGCTAATGTACCACTTTTCATCTACCAGGTAAAGATTTTGAAACTTCAACAATGCTATTGTTGACAAAAACCTGGAGAAATGGGTGCTCATTCACAAATACATTAAACAAGTATTTACTGAATTCTACTCTGAAACACTGATGATGGGATTGCAAATTGTGACTCTGAATATACTGGTTCAGAGAGCCTAAGGAACCTATCCAAGGTCATCTGCAGTTGACCAAGTTGACACTTTAGATCTAAACTCCAGTCCTTTGAATTGTGAATCTTTTTTTTGTAGAATCAGACCCACTATGGATTCTCCACAGGTGTTAGCTTACCTTTCCCTGTAATTAATTTTCTTGAAAATAATGGCCTTCAAACTCAAATCTTGGGATGTCACACTATAATTCTCTGGAATCCCAAAGCCCTAATACCTGTTCCCTGATGCAGCCACACCTGAGTTACTTCTGGATGAGAAACCAATTTGGCTGTTACCCTTCCCCAGTTGTCAGCATGTCTGGGAGAACACTTAGGTGTGCAATGGCAGCCTTCTGAAAGGACCGTGTTTTATTTACTAACAATGAAGAGGATGATGATGATGATAATTAGTAAATAATGATTTCATGGTGAATTAGAGTTTACAAAGGATTTGACATATATGATTGAAAATGTAGTCTCTGCAACAAACCTGTTTACAAAATGTTATTGTCATCTAAATTTTACAGATGAGAAAACAGAGAGCCAAAGAATCTTTCTAAGATCTGTAGGTTTTAACTGGAAGAGCCAGGAGTAGAATCCATGCCTATCTGATAACAAATCTCATGCCCTTTACTGATAGCTGTGATTTGGCACTTTCCCACTTAACACATTGCTGTAAATGTAGCTAAGAATATCAGTCTATACTTATTGCTTGCATATGAACTTGCAGCTTTTCTTTTGACCATATGTAGCTGAATAAAGGTTTTTTCCCAATTAAATATATTCCTAAATTCTCAATAATTTAATTATCCTTTGATTGAATACTATGCCTTCATGTTTTTTGCAGTTAAATGCAGATTTGGAAATGGGCAGCTTTGCCTTTTTTAAGGATTTATAAAACCACAATTGTATTTTATAAAGCCAGACAAGCTATAAAACTGAAGACTAGCATAAGCAAGACTTGGAGATGTAAATGTTATTAATCCACGGTGTTGCTGGTTGCAAAGGAAAGAGAACAGGAACCCTTTTTTCTTTAAAAGTGCTGTTTTGCTTCCCTTAGACCTCTCTTTCCTCCAGTTACAGACAAAGAAAGAGGGCCACAAAATGAAGGACAGGGAGTAAAAGGACATTTGTATTAGGTGAGCTTGTTAAGGGATTAAAAAAAATCATTTGGGGAGATTTTCTTTGCTTCTTTCTCATCTCCTACCTTACCACCTCTCCCACCCTCCACCTGGAAACTTGGTGGGTTTTTTAGAGCATAGCTAGATTCTTAGTCACTGAATGTTTAGACTTCATTGGAACAGTGGAAGCATAAAGCAAAGCATAAAGATCAAATCAGTCAATCCTAAAGGAAATCAGTCCTGAATATTCACTGGAAGGACTGATGCTGAAGCTGAAGCTCCAATACTTTGACCACCTGATGCAAAGAACTGACTCATTGGGAAAGACCCTGATGGGAAAGATTGAAGGCAGGAGGAGAAGGGGACCACAGAGGATGAGATGGTTGGATGGCATCACCAACTCAATGGACATGAGTTTGAGCAAGCTCCAGGAATTGGTGATGGACAGGGAAGCTTGGTTTGCTGCAGTCCATGGGGTTGATGAGTCAGACACAACCAAACAACTAAACTGAGCTGAAAGCAAATCTGGATTTAGAATCAAGTTCACAAGACTCCCAGACTGTTTCTCCCACCACGAGAGGCATTTGACCAGTAACTGCTGCAATGAGTCCCCTCTTCCAATCTTATGCAAATTCATGCTCTTTTATGATGAAGTGTTTTACATAGAATAGAAGAGAACTGCATCCTAAATTTTCCGTTCAGCTCTTTGGAATATAACTTATTCAAAAGGCAGAACTTTCACCATTGACAATAACAACCCACAGACATGGTATGCAGTATGGTGTGGTGAAAGAACCCTCACTGGGTTGGGAACTGGGTTCCAGTTCTAACAGCATCTTACAGCCTCCAGGAAGTCAGGCCTCTCTCTGGATCTCAGTGCCTCAGCTTTATGGTAAGGGGGTTGGACTAGATAACCCAGCTCTAAAGTGTTGTGTCTAAGATGAACACTGTAATAAAAAAAATGGACGTGATTATATCAATATGCTTCAAAAGACATTTTATCATGTCACGTATACTCTTTCACCAGGGTAGGGAAAAGAAAACACTAATGTGATTTGATTTTACTTTTGCCATGTGTCACTGATCTTTTAAGCCTAACCAGGAGAAGGTATTTACTAAGAGGACAGTGTTTGAAAGGATGAATACACCCCCTCAAAGTGGGAATTGGTGCCTTTCTTACCAGTAGGAGCAGCCCCATTTACAATAGTGTCTGCAAAATTGGTGGTTCCAAACCCATGCTTCCTCAATCACAACTCTGAAGAACAAGTCTTTCTGGAGATTATAGAGCCATTTATTGAATTTCTATAACATAGATTAGAGTAACATTGAGTCCATTGAGAACCAGGGTTAAATTTACAGTTTCTCTTCAGACTCAAACATTTTTAGTGTGTTCACCTTTTATGCTCTTAAAACTGTATTACTTACTGATGTTGCCACCTGTTCTTATCTTATCTCACCCCATCTTACCTTTCCTTACCTTATCTCGGCCTCTGAAGTCATTACACTAATATTAAGACACCTTCTAAACAAAAAGCTTTTGTTCCCCATAGAATCTTTCCAAGTCCTCTCTCCACTCTACCTTGACATAGAAATGCACCTTGGTTCTCCTTTCTTTCTGAGTAAAGCATTTAGATGGAAGTTTAAAAAAAAAAAACAAACAGGAATCAAGCAAATATTTTGTTGAATATGAGCAGGTACACACGTGCACACATCCCCATTCCCAAACCGATTAGGAAAGCACACTGCCATCAATTTGCAGGAAGGCCAGAGGCACCCAGGCCTTTTGTTTAAGCAGGTTCTTGGGAAACAAGGGGACATCAGCCAGACTTAGGGCCTTGTGTGAAGGTCTGGCTTCAGTCATCGCTTGTTGTTGAGCACCGGGAGCAAAAATGTAGTCAATAATGGAAAGAAAATCCTACTAAGAGATCTGGGCCCAGAAACTAATCCCGGCAAGTATGACTTGTGTCTGTGTAGTTTCATAAGGGAAGATTGCTATGGTATTTAATTAGTGAATGAGTGAATTTAAGAAGAAAGTATTTCCCTTTTGAGTCCCTGAAAAGTCACGAGCAGTCCAGGAAGGATATTGAATTTTTCACAGCTATCACAACAACGTGGATGGCATTTCTTGAATACTAGCATGCATCACAATATGCCAAAGTGGAGCATGGCATTTGGAGGAGACTTCTATTTGCAAGTATGAGTGAGAATTCAAAATAAACTGGGAGTAGATGGGTGCTCCTTGATGGGGATTATCCATCTCAACAGGTGTGTGGCCGGAATAGGAAAGGAGATGGGTATTATTTGGCTTTAGTCTTTCAATTTACTGGCAGAGGGTGCCTGTCCACCACCACTACTGGTCATATTAAATATCTACATGAGGACCTCCTTGATGGCTCAGAGACAAGGGTTCAATCCCTGACCTGAGACGATCTCTCATGCCTCAGAGCAATTAAGCCTCTGTGCCACGACTATTGAGCCTGCGCTCTAGAGCCTGGGAGCCGCACGTGCCGGAACCACTGAAGCCCACGAGCCCTAGAGCCCATGCTCCACATCAAGAGAAGCCACTGCAAGTGAGAAGCCTGAGCACTGGAATAGAGAGTAGTCCCCACTCGCCACAGCTAGAGAAAAGCCTGTGCAGCAACAAAGACCCAGCACAGGCAATAAATAGGTAATTTTCTAACAAACTAGATGAGTCCACCTGTGAATATGCAGTCCTTATGCCCAAAGAGAGAGAGAGGGACAGGAGGAAGGAAAGAAAGAGGGAAGGACGAGCCACTGACCTTTACTGAGCACTTGCTACGTGCCAGTCATGGCCGTGGGTGCTGGCAGGGCCCTGGCTGAAAAGAGGTGAATGAGAGAAGGGAAGTAGAGTTAATGGGGCTTTTGACAGAACTGAGTTCCTATTCCTACTTTCTTGGCCTGGAACTATTCCTGTCCTCCTCCGCTTTTCTTCTTTCCCTCTCTCTGGATGTCATCTGGAGTTGGCTCATCACGTCTGTCTCAGGCTCCTCCTTACCGTGAGGATGGAAGCTGAGGAAGGCATACCTCACCTATCCCCTGAGGGTGGGAGGAAAACCCCAGCCTGTCAGGGGCATGGACACTGAGGTGAGAATGCTGGGAACCTACAGGCTCTGCTTGAGGAAGACTTGCTTCGGGTTGTGGGTCTGCCATTTACAGGCCATGGGATCTTGGGTAAATTACTGTATTTTTCCTTTGAACTTTGCTGCTGCTGCTGCTGCGTCACTTCAGTAGTGTCCGACTCTGTGCGACCCCATAGATGGCAGTCCATCAGGCTCCCCCGTCCCTGGGATTCTCCAGGCAAGAACACTGGAGTGGGTTGCCATTTCCTTCTCCAATGCATGAAAGTGAAAAGTGAAAGTGAAGTCTCTCAGTCGTGTCCGACTCTTTGCGACCCCATGGACTGCAGCCCACCAGGCTCCCCCGTCCCTGGGATTCTCCAGGCAAGAGTACTGGAGTGGGGTGCCATTTATGTAGTGCTTAAAAGCACAGGTTCTTGAGCCAGCCCACCTAGGTATGTTTAAATCTAGGCTCTGCCATTTTTTGGCTGAGTGACCTTGGGCGAGTTATTCAACCCTGTTTGCCTCGTTTCCTCATCAATAACAATAGGGATGACAGTATCTTTTGCTTGTGAGGGTTAGAGAAGATACTGGGAGTAAACTGGCAGGACAGTGCCTGGCATAGAATAAGTACTCGAAGATTTTTTTCTTTATTTTTAAGCATGTTAACCCTGCTTGACAGATTCGTTGTCATCAATCTTTGAGAAGTAATTTTGAGCACGTTTCCCCCCTACCCAAAAGCCACTTCTTGGTAACTAGCTAAAGTGTATTTATATACCTTCTCATTTATTTTTTGCTATGGTTGGTTCTTTCTCAGGTAGCAAAGAAATCATCCTGTGGAATAATAATAGTTCACCAAATTTATGCACCAGTTTTCCCCATGTCCCTGTGGCTTTTTAGATCAGGTGAACCACGGCTGAACCACAGCCAGCAGCACATGGGGACAAAGGCCAGTTATTATTATCTATGTTTCGTGTGAGACGACGACGATGACTCACAGAGGGCAGGCGGAATGCAGGACCCAAGGTGGTGCAGGGCACAGGGGGTGTTCTGACCTCAGAACCCAGCTCACCACCAGGCGGGTGCAAACCCCACTAGCTGTCCACACTCGCCACTCCCTGAATCCCCACACCCTGAAACAATAATAATCTGTGACTGATTTCTGTCCTGTTTTGTAAAGCACTTGAGCACTGTGGTGATAATGTTACATACATGTCAAGTAGAAAGGCAAAATCAGCATCCAGAAGGCAGAAGGCAATTGGAAGCATGCAAAATGGGGTTACTGACACGGAAACTCAGTGACATCTAATTCCCATTGTGCCAGCATTATGTAAATACATAAGTAGGTGGAATTTTGTTGAAATGTTTCTTAATTATTACCAATTACCATTGCATTTTTAAGGCCAATGTTTCCAAGAGAGTTTTGGGAAAGACTTGCACATTTGTAATTGTGTCTTACAGCTAGTAATATTTTCTTGGAACCCAAGCATTTAGAAACTTTTGAGATGCTCTTGGGTTTGTGACTTGAAATTGCCAATAAAATGTAGAGCATTTAGATAAAAATGATATGTGATAAAATCTAGAATTATAGGCTATGAAACTTAAAAGAGTTACTGGTATAGTCTAGTTTGGTGATCTCCCCACTCATTTTTACAAGTTAGAAAACTGGGGTGGAGAGAGATTATTTATTTAGATTTGCATTGATTTTTAGTTTTAATAATATTTGTTATACAGTCAAGTTGCCAGATTCCAAAACCAATGATTCTTCCACTTCTTTATACTGAGTTTATGAAATCGAGAAAATTAAAATGTTAGCAAACAGTGCTAATGACAGCTTCACTTAGGAAAGTTCACCTCTGTATTACAATTTATTTTCCCAGTTTATAATTTATCTGGGAGGCTTTGCATATTCATTCACTACATGTTTGTGATCAATTCAAAATTGTATAGATTATTCAGTTATAAGTGTTCTCTTAATTCAACCTTTCTGACAATTACATTTGCTTTTGATTCTCCCAGAAAATGGAATTTAAGTTTTACTGAAGATCTTTCAACTCTACATCATACTTCTACACACCTTCACTTTTGTGTTTCTGCAAGTATTAGGATCATTGATGGTCCCATCAGTGATGGTCCCAAGCTTTATATTCCCACCTGTCTGAGCCTCCCTAAGCCTCACTCCCAGAGAGTAGAGTTGTTCTTTCCTTCACATGTGTGCCAAACAGAGCCTTTCTCTCCTTTAAGCCTGCTGGAAAGCTGTTACTAATATCCAAACCAATCTTCATGTTTTATTTCTCCGTTTCATCCAAACCTTTTCTCAGGGAAGTCTATTTCCATGTACCCACCAGATGCTCATTTTTTAAAGTGATTTCTTTAATAAATATATTTTAAAATCATACCCTTTGCCTCTGAGGAAATCAGCGCTTTAAATTTTTTTTTAAGTGACTAATGTCAGCAAATAAGGCACCATCAAAGGGAAATAAATGGTGGCCACATGTCACACGCTGCTGTGTAACCACATTCATAACAGTGAAACCTGCTCTGGCTCTGCTCACCCAGCTTACACTGAAACATCCGTGTGGACCATGTTTTAGTCCTTATGTGTGTGTGTCTATGTGCATATTTGGTGCCATTTCCACTTTGTCCACACAGGTTAAAAGAAATAATTATATGTTTGTTTGTTTGTTTCCCAATCTGATGTGAGGAACCATAGTTTTTTTCTGAATCACATTTTTCATTTGAGTGCCATGTTCACTTTGATAAGAGATCATTCTCCTGTTTGTATATCTCACTGCCAAAAGGGACTGCTGGTTATCTCTGATTGCAGGCAATTCGAACTTTAAGTAAGCCTGTCTTTATCAACTACTGTTTTAACAGCTGATTAATTAGTGCTGCGGAGATCCTGGGCAGGCCTTTATCTGAAGAGCAGTTCAACCATTAGCAAAGGAAACTTCCTTGTGCACCAGCAGCTCAGATAACAAGGTAAGATAATAGTTCACAGTCCTCCTCTGGCTAATGCAAACAGGAGCACTCCCTCTTATCCCAACACAGAGGCCGGGGAGAAAAGCTCAGCCAAATTCTCAAAATACTGTGATCTCTGCTGGTCAAAATCAGTCATTTTTGTGAATACTTTTCAGAATAGCACTTTGCAGCTATACAGAATACCTGGCACTTGGAAGCCCAAACAATACTGGAGAACTATTGGCTATCTACGGGGTTTCCCAGGTAGCTCAGAGGTAAAGAATTCGCTGGCCAATGCCAGAGACCCAGGAGACACCAGTTCAATCCCTGGATCAGGATGATCCCCCGGAATAGGAAATGGCAACCCACTCCAGTATCCTTGCCTGAGAAATCCCATGGACAGAGGAGCCTGGTGGGCTATGGTCCATGGTGTTGCAAAAAAGTCAGACATGACTTAGTGATGGAGTACACATTGGCTCTTTACAGGAAGTCAAACACCAGTAGGATTCAGCAAGGAGCATGGTGGGATTTGTCTTATCAGTTGACAGTTTGCGCACCTGGAGCCAGCCTCCTTATTAGCTATTTAGTCTCGAACAAGATACTTACGTTCCCTGTAACGCAGTTGCTCTCTCTGTAAAATGGTGCTAATAATAGTGCTTAGCATTATTGTGTGGAGAAGGCAATGGCACCCCACTCCAGCACTCTTGCCTGGAAAATCCCATGGATGGAGGAGCCTGGTGGGCCACAGTCCATGGGGAAGCTAAGAGTCCGACATGACTGAACGACTTCACTTTCACTTTTCATTTTCATGCATTGGAGACGGAAATGGCAACCCACTCCAGTGTTCTTGCCTGGAGAATCCCAGGGATGGGGGAGCCTCATGGGCTGCCATCTATGGGGTCGCACAGAGTCAGACACAACTGAAGTGACTTAGCAGCAGCAGCAGCAGCAATATTGTGAGTATTAAGTGAGCCAATGCTTCCAATGTTCTTCGAATCTGTCTGACATATAAAATGTCAATGTCATTACTAAGTTAGGAAAGATGCATATAACTTAGGTTCTTCAAATCCTAATAGAATTAACTGGAGGTAACTGCATACAACCAGACTGAATCTGGGGCTGTGATTAGGCATAGATTGTTAAAACTGTTACCCCGCTACCACCACTATTAATGACTTCTACTAGCAGCAACCATCTAATCATTGTAATAAAAATTAACATTATTATAAGCACTTTATATATATATATATCACCATATTCAACCATTACAATCCAATGAGGTAGGTCTTATCTTTATTCCCATTTTACAGCTGATGGAATTGAAGCCCAGAGAACTGAAATGACCTGCACAAGGTCACGCAACTTATAATGCTAAAAGAGATTTGACCTCAAGCTGTCTGACTGCAAACTATATGCTCTCCACCAATCACTGTTGTGATCACATTATTATTACTCCATACTCATTTGGAGATGTTCAGAGTTGAAGTGATTTACCCAAGACCCATGGCTACTAAAGAAACGAGCCAAAATTCAAAGCTAAATCTTCCCTTCTTCCCTTGTACTGTGATGTCTATTCAGTGCAGAAGTTTGAGGGAAGGGAATGTCTAGTTCAAGGGAAGTGATAAGGGGCCTGGGAATGCGGATTTGACTCATTAGACTTTCTACCCCTTGGGATTCCCTCAAAGGCTCTGGCCTTTGTTCTGAACCTGTTTCTCCTAATACTTGGTAGGAAGCAGGAACCCTGCTTCAGTCATGTTTACACCCATCTCCTAACCTAGCTTAGCACATAGTAGGAAGGCATAGAGTAGCTCTAGTAGAAGGCCAGTATAGGGGAAGAAGTATTATTTAAATTAATCAGTGCAGAACATTATAAAAGTTAATAAAAATAAATTATTATTACTGATAAGAGAATGTGGTTTAACCAGACTTGAAAAGCCCTGTTTTATTGGTTTACTAGATTAGAACAACTAGAATATTTCAAGGCTAAAGTAGAGAAAAGCCTGGGGCATCCTTTGGAGAGGAGTAGAATAAGCCAAGCACACGTTTAGAACTAGAGGTTCATCTAATTTAAGAAAAGGCAGTATGTCATCTGTACTGGATTGCCTTTTTCCTTTATAAGACATGGAATGGTCTGTAGATGTAAGGCAACAGTGCTTTTCTGACTATAATTAATTTTGAATGGGAAACATGAAGGCACTTTTGGAAAGCATAGACTCTAGCATAATCCTCCACTACTTAATTCTCCTATACCTATCTAGGAAATTCAAAACCACTTTTCCTGCTAAATTTCTCAAAAGATTCACCTCCGGTCATCCTGTGGTAGATGCATCAAAGGGACTAATTGACCCCCTTAGGACGTATCCTCAAACATCAATCCCTCAGCTGAGAAGGAAATGTCACATCAATTACGGAAGAAAGTTGGAAAGACGCTGGAATTGGGACTAGGCTACAGTACTTGAGGAACTTGTTCAGCTATTGCATAAACATTTATGACAGACCTAATGTGGACAAGGCTCCGGGGGATGTAGCGATGAGTCTCCCATGCCCTTTCCCTCCAGGAGTATCCAGTTACAGCATAAATTACAATAAGCGACGGTGTTAAGTGCCATCAACGATGTGCCGGTGAAATGCTAGGGGAGATTACGAGCCCAGAGCAGGTGATCGGCTGTGGTGCAGGCGGTGGTGTGCTGCCATCATCCCTGTTCTTCTGCGGCTTTCCCTAAGAGTGAAAACAGAAGATGTTGCACCAGGTGAAGATGTTTTCTGAGCAAAACCAAGAATAAATAATGTGAAAGTTTAAGTGTGTGCAAAAGTTATTTACATTAGCATTAATTATAAATAAATGGAACTATATAGAGGATTTATTTGATGAGCTACTCTTCAGCTATTAAAAAATCATATGAAATAATATTTGGCAAGAAGAAAATCATGGTATATTACTACCATTTTCATGCCTGAAAATGATCGTGTGTGTGTGTATGTTGGTATATAACAGAAGTTTGAAAGCACAAGAGGTGAAATTAACCATGGTTATCACTTAGTGGTAGAATTATGAGTGATTGATTTTTTTTCACTGTGATTCTTATGTTTTCCAGGTTTTCTGAGCTAGTGTGTATGACTTTTGTGTTAGTATTACAAACAAATTTTAATTAAAGTCCTTATATCCATCCTTTCCAAAAACTGCATACTTAGAGCCCACAAGCTGGGCAGTCAATACTATTAATAGCATTCCACTAGGTTGCTTTCATTTGTTCTTGAGACAACTTCCTCTCTTTGGATTGTCCTGTTCTCTTGGATATGACAGTCACTAAAACCAAACTGGAAAAGCCCTGTTTTGTTGGTTTTGCCACCATGTAACTTGAGTTTTTACTGGTGACTATTTCTTATTTGGTTTCTCATGGGAATTTTTTTCTCTTCTCTCTGTCTAAATATTTGCATGTTTATGTCATACTTGCCTCTCTTGTTTCCCTGCGGCACCTGTCCTGGGGATAACCAGGGTGTGGATGGCAATGGTGGGGATAACCATGGTGCCTGACGGGAGCCTTGGCCCAGGGCTGCTCCCAGGAAGGTGGGTTCCCAGGGTTCATCCATTGGTGAGGGTTCCAGGTAGCTCTGGTTCCTGGAATACATAGCAGTGGTGACCTGCTTCACTGCTGTGGCCCCTCCCTCACCTCTTCCTAGGCTCACCTTTGTCTTACTTCACCATGATTGTCACTATTTCTCTGATTAAATCTCCAAACACAGGGAGTTCTGAGGGGTCCTAAGAACTGGCAAGAGGTGGGAAGTTATGAAAAAAAAAAAAAAAAAAGAGGTGGGCATTTCTTGGTTGCTTGATTCTTTTCAGCCAACCTTAAATGGTTTGCAGAACCAGCTTCATGGGCCTATGATCTGTACACACAGGGCCCCACACGCAGGAGGGTCATGTTCCTGACTCTTTGCTGTCTTAAAATTCTTAATGAGTTTTGAACAAGGGACCCTGCATTTTCATTTTACAGAGGGCTCTGCCAATTATGTAGCTGGTCCTGATGGTTTTATCTCCAGCTGGACTCTTGTTTGGAGAGACAGAGTGGAAAGACCATGATATTTAAAATCGGGCAGTTCCATGTTTGAATCCCAGCTCTGCCACCTAGCTGTGTGATCAAGTTGCTTGATCTGAGTCTTAGTTTCCCCATCTGTAAAACAAGTATAGAGATATCTGCTTTACAAAGCTGATGTAGAAATGAACATAGGCAAAGCTTCTAATATGCATTGCTGCTGCTACTGCTAAGTCGCTTCAGTCGTGTCCGACTCTGTGCGACCCCATAGACAGCAGGCTCCCCCATCCCTGGGATTCTCCAGGCAAGAACACTGGAGTGGGTTTCTAATATACATTAGATAATAAATAATACTATCATCATCATTATTATTGAATAATGATAGCTGTAAGACATCTCTCCCCTCAAATATAATCTTGCTCTTACAGTTTACCTTTCACTCAATTAAGGAAACTGAAATTAGTTTACTCTAATGCCCAGGCTGGATGGTGTCCAGGTCAGCATCTAGTATCATCTCATGCCACCCTGAATCTAGACTCAGCACGTCTCCTTAACATCCTCTACAGGAAGGCTGGGGTGATCTTTCTCTACCTAGTTTTTCTGGAGTGTTACCTGGGGTTACATGAAGCTTCCATGTTTCCTTTCCTTCCTCCACGAGGTGATAGGGAGCTTGCTTTCTCAGTCACCTCAGTCATGTCTGACTCTATGACCCCATGGACTGTAGCCCACCAGGTTCCTCTGTCCAAGGGGATTCTCCAGGGAAGAAAACTGGAGTTAGTTGCCATGCCCTCCTCCAGGGAATCTTTCCAACCCAGGGATTGAACCTGGGTCTCCTGCACTGCAGGCAGATTCCTTACCGCTAATAAGGAGTCCTTCTGCAAACAGAGCTCCTAATGAGTGACTTCGAAGTTCCTGAAGTTACGTTTTAGGTTCAGTCTCTTTCCTGTCCTAGCTCCACAGCTGCTTTCAGGTCTCACTTGATCTCAGATCTGCTTTTGTTCTATCGCCTGTATCTAAGGCTCTGGTAGAAAGAATACATCCTTGCATGATAGCTTAAATTTTAATAGGATCTCATCTTTTTCAGAACATTCATCTCATTTTTGTGCCATTTGATCTTTGAAACTCTACTAAAAAGGAGTTAGAATGATATCACCATTTTCTCAAATGAGAGAATGAATATTAGCAAGATAAAGTGACTTATTCAAGAATACTCAGCAAGCTGGTGATAAGCTACGTGTAGTGAGACTGTATCCTATCCATTTATTAATTCATTCATTAGTTCACTGAATCTCTACCATGCTTTGTGCTGGGGTCACAGTGGTAATAAAAGCAGACATTGCCCTCACATTCAGGCACCTTAGAGTCTATTTGGGAAACACAGATGTTAAACGATAATCACAACAATAAACGTAAATTTTCAATTGTGGCAAATGCTGGGAAGAAGCACTCAGAGTCAAGTTCTGACTAGTCAAAAGGTTCCTCAATCAAGTTTCTTCTTTGATAAAAGCAAGATGCCAGTCTATGTTTACAAACTTTGATTTATTTGTCTGTTTATGTGATACTTTAGCTCGCTAAGCACAACACAGTTTGTTTCATTGAGTAGATATTAACAACTTTAGAGTCTTCTTTACCTTTGGCCATTCTCAATGCTGATGCTTTGCCACAGGGGTAAGCTATAGTGGAGCAATCTGAGTTATGACGGTCTAGGTGGGTAGCAGAGAATTGAGAAATATTGTACTGTTTTGATCCTTGGGAATCACTTACCGTCATAAAAGTTGGCCATCTTCACCTTGCACTCTTGACCCAGAGCATCATGGCCCACAGCACCCACCCACTTGCTGGGGTCCAGAAGGGAAGAGTGGGCACCCAGCAGTATTACACTGGTTGCTGAGGATGCCCCTTGCTTATTACCATGCTGATCTTACTCTGACATTTGTTTATGTATCCAAAAACGTTCCTCTGGGCACCATGCCAGATGCTGGAGACAAAGTAGGAAACATGATGGATAAGATCCCTGGTTCCTGGAGCTTATTGGAGTCAGGCAATAAGCAAACAAAAGAATGAAAATCTATCGGCAAAATGTGGAAATTCTATGAGGAAAAGAGACAGTTACCCAGAGAAAAACTAAAATGAGCCTGAAGTAAGTTCTCTCAGAGCAGAAAGTGACAGTTGAGCTGAGATGTTAAGATTGAGACCGAGTTCACACAGGTAAGTTGAAAGAGGGCAAGCTTTCCAGGCAGAGGGAAGAGCACATAAAGAGAGGCACAAAAAAGAGAGGGACAGAGAGACAGACAGATGTAAAACGCATCTGAAAAGGCAGTTATTGGTGCTATTTTACAAAAGCCTAAATCAAATGCGAACTAAATATCTTAATTCCAGGACGAAGGTACACTTTGTATATTTTTCAAGTTTCTTTGGGTGGATGCAATTTCATAGATGATGTCTTTACAATGGCCTAAGGTACTGCCACAATCAGAGTGTTTCCTTTTATTTGGTTTTGCTCCCCTTTATAAAGTGGCTTAAATGTTGAGGGCTGCTTTCCCCACCTGTGGCCTATCTTTGTTCTTACACTAGACCAATTTTGCGCTTTGTATTCGCCGTGCTAGCCTTTGAAACAGAACTTCTACCCCTGTCACCACCTCGAGACGGGATGGCTCTCCATCGCTCTCCTGATTGTCTGAAAGCTCCTATTCTGTCTGTATCAAGTGATGGCTTCTTTCTCTTGGCCAAGTGCTTGTTACTTTAATGTAGCCCTGAAAGCAGTTTTATAATCTGAAGAATAAACAGATTGCTTGTCAAATTCTCTTTGTTCTGTTATGACCTACTAACATTTACACTGCTTCGCAGAAACATGAGGAAAGGGTTGGTTGCCTACATCAACTTTTTCCATCGCAGGAAAATGTGATGGTGTTGGCTCTCAGGCCAAGGGGTGGCACCCCCACCTCAAGGCCATAACCAACCCAGGGTGGCTAAATGCTCAGTTGTTTTTCACAATTTTGAATCATTTTTAGAAAATTTGCTAGAAAGAATGGATGGATACATGAGACTTTTTTTTTTTCATAAAAATTTCCTTCTGTAACGCCATTGTTTGAGGACTTATTTTTTTCCCTTATTGTATTTGAGTTAGATGTTAAATATGCACTTCTAAGAATCCATGATTTTTAAGTTACAAAAGCCATGAACATGGAGAAGTGTTTCTTAGCAATAAAGGAAGGGCTTTCAGAAAATTCTACAATGGCATTGAGAGGTGATATAGTGAGGTACCCTCATCTCAGCTTCAGTCGCTCCTCTTTATAAACACCTTCAGCCCTGGAAGACCTTCTGTTGCAGCCCATTACATCTTTGGACAGCTCAGATCATTAGGAAATTCTTCCTCACATGGAACTAGCATCCACCTTTATTTTCTACCCGCTGGCTGCACTCTACTCTGCACAGGGCAGCAGAGACACTTTCTCCACTGAAATGTTGTTGAGGAAAGAACAGTGAACTCAATTTCTCTAGGCATCTGGTTTGAATTAGCTATTTCACAAATCCTTTTCTCATAACTGGCACCAATCTTACTTTTTAAAAAAATAAAAAAAATAATAAAAAAATAAAAAGAAAACATGTTTTCACCTTACAAACAAAGATATCCAAACAACTTCACGTGGAAAATGTCCCAATGTTTTCTTGTTCTAGGGAGGCAGTTTTCCTTCTAAAGGCTTTAAAGAGAAAATGAACATTTTTCTGAACATAGTGATTTGATTTTTTTTTTTCTTTTCATGGAATCTTGGGAAAATATTGTGACTTAGGATGAGCTGAACAGTGAGAGTCAACAGTCTCTGCCACCTGGAGACTGGATGCCACCACAGCTCTACCCTTTCCTAAAGCCCCACGAGCAGTCTATCCCCAAAGAACCCGTGATTGCTGGTCCAAATAATTGCTGGGCTTAGCTGCCAGATTCATTCAGAAATTGCTGGTATTGTCCTCTGTAAAATGATATGACCCTATGATCGCTCTCTCTTTTCAGCAAACCAGAGTCCTGGATATAATTTGATCTTCATTATGGAGAGGGAAGCTGCATCAGATAATAGGAGACCTGAAGAGTTTAAGTAGCAGAGGATCAACCTCACGTCCCCCATCCGGCTCTGCTCCCCAGCCCAGGCAGTTGTTCATGGCTCAAATTAATTCGATAGGACCTGGGGAAAGAATATTTTGAGTCCAAGACCTGAGGCCCTCTCTAAACTTCCATCCACGAAATCTGCCCAAATCTTAGGTTTACATCTCACAAAGGGAGATGCCAAGACTACTTTGCACAAGTAGTGCGCCTCTCCCACCTGCCTCCAGAAGCCTCTGGGTAGCAATTTGTCGTAGCCTCTGCATTTGACAGAGGGCTAGGAATTAGAGGAGGTGTTTTGCTCTCCCGTCACTTGTCTCCTCACTGTATAATTATCTGAGTTCCTAGGTGCTGCAGTGATACGTGAAGAAATCCAAAGAAGAAATACAATATGTCTTCATTGTCTTTTGTCATTAGCCCTCAATTAAATATTTCTTACCCTGGGCTAAAGTAGCACAGGGTGGAACAAGCCATGGGCTGCAAGCCAGAAGAGGTGAGTCTTAATCTCTCTTCCACTTACCATCTCTGAGGTTTGATGTTTTCTCCTATAAAATCAGAAGATAGGCTAGATTGTATCTGAAATTCCTTTGGGGACTAAATTTTTTTTTAATTCTGTGACTATAGTTTATACTTAAAAGCAGGATAAAAAAAAAAAATAGTACTAAGTGAAGTGAAGTGTTAATCCCTTGGAGTCCCCATGGACTGTAGCCTGCCAGACTCCTCTGTCCATGGAATTTTCCATGCAAGAATAATGGAGTGACTTGCCGTTCTGTTCTCCAGGGGATATTCCCAACCCAGTGATCAAACATGGGTCTCCTGCACTTCAGGCAGATTCTTTACCCTCTGAGCCACTAGGGAAGCCCACATACTAAGTGAGGGTAGTTAAAATCAGTTGATAATGATCTATTGAGTTTTCCTCTAAAAGGTAATTCTTAATTTTCCCTGTTCAGTTGAAATGTTAGGGAGGTGGCAGGACTTCAAGCCATATTTTTTATGTAAACAAAGTACTTTTTTTGTGGTTGGAAGCAACTCGGGAAATATTCTGAAGCAACCTATGCACTTTGCAGGCTTTATAATAAATTCTGAGAAATGTACTTGCTTTATGTATATGTTTCTCATATCTCATCATGCCTAAAAAGCAGTGAGATTAGTTTCTAAAAGCCACACCCAAAGAAGTCGTCGTGTGTCACATACTTCATGTCTTCCTTTCCATGGGAAAGTCACATTTTAGGGATAAAGAATTTAATACCCCTGCTCTTTTGTCATTGACAGAGAAAGCAAGTAAGAAACAAATAAACAAAACCAAAAAACTTCTACAAATATATTCAGGTCTTCAGTAATAATATTATTTTATATTTGAATGGTACTTTAAAATTCTTGAAAGCATTTTCACGTAAATTATTAGCTTCTGCCATTACCCTTGTGAAGTGCAGAGGAAGTAAAGTTATCTGCATTTAATAAGGCAAGAAGCAAAATCTCGGCAGCAAAACTTACTAGAGAAAAAAGACATGGGCCCTGGAATCTTGGCGTTCCATTAAACTGGATTTCTTTCCCAACAGACTTTAGCATTTAGGGAGCATTGCATTAATCTTGCTTTTCCTGAAATGAAAAGCCATCAAACAAATCTAAAAGGCAAGCTCCTTGGGTCTCAGATGGCTTGTGTCTCTTGCATAGTGTCAAGCATCCGTGGTCCCTCTGTTCAAAGCATTTTGCAGGGAATTTTTTTAAAAAATCCTGACTGTGTTTAATAACCACAGCTTGTGTTAGACATGTAGGGAAATGACACCCAAAGCTCTGAATGTGCTTCGAGAAATTCCATGCAGCCAGCCTGGAGGATTTTCTAGGCTACTGACAGTGACTAAAATCATTGTGTATTTCCTCAGAGAAAAAGTTAGTGTATAAAATACAGCTTTGATGCACTCAGATGTCTAAACACTTCTTCAAGAATGGGTTGCCTTTTCTGTGTGAATTTTAGATTGACAAATGAGTGACATCGTGCTGCAAGTGCGTGGTTTGGTTTGGAATATTTTTCCTATCTCTAACATCCCTGGACTTGAGCATCAAGGTCACGGTGGCAGTCACATTATAAGAGTTCACAAGTGTAAGCCAACAGCCTGAAGAGCCATCTCGCATCATTGGAGTGACCCCTGCACACCTCCCGCGGGTCACCGTCCACTTCCTAGCTTGAGGCCTTTGCACGAGCCAGGCAAGCTGTGAAATGATTCCTTTCCATGAAGCCCTGGAACAAAGAAGTTCACTCTGCTGTCTGGTAAGCCTTGCTGAGCTATCTAGAATTGTGGTTTAAGCTCCACAGCCTTGAACTTTTGGCAAACAATATCGTTTCTTTCAAAAGACGATAATAGCAAGTGAGGCTACTATCATTATTACTTTCTCTTTCAGTCTTTTTTTTTTTTTTTCCTTCATGAGCATTTCAAGGTTTTGGAAGCAGGGGGGAAAAAAAGTCCAGGTTTGCAGGTCAGTAGTAACAACTTTGGACAAAACTTCTTCAATAAAGCTTCACACTATTTGATTCAACTGATTTGAAAGCAATAACTTGCAGAGACAAGTAACATCTTGCAAAACCTGTTGGCCGTTCAGCTTTGTCATCTGATTTCTTAAGGAGAATACCAAGTACTTTTAGATTTTCACACCCTCTGTTTCATGGTGCCTTAGGAAAGTCAAATATTTCAGAAAAGTTATGTCCTAGGAGAAGTCAGTATTAAAGATTTATTTAATGAAAGGAGATATAATTCATAGGGCAGAGCTAGAAGCACATGAATAGTGTCTGGACTCTAGCATGAAATCACTGTTTCAGAATCCCTCAAGTATCTTTGACTAGGGAAAATTTGGATTGGTTCAATTTCTTGGAATGCATCAAACTGGTAGAGACTTGTAATACGAATATGAATCACAGTCTCTTAGAGTTCAGAGGAGCTTTGGTGCCTTTTAGTCCAAACTCCCCTACAATACAGGAATCTCCCCAATGACGATACAGACTCTGCTTGGACATCCCCAGTGATGGAGAGCTCATGCCTTCACTAGGCAGCTTACCCCATGTTGAACAGTTTTCATTTTTGGAGATTTCTTCCTTGAGCTAGAACTTTCTCGCCTTTTAATTCCCATACGCTTCTGGTCTTTGGAATATGGTGAATAAATAAATTTCCTCTTCCACTTGATGTCACACTTGGAGACAAATGTGATTATAAACTTGAATACTTATTTCCCTGAAATAAGTATCCCTCTGAAATAAAAAAAAATTGTCCCCTAGACTACCAGAACTTTGATTTTAAAAATAAACATTTGAGATGGCAGAGATGGACGTCCTAGGTGGCTTTGTGGTAAAGAATCCGCCTGCCAATACAAGAGATGTGGGTTTGATCCCTGGGTGGGGAAGATCCTCTGGAGAAGGAAATGGCAACCCACTCCAGTATTCTTACCTGGAGAATCCCATAGACAGAGAAGCCTAGTGTGCTACAGTCCATGGGGTTGCAAAGAGTCAGCCTTGACTTGAAGGCTAAACAACAACAAAATTGCAGAGACAGTCAGTGTTCTTGGCCAAGATTTAATATATTAAAGGTGTTATATATTTTTCTATTTACAACACGTGTGCTCAGTCACCACAGTCATGCCCGATGCTTTGTGACCCCATGGATGGTAGCCCACCCAGCTCCTCTGTCCATGGGATTTTCCCAGGTGAGGATACTGGAGTGGGTTGCCATTTCCTTCTCCAGGGGACCTTTTCGACCCAGGGATCAAACCTGCGTCTCCTACATCTACTGCACTGCAAGTGGGTTCTTTACTACTAAACCACTGGGGGAGACCTATACTTCCCTATAGTAATCTATATATTCCATATGGTCCCAGTCAATAAATATATAAATTATAAACAATGTAGGGTTTTTTTTTTTTCCTAGAGCTGTTAAAACTCATTCAACTTACTATAGGCTTACTATGTATAAGGCACTATTCCAGCTACGGTGTATAATAAGGCAGATAAAATTGCTTACTCATAAGGCTTACATTCTAGTGCAGAAAGATAGAAAATATCATTTAAGAAAGCTTTAGGTGAAATGAAGAGAATACAACAGGGCAGTAGTGTAGAGAATGACTAGGGTTGATGTGTGAGTGGTGTATTTAGCTAGGATAGGTGGGGGAGCCTCTGGCAGAGATGACATTTGAGCTAAAACCCTGAGAGCATCAGTCCAATAACCCACAGGGAAAGGGATCTTCCCAACAGAGGGAACAACAGAAGTAAAGACCCTGAGACAACTCTTGTGTTCAAGGGACTGCAAGGAGGCCAGTGTTGCTGGAGCGGAGTAGATGAGGGTGAGGATGATGAGCGGGGTGGCCAGTCAACAAGCACTCAGGTTCTTTAGAGCCTGCAACTCATGGTGAGAAGCTGGATTTCATCAGAGAAATTGAAGTTGGGTAGTGATAAGGTCTTATTTGAGAAGATCACTCACCTACTGTGCAAAGAATCAACTGCAGAGGAATAGGGAGGCAAGAGTGGAAACGGAGAGACCAGTTTGAGGTCCAGGACTGAGAAAACAAAGGCTTAAATTACAGCAGTAGTAGAGGAGATGGGAGGGAGGAGAAGGGACTTTGTGTTGTATTTCAGAAGTCATACTGACAGATTTTGCTAATGGATGGAATCAGGAGTGTGAGGGGAAGAGAGGAGCCAAGAACAATGCCAAAGCTTTGGCCTCAGCGTGAGGGAGGAGTAGCACTGCAATTTGTACCTCTGGTTAAGATTAAGGGGGCAGCAAATGGATATAGGGGACAAAAAACAAGATTTTTGTCTTGGGCATATTAACTGTGTCCACCAAACACCCAAAGCAGAGACGTCTGTAGACTATTGGAGATGTGTGTAGAGCTCAGAGTCCAGGGGAGAGATCAAGGCTGGAGGCACAGAGTATTGGAATGCGTAGCATTAGAGAAGATCAACTAGATGGAGGACAGGAGAAAAGAGTAGAACAGGGGAGGATGGGAGAGGAGGAGAGGAGAAACAGCAAGAACAGGGGACAATGGGGGAAGAGGAGGTGCTCTAGCACTTAGAGAGTAGATTTAAAACATAGAAGGAAAGACCCATGAGGATGGAGTAAAAGCAGGAGAATGTGGTGGCCTCAAAGACTCAGGAGAAAATAAACAAGTAAAGGAAGAGAAATCACCTGTGTCAAATGATATTGAAAGTCAAGTAGAATGCAAGCAGAGATCTGACTATGTAGTTGCCAAATGGAAGGTAAAAGCTGCTTCAGGGATGTGGTGGAAAGGAAGGCCTAATGCAGTGGTTGAGGAGAAGATGGGGTGTGAGAGCAAACACAACTTAAGGATTTCTGCTGAAAAGATGAGCAAAAAAATGGAGCGAAAAAAAAAAAAAAAAAAAAAGACTGGGAAACAGACCCAAGGGTTTTTCCTTTTCTTTTTTCTTGAATGGTGATGTTAAAGGTATATTTAGTTGCATAATTAGCAAGAGCTAATGATGAGTGAATATGAAGAACTGCAAGAGCAAAAAGGGATGCAGATGAGGACTGCAGGTGGAGAGAGGCTCCAGATAGGGACAGGAATCCTCTGCTGTGCAGAAGGAAAGGCCAGATGTAAGGTGCAGACTGGTGTTCCTGATGGAGGGATGATCTCCTTTTGACTTGATCACGTGAGTTAATATAATTTTATCCGGAAAAATAAACATGTCTAAGGAACCAGAAAATGTGAAAAGAGAATAGTGGTGGGGGTATGAAATCAGGCAGAAATTAAAATGTTTGCTACTATTTAAAAATGAGAAAGAAAATCCAGAAATAGAGCATAACACATCTGAAGTCGTGTATGACGAAAGTAGCCTTTTAAATCAGTAAAGATGGGTTAATAAATAAAGACATTAAGATACAAGTCTACTTGTTTGGAGGACTGTGAATTTTGATCTCTGCTCTACTCTTTCTTTAAAGCAAAATAAATTCTAGATGGATCAAACATTTAAGCATAGAAAATGCCATAAAAATATTTTTAAATGGGAAATTTCAAAAATATATAGTTTTGGCATAGCAAAAGTATGACACAAAACTCAGAAAGAAATGGATTAAATTTAACTGAATAAAAATTTAATTAAAATATAAAATTAAAAAACAAACTTAATGAAATAAATGACTACTATGTGAAAATATCCCATAAACAAAGTCAAAAGACAAACTATAATCTAGAAAATAATATTTGTTGATATATATATGACAAAGGGCTAAGTTTCTTAATATGCAAATAATTCAGGGATCAATTCAAGACAAAGACCAATAATTGAACTGAAAAAATAGGTGAAATATATAAGCAGGGAATTCATAGAAAAAGGCATACCAGTTCCCAACACATACAGAATTAATGCTCAACCTCACTCATAAAATAAGAAATGCAAAGTACAACAATAATAAGAGACTTCCTTGGCTGCCCAGCGGTTATGACTTTGCCTTCCAATGTAGGGGATGCAGATCAATCCCTCGTCAGGGAGCTAAGATCCCACATGCCTTGTGTCCAAAAAACCAAACTATAAACAAAAGCAATATTGCAACAAATTCAATAAAGACTTTAAAAATGGTCCACAGGAAAAAAAATCCTTAAAAGAAGTAAGATACCATTTTCAACCTATGAAATATCTTAAATTATGAAAATAGCTAGAGCTGGTGAAGGGGTGGCTAAATAGACAATTCCAGAGGGGCAATTTGGAAATTATTAATAGGAAGAAGAACAACAAACATTCATGTGCCCTTTGACCCATTAACACCAACTGTAGGGATTCAAACTGTTTATATTCTTTTATGAATGCACCATGAATAATCAGAAATATTTATTGCAATAAAAAATGAGAGAAAACCTATATGTTTATCTACAGAATATCACTAAATTTACTATAACAATCAAAATGAATTGTTAATCAAACTGGGGTACATTCATGTTATAGTATATTATTTTACAACAATTAACAAGAATAAGGTATAATATTCCCTGGTGGCTCAGAGGTTAAAGTGTCTGCTCGCAATGTGGGAGGCCTGCATTCGATTCCTGGGTCAGGAAGATCCCCTGGAGAAGGAAATGGCAACCCACTCCAGTATTTTCGCCTGGAGAATCCCATGGATGGAGGAGCCTGGTGGGCTACAGTCCACAGGGTCGCAAAGAGTCGGACACGACTGAGTGACTTCACTTTCACTTACTTTCACTTTCATCTATATACACATACACACACATATGTATAAAAGTATTATTTCTATAATAAGAAAACTGATTAAAAATTATATCCAGACCCAAGCACCTATAAATGTATCATCTAATATGTGCAGAATGCAGTTCGTGACTAATGTGTTCCTTGAAATGAGACCAGCACACAAATCTCCATATTGGCTTTGAGTTTGTTCACTCATTCATTCATCAAATACTCATGGAGGGTCCCCTGGGTCCCAGGCTTCCTCTGCCTTTCTGAAACACAGGCAGAAATGAAGCTGACCACACTCCTGTGTGAGTGTCACTGCTGATCACATTGTCATAACTGTGGGTCAAGAGCTGTTGCCCAGATCATTGCACAAGAACCTGACTGACCTGCAGGACACATTGGTGAGCAACCTTCCCTGATTAATTACCATCATGGAGTGCTTAGTGGGAGCTTAACAAGAGCTGACCTAAGTATTTTCTCACCATAGATTTCAGGGGAATTTGAACTCACATGTTTCTGACTCACCGGGAGTTTAAGTACGCGTTGGGCTATTGTGACAGGAGGACTGGATATCCAAGATTCTTCCGTCATGGCTATGGCTTGAAAGGGTAAAGACCGTGACATTCTACCAATAATTTGATAGAATCACAATTTATTCTTTTTTCTGTTTTTCAAATTCAAGCACAGCATGTTTTAGCAGTACAGATTTGGTCCTCCTGTTTCACAAAGATTGATTGGGGTACTATTCGTATTCTACAATGGCAAGGGCTGCCCAAGTGGTGCTAGCGGTAAAGAACCTGCCAATACAGGAGACGCAGAAGACTCGTGTTGGACTCCTGGGTAGGGAAGATCCCCTGGAGGACAGCATGACAGCCCACTCCAGTATTCTTGCGTGGAGAATCCCATGAACAGAGGAACCTGACGGGCTACAGTCCATGGGGTAGCAGAGAGTCAGAGTCAGACATGACTGAAACAACTCAGCACACATGCATATGATAGCATATTTTGTAGGAAGGCGAAATTTCCCTCCTGCTGTATGTACCTAAGTTCAGATACACAAACGTTCCAAAACAGATTTCTGTACTGGGGAAGAGAGACTGGATTTTCCTCAACAACTCCTGTTTGTTAGGCATTGAAATTCGTGCTTCGTGTGTATTGTTTGACTTAATCCTCTCCCACCCCCCACTGGATGATTCCACAGAAGGAACTGGGGAATGGGATTTAGAGACCAAGGCTTAGATCCCAGCCCTGATGTGTATTAGGTGTGCTGTGAGTGAGTGGTCTGTCTGTGCTCCAGGGAACCGGGGGTAATAACACTCCCTCTCTGAACTGTGTTGAGAACTACACATGGGGTTATATGAAGGCCTGGCCCTGTGCCTGGTACATGGCAGTTAAGTAGAGAACATGAATCCTCTTGATTTCTCTTCCCATTTTCTTTTAAACTGCTTCTTTCCACATTGTTCCAGAGATTCCCCCAGTCAATCTGGCTTCAATTTCCTTCTCCTGTCCAGGCCTGGCACAGCTTGGGATCCTCATTGCCCAGGAAGCCAGGCCCAGGAAGCCCAACCTATTCCCAGTCTGCCAGCTTTATGCTCCCTTCTCCTCCTTAAGTGAATGCTCCTATTTTTTAATCTATATGAGCTTATTATATATGTCATGATGGAAACTGAATTCAAGTTGGGGGTGGGGTCCTCTTCTAGTATTTACTATAAGGCATCAAGTTCAAAATAGAAATAAAACATCCAGTGAATTTTTACAAGCATATACCACACATCCTGCAGATGGTAATTGCAGCTGGTGATTAAAAGACACTTACTCCTTGGAAGGAAAGTTATGACCAACCTAGATAGCATATTCAGAAGTAGAGACATTACTTTGCCGACCAAGGTCCATCTAGTCAAGGCTATGATTTTTCCAGTAGTCATGTATGGATGTGAGAGTTGGACTGTGAAGAAAGCTGAGCGCCAAAGAATTGATGCTTTTGAACTGTGCTGTTGGAGAAGACTGTTGAGAGTCCCTTGGACTTCAAGGAGATCCAACCGGTCCATTCTGAAGGAGATCAACCCTGGGATTTCTTTGGAGGGAATGATGCTGAAGCTGAAACTCCAATACTTTGGCCACGTCATGCGAACAGTTGACTCGTTGGAAAAGACTCTGATGCTGGGAGGGATTGGGGGCAGGAGGAGAAGGAGACGACAGAGGATGAGATGGCTGGATGGCATCATTCATTCGATGGACGTGAATCTGAGTGAACTCCAGAAGTTGGTGATGGACAGGGAGGCCTGGCGTGCTGCGATTCATGGGGTTGCAAAGAGTCGGACATGACTGAGTGACTGAGCTGAACTGAACTGAACCAAACATCCTCTGTTGTACTGTGCATATGTACCTATATTTTTCTTATTTAGGTCTCAAAACAATCTGATGAAATAGATTATGCTAGCCTCATTTGCAGGTAAGAAACTGAGGCTTAGTTGAGAGGCCAGGAATGACTTGCCCATGGTCATTCAGCTGATGGCATCCAAGTCAAGACAGAAAACCCACTCCTTTGACTAACAGATTTGTGATCTCCCCTTGGCATCACAGAGAAGTTGTGACTAACTCACAGCTTCCCAGGAGCACACAAGGGAACCAAAAAGGCTCCCAAAATCAACTAGCACACTTTTTCTCATGGGTATAACTGTGGCATTACAGCCTTTGTCTACTATCAACATACCCTTCCTTACCAAACACCTATATTTGCATTCATCTGCAGCAACCCCAGAGAATTCAGAAAACCAAAATCATCCAGTTATTGCTGAAAGCTTTCTCCTGTGTCACCACAGCCAGGATAAAACTGGTTAATGACAACTTGGAGACAACAATGTCTGCCATGTCCTCTTCAGTAAGCTCTTTGACTTAAATGAGAAATTCACTGCGCTTCTTTGTAGCTAAACAAAGCCTGCATCTTGTTGTAAGTAATAGAACTTATTTATACTTGATATCCTTTGAAAAGTGGTGACACTTCAGTAACTCAAGCAGAAAGTCTTCCCTAATTCTTCCAGATGAAGGGACACATCATTATCAGATAAGAGTGTTGTTAATATTTGAATATTGGCGTAAACCTAGCCATCCATTTCCAAAACTGAGATCCACCAGAGGGAGATGAATGTGTGTGTGTGTGTGTGTGTGTGTGTGTGTGTGTGTGTGTGTGTCTTCCAGCTTCTCAGTGTTTGGAGAGCATCTGTCTAACAGAAGGATCATTGGGTACCGAATCCTGCATGACCAGTTCATTCTCTGCAGCGCCATGACGAGCTTGCAGTTATGCTCGGCTTCTCTTGTTGTCGAGATTTGGGCCAGCATTTCTTGCTTGTCATTCTTCATTCTTGCCTTGCATTTTGGGTGAGTCATTGCCATACTTGTCACTGAAGCTTTATGGGGTGAAACTCTGGGTCTCTTTCTCTGTCATCCCAGATAGTTCTATTGCATGAGTTTACCTTTAGTAATGTTTTGTTTTGCAGATACCCAGGTATGTTAGCCCAAAGTCAGGATGCAAATTATGTTTTCATTTTCATAATGCCTGGCCTGTAGGAAAATCCTAACTTTGGGGAAATGGTTGACAAAACTTACATGTGATCTTTAAGTCCACCTCCACCCATCACTCCCAACACACACATATTCCCCTTCTGGTCCTAGGTTCATATCGTCCTAGCCCATGTGTGATGTTCAGCAAGTCACTCCCTCTCTCTAGCCTCTGTCTCTGTTTCCTTCTCCATAAGATGAGGGTGCAGGTCTCTCTTGGTATGCTTCATGTCACTCCCTTCTTATGCTCAAGGAAGACATCACTAGTTGAACACCAAGCTCTTTGCTTGATGAGACTGGAAATGGCTACAAGATCCTTAAAACAACATTCTTGATATACACGTGTAGATGATACATCCTTTAAATAACTTTTGGGGATACTTTCTTTCTCAAAATCTCTCTATCCAAGTTAGACTCTTTTATAGCATATCTGGATTACAGATTTCAGATTTATAGAGGGGAATAAAGGGAGTACAAATCATTGATACTCATAAAATTTTTCCCTAATGGCTTAGCGAAAATGGCTTGTGCCAGTTATTCTAGTGAGATTTGCAGGGAGAGTCAGATATCAGAGGTTTTGATAGGTTTAATTGATACTTTTATGAAATTGACCTGAAAATCTTGTCTTTAAATGCTGGTTGGATGGAGGGAATTGCCTTGCTATTTTATTGCAAAGAAGAGATATAATGTTTGGTGAATACTTTATTAATTTTGTTAATAAAAATTAGCATTTACCAAGTGCCATTCTTTCTTCAAAGTACATTTCAAATATTAATTCATTTACTCAGCACAATAGCTCTATGATGTAGGTACTATTAATACCCTCATCTTATGGGTGATGAAACCAAGACTCAGGGTGGTTAAGGAACTTACCCACAGTCACACAGCTGGTCAAGGGTGGAGCAGGGATTAAATCTATCATTCCTCCCTTGGATGAAACTCTTAACCACTATGTCCTTTGCCCTATTTAACTTGTAGAAAATCTACAAGGCCTGAACCGTCTGCTGTGCATTCTTGGAAAAAAAAAACAAAAAACAAAGAGAGGTTGCCTTCAACCAATATTACCCATACCAGAGCAATAATGCTGTGAGGATCAAATTACATAATATATGCAAAGGATCTGACACACTGAATGGGTGTTTAAACCAAGCTCCTGTTTTCTGTTCAGCCTTTCCCTATAAAGAAGACTGCAAATACATGAGTCCAGAGGAAAATCAAGGATACATGTTCTCTGTACACAAAAAATATTTTAATACTGAATTCTGAAATAAATTGCTATTAAAATTACTGGTGTAGAAATCTTATAAATGAACACAACCAGTGATTTGAACAATATGGAAAATGAAGAGAAATCATTCATTTTTTAGGAAAATTTAGTGGAGTACTATACATGGAAAATGTACTCTATGGTAATAATCTAAAGCCAGAAGTTCACTGATCTTGCCCTGTATGAGGGCTGGAACTTCTTACTCCTACGTACCTTTTTGTGGTTCCCTTTGTTATGGAGACATGCAGACACTGAGATTTCTTTTTATTTGACCTGACGAGATATTTATCAAGAGTCTTCTCACTTCAAAACACTGTCCCATTCATCTTTTTCTTGAAAGGTAGCATTGAGGTTCTAAGAGTTCAGAGGGTCTCCTGACAACTAGAAGTTTCTTCTCAATTCACTCTGGCCATGCTTTTCACTCAAATGCTGCTGAAGGTATTCAACAATTGACTCCATGGATGGTATCATCCATTGATTGGGGTTCCTTTGTAGGTGGTCCTACTGAGTACAGAACATCCTAATAATGCCTATTTCAGCATGAAAGAGTCAGAGAAGGAGGTACGGAGGAGGCTTGAAGAAGAGTGGGACTTTGAATGAAGGGAGCCATCTGAATTGTCAAGGCATGAGGGTGTGCTGAGCTGGGGAAACTCGAATTGGGAGCAAAAGGAAAGGAAGAAGATCAACCTTTAGAAAGAGAAAGCTTAATTTTTATTCTATATGCACAGTGATGTACAGGTTAAGTCTGTTTTGTTGAAAGTTGCCACAGAAACTCATTTGAAACTGGTTTAAATAGGGGGCAGGGGATAGCAAAGGTTGGGGTGTGTCACTGGTTCACATAACTGAAAAATCCTCACAGTAACTTTGCCTGGGGTTGGCATAGTGCCCAAGGATTCTCCCCTAGCAAGGCAGATTGCCCTCTTGTTGGTTAAGCCTCTAAGTTTGTTTCGGTAAAGTCATCTTGGAGGCAGACTGAAGACTGGACCGGAGATAAGAAAATCGTAAGTTTAGCTATTCGAAAAGGCAACTGCTGCTTTAGTTCAGGAAAGAAATGATGAGGGGCGGGACTCTGGCAGAGGTAGTAGGTACAAAAAAGACATTTAGGTGGTCTAGTGATTGAATATCAGGGGTGCATGGAGGGAGAAACCTAAAATGATTTTTAAGTTCCTGCCTTGGGCAATTGGAGAAAAGTTGGGCTTTTCATTAAGATAGAAATATAAGAGGTTTCATGCGGAAAGATGGATAAAACTGATTCTGAATTACCACTGCAACATTCAGGTGCTGATTTCTCGTAGGCTGTTGGATACATTTGTCTGGTGCTCAGAAAACCACCATGGGCTGGAGATATGGATGTGGAGCTCATCAGACCATATGGGCCACCTAATAGCATTTAAAGGTTTTGGAAGACAACAGGGAAGATCAGCAAAAGGAAATCAAAAGGGCAGTCAGAGAGGCACAGGAAGAACTAAGACAGTCACCACAAAACCAAGAAAGAAAGAGGAGGAAAAGTATAAAATTATAGGTGAAGTGAGTCAAAAAGAAGAGATGGAGAATGTCCATAGGACATAGCAAATAAAAAGGTCACTCTCAAGCCAGGGCAATGGTGGAATCCACAGCTTCAACAATCAATGCTGAAAATAATCACAAGCACCGATTAAATCAAGCAAATCAACCTGTTTATTGATCAACTGCTAGGTGAAAGACCCCAGGCCAAGTGATGGAGAAACAAGGATCAAAATCAGTCTGCGGTCTCTGAGCATCAAGAATATAAATTCATTACTTTATGTTTAATTTGAATTCAATCTGGCATATAACTTAATTTGAAACATGAGCTGAATTTATTCAGAGGGGTTAAGCTTTCTAAAAAGGGAAGGTGGTTTATATACCAAAGTGTGTAATCAAGATCAGAGGATTCAGTTTAAAAAAAATCAATCATGTATGATTGTGCTCATCAAAATTACTCTTCGTTATCTCCATTTAAACCCTAATAAGTAATGCAACTTTATCGTATTTCTGGAGTGTTCTTGCCACCAGAACAGCTTCCAACTCTTCCTGCTCAATGGCTTGATACAGAGGAGGCTTTAATGACTCCAGTCCCAGTGATGCTTGAAAGCACTTCTTCAGTTTCCCCCTCTATTTTCTCTTCCTTTGAATCAAGCATACTAATGGCATCTACCTGAAAGATGGTTGCTTCACCTCGCTTATCTGCCTTTTAGCTCCTAAACTTCCAGTGTTTCATCTTAGTCTCTCTTGTAATGCAATATGACTTTTGAATTGTACTGCAGTCCTTCCCAGGTCTCTAGGAGGAAGTGAAAAGTCCACCATGGACAATGCAGAGGAGTCCATAGTTCCCATGACCTCATAGGTACTGGCTTAAATTGTAAAGCCAGCACTTGAAAAGTCTGAGCAGATTTGTGATCTAGTCTGATGCAGGGATTCTTCATCTGTATCCATGGATAACCTGTCATCAGATTATTGTGGTTGATAGGTCTTCCCTAAACTCACAAATCTTCTAAATATTTCCAAAAGGTGTATCTAAACCAAATCACAAATTTTCTGTGGCTTGTATGAACTCAACCAAACTGAAATGGGGGCTTGCATTTTTTTCTTTTTAATTTCATGGTCTCAGCTGGGCGGTGTCCCTTGCTGTATTTTTATTGCTCCTGGCCACCATTTTCTGTCTTTTTTTCTCCTAATGATGGAATGTATGTGATGAAATTGAAAGGCAAGTGGAAAGAAATTCTGAAGAATCTGCTGTTTTCCAACCTCCTTGCCTCTGTGCCCTTCCTCTGGTGTGGACCATCAATGGCCAGTTGTTTCTGTGTAGCGTGTATGTGTGATTGACACTCCCTGCAATTACCCTTTCCACAGCCTCTGCCCCCGAGCGGTGTGGCTTCTTGGGTTACTGATGGCCTCCCAACAAACCTGACTTTGTTCTTTAAACCATCTTCTCTCAATGCCATCTCATTAAAGTATATTGCCAGTGAAAGCAGCCCTGACAAATGTCTTCCCACTTGTAACCTGGTCTGAAATGGCCTGCCTAACTTTTCTTGTTGAATGCGCTAAATATTCCAAGATAGTTTAGTAAAACCATGAAAAACACCAATTCATGGTGTCACCCATATTTTTAAGAAATTGTGTTAAGCACCAGCCACCAGCATATTAAATGATCGTCTTGCTCCAATTATGCGACGAGCATAATTACATTCTGATTCTTTGAGTCTTAAGCATAAATTGTGACCGGATTCAAGACCTAGGCAGAAAGGGAAACAAGGGGTGGCTGAAAAGTCCAGGGGCCACAGGGACTCCAAATGTTGAGTGGCTTGTGGGAATCTTTGGGAACAGAAGCTTTTTCTTATTCAAAAGTGGTAAAATGTTCTGGTTCTAGATGGAAAGCTGTTAGTAAAAGGTTTTTGAATGTAAAAATAATGACACTGTTAATAATTTCAAATATCATGAGACCAGATGCAGCCCCATCTCTTGTCAGAAGGCCCCAGCCCCAGCCCTGGTTTGTTCTCTTGAGAATCAATAATAAGGCAGGAAAAGAGCAGGGGAGCAGAGCTGGCAGTTCCCGATGGAGGGCACCACCCTACTCACATTGTCAGCAGACGCTGAGTGCTTCTTCTGGATCCCTGAGCTTCACACCTGGCTAGCCTATCACCCTCCTGCCTTCCTGAAGGGAAATGCCTCCTCAGAAAGAAAGGGAGAGTCTAAATAAAACAAATTTTTAAAAGGAGAAAAAGAAAGGAAGGGAGAGTTTAAGGAATAGGCTCCTTGTCCTAGATACCCACTATTGTACCCATTAATTCATTTATTTGTCAATATTTACTGAGCACTTTCCAAGGAGACTACACAGTGAAGCGGCTAAAAGTATTGACTTGGGTTCACACCTCTTGGGTCAGAGTTCAGCTCCACCACTTTGCTGTTCTGTGACCTTAGGTAGCAAGGCTAAGACATAATTCAGCTACCTCATGCCTCATCTGCCCCATCTGTAAAATGGGGTTGTATATTAATTGGGAAAATCTGTATTAAGTGGCTAAGACAATGCTTGGGGCTTAGTAAGCACTGATTAACTGGTAAGATTATTATTTATGGGGTAAATTATCATTATTTATGTAGGAGGTAAAATTCTAAAAATTACAATAACATATTTCTGCCCTAAAGAAACTTTAAATGTGCACATCTAATATATGTGAAAAATAAATACACTTAAATCTCCTGAAAGGGGCTGATGTGGAATGCGAAAGGACTTAAAAGTTGAGAAAATATATTCAAATTACAAACAGATACGTATTTGACTGACTAGACAGTCTATTTCATGGTCGTGCTATTATTTACATAGATTTGGTCTTATTCGATTCAAAAGATTAGAATCTGACATTATTTACTTCTACCCATCTGAATTTTTTTAGGGGGGGGCGGTGCTTCTCTCTTTTTTTTTAAAGCAGGGCTACATTGCCGTTTGCAAAGGCAGAGGCAGCACTCCTCCTTCCCACAGAGTTTATAAAAGCCAGCAGCATGATCAATAATCCATACACATGGATAATAATACCAAAAGAGAAGGAATAAAAGCTAAAGATCTAACTGCTTTGACCTTTACCATTCCAGCCTGATAATAATAGGAGTTATGCAATGTGTGTGGTCTACAAGCTACTATACGATTTGATTCTCAATGAGATGGGGAGGGAATTAGAGATGCTCAGATGAGCTCCTCCAATTTGAATTATGAAAGACAGCCAAACAATTGTACCTACTTATGTCTCCTAACCCTGTATCCCTATAACGCACGTATTTCTTATTTAACCAATGTGGAGGTTGACACACAAAAAGTGAAATGTTGGCTCAGGTCCACATTACTACATCTGCTAAAAGTTGTGAGTGCATGTGAAAGATGTTTTTTTGTGCCAGTGCTTAAATCCACTCAGATGGTCTCTCTACTGATAAATAAATAAAGTGCAGATAAAAGGTGTCATTGTATTTTCACATTAATGTGCCTGAGCGAAGCTCGAGAGATATGTAACTGATTACACACTCAGCAGCAGAGAAACTAGGGTTCAAACCAGGAGTTGGTGTGAACTCCCTGATCTTTCCATGATATTATGGACCCTTTTCTTTTTGGTTATTTATACTCTTCTGGTTTCCTGGGCAATATGCCTGTAATAGGCATAGCAACAGTAAAATTAATATTAGCCAACCAAGCCTATGCATTGACAAATAGGTATATAATGTTTTTCTACCAGAAGTTGCAGTTAGACTGAAAGGAATTACTTGAGTATTGTTTTTGTTATTGTTTCATAAATAGAGACATATTTGTCCCAAGATATATTTCTTAATACATAAATTCAACTGTACATTACAAAGACTGTTTCCACAAATTCAAGGATCAGATTGTACCCCTCTGGCTCAATCAGTAATGAACATGCCTGCAATGCAAGAGACCACCTGAAAAGGAGGAGACCTGGGTTTGATCCCTGGATCAGATCGGGAAGATCCCCTGGAGAAGGAAATGGCAACCCACTCCAGTATTCTTGCCTGGAAAATTCCATGGACAGAGGAGCCGGGTGGGTCCATGGGATTGCAAAGAGTTGAACATGATTTAGTGGCTAACCCATAAATATTAAATGTTTATGTATAGGTACTTTACAAACTTTACCAACGTTTAAAATTAACAGTTAATCACATTTCACAGAGAAGGGGAGGGTGTACAAGAGCTTTGGTGAGATGGGAAATACCTCTTAGGGTATATAGCAATAAGTACCTGCTAACTGCCAGCAGAAGTCAGTCTGTAGCAATCAAGAGCAGTCATCCTGGCTTAGACAGGAGCAATTTAAACACAGAATGTGGAAGCTGCTTAATCTTTCTGATGTTAGTTCCTTTATATATAAAACGGAATAATAATGCCTAGATGGTTGTGAGAGTTAAATGATATCCCTTGCCTGACACATGGCAGTCACTTGTTAAATGTTGTTTGCCTGCAGTTTACTCCACTGGGCTCCATTTTTTTTTTTTTTTTTCAAAAGACTACCTTCAGAATGTACTATTTTCCCAGGCATTAAGTGTGATTTCCCACAGAGAAAGGGACAACCAGGATCATTTTTTTCTAATTTATCTTTGCCCAAGCTTTGCCTATGTGGCCTGGCACACACATGTCACCCAGTGGTGGTCATGATCACACAGAACTTCGGATGGTGCTTGTCAGAGTTGACTTTCTGTTGCAAACTGTCAACATCTAGAAGCTGAACACTCATCTGTTTATTGTCAGGCCCCCTGACTCCTTGAGAGAAAGCATGTCTGCTGGCCTCCTCCGTGGTCTTAAGATGCTCCACCAGATCATTCCAGGGCTTGACTTCAGGGCAGCTGGGGCCGGGGTGCAGGAGATGCAAAGATAGTTATCACTCCAACTTTGAAATGGCCGCAGAGCAGAAATGTAACAGAAATCAAAATCACTAACACTAATGAGGCTTCCTCGTTGAGCCCAGCTCTATTCTTGTCACCCTCCACGGCCCCAGAAGAGAGTGGAGGATTATAGGTTTGGTGGAATCCTTGGGGCACAGTCAAAGAGTCTGAGGTTTTGTTTGAAAGTCTGTTTGCAGACAGTAAAAATGGATTAAATTGCCTCTCCAACACAAAGAAATGCCAGGTCTCAGTAGAGGTAAGACACCAGAGACTTAAAGTGCTACTAGAAGCAAAATAATGAAAAGAGTCCAAAATGCTGGATCATCTTTGCAGCCAACACTATATCCCTTATGTTTAAGAGCATCTACATTAACTGAGATGGAAAGAACCAAAGAATAATCCATTTAACAATATGTCTTTTCTTCTTGAAACACAACAGGTTACTTAAAGATCATAGTATATATTATACATTCTTTTTTTAAAAGCACAACATAAATTTATTTCTTTTGTTCTATTTTATATTGCTACTCCCTCCTATACATTTTAGATGCTTTATGTGTATAACTTCTAGAAGTGATGTGGGTGGGTCAAACTGTATTTACAAAGTGCCATTGGAATCTAAAGATTAAATAAAGATGAAACTTTTGAATCTGTTAAATTGCAACAGTTCAAAGTATTCTAAGAAGTTAAGTGATTTCTTATTACTTTTATGCATGTTGAAAGTACTAGATTATGTATCTAGGAGAAAACTGGGGAAAAATATTCAAGATGATTATAGCAAGATCATACTAATAAAAAAAGAGCTATGTACTATATTGGGAAAGATATTGATGATTATCTAAGCTCTAACACACTAACATTTTCAACTGATGGTACCTAGTAGAGACCCTGTGAGAAAGACCAATTATGCGAGTATGAGAAAGACCGATTCTGTGAGTACTTTTTTCCCCCCTAAAATAGCCTAAATCATTGTTAACATAACATAAGTAGAGTAGTAGCTCTTTCCAAAGCTGAGTTACTATTTTCAAATGTGTAAAACAGATACCTGGGGCAAACCTGGAGTGCAACACAGGGAGCTCAGCTCTGCTCTGTGATGCCCTAGAGGGGTGGGATGGGTGGGCGGCGAGACGGAGGTTCAAGAGGGAATATAGGTATACATATTGCTGATTCACAGCACAAACTAACATATCATTGTAAAATAATTATATTCCAACCAAAATTTCTAAAAATATAAGTCAACATGTGTAAGGTACACTGCATACCTATTTTGTTAGATACTTTTTATCAGTTTTGCCTTTCTTTTCATGTTCCTGTGTGTGTCTGCACTTGTGCCTACAAGTTTCTGGGAAGTCCTCTGTGCAACAGACACTGTGCATGGTTCCTGCCCCAGGCTGACCACCATTCCCAAAACTGCAGTGACCTGTGTGTGGGCTAAGGAAGCCTTAAGAGGCATCAGCTATGGAGACGGCATATGGCCTGAGAGATGACAGAAAACTCGAGGAGCGGGCACTCCAAGTGATCTCTGAGGAATATTAGAAATTACTTTGAAAGTGCTTTCCTTTTTATAATGAAACCTATCATTTAAAAAAAATCAATAGAATTATTTTTGGAGCAGTTTCAGGTTTACAGAAAATTGAACAGATAGCACAGAGAGTTCCCGTATACCTCCTCCTTCCCCCCGCCTCCGCCACCCTACAGTTTTCCCTATTATTAACATCTTGCAATAATAAGTACATTTGTTATAATTGATGAACCAACTTAAATTTATTATTATTATTAACTGTAAAGGTCACAGTTTACACCAGGGTTCTCTGTTTAGGTTCTACAGTTCCATGGGTTTTGATAATTGTATAGTGTGATGTCCATCATTATAATGCGATACAGAGAGTTTCAGTCCCTAAAAAATCTCCTGTGCACCAACTATTCATACCTCCCTCCCATTTTCCAAGCCCCTGGCCACCACTAATCTTCCTACTGACTCGATAGTTTTGGCTTCTCCACAATGTCCAATGGTTGGGAGCACATCCCCAGATGGCAGAAATTCCCAGCTCAGGGATTATTGTTTTAATATGGGGGCTTTGAGGACCTTGGACAAAAAGGAAAGTATTTCCCATTGTGGAATTTCAAGTAATGTGACAAGCCTTTAGGCAAAGGCTCTTTGTGGCATTTGAAATATACTGTTATTTTTAAAGTCGACTCAAAAATCCTTCATAATCTCACCAAGAAATTATTCTGGGTTTGAATTTATTCATATGAGAAGCCATATAGAGACGTAAAGTCAAAATCATATTTAGTTATGCAGTCTAAAACTGAATCTATTAAAAAGAACACAATTGCCTGGCAGTAAGACTGTGGCCAAATTCTGGGGTGTTTAGTTACCACAACCAGAATACCAGTCCCCATGGACCCTTACAGCTGTGCACAGAATTTGCAACCAGATGAGAGACGCTAGTTCCCCAGGAAGGGGCAGAGGAAAGGAAAGGTTTTGAAAGAGCTAGTGAGCCATCCGCATTCAAATGTCCAGCCACAGCTGAAATGATGACTGGAACCCAGGGGAGAGGTTCAAGTTGTCTGCCCTATTTGGGATTTCCTCTGCACACCCATAATTGTTAAAATGGTGAGAATTCCTAAAATTCCCCTAATATAAAATTTTAGGTTATGTCAGATAGTTCCACCAAGAGAGAAATCACCCCTGTTTATGCCATCTTCGTTTGAACTGACACATATATTTGGTTTTGGACCTATTATAAATTACCTGCTCTTTGACAAGATTGTTTTTGTGTTCTCTCACTAATATGTGTGTGCATCTCCACGTGACTCCTCTGCCTTTTTCTGTCTGCTGTTATATAAGATCTTACTGCTGTCTTCACCATGATCACACTTCGACAGTCAAAAAAAAAAAAAAAAAACGATATATTTCAGGTGTTTGAGATGAAGGAGGTTGCGTGAGTTTAACCTTCCTTGGTATCCTTGTGAGCTTTCTGTATTTAATACTTGTTTTATCTGAAGCCTGTGGAGGTTCTAAACTATTAGAAGACACACTTTCTGAGAACTACCTTTCTAGTAGCCTGAAGATATATCATTGATGTTGGGCAACAAAGTTATTCTCTGTAATCCTCTTGATGTTGTAAATGAAAAAGAAGACGGAGCCAGCACCATCTGAACTTTGGGCAAACCATTTGCTCAAAAGGATCATCAAAGGACCAAGCCCTGCCAAAATAATATTTTTTTAAAAAAATCCAGCAGAAAGGAAAACATTGAGGAGCACGCACAAAAAATGAAATTGGTGCAAATTAACTCCATTGTGATTGGAGAGCAATACAAAACAAACTCCCACCACAGCCTCGAAAGGAAAGCCACACAAGACAGACATTGAAGTTGTAGCCTCACAGTAGCCATCTTTTAACAGCTTTCTTTCTTCAATGCTTTAACCTAAAAAAAAAAAGAAAGAAAGAAAGAAAGAAAAAGAAGAGAAAAGAAAGAAAAAGAAAAAAAAAAGGAAAGAAAGAGAAAACCTACCCATTGTTAGGCCCCCCTATTCATCCTTCATTCAAAGTCATTCACTATACATTAATTACCATTCTCTTCAATGCACTGGGAGCTCCCAAACACGGCCTGTTTTCAAAGAGGCACACTTCCATGCCTCTGCTATTTATATGCAGAGCCTGCTGAAATTTTCATCCCAATACTTTGAGATCCCCCTCCATTTTTGCATACTGTAATTGTTCATAAGGGGACAAAAAGACAAAAGGATGATTCCATGTTTCCAGGACAGTTGTTTGCATCTCTTTCATTTTCTTTCCAGCTGTGACTGGCAGCGGTAGGTTCTTTAGCAGGTGTCCTGCCTGCCCTATGGTAATTTTTAACTTTCCTTCACTTTCTTTTATGTCTGACACATTCGTAGAGACTTCTTTTTTCACCCCTGATGCATGGTACTGTTTTTTTCCACCTTTCTTATGTCAGTCTAATATCTGGATTTTTCCTTAATATGTCACTCTCCTTAGGAGCCATTTAGGAAGAAGGAAAAAGACTGAGTCAAGTCAAAATCTCACGTAGACATTTTAACTATTAGTAATTGGATCTCTGACACCCACTTCACTGCCAATCCTCTGCGTCTGGTCACTCTGAAATTTGTGAAAACTACGATGTTGATTAACTGTACATTAAGAAATTAATGTACAGTTGACAAAAAGAAACCTTGTTCCAATATCACTCCTTTGTAGAAAGCTTTAATTTTCTAAAACTGTTTAAATATCTGAAGATGGAACAACTGATTCTGCAACTGTACTAATAATTAAAACTTAATTAGGAAACATATTTGTGAGTCAGTTCAGATATTCCTGTTCTAGCTCATTCAGGCTGAGCAAGAGATATTAATGTTATTTAAAGAGGTAAAAAGAAAAAGAATTAATGAACTGTAAACACCTATAGGACTATACATACTTAATAAGAATACAAAGATTTCAAGCAAATTGTAAAAACTAACTAAATAACACATCCAACCATAGAATGCTGGACTTGAAAGATTAGTATTATTATTATTTTTAATAGTTGAGGACACTGAGGCTTAGAAAGATTGTGACTTGTGCAAAGTCACTCTGGACTGATGAAAGATATATTCTGGTCCTACAATACCAACCGCAACATATTTTCCATGACATCCTTGCTGCTTAGAAAAGTTTTGTAGACTTTCATGGGCACTTCATTAGCACGCACAGACAAGACTGCACAGTGTCTCACCCAACCCCGGCACAAGCACAGGCCATGAACTCCAGCATCCTAAGGATACAGACACGTTTCTGCATGGTGATTTACAATGCCTGAAATACACTAGATTCTTTAGAAATGATTGCTGCTATTATTACTAGTGTTACCATTACTGGGTCCCCTTCTGGCACTATTTTTAGTTGAAGACCAGTATTTTCCTTTATGCATGTGGGCAGGTTCCATTTTGAAAATTGTAGCATGTGTGTATATATATGTGTGTGTGTGTATATATATATATATATATGAATATATAAGGACTTTCCTGGTGGCTCAGATGGTAAAAATCCACTTGCAATGCAGGAGACCTGGGTTCGATCCCTGGGTTGGGAAGATCCCCCTGGAGGAGGGCACGGCAACCCACTCCAGTATTCTTGCCTGAAGAATCGCCATGGACAGAGGAATCTGGAGGGCTACAGTCCATGGAGTCATAAAGAGTCAGACACAACTGAGTGACTAAGCACAGCATAACACATTAATATAGATATTCAGATAAAAGATCCCATGTATGAAGACAAAAGTATCTATTTCACTACCATAATCAGGATCTCTGATAGGGAGAACACCTTGGAAAATATAGTTTATAATAACACTAGCTCAGAGTTGCAAGGGATCTTGTGGATTATCTAGATCAACTGCCCTTCCGTTGATAGAACTCCTCCCATACTTAGATTTCATACACCAAATAGTTTAACATGTCATAAAATGCACCCAACAACAATCTGAAAGAAAATGAATCCTAATAACAATAGCCATGGTTTATGAAATGTTTATTTTATCAAGCACTATATTACAGGTGCCTTATATATATAATTATTTCTAGTGCTTACAAACAACTTTGAAGTTAAATATTCCTACTAATTCTATTTTAGTATATGACTCAGTGGAGTCTCCAAGGAATGAATCGTCAAATGTGTAAGAGTCAGGAAGAGGCAGATCCAGGATTTCACCTCGGACCTGCACAGCAATGAAGTCCAAGTTCATTCCCTGATCACCCCTGGCATCCAGATTCTTCAATAAAAGACAAAGGCTCCAAGACTCTGAATAAATGTGCTTTATTCTTTTTCCCTATTTTCCCCATGAATTATTTTTTATATTTTATACTGATCATCAAAGGACATTATCTTTGAATTGATTCACCTGTTTTTTTCCAATCTGAACCCTGGCCAATTTTTGAGCCATTTTATGCATTCAAGGAATCTAAACTTCAAACTAGAAATGAGCTAAACTCCTTGACCGAATCCAGGTGAAATGCCACTTGATGTATGTAGTAGCCTTGAAATGAATAATTTTAGTTTAATCACATGAACATTTACATGACACCCTACACTAGGAGGTATGTGCATTCAGACCCTGGCTCTAGGGGTATCTGCAGAGCCTCAGCAACTCTCTGAGCCTCAACTTCCCACCAGTCAGATGGGGAGGTTAGTACCTCTCTTGGAAAAGACTCTGATGCTGGGAAAGATTGAAGTCAAGAGGAGAAGGGGGTGGCAGAGGATGAAATGGTTAGATAGCATCACTGACTCAATGGACATGAGTTTGAGCAAGCTCCAGAAAATAGCGGAGGACAGGGAAGCCTGATGTACTGCAGTCCATGGGGGTTCCAAGGTGTCAGACACAACTTAGTATCTGTCTTAACAACATCAGTCTAATAAGTGGGACCAGTGCTAGGTGAGGTCATGAGATCCTGCAGGTAAACTGCAGGTTTTGTAAACTAAAATGCATGATACAAAATTTCATAATTAATAATGATTCATATATGAAACCTCTAGGATTTAAGATGACTTTTTTGGAATATTTGAAAAATAAATTATCTAAGAGTAATAAGGAAATAAGAATTCCTTTGCTCTGAAGCAGTACCAAAATACCACCACCATCTTTTGGCTTCCTGAGAAGAGATACCTAACAGCAACTTCTGTCTCATTTTTGTTGCTTGTTTTTAAAGGCCATGTTCAATTTTTAAAAATAAGGAGGAAAAAATATCACTCAAAGTAAAAAGTACGACAGAAATGTAATTTTATTCTTTGGTTCCTAGGCATTTAAGATTAAAAAAAAATTATGGGAAAGTAACTAATAAAATATAAAAGGTAATGCAAACATTAGAACTGTAGACTCCTAGGACTGGATAAAGGCTTTTAGAAACAATCTAGTCTGCACCCCCATTTGACACGTGATGAAGCCTAGACTCTCAGAGAGAAAGTGATTGCCCAAGTTCACCCAGCCCATGAACTTGGAGCAGGAATACAAACGCAGCTCCTTCTAATTCAAAACCCAGGTCTCTTTTTGCTGCACCACAGGCCTTTGTTCCCACCATCAAGGACACCTGGAGGGCTTGCAGTTTACTTTGTTAAGGCTGTAAACTCCTAGTAAAAATGTTTGTCTTCAATTTCACACACCCTTCAGGATATCACAGCTGCCGCAGAAACCCCCCAGGCAGCATAGGCCAGACTAGAGACGCACCAGTGCTCTCTGTGTGTGTGTGTGTGTGTGTGTGTGTGTGTGTGTGTGTGTGTGTGTGTGTCTGATGGAGGTGGGGGTGCCAGGCAATGGCCTGGAGAGGCAGCACATGAAGGGTTTCTAAGAAAAATTGAAAGCAAAAAGATTTCTCTATCCACTTCTCAGGGCTTTCTTTAACAACATCTACTACAGCTACAACTCCTTATGAAAACAATAAAATGCTAATGCTTTAAAGATAAGAAACGCAAATATTACCCTATCATTGCAAAGCTCTGTTACCCCTTCACAGAGCATGGATTTCTACAGGGAATCACTTTGGATGATATTAGCACCAAACGCATGATTTGAACATCTGGTTATTACTGCTGACCAGGCACCGGACACTATTATCTCCTAGACTGCACAGAATACCTTCCTTTTATTGTCCCTACGCTTATGGTTTAAGAAAGAGTACTTTAGGCCTATTTGTAAGTGTGTTGGAATCGTAAAAAAAAGAACACAATCAAGCCAAAAACAAACCCAAAAGATCTTTTCAGGAAAGTTTTACAGGAAGTCAGCCAGAGAACTTTTGTAAAATACAGAAGTTTTTAATTAGTGGCCACAATAGGTAACCAAAAAGGAAACATGCACATTGTGTTATACTCGAAGCTAATGTTTCTCTCCATTTTTAACATTAAAATTGAATAAGATATAAGCCTCCTTTCCAATGTTTACACTTTTTACTTTGGCATTAAAAGAATGTTTTTAATTTAAGTATAGTTGATTTACAATGTTGTGCTAATTTCTGCTGTAAAGCAAAGTGACTCACTTTTACATATATATAATCTTTTCCATATTCTTTTCCAGTTTGGTTTATCATGGAATATTGACTCTTGTTCCCAGTGCTATACAGTAGGACCGTATTGTTAATCTGTTCTATGTATAAGTGTTTGCACCTGCTAATCCCAAACTCCCAATCCTTCCCTCCCCCATGGCATTTTTTCTCATGTTACTTCAGCATTTGTTGACCTTATATGAGAAGTCTGATTTGTGTACCACTGGCAGGAAATTTTTGTTTTCTTTGAACATAGCAAGTCTGTAGCATTACTTAGAATTCTCCTGTGACAGATACTTGTATAGACATTAATCAGTGATTATGATGGTCATTTTGGGTTACTAGACAGGGAACAAGCCCTCTGTCAACTGTTGTTTACTTTCTAAAACATTTTCTTATTTTCCTCTTCAGAAGAGAATTTTTTTATTCATCAGAGATTACTAAGCTCTTAAGGGAAGTATAACCGATTATTAATGTCAGTCTTCTGTAAAAATATTAGTTTCTAACATTGTGCCTTTCAGGTAACTAAGTAATGTTAAATAAGGCAATTTTCCCTGGTGTACTTAAATTTATAAAGTGCTAATAAAATACAGTTTTGTTTTATTTTTTTGAAACCATAGAGCAAAAAATAGCTCCCACATAGACAATGGGATTCAGCCTAAATTCCCCCTACCTGGTGTTCAGGGCATATTTAATGTTAACCTTGTGGAAAATCAGCAGGCTCCCTCCTTGTAATTCTCCTACTCCACTCCCAGGTTTTCTACCTTCCTTGCCACTTCCTTTACCATTCTGACAAACACTGTATTAAAACCATCATCTGAAATTCTGAGAAATAAGAATGTAGCAATAAAATAAGTAAAAAAATCTATAGTAAATGTCAATACTTAAGAGCTCTCAGAGAAGATTAAATAATATTAGTGATGTTTTATCCTCTAACTTAAATGATTGGTCCCCATGTTTCTCAGGTTTTATAACATATGTTATCCATGTCGGTTTATATGTTTACATGAATAAAAACCATAAAGTGGTAACATAGAAAAACATTGGGAAAATCTTCTATAGACAGATTTTTAAGACTGAAAGTTATCTGAAACATTGTCTAAATGCTTTGTAATTGAAATTAGACAAGTCTTAGAACTCTGAAGACAGAGAGTAAGCTAAAAATAATAATGTCACCATTTATTGAACACCTACTTCGTGTCCCATGCCACCCTAGGTGCTCTGTGCACTTCAGAGCCTTGCCAGCCTCTAAGGGTAATGTTAGGAACTCCATTTTATAGATTCAAGGATGTTAGAGAGCTTGTTCAGAGCCACTGCTAGTAAACTATGAAGCTACATCTTAAACCCATTTGTTTTCCTTTACAAATGCAGTTAATATAATACATAAACGATTTAGTGTTAGAAATATGGATTGTTAGTGGCAATTATAATCTACTTGTGATCATATGATTTTTTTAAGGGAAAAGTGGAAGAAATGTAATTTTAATTTCTTCTCTTGATTTCCACCCTCTCTACTCTTTGAGAGCAGAGATTTTTTACTTATCTTTATATGCTAGCCCTTGGAACATAATAAGGATTCTCATAACTAGGCTATGTCATGAATTGTGAACTGGCTCTAAATACAGTCCAAGAATGATACTGCTAAAAAATCAAATATAACTTGGTGTGTTGAGGGGTAAATTAAGTAAGAAAAAGAATATTTTTTAAAATATAAATCTGAGTACTTCCTTTGGTTGCCGATTCTTAATGTCTCCTTTACATACAAGCTGCAAGATGATCAAACTGCTAGATTTTCAGGGGGCTCCTCAATGATACCCAAGGGCAATATGGTGGGGTCACATTGGTGACTGTGGCTTGGTAAGATGTTGAATTTCACCAAATATTTTGTTTCAGCCATTTGAATTATTCAGCTACATCTTGATTAACACAGCATATACATTAAGAAAGGTTATAGCTTCTTCCTTGGAAAGCAAATTTACTCACAATTACCCTTTTAAGGGGAGTGGACAAACGTGGCTGACAGGTGACCTTTTAACCTCCCAGGCACTTCCATACCTGGGGCATTTTGCTCTGAAGTGTACAGCCAGTGCTGTTTGTTTGTGCTCTCCTCTGTTATCCCGTTGTTTGTTTTGCCCACACTGCTGTGTTTGCACTGAACACAGGTTAAAACTGCACCACCAGCACAGCCTCTAGCCTGACACCGAAACAGCACCTGGGAGGGGGAGTCCTCAAGAGTGCTACCAGTGTGCAGACCTGAAGCGGCAGCGTTATTTCTCTGACTGTTCAAAAGACCCTGATTTAGCAAAACACATTTTTAACGTGTTCATGCACGCTTTCTTTTCCTAAGCTCTGTTCCTATGCATTGTCTTCCATTAGCAATGGGTACGTGTTCAGGTTACTTTGTTGCACATATATCTGATTGCTCATTCATGCCTTAAGTCTTGACTCATATTTATGACCTCTCTTTATGATCACGTCTCATTACAGCCCTTCCCTCACCTTGATTTCAAGGCTCACATGAAAACAAAATCCATTTCTTAAAAGTCCTGTGTCATTAGGCAGAAGACTTAACTTACCTAGAACTTAGTTTTTCTATTTGAACATTGGGATAATATTTGAGACATCTATCTCAGTGAAAATAAAAGTAGAGATACCTGCTGAGGCTGGTAAAACTCAATTCTTCCCCTAATTCTGAGTATCGCACATGCCACAAGACAGAGGAGAAGCAGCATGGTTGATAGGAAAGCCTCGTCCCTAACTTGCTGTGTGGTTTGCAGGAAGCCACCCCACTCCGCTCCCGCAACCCCCCCCCCCCCCCCGCCTTCCTGGTCTCAGTTTCCTTGTTCCTTAAGGGAGGGTGTTGATAAGACAGACCTCGAACTCCCTTTCACTGCTCTCATGTTCTAAGAACTTCCTGCGCAAGAGAAAGCACTTCCGTTCTCCGCCTACCCCCGTTGCTGCTTTAACCTCAGTATATGCTTATAGATCACTGGCTTCACGTGCTTTTCTCCACTTTTTAAATAGTGCAGTGGAACTATCTCTGAGGCATGGGGGACTTGCCCTCCCAGAGGCGTTAATGGGAAAGGAGTAGAAAACAGCTCAGCCATTGGGTGAGGTGCAGTTCCGTGGAGAAAAAGGTGGGGACTCTGGTCATCCCCAAGGGTAGCAGGCACACTCCTTCCTCCACACTTGGGTCAGCACCATCACACAGGGCCACCCCCAGCACCCCCACCAGGGAGGTTTTCATCAGCTTGCTCTTCCATCTCAAAAGTCAGAAGATAGTAAGAAAAGCATTTCCATTATTGTAGATGCTGTGAGGCAGCTACTGCGCCACACGCTCTACGCACATTATCTCATTTCATGCCACGACACTCCTAGGAAGTCAGTACTTGTTATTATCCCCATTGCATAGAAGAACAAACTAAGATCCTTCCACAGTTAAGTGACCCAGACAATTTCCAAGGCAGAATCATCTGATTCTCAACCTTTTGCTCTTTCTACTGTTTTCTGCAGCCTCACCTCACCATGGGTGATTTTGAAGGAAACATCTCAACAACATCATTCTCACTATTATTAGTATTCTATTTTTTTTTAAAAAAAAGAAGTCTCAGGTGGATTGGGAGGATATAAATGTCTAGATTAGTATTAAAAATTTCCATTCTAAAATGGCTCTGCAGCTTTCATCAGACCTAACCTGGTGCCTGGAAACCTTTTGAGCAGGTGGCAGCCAATTGCTCATTTGATTCCCTTACTCTTTGAAGAGAGGCTGGCCATCTATTTTTAAATGAAATAAAACTAATTTCATTTCAAGAATTCTTTGGAACGTTTCATGACAGTCATTGAGATAATTGGGGACATCCTGGAGTGTCACAAAACCAAGGTTGGAATCAGTGTTCTAAGGAGCAAAGAAGCAAATTAATTTTTCTTTCTGATTTTCTTCAGATAGGTTTTTGTATGAAAACTCAACTTTCTAAGGCTTTCATTGTGTGTTTTGGCTTCCTTTTCCATAGTATCCTTTGTCTTCTTCTTTATTTACAGCACATAAATGGCTGCAGAACTCATGAATGTATCTCTTAACCTAATAAGCTTTCTTCCTGTGAAACAATGCCTTTCGTCCCAGGAATGTGCAGGTTTTTTGAGCCAGGAAGAAGGCTGTGACCTTCTGAACCATTTCGCTGTCAGGCTGAGCAAAGGTGACTCATGAAACACTGTCAAGGTATAGGAAAAAACAGCACAGCAAGACAGTACCCTGTCTTAATAATAGGAAAAATACATTTTCAAAGAGTTGCTCTAGGTTTCTTTTGAAGATTCTGCTCCTGGTTGTCAAGGTATCTGACCTAACCTGATTGAATTCTGGAATAAGCAGAGCTTTAGAAGAGGGAACCTACATGCTGTCATCATGATGTGTTTATAGGCAAAGCCAAAACAGTTCCCAGGGAAAATTAAATATAAATGTCTAGTTCAGGGTGGCCCATTTAAAGCTTAAATCTCATAAAATTTAAGTATGAGTGCCATGTGACCTCTTAAAGCTGCCATCTGTCTGTTTACCTGTCCGTGACAATGTTTTTGTTTACTTTCAGTCTCTTCAATGACTTTTTGCTTTACCTTTCATATTTATTTAATATTCAAACATTCATTCATTCACTCATTCCATTAACCCTGCAAATACAGCACTTCCACAAAATACTTTTCTATCAGCCAGCTCTGTTACTTTTGGAGAAGTCATTTAACTACTCTGAGCTTCAGTTTCCTCTTCGGTTAAAACATAGAATTGGACAGAATCTCTTTCAGCAGTTTTATCCTATTACTTCTAAACAAATCCCCAACCCATAACACGGACTTTTATATTGATACATCACTCATCCAAGCCAAGAAGCAAGTATAATATTTTGCAGCTTGTTAAAGACAACTCTCCCTACTAACTGTATTTTTGGTACTGGCAACCCAACCAACTAGCTTGATGCAGGTCTGACCACAGATTTTTGCTAGTGAAGTGGTTGGCATGTCCTAAAAGTCCACAAACGATTCTCTGATTATTTTGGTGTTATTTGCTTATTATTTTCAAGGTCTCTAGCACTGAGTCCATGAAGTATAACATTTGAGACTTAGTACTTAATACTTCTGTTGCCTCAGTAATAGAACTAGACTGGGACCAGACAGAAAGACTGTGGCACAGGCAGCCACCTGTCTGCAGTGTCCACCCTCTTGATTTTCCCTTTAATAGTAAGAGACCTGAGTTGCAGATAAGCACAGACAATAAAAGCCTGCATTTTTTGGACTCCCTTGTAGCTAGGAATACCTGTGAAGCTGCATCTGAGCCAGCGAGATGGGAGCTGGAGCGCTGTCTGTCATTCTGGGTCATCTCCCCCAAGTTGAAGCCATTTGCCATCCATGATTCCTTGCATCCTTCCTGCTGTCTGGGAAGTGCTGATGGCTCAAATGAACAACCCTGGGAACATTGAGAATGCCAGTGTGGCCTACCAGGCAGGAACCGTTAGACAGTAGAAAGAGGTAAATAAATTTCTAGCTTATTTAGAAGTGAGTAAACTTCTAGCTTCTAGCTGGGCTTCCCTTGTAGCTCAGGCAGTAAAGAATCTGCCTGCAATTGGGTTTGATTCCTGAGTGGGGAAGATACCCTAGAGAAGTAAATGGCAACCCACTCCAGTATTCTTGCCTGGAGTAATCCCATGGACAAAGGAGTCTGGCAGGTTACAGTCCATGGAGGTGCAAGAGGCGGACAAGACTGAGCAACTAAACACACACAGCACCGGATTATTGATGCCATTGGCTGTCACAGATACTTTGTTACAACAGCTTAGCCCATACCTTCACTAACACATCCTTAGTTCTGTACCTAACAAAGGAAAATAACCTCAGAAGGAGTTACAAATATTAAATATTTTAAATATAACATTTAGGGAGGAAGGTAAAATGATGATAGATTATACTGATTTTCAAGTATATTCTGAAGGGTGTAGAGGGGAGTAGTGTCAGACAAATTAGGAAAAAAATGATGAATCCCATTTAAGGATCTTTGAAAAGTCAAGGGTGACTCCCGGGCCAGCTGAGCCTTAGAATGCAAAGAAAACTTGAATGTTGGAGATAAGAACCTCTGATCAAGCATCTTATTTTGTTCCCCTTTTGTTATTAGATTCTTCTGCCTGTATGGTAAACAGAAGCTTGGCAACACTGAGTTCAAGTTATTATTTTGCCACTGACCAGAGGTGACGTGCAGCAAGTTACCAAATCACCAAGCCTCAGTTTTTCCACGTATAAAAGGGGAACAAAAATAGAATGTTCCATACAGAATTGTTGTAAAAATCAAAATAACATATATTCTCTAATGGTGCTTGGTACCTAGTGAGTTCTCCTTTAATAAGGACTATTATTGTTATCCTTTTTGATTAGTAGCCTGGTAGTGCTGCTGCTATTGATTCAGCTGCAATCTGGCTGGTATTTTACTTTTTCTGGGTGGACTGAGTGAGGCTTTCTACAGAATACCCCATGAGAGCAACGCATGCGCTCAGCTCCTAACTCCATGTCCTCAGCTCAGGCAGACGGAGAGCAGTCCACAGTTCCCCGGTGTTCATGCAGCATGAGGGTGAGCATATTTTCTCAGACATTTAGTAAGAGGCTTTGGGTAACTGGCTACTCTGCTCAGGGTTTCGAACTTCGTAAAATTACCTGAGCAGGCCAAGTTCATATTCCGAGTCTCATTTGCAAATACAGAGCCTCAGGCTCTATGCTCCTCACTTACAAGCTTTCTTCTCCTGATCCTTCTCTGAGGATTATTTTTCAAATAATACTTACACAGCTCTCCAAGCGCCTGCCTCAAAGGACCCTCATCTTTTTGATGCACTTCTCTTCTGCATATTATGGTGCTCTCATTTGGAAAGGGAAGAATTTTAAATGTATGTCACGGAATGTCTGAATCCTCTTACGTACTTTCTAGTTACCCTTGAAATATTTTTGTGCAGGTTAAAGGGACTGCACGGTTTCTTCAGAATCAGAACCTTCTTTGTGCTGCATTCAGAAGGTTTTGACTGGGATGATCTCTTCAGGGATCCAAAGTGGGGAGCTGAAACAAAGGACTCTTGCTTCTCACATTGTCACATTTGCCCAAATACATCCCTCTTATCATCCAGATACAAATAAACCCCAATTAAAGCAAATTTTTAAAAAACTAAACAGGTTGTAAAGACCTCATGACCTGTGTGTTCAAAGCTCTTCCAAGTCTACTGCAGCATAGGATTTCCACATTTAAAAAAATATCTGCCTGATGTTTGAGAGTCTAATGATGGTGACATATTTATTTCCACTGAATTCAGGCCAGCTCAACTCTTTTGATAGCAAAGATTATTTATCAGATGCCTCCTAGGGGCCAGATAAGACAGAGGGTTTAGGGCTTTGCAGTAGCTAATCCTTAAAGTTAGTAGTACAATTATGCCCATTTTAAAGTCAGAGAGAGGCTTGGAACACAAGGTCACACAGACAGCCGGTGAATGAGTAAAGATTCAAACCCAGGTCTGTCAGTATGATGACCCCTACCACCTTTAGGATTTCTTGCTTCTTCTCAGACTGAGGACTTCATTGGGATTAAGCAGCTGCACTTCATAATAAGACTGAAGTGCCTATCTCAGAATTGCCTTAGGTGAAGACTAGCCACCTTTTTACCTTTGCTACACTGCAAGTTCATGGTTTTAGCAGGTATTGCGATCTTGTAACAAAAACAAAAGGAGTTATTTTGTTAAAGATGCTTGTTTCGTTGCTTCTTATTATAGACACAATAAGGGGAAAGAAACTTAATGGGATTTAGTACAAATTCAGATTATTTTGAACTGTATCTCTCTGTGTTAACATGCATACCCCAAATACGTGAAGGAGTATACCCCAAATACTGACAAGTTTCCCTTAATTAATGGAGGATAGAAGGAATCGGTTTGCCAAATTAATTACCCTTCTTCTCTGCACCCCAAGGGTCTCAATCTATAGCCCCTCAAACGATATATCTTTTGAGAAAGAACTCCTAGGAATTTTAGGAGAGTATTTCTGTCCAGCAGTTAGCAGAGTTAGCACCCAGAAAGCACCCAGCGCTCCACGCTCAGCTTTCACCTCAGTCCTTGCTCATGGCCATTTAACAGACAGTGTGTAATTTAGGGCAATTACTTGGCTGATGTCTCTTATTATCCTTACTTGCCCTCCCTAGGAGAGCCAGTTTCAATCTCTGGGTTGGGAAAATCCCCTGGAGATGGGAATGGCAACCCATTCCAGTATTTTTGCCTGGGAAATCCCATGGAGAGGAGAGCCTGGTGGGCCACAGTCCATAGGGTTGCAAAGAGTCAGACACGACTGAGAGACTAACACTTTCACTTTGCCCTCCCCCAAATTTCCACTGTACCTATCTTCTTTCCCTATTTACATTTTTCTCAAAGAAGAAATAAAACCTGAAAGTGAGTTAGACTCACTTGGCCTAGAGGCTACACCCGATTATGATAGCCAGGAGAGCAAGGTCCCCCCAACAAGACCAAAGAAACACTCAGCCCAGAGAGAGCGGATGCTGACAGGTAAATCAAGCAGAAGTGGCACGTGACTTGGTTAGCTGCTCAATCATGCTCAACTCTTTGAGAACCCAAGGAGTTTAGCCCACCAGGCTCCTCTGTCCGTGGGGTTTTCCAGGTAAAACCCAGGAGTGACTTGCCATTTCCTCTTTCAGGGGATCTTCCCAACCCAGGGATCGAGTCCAGGCCTTCTGCACTGGCAGATGGATGCTTTAGTGCTGAGCCATAGTGTGGCTGAGGGGGCTGCAAGTCTCTAAGCTGACATCTCAGACACTTCAAATGAGCAGTATGTGGAGGAGTAGTAAAGGCAACATCTTCCATGTAGTGTTTAAAAAAAGAACAAACGAAACTATTAAACATTTTGGGGAGAAAATCCTTATCTAGAGGATACATTTAAAAACAATTATTTATGAATTTTATAATTTGTTAAGTATTTAACACCTGTGACATCCCTAATAAAAAAAGAAAAAGTACCAACAAGGATCTACTGTATAACGTGTGGAACTTTGCTCAGTGTTATGTGGCAGCCTGGATGGGAGTGGGGTTTGAGGGAGATGGATACATATAAGGTTTTATCTTGAGCTACCCTACTCTGATATGGTACTAGCATTCTATAGTGAATAGTTATCACATTTAATAATGATAATGATTTGATACATAACGCTTTGTACTATTTTCAAAGCACTTTTTCATAACTAATATTTGTTAAAGATTTTGGAGTTTACTATGTGCCAGGAGCATCCTTAAAGCTTCACATGGGTTATTCCATTGGATCCTTCACAGCTTTGTGAGACATCATAATCTCCATTTTGTAGATGGAAAAACTAAGGTTCAGGTAACTTTCTCAAGGTCAAAGAGCAGTAACTGCAGACCTGTGGCTCTCTTCTTCTGTTCTATTCCTGTGCAGTTCAATTCAGTTCACTTAGTCGTGTCCGACTCTTTGTGACCCCATGGACTGCAGCATGTCAGGCTTCCCTATCCATCACCAACTCCTGGAGCTTACTCAAGCTCATGTCTATTGAGTCAATGATGCCATCCAACCATCTCATTATCTGTCATACCCTTCTGTCACCTTCAATCTTTCCCAGCATCAGGGTCTTTTTCAAGGAGTCAGCTCTTCGCATCAGGTGGCCAAAGTATTGGAGTTTCAGCTTCAGCATCAGTCCTTCCAATGAATATTCAGGACTGATTTCCTTTAGGATGCGTTGGTTGGATCTCCTTGCAGTCCAAGGGACTCTCAAGAGTCTTGTCCAACACCACAGTTCAAAAGCATCAATTCTTCGGCACTCAGCTTTCTTTATAGTCCAACTCTCACATCCACATATGGCTACTGGAAAAACCATAGCTTTGACTAGATGGACCTTTGTTGGCAAAGTAATGTCTCTGCTTTTGAATATGATCTAGGTTGGTCATTGCTCTTCTTACAAGGAGCAAGTGTCTTTTAACTTCATGGATGTAGGCACCATCCCCAGTGATTTTGCAGCTCAAGAAAATAAAGTCTGTCACTGTTTCCATTGTTTCCCATCTATTTGCCATGAAGTGATGGGACCGGATGCCATGATCTTAGTTTCCTGAATGCTGAGTTTTAAGCCAACTTTTTCCACTCTCCTCTTTCACTTTCCTCTAGAGGCTCTTTAGTTCTTCTTCACTTTCTGCCATAAGGGTAGTATCATCTGCATATCTGAGGTTATTGATATTTCTCCTAGCAATCTTGATTCCAGCTTGTGTTTCATCCAGCCTGGCATTTCGCATGATGTACTCTGCATATAAGTTAAATAAGCAGGGTGACAATATACATACAGCCTTGATGTACTCCTTTTCCTATTTGGAACCAGTCTGTTGTTCCATGTCCAGTTCTAACTGTTGCTTCTTGACCTGCATACAGATTTCTCAGGAGGCAGGTAAAGTGGTCTGGTATTCCCATCTCTTTCAGAATTTTCCATGGTTTGTTGTGATCTACACAGTCAAAGGCTTTAGTGTAATCAATAAAGCAGAAGAAGATGTTTTTCTGAAACTCTCTTCCTTTTTCAATGATCCAACAGATGTTGGCAATTTGATCTCTGGTTCCTCTGCCTTTTTGAAATCCAGTTTAAACATATGGAAGTTCACCATTCACATACTGTTGAAACCTGGCGTGGAGAATTTTGAGCATTATTTCGCTAGCATGTAAGATGAGTGCAATTGTGCAATAGTTTGAGCATTCTTTGGCATTGCCTTTCTTTGGGATTGGAGTGCAAATTGACCTTTTCCAGTCCTGTGGCCACTGCTCAGTTTTCCAGATGTGCTGGCATATTGAGTGCAGCACTTTTATAACATCATCGTTTAGGGTTCGAAATAGCTCAACTGGGATTCCATCACCTCCACTAGCTTTGTTCATGGTGATGCTTCCTAAGGCCCACTTGACCTCTCATTCCAGGATGTCTGGCTCTAGGTGAGTGATCACACCACCCTGGTTATCTAATCCTATGCACTCTGTACTAGTAACCACTATCATTATTATAAAGCAACAGTGAATAGCCTTGAAGCATTTTAAAACAACGTTTATCAACATCTACAATCTTGTCTTTGTCATTCCAAGAGAAAAAGATATTTCAATATCCTATCATACATATTGCATACTTTTCTAGCATTTAGGGCTTGCCAAGACTTGATGTTAGATGGCCTACCTGATTTCTTGTGGATGGTCCTATCTTGCCTGTGATGTTATTTGAGTATGTTCCATTCACCCAGGGCATTGTTGGAATAGGACCTAATTATAGACTGTTGTGTCTTCTACTCTGCCTAAGAGTAGCTGTGGCCACAATAAGGTCGAAGCCCAGAGCTTTCCTCTGAAGGCTTAGAGGACAGGGAAGTTCATTCTTTGGAGATGCTTCCTAGAGTGAGGGAGATTTGAAGTGCAGAAAATGGATAGATGTAAGAAAACACATTCCTGACATTTATAGGTGAAGAATTATAGTTAAACAATTGAACTATCAGATATTCCATTTAAATATTTTAATTATGTCAAGCCAGCTATTTGGAGGTATTTATTTTCATCCATAAGATACAGACTGCCAAAAAGTAAAATAAAAACAATTAAAAAGACTTCAGGGGCTATGTTTATTGATTGCTATGACTCAATTCTTTCTCTGCCTTAGTACTTGAAATGAATGTTACAGAAATACAGAGTTTAATTATGTACTTACTGTAGGGCTATTTCTAATGTACAGAGTATTACAGAAAGATAAAAATAGACTTTATTCCACATTAAGTATCAATAGTGGGTGATTAAGGCAAGATATTCTCTAGAGTCCTAACTACTGAGTCTTATTCTGTCATAATTGGCATTCTTATAATCAGTATCTCTAGCAAAGAATATGGGCTACACACACACACACACACACACACACACATACACATCACATCACACACATACACACATACCACACACCACACCGAAATCCACATGCATCAGTTGCTCTCCTGCTTCCTCAAAATAGTCCCCTTACCATTTATATTGCTTAGATTTTAACATTTTTCATTTAAAGTCAGTGTCTTTAAGATAAGACTATTGAAATCAATGGTTCACATTTTCCATCCCTCTTCACAAAGCAGTATGTCTGATTCAGTTCAAAACTGAGGCATAGGAAGCAAATGCTAAGGGGATGCCCATCAATCTGGTCAACCTATCAGGTTCGTTAATCTGAGAATCTCAGACTGCCCATCATTCCTCTTGCTCTGCTGCTCTCTAACCAAGTTCCTCATCTTTCATAATTTCACATCACTGATATCTCATCCTGCCTGTTAGATCCAGTCTTCAAATTGCCTTTTCCTGAATTATGTCACAGCTGTTCCTCTAAGCCTCTTTAGGTTCCCATCATCCATGAAATAAAATCTATCTCTCCTTTTTGCCTAGAGGGAGCATAGCACAAATGAAACTCAAGTTGCCTCACGACCACCCTCACTGCTTCCTTCAAGGGTCCCCAGCCCTGCCACCAAACACATCCTTTTGGCCAACTGGGCAGAGCCTCTCTCTTAGCCAAGCATGTTCTTCCTCACTCTGTTTGGAATAGAAGAATCCTATTTTTTCCTAAAAGATAAAACTGGAAAAAACCATTAACCAAGGAGAGTTTCTCCTTTTTCAAGGAAAGTGAAAAAGTTGGCTTAAAGCTCAACATTCAGAAAACTAAGATCATGGCATCCGGTCCCATCACTTCATGGCAAATAGATGGGGAAACAGTGGAAACAGTGGCTAACTTTATTTTCTTGAGCTCCAAAATCACTGCAGATGGTGACTGCAGCCGTGAAATTAAAAGATGCTTGATCCTTGGAAGGAAAGTTATGACCAACCTAGACAGCATATTAAACAGCAGAGACGTTACTTTGTCAACAAAGGTCCATCTAGTCAAGGCTTTGGTTTTTCCAGTAGTCATGTATGGATGTGAGAGTTGGACTATAAAGGAGTCTGAGCACCGAAGAACTGATGCTTTTGAACTGTGGTGTTGGAGAAGACTCTTGAGAGTCTCTTGGACTGCAAGGAGATCCAACCAGTCCATCCTAAAGGAGACCAGTCCTGGGTGTTCATTGGAAGGACTGATGTTGAAGTTGAAACTCCAGTACTTTGGCCCCCTGATGCAAAGAGCTGACTCATTTGAAAAGACCCTGATGCTGGGAAAGACTGAGGGTGGGAGAAGGGGATGACGGAGGATGAGATGGTTGGATGCCATCACCGACTCAATGGACATGGGTTTGGGTGGACTCCGGGAGTTGGTGATGGACAGGGAGGCCTAGTGTGCTGCGGTTCATGGGGTCACAAAGAGTCAGAGACGACTGAGCGACAGAACTGAACTGAAGGAGAGTTTACTAAAATAGGAAATTGCTTTGTCTAATTCTCACAGGACAGTCTTTTCTTCCATATTCTTTTTACACTCTTTTCCCATCTCCTGAAAGCTCCAACCGCTATCACTTCTTTATGATATGACAGAAGACACCATAGTGTGACTTTCAAATTTTTCTGCATCTTTTCATTTTATTCTGGCTGGCATTAGAGTGAGTTGTTTATTTTTTTTCTTTCTCCAATGAAATTTTAATGCCTTAAAACAGGGATCATGCATTACTCATCTTTTTCATATGCAGAATTGTATTTTAATTCTGTAGTTTGGCTTTAGACTGAGAATCTGATGCTTTTGCAATAATAAATACAAAAGTCTTAATTTAGCAACTGAAAAACTATATCTACATAAACTGCATAGTACTCACAAAGCAAACATCCAATAAATGTTGATTGGAATATTGACTGAATCACACATTTATAGAATGAATTGTTGAGGCAGAACATTCTCTATTCTATCCTAGTTTAGCTACAGCACAAGCTGATGAAGAACAAATAAAATTGTTGATTAAGTTCTCTTCTTTTGTTTCTTTAATATTTTCTTCATTGCCAACTATAAACCCATGAAAAGGGATTTTTTTCCCCTTCAAAAAACTGACACTGGGTTAGTATATACAGTTTTATTAATCTTTAAATAAATGCACATTATTAAGTCAAGTTCTCATTGAGAGATTGGGAAATTTATGCTCTGGCAACTAAACTGTTTAGAAGAAGCTCAGTTCAGTTCAGTTCAGTTGCTTAGTCGTGTCCGACTCTTTGCGACCCCATGAATCACAGCACGCCAGGCCTCCCTGTCCATCCTCTATACATCATTGCAGATGATAATGAATTAGTAACTTACATTTATGAGTTGTTTAGTTGCTAAGTTGTAGTTGATTCTTTTGCCACCCCATGGACTATAGCCTGCCTGGCTCCTCTGTCTATGGGATTTCCCAGGCAAGAATATTGGAGGGTGTTGCTATTTCCTTCTTCGGGTGATCTCCCTGACCCATGAATCGAACCCACGTCTCCTGAATTGGCAGGGGGATTCTTTACCACTGAGCCACCTGGGAAGCCCACATTTATGAGTACTTTGTCATTTGCAAGGTGTTTTCACATATAGTATTCTCTGAAAGTGAAAGTCGCTCAGTCGTGTCCGACTCTTTGTGACCCCATGGACTGTAGTCCATGGAATTCTCCAGGCCAGAATACTGGAGTGTGCAGCCTTTCCCTTCTCCAGGGGATCGTCTCAACCCAGGGACCAAACCCGGGTCTCCTGCATTGTGGGCAGATTCTTTACCAGCTGAGCCACAAGGGGTGCCCATAGAGTTCCCTAATCTTCACAGAAAACTTGTGAGGTAGGTTCTAACCTCATTTGCAGGTAAAGAACTTGTGAGTTTAATGTCTTTTGAAAGGTCATGCAGAGAGGATACAGCAGAATTAAGTCTAGAGCCCAAGTGTTTTGACTCCAAATCCAGTGCTCTGCATTGCATAACACAGAAATAGAGCAAGGCTGGGTCCCTCTGCATAGAAAAAGAAAAGCAAGGTCTGCACAACCACACAGGTTGAAAACAAATTGAGACTCTGGAGATAACGCTGCCTCCCTTTGTAAGAATTTTGGGAATAAGAGAAAAGTCTTGAGTAATAAAGTGGATCATGCTTGTAGGGAGAAGTATCAGAAAAAAAAAAGCAACACAGAAGCATCCAAGAGGCCAGTACAAAACCAACATCTCTGAGAAAGCAATTAGAAAGAAAACGTTAAACAAGCTATGACCTTATCCTAAAATGTGTTGTACCTGGAGGGAAGTTTGGATCACTACCTGACCCCAAGGAGGACTGCCACTGGACTAGGGAATGGTCTCAGCATTCCCAATGCCTGTCATTGGAGATACTGGAGGCAACTTCTAGTATAGAATTAAACTAATGTAATTGAAATGAGGGCTTCCCAGGTGGCTCAGGGGTAAAGAATCTGCTGCCAGTGCAGGAGACGTGTGTTCAATCCCTGGGTTAGGAAGATCCCCTGAAGAAGGAAATGGTAACCCACTCCAATATTCTTGCCTGGAAAACCTCATGGAGAAAGGAACCTGGCGGGATACAGTCCATAGGGTTGCAAAGGGTCAAACAAGACTGAGAGATTCCACAACGACAGCAAAATTGAAATGAGTACAGGGATGCTATGCATGGACAGACCTAAATGTTTTAGTCTTTCCAGTCCAGAAAGGCCAAAACAAAAAGGTAGAGGAACAAATCTATAAATAGCAAACAGCATGGTTAATGTAAACATGTCCACAAAATTCTGAAGTTAATGGAACACGAGGAAAGCTCCTAGAAGTTAAATAAGATGAATACAGGCTCTGTAAGAAGAAGTCCTCTCTGTATCACGTCAGATACTACTAATGGAAATGTAAGCAAAATGTTTCAAAAGTTGGCAGACCTGGTCAATCATAGGGCTCCATGGTTCCCAGCAGAAATTGGGTTGATTCAAACGTTTCACATATGTTTACTGCTTCATTCAGCAAACATTTATTGCGTGTGTAGGATGTGTCAGACCTATACAATATGCTAGCAATGCTCCATTGTACAAAAATGGCAGTTCTCCGTCTCCTGGAACTTGCAGTCTGACTCACATACGTGAGGATGATGGACTCATGGCTATGTCTTGTGGGTCCTGGACAGACCTCAGGTTTGATCTTCAATTGCAGCTTCGGTATCTTTTGCTCTTCCCTCTCCTGCTAATTTGGAGCAGAAAAGCAGGGAACTGTTGGTGTTGAATGGGAGGATTTAGCACTAAACAAGCAATTATCAGCTATTCACAGTAGCACAGAAAAAGAAAACAAACGACCAGAGACTCTCTAAGACCCAATAGGGGAGCTTCATGTTAATGTAGTCAACTGTTCTGTCTTTTTCAAGCTCTCTAATACAATCTGAATTCCAAATATTTTTTATTAAGTAGGCACTATGGTAGAAAATGTGGTACAACAATTTATAGAATATCTGTACCTTTATTACACATGTATCGATATTATATACCAAGTATATACACCAAGCACTGTCTTAAGTACTTTATATTCATTATTGCAATTGACCCTCAAAACAACTCAATAAGATAGTTTATATTATTATCACAGTCTTGATGATAAGGAAGCTGAAGCTCTGGGTGGTTCTTTAGTCCAGGGTTAACCTAACCCAAAGTAAGATAGGTGCATAAATCCTGAAGTCAGGATTTGAAACTAGTTTTGTCTGATTTCAGAGTCCATCTTAATTAGATGCAACAGTGTCTCTAAGCCTCTGCCTTCACTGATCTTAGTCTTCTAGGAGAGAAAGACAATTTAACATACCATTTTGAGATTAGTTATAGCTGTTGCAAGAAAAGCAGGCATTGGGTTACTATGGTGACATATGAAAAATCATTAAATTCAGCTTTGAGGGTCAGAAGAGGTGGCATCTAAGCCAAGTCTTGAAGGATGTGCAGGCATTAACTTCATAAAGAGTAGAAGGAAGCAAGGAAGAGGAAACAGTGCATGCAAAGATCCAGAGGCAGTTCCAGGGGAAATGCAAGTACCGAGACCAGGATCATCAGTAACCACCCAGCCATCATGTGGCATGTATTGCAAAAATGCTTTCAAATAAATGACCTCACCCTTACTGGGTTGCAGCATGAGGGCACGTGAGTATTCTGGTCATGCTTGCAAATCTGATATGAGTTTAGTGGGAAACCCTACACCCTACAATGAATCACTGCACAGAGGTCTGGAGTCCTGGCCACCTCGGGGCAGTGCAGCCTGGGAGGAGAGCACGCTGACACATGGCCAATGCAGGCTCAGCCGCGGTCACTCTTCTATCTGTGACTGCCTGACAGGTGGTGACTGGCTGTTCCTTCTTTGTCACCAGATGGTGCTGGAATTCTCAGACTTTGGTTCTACATCAAAGCATGCGTTTGAATGAAGGGAAATAGACTGAGTAACCAAAAAGAGCCAATTTTACCCTGGCAGGCCAGAGGATGCAAAATATGGAGCCGGGAAGGCAAAGCCATTGGATTTGAGGTGAAGTCATGAAGGAAATGAAGACATGTCTTTATCATAAGTATCTGTCTTGTGGCATCTTCCCTAGGGCAATTATTTCAAGACTTTCATTAGTTTAAAGTGATGTGGACTCAGTGTCATTGATCAGCACAATTTCATGCATTCATTTCTCCATCTTACAGGGAGAAATGAAAAGACTTCAGAAACACAGAGACCTGGATTCAAGCCTTGGCCCTAGGACTTACTAGCTGTGTGGCCTTGGGCAAGTTGCTTATCCTTATCTTTAGAATGAGGATAATAATGCAGACTTTCAATGACAGACGCGGGGATTAAAGATGTAATGTATGTAAAGCATCTAGTCTGCCCCTCTGTAGGCATTCAACAAATGGTAATTATTATTATGATTATATTGACGTTTAAAGGAGAGATTTTCAGAGACTTAACTCAAATTTTGACTAGTGGTGGGAGTTTAGGGCTGCTGGAGATAAATATTTTTGTAAGTATTGATGATTTTCTGAATCAAATGATAATTTAAATTCACTAGGGATTTTTGCCATTTAAAGGAATCCTGTAGTTAAGTAACTATGTTCTAAAATAAGAAATTTACACCAATATCTAACTGGTACCAGTACATTTATGGGAATAAGAGACAAAAATATTGAAGTTGAAATTCCCAGGAAAGTAAGTTCATGATTCCTTCATGAAAAGAGATTCTGGTGATTTATAATTTCTGTAACACTTTGAAGCTTTATTGCTTCTGATCAACCAAGTGCTCTAGTACTCTAACGTGAAAAACCAAACTTGCCAATTGGTAGGAAAGAGGGTGTGTTTTTACTTTTCTTCTAAAATTGAATAGATTAGATATTCATGTTTGATTTATTTAGCATCTGTGCTGAAGGAGAGCATTCAAGAAAAGCACAGTTTTGGAAGGATTTCTGGGCTAGGAATCAGAAGATCTGAGTTTTAATTCTGACTGTACCAGCTAGGAATAAGAACTTAGGCACACACACAAAAAGGGAAAACACAAAGTTATCACCTTCTCATTGGGATGAAGCCGTGATAGTCACCAGGGTGGTTATCACGCAGAAATCAAGTGTGATGAAACTTACTCACTCAGTATCTGCATTCATTTATGGCTAAAAGTTAGGTAGCTCAGGAAGTTTAATTAAAGCATTTAGGCTTATCCATAAAACTCAGTAATTATTTGTCACTCACTATACTCATATGTTTAAAAATTCTGGAGAGCTTTAATTTTATAATGCTAATTATAATATTAATTACCCTCTTCCCCTTTGATAAATACATTTTGGGATATAACAAATATTATGGGGAAGGTCTATCTTAGCATCCTAAACTTAGAACCCTAGAATATTACTGGAAGATTTAACAGCTGCCAACAAAGGTGTACCTTTCAATCTATCTTAAAGGAATCCTGCTCAATTACAGAATTTTGCAAACAAAAGACTTTATACAAAATCAGTTTTCTAAGGGTCATATGAGTTTTTCATTACTTAAATGAATTTAAGGGGTTCATTTGAGGAAACATAAATCACTTACCTGATTTTAAACCACCCATGTTTCCCCTAATGGTGTTTACTAAGTCTGAAAGGCATTTATTTAAAATAAGTAGAGTAACTTGTACATTGATTAAACTGTCTATCTCTTTAGGTAGATCATGGAATTGCAATTTAGCATATAGAGTTGAAGAGAGCATCAATTAAAGATATAGCTAAGATTAGTCAGGTGCTCATCAGAGATAGGATTAAAGACTGGTTTTTTTAAAAAAGCAAACCCCCAAGTATGTAAAACCTAAATGCAATAATATAATGAAAGCCCAAAATCAAACCAATTGAGATAAAAATGAAGCACTTACCTAGTATGATCACCTGAAAAGCGCGGCAAATTCCTGCAAATTGCAGGAATTCATATTGCAAAGTACTCAGCAATACTTCTGTGTAGTTCTATAGAAAGCACAGAAAATCCTGCAATATCTTGCAAAGTGCTCCACAGGTATCCGATACTTTTGAACTGATATCATTCTACCTTCCTCAGTGGGTCCAAATCATGTAACCACTGGTCTTCAAGTGATGAAAAGGTAAGCCCTGGAGAAATGGAGGATTGGTTTTCAGTTTTGAGGATGGGCTAGAGATCAAAAATCTACTACTCAGAGGTACCCTGGATACCAAAAAAATACAAATAAAAAAATTCCCTTTTGATTATTTTTTAGAAGTATTTGCTTCTAAAAAGGACAGGATCCCCCAACCCTCCAGACCATATTTTAATAACCCAACAATGGGAGAGAAATATTTGACAGAGGGTGTATTGGATGTTGATGATCTCCAACTGCTTCAAAATCTGCATAAATAAAACTCCAACAAATCCCTACACAATGAACCAACTGAATGGGGCTCTATTTATCTGCCGCTGAAGAATAAAGGGCCAAGCCAATCCTATTGACAGTTAAGTCTGCAGTTTCCAACATATCACTGAGGTCACTAACCCACCACTACAGGATGGGCTGACATAAACAGCTGATGTACTCAACAAAAATTAGGGCTCAAATCAATTCACTACTCAAACCCAGTTTCAGGAGCATTTGGTTTGCACAGTTTGGGTTGATCAAATTAAGAGATTGGATTCGATTCATATTTCAGTAATGAAGATCAGGACTGGGAACTGATATATTGAAAGGTATATTTTTCCGTTTCTTCTCCACATAAAATATTCATAGCTGGCATGTTCTACAGTGTACTCTGACAGTGTAACAGCTGCCAAAAACCTGGTACCTGAGGCCACTTTTACATCAATAAATTATCGAAGGTTACATCTGTAGCAAGAACGCTTTATTTTGCCATGCAAATAATACCAAGGTACATAACATAGTTATCCCAGCTTTTGTTCCCTTGAGGGTGGACTATTGTTACACTCCGTGCTGCAAAGCAAGCTGGGAAGTTCCAACCAAGAGGTAAGGAGGAGAAATACTTGCCTTTGTGCTCTAATAGAGGCAGTATAATGTTAGGAACAGGTCATAATTTGTGGTCAAACATCAGAAGCTGTGTGAAAGTGACCAGATTATTTCACCTCTCTGAAACACAGGTTGCCATCATTAAAATAGGGATGTTTCTCTATGTCCTCACATGGTCATTGAGATCAATAAATAGACAATGTCTCTAAATGGTCTGCCACAACATGGACAGTCAGTTAATATAATTCAGGTGCTACCTTCTAACAATGTATCACATTGTATTGAAACACCAAAGTATTGCATTTATCACAAGTCCAGAGAGCTTCTCTCTCTCCTTAGGAAAATTAGCTGAGGGTAGAAATTCAATTTTCTAGAGTTCTGAAGAAGTTGATTTTATAAATGGAAGATTCTTCCTTTGTCATTCTCACCCCCTTTATCCTATCCTTTCTTGGATCTCTGACAATTTCATTCCTGCCCAGAGGAATATGCTGAATATTCCAATAAAACCACTAGCAATCTAGTCCAGTATTGATGTTAAAGACTTTGTATTTTGAAAGTACTTTAAAAACTGTATCACTAAACTCTTTTTCCATTAAAAAAAAAATGTTATAAGAACAAGTGGGGTGACTCACACCAAAGGCCGCAGAAGAATCTGGTAGACAGCATGGGGTTCATGCTTGGCTTTGTGGCTCAGCTCTGTTGAATAGTCATCCTGCCAACTCATGCTCAGGTTCAGTGTCAGCAGTGTGCCAGCCTGCAGGGGGAACTTTAAAAACAAAGTTCCAATTGCTCCAAACTGAGGTAGAATCTCTTGGATGCCACTTCCACACATCCCCAGGCCAAAACACATGCCTGTGAGACTCCTTGCAAAGTGAACATTTTTGCAAACTAGATTCACTTTTGATCTTTTAGCTACTTAAAAAAATTAATGAAAAAACCTCAATAATAGGAAGGCTTTCTGGAAGGAAAAGAAATGTAGATGGGCCTTCAGGTGCCCTAGGATTTGAACTCTGGAAGCTAGAGAGTGCGAATTCCAGGAGAAAGGAATCTTTGTGATACTCCACACTTGTGTGCTGAAGACTTTAACCAAAGCTGTTCTCAGGAGTTGGCATCCTGGGAAAAGAACGGCTTCCGGAAGCAGGGAAGTTTTTGGGAGGTTCCTGGCCCAGTGGATCTTTGAAGAGATCAAGTCCTGAGCCTTTGGAGTGCCAGAACTGACTCCAACACTACCAGAGAACTAACCCTGTTGCTGCTACTGCTGCTAAGTCACTTCAGTCATGTCTGACTCTGTGCGACCCCATAGACGGCAGCCCACCAGGCTCCCCCATCCCTGGGATTCTCCAAGCAAGAACACTGGAGTGGGTTGCCATTTCCTTCTCCAATGCATGAAAGTGAAAAGTGAAAGTGAAGTCGTGTCTGACTCTTAGCGACCCCATGGACTGAAGCCCACCAGGCTCCTGTGTCCATGGGATTTTCCAGGCAAGAGTACTGGAGTGGGGTGCCATTGCCTTCTCCAGAGAACTAACTCTAGGGAGTATCTAATAATGAGAACTCACACAAAGGAAACCACTTGAATATGAGACCTGGCATCACCCAACTACCAGTAGCACTCCATGCAGGACGCCTCATCTAAATGACAAACAAAACAAAAATACAAACCCAATCATCAGCAGACAGGATTACCACCTCACTCAGTTTTGCCATCAAGGAAAAACAAACAAACAAAAAGCTCAGCACAAATCTCACCCTATACAAAGCTTACACAAACTACTGGACCAACCTTAGGAGGGCAGAAACCAAAAGGAAGAAAGAATTCAACCTTGAAGCCTGAGAAAAGGAGACCTCAAACACAATAAGTTAAGAAAATAATAATAATGAAAAGGCAGAGAAATACTATACAAATGAAGAAACAAACTAGAAACACAGAAGTCCAAATAAATGAAGAGGAAATAGGCAAACTACTGAAAAAGAATTCAGAATAATGATGGTAAAGTGAAAGTGAAGTGAAGTCGCTCAGTCGTGTCCAACTCTTTGCGATCCCATGGACTGTAGCCTACCAGGCTCCTCCCTCCATGGGATTCTCCAGGCAAGAGTACTGGAGTGGGTTACCATTTCCTTCTCCAGGGGATCTTCCCGACCCAGGGATCGAACCCGGGTCTCCAGCATTTCAGGCAGATGCTTTAACCTCTGAGCCACCAGGGAAGCCCCATTGATGGTAAAGATGATCACAAACCTTGAAAACAGAATGCAGAAAATGCAAGAATCAATTAACAAAGACATAGAAAGATTAAAGAATAAACATACAGAGACAAAAAACACAATTACTGAAATTTAAAATACTCTAGAAGGAATTGGGCTTCCCTTATAGCTCAGTCAGTAAAGAATCTGCCTGCAATGAAGGAGACCCGGGTTTGATTCCTAGGTCGGGAAGAGCCCCTGGAGAAGGAAATGGCAACCCACTCCAGTGTTCTTGCCTGGAGAAGCCCAGGGACGGTGGAGCCTGGTGGGCTGCTGTCTATGGGGTCACATAGAATCGGACACGACTGAAGTGATGAAGCAGCAGCAGCAGCAGCAGCAGAAGGAATAAATAGCAGAACATCTGAAGCAGAAGAACGAATCAGTGAGCTGGAAGATAAAATAGTGGAAAGAACTTCTGAAAAGCAGAATAAAGTAAAGAGAATAAAAAGAACTGAGGATAGCCTCAGAGATCTCTGGGACAATATTAGATACACAAACATTCAGGGGCCCCAGAAGAAGAAGAGAAAAAGAGGGTATGAGAAAATTTTTGAAGAGATTATAGTTGAAAATCTCCCCACAAGGAAAAGAAAATAGTCAATCAAGTTTAAGAGGTGCAAAGAGTCCTATAAAGGATAAACCCAAGAAGAAACACATCAAGACACATACTAATTAAACTAACAAAGACTAAACACAAAGAAAGAATATTAAAAGCAGCAAGGGAAAAGCAACAAGTGACATACAAGGGAACCCCCAAATGTTTAACAGATCTTTCAGCAGAAATCCTGCAGGCCAGAGGGAATGGCAGGATATATTTAAAGCACTGAAAGGGAAAAATCTACAACCAAGATTACTGTACATTCAAAATTGATGAAGAAATAAAAAACTTTTCAGAGAAGCAAAAGTTAAGAGAATTCAGTACCACCAAACCAGCTATACAAGGGACTTCTATAGTTCCTTTAAAGGGACTTATATAGTCAAGAAATACAAGAGAAGAAAAAGATCTACAAAACCAACCCCAAACAATTAAGAAAATGGCAATAGAAATATATATTTCAATAATTACTTTAAATGTCAAGGCTATGGTTTTTCCAGTAGTCATGTATGGATGTGAGAGTTGGACAGTGAAGAAAACTGAGCACCGAAGAATTGATGCTTTTGAATTGTGGTGTTGGAGAAGACTCTTGAGAGGCCCTTGGACTGCAAGGAGATCCAACCAGTCCATCCTAAAGGAGATCAGTCCTGGATGTTCATTGGAAGGACTGATGTTGAAGCTGAAACTCCAATACTTTGGCCACCTCATGCAAAGAGTTGACTCACTGGAAAAGACCTTAAGGTCTTCCCCCTGGGAAGGATTGGGGGCAGGAGGAGAAAGGGACAACAAAGGATGAGATGGCTGGATGGCATCACTGACTTGCTGGACATGGGTTTGGGTAGACTCTGAGAGTTGGTGATGGACAGGGAGGCCTGGTGTGCTGCAATTCATGGGGTTGCAGAGTCGGACACAACTAAGAGACTGAACTGAACTGAACTGAACTGAACTGAAACAGATTAAATGCTCCAACCAAAAGACACAGACTGGCTGAATTGCTGTCTACAAGAAACCCAATTCAGACCTAAAGACACATATAGACTGAAAGTGAGAGGATGGAAAACTATATTCCACGCAAGTGGGAAGCAATAGAAAGCTGGAGTAGCAATCCTCATATCAGATAGAATAGATCTTAAAATAAAGATTACAAGAGATAAGGAAGGACACCACATAATGATCAAGGGGTCAACCCAAGAGGAAGACATAGCAATTGTAAATATCTGTGCACCCAACATAGAAGCACCTCAATACATAAGACAAACACTAACATACATAAAAGGAGAAATTGAAAGTAACACAATAATAGTAGGAGACTTCAACACCCCATTTACACCAATGGATAGATGATTAAAACAGAAAATTAATAAGGAAACACAAATCTTAAATGATACATTAGATGGGATGGATCTCATTGATATATTCAGGACATTCCATCCAAATGCAGACAAATATACCTTCTTCTCAAGTGCACATGGAACATTCTCCAGCATAGACCACATCTTGGGTCACAAATCAAACCTCAGTAAATTTAAGTGAATTGAAATTGTATCAAGCATCTTCTCTGACCACAACGCTGTGAGACTTGATATCAATTACAAGGGAAAAACTGTAAAAAACACAAACACATGGAGATTAAACAATATGTTTCTAAATAACCAACAGGTTATTGAAGAAATCAAAAGGGAAATCAAAAAAATTTTAGAAACAAAAGACAATGAAAACACGATAACTCAAAACCCATGGGATGCAGCAAAAGCAGTTCTAAGAGGAAAGTTTATAGCAATACAATCCTACCTCAAGAAACAATAAGAACATCAAATAGATAACCTAACTTTACACCTAAAGCAACTGGAAAAAGAGGGAAAAAAACCAAAATCACAAATTAGTAGAAGGAAAGAATCATAAAGATCAGAGTAGAAATAACTGAAAAAGAAATGTAAGGAAAAATAGTAAAGATTAATAAAACTAAAAGCTGGTTTTTGACAAACTTTTAGCCAGACTCATCAAGAACAAGAGGGAAGAATCAAATCAACCAAATTAAAAATGAAAAAGGAGAGGTCCAACAGACAATGCAAAGGATTATATGAGACTCTTATGAACAACTATACGGCAATAAAATGGATAACCTGGAAGAAATGGACAGATTCTTAGAAAAGTTCAATCTTCCAAGATAAACCAGGAAGAAATAAAAATTATGAACAACCCAATTACAACCACTGAAACTGAAGCTGTAATCAAAAATCTCCCAAAAAGCAAAAGCCCAGGACCAGATGGCTTCACAGGAGAATTCTATCAAACATTTAGACAAGAGCTAATGCTTACTCTCCTAAAACTCTTAAAATTTTTCAGAGGAAGGAACACTTCTTAACTCATTCTATGAGGCCACCATCATCTTGATACCAAAAACCAAACATACACAACACAAAAAAAGAAGACTATAGGTCAATATCACTGATGAACATAGATGTAAAAATCCTCAACAAAATTTTAGCAAACAAAATTCAGAAACACATCAAGAAGCCCATATACCATGATCAAGTTGGGTTTATTTTAGGGATACAAGGATTCTTCCGTATATGCGAATCAATCAATGTGATACACCATATTGACAAATTGAAAGATAAGAACCATATGATAATCTCAATTGATGCAGAAAAAAGACTTTGACAAAATTCAGCACCCATTTATGATGAAAACTCATCCAAAAATGGGCATAGAAGGAACCTACCACAACATAGTAAAGGCCATATATGAAAAGCCTACAACAAACATTATTCTCAGTGGTGAAAAACTGAAAGCTTTCTCCCTAAGATCAGGAACAAGACAAGGGTATCCACTTTCACCACTATTATTCAACATAGTTCTGGAAGTCCTAGCTACGGCAATCAGAGAAGAAAAAAAATAAAAGGAATCCAGATTGGAAAAGAAGTAAAGTCCTCATTGTTTGCAGATGAAAGATAGTATGAGAAAATTACTAGAGCTAATCAGTGAATTTAGCAAAGTTTCAGGATACAAAATCAATACACAGAAATCACTTGCATTTCTATATAATAACAATGAAAAATCAGAAAGAGAAATTAAGGAATCAATCCCATTCACCATTACAATAAAAAGAATTAAATATCTAGGAATAAACTTACCTAAGGAGACAAAAGAACTGTACACATAAAATTATAAGACACTAATGAAAGAAATCAAAGATGACATAAACAGGTGGAGAGATATTCCATGTTCCTGGGTAGGAAGAATCAATATTGTGAAAATGACTATACTACCAAATGCAATCTACAGATTCGATGTGATCCCTATCAAATTACCAATGGCATTTTTCACAGAACTAGAATAAAAAATTTCACAATTCATATGGAAACACAAAAGACCCCGAATAGCCAAAGCAGTCTTGAGAAAGAAGAATGGAGCTGGAGGAATCAACCTTCCTGACTTCAGATTCTACTACAAAGCTACAGTCATCAAGACAGTATGGTACTGGCACAAAAACAGAAATATAGACCAAAGGAACAAGATAGAAAGACCAGAAATAAACTCATGCACCTATGGGTACCTTATTTTTGACAAAGGAGGCAAGAATATACAATGGGGCAAAGATAGCCTCTTCAATAAATGGTGCTGGGAAAACTGGAGAGCTACATGTAAAAGAATAGAATTAGAACACTTCCTAACAAAATACACAAAGATAAACTCAAAATGGATTAAAGCCCTAAATATAGGATCAGAAACTATAAAACTCTTAGAGGAAAACATAGGCAGAACACTCGATGACATAAATCAAAGCAACATCCTCTAAGACCCACCTTCTAGAGTAATGGAAATAAAAACAAAAGTAAACAAGTGGGACCTGATTAAACTTAAAATATTTTGCACAGCAAAGGAAACTATAAGCAAAGTTAAAACACAACCCTCAGAACAGGAGAAAACAATAGCAAATGAAACAACTGACAAAGGATTAGTTTCCAAAAAATACAAGCAGCTCATACAACTCAATACCAAAAAACCAAACAACCCAATCAAAAAGTGGGAAAAAGACCTAAACAGACATTTCTCCAAAGAAGATATACAGATGGCTAACAAACATATGAAAAGATGCTCAACATCACTCATTATTAGAGAAATGCAAATCAAAACTACAATGAGGTATCACTTCACACCAGTTAGAATGGCCATCATCAAAAACTCTACAAATAATAAATGCTGGAGAGGGTGTGGAGACAAGGGAACCCTCTTGCATTGTTGGTGGGAATGTAAACTGATACAGCTACTATGGAAGATGGTATGGAGATTCCTTAAAAAACTAGGAATAAAACCACCATATGACCCAGCAATCCAACTCCTAGGCATATACCCTAAGGAAACAAAAATTGAAAAAGACACAAGTATCCCCTTGTTCATTACAGCACTATTTACAATAGCTAGAACATGGAAACAACCTAGATCTCCATCAACAGATGAATGGATAAAGAAGTTGTGGTACATACATGGTACATACATGCAATGGAATATTACTCGGCTAAAAAAAGAAAGGCATTTGAGTCAGTTCGAATGAGGTGGATGAACATAGAATCTATTATGCAGAGTGAAGTAAGTCAGAAAGAGAAAGATAAATATCATATTCTAATGCTATATATGGGATCTAGAAAAATAGTACTAAGAATTTATTTAAGGGCAGCAATGGAGAAACAGACATAGAGAATAGATTTATGGACATGGGCAGATGGGGAGGAAAGGGTGAGATGTATGGAAAGAGTAACATGGAAACTTACATTACCATAAGTAAAATACATAGCCAATGGGACTTTGCTGTATGGCTCAGGAAACTCAAACAGGAGCTCTGTATCAACTTAGAGGGGTGGGATGGGGAGGGAGATGGGTACACTTCAATTCACTCACTCAATCGTATCCAACTCTTTGCCACCCCATGAACCGCAGCACACCAGGCCTCCCTGTCCATCATCAACTCCCAGAGTCCACCCAAACCCATGTCCATTGTGTCGGTGATGCCACCCAACCATCTCATCCTCTCTTGTCCCCTTCTGCTCCTGCCCTCTATATTTCCCAGCATCAGGATCTTTTCCAATGAGTCAGCTCTTCGCGTCAGGTGGCCAAAGGATTGGAGTTTCAGCTTCAACATCAGTCCCTCCAATGAACACCAAGGACTAATCTCCTTTAGGATGGACTGGTTGGATCTCCTTGCAGTCCAAGGGACTCTCAAGAGTCTTCTCCAACACCACAGTTCAGAAGCATCAAGTCTTCGGTGCTCAGTTTTCTTTATAGTCCAACTCTCACATCCACACATGACTTCTGCAAAAACCATAGCCTTGACTAGAAGCACCTTTGTTGGCAAAGTAATGTCTCTGCTTTTGAATATGCTGTCTAGGTTGGTCATAAAGTTCCTTCCAAGGATCAAGCATCTTTTAATTTCATGGCAGCAATCACTATCTGCAGTGATTTTGGAGCCCCAAAAATAAAGTCTGACACTGTTTCCACTGTTTCCCCATCTATTTCCCATGGAGTGATGGGACCAGATGCCATGATCTTCGTTTTCTGAATGTTGAGCTTTAAGCCAACTTTTTCACTCTCTTCTTTCACTTTCAGCAAGAGGCTCTTTAGTTCTTCCCTTTCTGCCATAACACCACATACAAGTGGTGTCATCTGTATATCTGAGGTTATTGATATTTCTCCCGGCAATTTTGATTCCAGCTTGTGCTTCTTCCAGACCAGCGTTTCTCATGATGTACTCTGTATATAAGTTACATAAGCAGGGTGACAACATACAACCTTGACGTACTCCTTTTCCTATTTGGAACCAGTCTGTTGTTCCATGTCCAGTTCTAACTGTTGCTTCCTGACCTGTATACAGGTTTCTCAAGAGGCAGGTCAGGTGGTCTGGTATTCCCATCTCTGAGAATTCGCCACAGTTTATTGTGATCCACACAGTCAAAGGCTTTGGCATAGTCAATAAAGCAGAAATAGATATTTTTCTGGAACTCTCTTCCTTTTTTGATGATCCAGCGGATGTTGGCAATTTGATCTCTGGTTCCTCTGCCTTTCCTAAAACCAACTCAAACATCTGGAAGTTCACAGTTCACGTACTGTTGAAGCCTGGCTTGGAGAATTTTGAGCATTACTTTACTAGCATGTGAGATGAGTGCAATTGTGCAGTAGCTTGAGCATTCTTTGGCATTACCTTTCTTTGGGATTGGAATGAAAACTGACCTTTTCCAGTCCTATGGCCACTGCTGAGTTTTCCAAATTTGCTCTCATATTGAGTGCAGCACTTTCACAGCATCATCTTTTAGGATTTGAAATAGCTCAACTGGAATTCCATCACCTTCACTAGCTTTGTTCGTAGTGATGCTTCCTAAGGCCCACTTGACTTCACATTCCAGGATGTCCGGCTCTAGGTGAGTGTGAGTGATCACACCTTCATGATTATCTGGGTTGTGAAGATCTTTTTTGTACAGTTCTGTGTATTCTTGCCACCTCTTCTTAATATCTTCTGCTTCTGTTAGGTCCCTACCATTTCTGTCCTTTATTGAGCCCATCTTTGCATAAAATGTTCCCTTGGTATCTCTAATTTTCTTGAAGAGATCTCTAGTCTTTCCCATTCTATTGTTTTCCTCTATTTCTTTGCACTGATCACGGAGGAAGGCTTTCTTATCTCTCCTTGGTATTCTTTGGAACTCTGCATTCAAATGGGTATATCTTTCCTTTTCTCCTTTGCTTTTTGCTTCTCTTCTTTTGACAGCTATTTGGAAGGCCTCCTCAGAGAGCCATTTTCCTGTTTTGTATTTCTTTTTCTTGGGGATGGTCTTACTCCCTGTCTCCTGTACAATGTCATGAACCTCCATCCATAGTTCGGGCACTCTGTCTATCAGATCTAGTCCCTTAAATCTATTTCTCACTTCCACTGTATAGTCATAAGGGATTTGATTTAGGTCATACCTGAATGGTCTAGTGGTTTTCCCCACTTTTTTCAATTTAAGTCTGAATTTGGCAATAAGGCGCTCATGGTCTGAGCCACAGTCCTCTCCCAGTCTTGTTTTTGCTGAGTGTTTAGAGCTTCTCCATCTTTGTCTGAAAAGGATATAATCAATCTGATCTTGGTGTTGACCATCTGATGATGTCCATGTATAGAGTCTTTTCCTATGTTTTGAGAGATTCAAAAGGGAGGGGATATATGTTTACCTATGGATGATTCATGTTGAGGTTTGACAGAAAACAACAAACTTTTGTAAAGCAATTATCCTTCAATTAAAAATAAATAAATTTTAAAAAACCAATAACAGTTAAGTTTATTGGTTCTGCTATTTGTCAGATATGATTCTATTTTCTTTAAAGGCATTATACCTGATTCTCACAAATGAGGCTTTTTTTTTTAACTCAGTTTATAGACATTGAACTTGATAGTAGTGAGGATAAATGACTTGCCTGTGTCTACAAGTCTAAAGAATACGAATCTAGTCCAGCGTGGCTTCAAAACCAGCACTTTCCAAGACTCCACACTGCCTCCTTGAATCAGTTGTTGTTATTTAGCCACTAAGTCATGTTTGACTCTCTGGGATAGTATGAACTGTCACCTGACATGCTCCTCTGTTCTATGGGATTTCCCAGGCAAGAAAACTAGAGTGGAGGTACATTTCCTCCTCCAGGGGATCTTCCCCACCCAGGATTCAAACCCACGTCTCCCGCATTGGTAGGCTGATTCTTGACCACTGAGCCACCAGGCAAGCCCCTTGAATCCATTCGTTATATGTTAACACTGAAACATAGGTCAAGGAATCCTCAACCTAACTTCCTTACTCATTAATCCCCTTTGTTGAGCAGTGCCCTGATCCCACCCAGAAGAGTAAGGGAGGGAAGCAACAAAGAAGTTTGACCTGGTTGCCAAGAAAATCACCCTCTCAGTAGTATTCAACAGAAGCACACCCAGGGAACCTGGCAGGCCCAGTAGCCCAGCCCTGTCTTAGTAACAGGAAGCATAGATTTATTTTTTTCCCCTATTGACATTTCAACAAGGGCCTCAGTGAAGGAATATAGGTTCCTGCATGATGTACTGTGATACCTGACCATCACTGGATGATCTCAAATCCAAGTTTGAATCCCAGAGCACCACTGGCTCTTTCCCCTTCCTGGAAGAGGTGGTGCTATTCAGGGGCAGGGCCTACAGTGTGTCAGAAACTACCCAAGCCCTGCAGGATCAGCGCAAAGGGATGAAAGCCTCCATTTTGCAGAAGCTGAGTGTTTTGTTCATCTGGAAGAGAGCATTCTGCATCTTGGAAAGCTCTTGGCCTCAGGCCCATCATCCCAGGGGGTGTGCCATGAGTTCTGTTCTTCGGAAAGAGGCCAACGTCTGATGCACTTGGTCTTCTGAGTACAGCACTGTGACTTCCATCCTGCCCCCAACTCAGTTACCGCCTAGGTCAAATGCCTGCACCTCGGGAGCTTGGAAAACACATCCCAAGATAGTATGGCCTCAAGCAGACAGAGACAGCCTCTGAGGTAGCACGTCTCCTCTTTCACTGCCAACTTGCCCAGTATTTGACTTCAGTGGAAATGGCTGTTTGTTGGCTAGGTTCATTAGTGAAAAATGTTTCAACAGCTCCATTTAACAACCTGGAATGTCCTTTGGAGAAGGCCAAATTAATGTGATTTTTTTACCTTAAGAAGCTTAGAAACATAGCTGCTTCTAACTCAATAATTACATTGTCCTGCCAGCAACAATTCAATATTTTTTTCTCGCCGGAGGGTTACAACACATTTGCACCATGGGGAAGCTTTTTCTCTTTACATCTCAAAACTGTACCACAAACTCTTCCTTTATTCATAACAGCGAGATCTCCAGCTGAGATAGGCACTTTTGTATTGCTCTAGATGACAGTTTTCTGTGTTCTTTCCAAGCACAGGGGGTTTAATAAACATATCTGGCAGGGCTTCCATAGCTGGAGGGCCCAGGATGACACTGTGTGCAAACAATATGCTCACGCTGGAGGGAAACAAGTTTATTCAATTATTCAATTAATAGATTACAGTCAAGATACTTGTTATCCTACAATGAAAAATGGGACAAGAACTCCAAGAATTAGGGTAGGTCCCAGGATTAGTAATAGCAGGCAATATGGCATATACAGATCATGATGATCTGGCCCAAAATATGAAAATGTACCTACCAACCATCCATATACACACATAGCTGTTCAAACACATGTGCACAGGTGGGCACACACACAGAGGTACACACACACTTGTGACTGTACCCTTAGGTAGGGGGACTTAGACTCCTAGAATCAAATATTATAAAGGCCTTAAAAACTCATTAAATACTTTAGGATGCTTTAGTCCTGAGTCTGGAGCTTGGGGATGAAGAGGAGGTTGGTGTCAGAAGGAGCAGGTATATGAGCAGCCCTATATTCCATTCTCATAGGATTCTAATAAAATTCTAGAAAGATATTGGTAGAAATTTCCCTGTGAAAACGAAGTGTTTTTTCAGGGTTTCTGCCTTTCTGCTCAAGGGTAAGTCCTTTCCTCAATGTAGAATGTTTTAGAATTACTACACTCAAATGTGTGATTTAGGGTCAGGGAGCCACCTTTCGGGGTATTGGTATGTTATGTTGATACAAAAATCACTTAGAAGAGAGTGGATGGGATAAATCTGGGAAGCTACCGTGTGCTTGATGTAGAAATTTTGATTTTTTGCTGTAGGGAATGGGGGGAGGCATTGAAGATTTTTGTGTTGCAGTCATTTTCCTTGCCCTACCCCAGCTGTACCATTTTAACATCCTGGCTTTTAGTTAGAATCTGCAGATTTAAAGACTTGGGATATAGTTCAAATGTGCCAGAAGTACTCTCTATGAAATGGAAATCTGGTTAGCATTCTAGGCAGCCCAGGAGTAGTTATTTGTAGTGCAGATCAGTAGAGAAGCAGTTCTTTAAGTGTTCTAGTCTGGAGTTATTACTTTGAAAGTCTTCTTATCTATAAAGATAGAAACTCCTCAGTTATGCTGTTAATTTGATGTCAAGGTAGCTATAAGTGTATTTTTTACTATACTGTGGTACTGAGGAGACAATTTCCTTTTTACTGAGTGGACAATTAAGCCAGTGAAATGCTTTCCAAAAGTGACTAAGGAATAAGACAGGAAATACATTTCCAAATAGTAAAATCTTTTGATTCTTACAGGAGAGATTGGGAAAGGCCCCCAGGCATCTTTAGTTGTTTCCTCTGTGAGCTTTAGCCAGGTGGGAGGCTAGACAAACAATTTCTCTAGCAAGCAAGTGGGCATAGGAAGTTAAGCAGATGGTGTATTTTAGCTGCTAAGGAAGCTAGCCAAGGCAAGAGCCTGAAGTTGAAAATTGAATCACTCCATTCTCAAGGGCAGAATTGTTCCTAAGTTCATGGTTGTCTCCCAACAAATGGATCAAGACAGGCTTTTATGTGTCTGTCAGTTGTGACCTTGCCCTAGCTCTCCCAGCTGGAGTCATTAATGTTCTCTACAGCAGGCTCAGCCAGTCCCCATCCCACCCCTTGTCCAGTCCCTGGGCCAAACCAGAGCAGGGCAAGCCTCGGCCTGTCCAGATGGCTGGCTCTAATTAGAGGGTGAGGACACCATGGCCAGGCTGGAAGTAAATGCTGCAGACACCTTTTCCAAGAGTGGCAGGTACTGCTTTAAACTAAGTGCATGTATGCAGAGTCAAAGATTGTGTTTAAATGTGCATATGTATGGAAGGGCTAAGCCTGAAAAGGCAGTTTAAAAAGGCTATCCAAAGATGGGGCAGAAATAGATATGCAGAGTTGGAACTCTCAGGCATATAGAGACAGGGAGGAAAAAAAGGTAAGTGAGAGAGAAGTCTGGGACATTCCTGAGTTAAAGACTATTGCGTATTACCTTGGCTGGTACTTTAAGCCAAGGTTACCAGGTAGTCAGCTGCTTGCAAAAGGACATAGGCAGAAGAAAGAGAACAGGGCCCAGGTGACCAGCTGGCAGGACCTGAAATTAGTCTTGTTACCATGAATTTACTGTCTGGTCTGCCTACCATTAGCCTAGGGGCACATCTGGCCTCTGAGTCTTTCTGAGCCTTTTCTGGTCTTCATCACCTTGGCCATGCTTTCTGCTGCTGTTTTCTTGAAAATGGGACTCTAGATCCCAGAGCTTGTGTCTGGTGCCCAGATGATGCCCTTCTTAAATTTTCCAGGAGAAACAAACCCAATATTGTAAAGCAATTATCCTTCAATTAGACAGAAATTAATTTTAAAAAATCTTCCAGCTCTTGGCTCCAAGGACCCTACTGCTTTGGTCTTCTCTTCATGGCATATGTTTTAAGTGGACTGATGACCTGAGTGCTGTCACCTGAATGACTTTGATTAACAACTGTCCTTAAGATTCTAACTTCTGATTTCCATCCACCAGATTAGACCTGCTAGGGTACTGCCTTGGATCAAATAGTGACTCTATGTACACTATGTGTTGGATAACTGAGGTCCTGATGGAGCTAGTCTTATAGCCCATTAGCTTTCCTAGCTTCTCTCCACTGCTGCCGGGTTCTTCCTTCTCTCTTCTGAAGGGGGTAGTTGAAGTCTCAGTCCATCTTGTGCTTGAAACTGCTCCAGTTAGGGTGGTATTTTATGTATGCCTCCAGCTCTGCCAGTATGAAAAGCATGGAATTCTCCAGGCAAGAGAATCCTGGAGTGGGTAGCCATTCCCTTCTCCAGGGCATCTTCCTGACTCAAGGATAAAACCTGGGTCTCCTGCATTGCAGGCAGAATCTTTACTGTCTGAGCCACCAGGGAAGCATGAATAACAATTCCATAGAGAGTCTTAGAGTCATTCCACAAAGAAAGAACTCATAAATGATAGGATATATTAAAGAAAAGCACTTTGTAAATTGAACAATTCTATGTAACTTAGTATTATTAACGGTGGAGAAGGAGAGACCAATATACATGAAAGAAGCATACCACATACATGATCACTTAATTCTTACAAGAATATTGGAATATAGTTACTATATTCTTATTTACAGACAGAGCCAATAAGGCTCAGGGAGGTTGAGTAACTTACCCAAGTCACTCAACTCATAAATGACAGATCTGGAATTTCAACCTAGATCTGTCTATTTCTAAAGCCCATAATTTTTCTTCCATACAGGACTGCCTCTACATAACCACCAGTATTGCATAAAGTTAAAAACAGAAAACTTATGGATCAAAGAATATATAATAAGATACTAACTATGTGGTAATGACCAATTGCAAAAGCAGTTTGGGAAGAGCCAAAGACAGAGATGATCTTCATGGGTTTCTTAGAGGGGATGGGACTTAAGGTGAGCTTTGAAAATTGGCAGAATTTAGATGAGGGGGAGAGTATTTCTGGGAAGAGAATCAGCAGGGGTGAGCCCAATGGGGGGAAATGGTGTTGAGAAGGCCTGTGACATCAGTTTGGTTGAATTGTATGGGACAGACAAGCATAGGAACATCAGAAACCAGGCCAAAGAGTTAGACATCATGGGGTAAGGAAGTAGGGAGCCAGAATCACATGGAGACTCTAACTCAAAGCAGCCTCAGTCATTATAATGTTTCTTTTTACTCACAGCCAAGAGGGAAGGCTGCAGCCAGCTGGTGCCCCATCTCAAAACTTTCTCCCACCACATTCATTATGGTGAATCACTCATGAAATTAAGGTATGAGCTATGCGCATGATGATGAGGATGTGAAAGGGATAATGTTACACATCCAATATTCCACACACTAAGTTGCTGAAATTGGTTGGCATCTTCCAAACCAGACTTGCAACAGAACTCTGCTCTCCCATTTTTACCCATAACTACAATTTTTCTTTGACAAACATGGACTTCTACTTATTCATCTGTTTCTATATTCTTTTCCTCTCAAACAAAAACATGACTGTAAAAATGAATGCAGTGTGGTGGAGAGTGGTGGAGAACAGAGAGAAAGGATGAAGCCAGAAGGGACTGGTCCCACGAGATGAACTGTTGGGTTGGCCTTCCTCCCACAGTGGCAGCAATTCACTTGTGATATGTGAGTCCAGCCAAATGGAATCACATTTCTTGTTCAAAAAGACTGTTTGAGAGTTCTCATTATTTACCAAAGGAACAATCTTACTATGGGCTAACTGTGATAGCTTTACTTCTAGCATTTAGTGGCAGAAATGAGGAAAAGGTTGAACTCATTTATAAAACTCTCACTAGGAAGAATGCTCGATCTTGAATCAGCCCTTATTAAAGTTGTACGGTTGCCATAGAAAAATACCACAGTCGCTTACTGTTTTGGAGGTAGGTTTGTTTTTTCCTGAGACCTCTCTCTTTAGCTTGCACATGGCTGCTTTTTCACTGCGTCTTTTCATGGTGTTTCCTCTGTGTATACACACACCTGTTGTATGTTTCTCCTCTTATAAAAACTTTACTCCTGTTGGATTAGGGCCCCACCTTTACAACCTCATTTAATTTTTTCTTTTTTTTTGCTGTTCCAGTATGCCAAAGTTTTCCCTCTTATTATTATTTGTTGTCATTGTTCTGTCACTATGTTGCCTGCCGGGCTCCTCCTGTAGTTGACTTACAATGTTGTGTTAGCTGGTGCTGTACGGCAAAGTGAACAGGTTATACATGCACTCACTCTTTTTTTAGATTCTTTTCCCATATACGTCATTAGAGTCGAGTTGCCTATGTTTTACCGTAGGTACTAATTAGTTATCTATTTTATAAATAGTACTGTGTATAAGTCAATCCCAATCTCCCAATTTATCGCCCCCCTGCTCTTTCCTCATTGGTAACCATAAGTTTGTTTTCTACATTCGTGACTCTATTTGGGTTTTGTAAGTAAGTTCGGCCTCATTTAATCTTAATAATCTCCTTAAAAACCTTATCTCCAAATATAGTCATACTAGGGGTTAGGGATTCAACATATAAACTTTGGAGGAGGGCATGATTCAGTGCATAACAAGCCTAGTACAATTTAAATGGAAATATAGAAGTATGGAAAGCTTGCATACATGTATATCATTATTAATTAATTTCTCACATTACTTTGAATTGTAATAGTGTATGGGTTTTCTTCAAGCCACCTAACAGTGAAAGGAATGTAGGGTGAGGGGAGAAAAGTGTGCCTGAGGCGAAGAGCACTGTGGATACATGAGTGTGGTCCTCGACTTTCCATGTGGCCTTGGGAAAATCACTTGACTTATCTATGTGTCAATATCCTTATCTCTTAAAGGAGAGTCTTTAAAAAAAATAATAATCTCTAGGGTCATATCTAACCACAATATTTATGAATTTGTGACTTTGCTTTACAATGTTGTCAATCAAAGGCTATTCATTCAGAGATGAAGGAGGCTACAGGTAGTGTCCACTTGCTGAAACTGCTTACACCTGAGCATAAGTATTTGCATTTTGCCCAACAGCAACGTCACTTCAGTAGAAGACAGAAGTGAAGTCTGACAGGTATCAGGTTCCTCTGGTCACCAGACACTTTGGGCCACTGAAGTTATGACTTGGTATCTGGGTAGTTAGGGTTGAAACTGGGGAGACATAAGTGCCAAATCTAGACTTTATTTGATGACATATATATGTACACACACGACCCCCATAACATACTCTTTGTCAAAAGCCAAGACGCAGTCATTTTGGGCCTCTGTTTTTGTTTTTGTTTTTAATTATGCATTTTCCTAGACTTCTTTTTTTCCAAAAGACATATGCCTCACAATTAGTACATACCAACTTTGTTTAATCAGGGTGCTCATTTTAAAAGATATCCACTCTGCATGTGGTATCCACAGTGTTGCAAGTAAGTGATACAGGTAATTGATGATCAATGTATGTTATCAAAAATGTTTATGGTTATAATGAAAGAAAATGATGGAAACACTCCAGGGTGGAAGGTTAGATGTACAGTGAATCTATAGTTGAGGCAAAAACATAATTTTTGGTATTCTTGTGAGATACAGAAGAGGAAAAAATGAAGATGAGAGAAAAAAATGTACCCAAATAAAGTTAAAAGCAATACTGTTTAGTTTAAAATATGTTGAGCTTGTATTTTCATTGAAATATGCTCACTAGTACAAACTACTTACAAAATTAACCTGTTTAATGTTACACTTGTCTTATCTTACTTGCTCTTATATTACATTAATATAATCTAGTTATATTTGCCATCATATGAGAATTATGGCAATCCAGTGTTTTATGTGGATAGAGTCACAAAAGCTTACTTTTTAATTACTGTAAAGCTTAAAATATAGATTTTCTAAGCAATCTTTAATTTCTATTTGTGAAACCACAGTAAAAATGGATCCTTTAATTTAGCTCCAAAAACTAATGTGATTCTAGTAGAATTTCCTTCTATATTTCAACCTATTCATTATTTGTTCACTTATTCAATAGAAACTATATGCCAAGCATCTGGCACTGCACTAGTAACTTATTACATTGCCCTTGATGTTAATAGGACCTAAAGTCTAACAAATAAGTAAACACATGCATAGAAAGAGATGAATGTAACAAGGAAAATAAAATAAGATGATGTGATAAACCAGTGGTTCTCAAAGTGTGGTCCTTAGACCACCACTTCAGAACTTGCTAGAAATGAAAATTTCTGGGTCTTACTGAATGAGAAACTGATGTAACAATCCGTGTTTTAACTAGTTGTCCAGGGAATGTGATGCACAACAAAGCTGAAGAACCTCTCTGGTAGAAGGATTTGTGGCAGGACAAGAGGGAACTTAAGATAGAGAATTCAGGAAATGCCTCTCTGAGGACTGGGGACTGAGGTCTGAATATAAAGAAGGGGCCAGTCGAGAAAGCGACTTGGAGAGGCATTTTTCATACAACATGACTAAGACCTTGAGGCAGAAAAGTTCAGTGAGTGTGAGACATAGAAAGAAGGCCAGCGTGGCTGGAACATCATGAGGAAAGTGGCCTGAGACCATGCTGAAGAGGCAGGCAGAGGAGGGTGTGAAGCAGATGGTTGGTAAGTGTCTGGAGAGAAAAAACAACTACAAAGAGTGTGTAGCAAGAAGAACAAATCATTTAGGACTTTACACCATGAAATTCTCTTTATTTAAAAGAAAGATGAGGATTCCCTCTAAATGTAAGCCTTTATTTCTCTCTTCACTGACCTGCTTACTCGTATATGTAATAAAAACCAAATTTATATAACTGAATGGGTTTGTTTTAATCTGATTCATGTTTAAAGTAGCATTTAGAATTCTCTTGCCATGAGTTTATATCATATATAATATATGGCAAATTTGTGATCAATATTTCAGCAAAATTGTTAGCAACTGAAGGTTTATTGTTCTTGAGGAACTCACAAACTGTTGGGACAAAAGTTTAGCAGCGTGCACCTTTGGTAAGTTCAATGAAAGAATTGGATCAAGTTCTCGGTGCTTTTTAGAGAAGCAGCTTCACATATGATCTGTCTCCCCTATTCGAAATATATTCATTAGTGGATTGAGAAAATAAGATAATATGGCAGACAGACTCTATTGGGACTCGCATGATCCTAGCATTCATAGCCTTGTGTGGTTTCCTCTCCTTGAGCGTGGGCAGGACCTGTGATCTGCTTCTGACTAATAGAATATGGCAAAGGTGACAGGATGTGTATGGCTGCATGTATGTGACTCTCCTTTGGTGGTTTTGAGCAGGCTGCCATGGTGTGAGGTTCTATATGGAGAGATCCATGCAATAAGGAGCTAAGGGTGGCCTTGGGCCAACAGCTGGAGAGAGACTGAGGTCCTCAGTTCAGCAACCTGCAAGGAACTGAATGCTGCAGTAACTTGGTGAGCTTAGAACTCCATACTTCCTCAACTGAGCCTCTGGTGAGACTGCAGCCCCATCAGATACCTTAATTGTAGCCTATTATTCACTGAAGCAAAGGACCTAGCTAAGCCATGTCTGGTTTCCTAACTCACAGAAACTATGCAATAATAAATGTGTTGTTTTTAGCACCAAGTTTGTGGTAATATTGTTATGCCATAATAAATAATTAATATAGGTAATAATAGCTTATGTTAGTTGAGTGTTTTCCCTCAACTAAGTGATGTTTTAAATACTTACCATAAATGAAATCATTTAATAATTACTACCATTTACAGATGAGAAAGCTGAGGCACAGAGCAGCTCAGTTACTTGCCCAAGGCTATGTACCTAGTAGGGGAAAGAGTTGGGATCCAAACCCAAAGTCTACATTTTTAACCACTACACTACACATGGCACCTCCCAGTCCGCCTCTTTTTACACTAGTTGTAACTATTTAGAAAGCTGAGGTTGGAGATGTTAATGGACCCAAGAAATAATACAAGATATTCAGTGGGAATTTCTCTGAAATCATTTGTAGTTGTCCTATTTTTTCCTTTGATTCCTCAAGATTTATTTGAATTCATACATGTTATTGAGTTGGAAAGTGTCCACTAAGATGATTAGATAAGAATTTAAAATGATTATGATTTGTAAAGAGTGAATAAAAACTACAAATTATTAATAGCAAATTATATTTGCATAGCTCTAATCTTTGTAAAGCACTCTAAGATATATTATCACAGTATTTTCCCCACAGTAACCTTTTGAGAGAGAGTGGATATTATTCTCACCCATGAGATGCTAAAGCCCAGTAGCCATGTGGCCCTGTGAGAGTACTAATTACATAATCATACAATCCTAAAGACTAAAGAGGCTTCAGAAGTTGTATGGCCAAGGGACTCAACTAAAATTATACTACAGAGGAGTAAATCATTCTTTATCTTCTTCCTGTCAAGAGGAGGTCTTGACCCCTCAAGTCAGGGAGAGAGGAGTGAGCAGTATTAGAGTAAGAGGTACCAAGCCACAGCCACAAAGGCCACAGATAGAGGAGGAACTGGGTTCAAAGCAGTACACCTTTTCCTCTCTGGTCTAAGCATCTGAGATTGGGAATCAAAGATGGAGACCAACCATGCCTCCCAGGTTGCCACGCAGCCGCTACTCAAACACTGTGTGATCTACTTCCTCTCCTGCCTGGTCTCCTATCACTTTCACCCTTGCTGGTTTCATTTTGGCCCCTGTGACCTTCTTGCTGTCTTCAGAACATGACAGACGCTTTCTCCTCTCATGGTCTTTGCGCCGTCTGTTCCTCTCTCCTAGAAAGTTTCTTTCATCAGACCTTCTCACGGCTTTCAGTTGTCTGCTCAAATATCACCCCCAAGACACATTCCTATCCCCAAAAAGACCTCCTCTGCATTCTTTTATTCCCTTAATCTGCTTGATTTTCCTTCAAAGCACATATCACTACTGGAAACTATGTTTTTTGTCTGTTTGTTCCACTGGAATATAAACTCTGAGTGTGGGGACCTTGCTTTCTTGTTCCCTGTTGAATTTTCAGTTCTTAACAGCAGTGCCTGTGACATAAAAGATGCTCAATAAATATTTGTTGAGTAAGTGAATGAGTGAATGAACCCAGGGCAGAGTCCTGTGGCAGAACGCAGGGCAACTTCTCTCAGCGTGACATGGGCTGATTGTTTAAGCAACTGGAAATCCATCTAAATAATATTACTAATCACTTTTCTTATCAGGTTTGTAAGAAAATTTCTCAAAGATCTTGGGGAATCAAGATACTCCCCTTGCCTACTGTGTCAGTTTCCTATTACTGCTATAACAAATAACCACAAATTTAGTGACTTAAAACCACATTGATTTATTACCTTGCAGTTTTGGAGATCAGAAGTCCAAAATGGGTCTCACTGAGATAAAAATCAAGGTATCTGTAAGGCCACGATCCTTCTGGAAGCTCTAGAGGAGAATTGCTTTCTTGCCTTTTCCAGCTTTTAGAGGTTGCTGGCATTCCTAGGCTCATAGCACCCTTTCATCTTCAAAGGCAGCAATGGCCAGTAGAGTCTTTTATATAGAGCATCACTCTGACACTGACTCTTCTGCCTCCCTCTTCTACATTTCAGAAGCCCTGTGACTATGCTGGGCCCATCCAGATAATCCAGGGTCATCTCCCCCATTCAAATTCAATTGATTAGCAACTTTTAACCTGTCTTCAATCTTTATTTCTCTTTGCTGTATAATCTGATTTATTCACAGGTTCAAGAATGAGGTTATCTTTGGGGGCTATTATTCTGCCTATGGGCTTCCCAGGTGGCTCTAGTGGTGAAGAGCCTGCCTGTCAATGCAGGAGACGTAAGAGGTGCAGGTTCCATTCCGGGTCAGGAAGATCCCCTGAAGGAGGGCCTGGCAACATACTCCAGTATTCTTGTCTGGAGAATCCCATGGACAGAGGAGTCTGGTGGACTACAGTTCATGGAACAGCAAAGAGCTGGACACAGCTGAAGTGACTTAGCACACACAGTCTGCCTGTACCTGCCAATCCATAATGTGGTGTGTGTGCATGGGTGTCTCTTTACAGTAACCAGAAGTTGTTCTTGGAGAATCATGTTAACTCAATGTGTGCTTCTCTCATCACAGGGATTGAACCCAGGTCTCCCACATTTCAGGAAGATTCTTTACTCTCTGAGCCACCAGGGAAGCCCTCTCTCATTACAACGTGCTCACAAACTCTCTGCTGCTGCTAAGTCGCTTCAGTCGTGTCCGACTCTGCGCGACCCCATAGACGGCAGCCCACCAGGCTTCCCCGTCCCTGGGATTCTCCAGGCAAGAGTACTGGAGTGGGTTGCCATTTCCTTCTCCAGTGCATGAAAGTGAAAAGTGAAAGTCAAGTCGCTCAGTCGTGTCGACTCTTAGCGACCCAGTGGACTGCAGCCTACCAGGCTCCTCCGTCCATGGGGTTTTCCAGGCAAGAGTACTGGAGTGGGGTGCCATTGCCTTCTCCACACAAACTCTCTAACATAAAAATATATTTTTGCTAGACAACAACACTAGGTTTATCATATCAATGCTTCATCCTTCTAACTCTTTAGAAAACAGGGATGGTGTTTGCCCCTCAGTCGTCTGACTTCTCTTGTTCTCTGTGGTTTCTTAAGACCAGTGAGTCCGGTGCTTTGATCATATCTTTAAGGTGTTTCAGCATCCCGGGATGCAGTTCTTCTAAACATAGTTTTCTCATTAAGGACACTTACACACTCTCTTCATCTGTCGTGGCTTTGTTTCCTCTTTGCATAGCTTGATCGGCCCACTCAGTTTGAAGATTATTCTTCTTAGATCTGTCCACAGGCAAAGAGAAGTGATTCCAGTTAACAAAGCAGAATATTCTCCAAGCAAGGATACTTGACATTAATCAGAGTCAGACCTCATCACATTGTGAATCCCCCATGGTTTAGAGGACATGTTTACCCATGCCCTCCACTTTCATTTCTCTGTCTTATTTTTCTTGCGTGAAAGCAACTCTATATTTCTTTACCATTTTCTTTTTGCCAGTTTCAACTCCTTCAGATTTCATTTGAATACACTCTTTAGGATCTCTCTTTGGTATGTTTGGTATTTATGAATCTTAAACATGGGAGCACGAAGATCAACTCCAAGCCCTCATAAGAAAGGAATGGTCCATCTCAGGTCCAGTGTGGCTGAGCAGGCTATGGTCTAATCCTGCCACTGTAAGGGCTGGTCCATGGCACTGCCCAGCCAGTGTCTTCCATCCTCATGCTTTCCTTCTTCCTTCTCTCCTAGAAGCCCTTTTAAAAACAAGCTTATCAGAGAGCCCCCCTTGGCAGTCACAAAAGATTCTTTAGATGTGCCTGCCTTTATTCACATTGAGATTATTCATGCATATATGATCAGAATTACATTTTTCAGACTCCCTTCTCTCCTTTGAGCTATGTTCCCTTTTAAAATCTCTGTCTATAGAATGATGCCATTTCTTTGATTTAGGGGAAGAAAAATGCATCCTGATTGCCTAGAGAACACACTTGACTGTGCTCAGTCTTCCCTCCTTCAACTAATTTTAATTCTAAAAACTGTACTTATTTCCTCTCATAATCCCCACCCCCTTCACAGGCTACCCGTTCCTAACAAAAATTATGTTAAGAGCAGCAAGCAGCAGTAACCTCTGCCTTCTGGAAGATCAAACTGATGGAAAAGCACAGCCAGGTAAGTATTTATCTGATTTCTTGATTTTAACACAATAAAACTGCCTGCCAATAGTTTGATGGTACATGTCCCATTTTCTAATTTTGTGATCTTTCTGAACCTTACTTTGCCCATCTATCAAATAGAGGAAATACCTACCTTATTAGTTCTCTTAGGCTTTCCAGGGAGGATCAAATGAAAAAAAAAAAGTGTAAAAATGTCTTGGAAAGGGAAAGTTAAATAAACAGTTCTTATTTGTTTTTCCCAAGGTCCAAAGTATGTGAGGAAAGAACTGCAGAAATATTATACAGGAGCTGCCTGTCTGAGAAAAGGCAGTAGAACTGGATCCAAGTGCCTGACAATACAGAAACGCAGAGTTATTGCTTGCAGGTATTTGTATGCAGATCAGGAAGCAACAGTTAGAACTGGACATGGAACAACAGACTGGTTCCAAATAGGAAAAGGAGTACGTCAAGGCTGTATATTGTCACCCTGCTTATTTAACTTCTATGCAGAGTACATCATGAGAAACGCTGGGCTGGAAGAAACACAAGCTGGAATCAAGATTGCCAGGATAAATATCAATAACCTCAGATATGCAGATGACACCACCCTTATGGCAGAAAGTGAAAAGGAACTAAAAAGCCTCTTGATGAAAGTGAAAGTGGAGAGTGAAAAAGTTGGCTTAAAGCTCAACATTCAGAAAACGAAGATCATGGCATCTGGTCTCATCACTTCATGGGAAATAGATGTGGAAACAGTGGAAACAATGTCAGACTTTATTTTTGGGGGCTCCAAAATTACTGCAGATGGTGACTGCAGCCATGAAATTAAGACGCTTACTCTTTGGAAGAAAAGTTATGACCAACCTAGACAGCATGTTAAAAAGCAGAGACATTACTTTGCCAACAAAGGTCCATCTAGTCAAGGCTATGGTTTTTCCAGTGGTCATGTATGGATGTGAGAGTTGGACTGTGAAGAAAGCTGACTGCCAAAGAATTTATGCTTTTGAAGTGTGGTGTTGGAGAAGACTCTTGAGAGTCCCTTGGACTGCAAGGAGATCCAACCAGTCCATCCTAAAGGAGATCAGCCCTGGGTGTTCTTTGGAAGGACTGATGCTAAAGCTGAAATTCCAATATTTTGGCCACCTCATGTGAAGAGTTGACTCATTGGAAAAGACTCTGATGCTGGGAGGGATTGGGGGCAGGAGGAGAAGGGGACGACCGAGGATGAGATGGCTGGATGGCATCACTGACTCGATGGACGTGAGTCTGAGTGAACTCTGGGTGTTGGTGATGGACAGGGAGGCCTGGCATGCTGCGATTCATGGGGTCAAAAGAGTCGGACACGACTGAGGGACTGAACTGAACTGAACTGATTCATACCATGCTCTTCTGTGTGCCTACAATTCAGAAAGAATAAGGAGAACTTGGGGAAAGGGATACAAGTGTTGCGAAGTAAAATCTATGCAGAAAAATGAAACTGACAGGCCTCAACCAGGAAACAAAAAACCTTTTAAAAGGTGACCCAGGGTCCACGAGGCCTCGGGATGCGGGTGGAGGCGGCTAGCCCGGCCGGGCCCCAGGGAGGGGCGTCCATGCGGCGCCTTCCCAAGCCCATCGTAAGGGTCTGCGGCGCCCACAGGGGAGGGAGACCGTGTGCCCCCCGCGGCCGGCTCTGTCCACTCCGCCGCGCGCCGCCCGCTCCCCACCCGCGCAGCCGCACCGATGGTCTGGCCCACTCCGCCCGCAGCCCACGTGGGCCGACGGGCGAGCTAGCGCCGGCTGGCAGAGCTGCGCCGAGGGGCAGCCCGCAGGGTCCGGCTGGGCGGGCGGCGAAGGCCTTGCCACAGGTAAAGGGGGCACGCGCCCTGCCCGGGGGGCTCCAGGTCCGGCCCCCACCACCCTACTCCTCCTCGGCTCTAGGCCGCGCCCCTGAACCGCGTGGCCCCGTAGGCCTTCGAGGCCCTGCGGAGGACAACTTTAAGAAAAATGGCGCTGTCAGCCCAACAGATACCTAGATGGCTCAACTCAATTAAGTTGAGTAGCTTCAATGACTGCTCTGCAACTCAGAAAAGGTTTTCAGAGACCAGGAAAAACATTGTCGTGTGGCAATTTTGCTCAGCCCCGTGCGTCCTCTGAGGATTGCTTTCTCCAGTGGGGTTTTAGGACTTACAGGACTTCCTCCACGTGGAATAGTTCCCAGTCTGCCAACTCAAGTAGGCGAGAGATTAATTGTGCCCAAAGCACTTTGCTTCCTTCCGTGAATGAGCCGCCACAGAAGACGCAAAAGATGCCTGGCCTTGATCCTGAGCTGTCCCTAGAAGGACTGGACGATGTGCCTCCGTTGTCCCCATTGCAGCAGATCTCCGATGAGAAGGCTGTTTAGATTATCGCAGGCCCTCCATTGCCCCCATCTTCAGTCACACTTCGAGATTATGTGGATCATTCCGAGACTCTGAGGAGGTTAGTGCTTCTAGGAGTGGATTTATCCAAGACAGAAAAACATCCCGATGCAGCCAACCTCCTCCTGCGACTGGATTTTGAAAAAGACATTAAGCAAATGCTCCTGTTTCTTAAAGATTTGGGCACAGAGGACACCCAACTGGGACCATTCCTGACAAAAAACTATGCTATTTTCTCTGAAGACCTTGAAAATCTGAAGACCAGGGTGGCTTATCTACAGTCAAAAAACTTCAGTAAGGCGGATATTGCACAGATGGTCAGAAATGCACCGTTCCTTCTGAGTTTTTCAGTGGAGAGATTGGATAACAGACTGGGATTTTTTCAGAAAGAACTTGAACTTAGTGTGAAGAAGACTAGAGATCTGGTAATTCGTCTCCCAAGGCTACTAACTGAAAGTCTGGAGCCTGTGAAGGAAAATATGAAGGTTTTTCGGCTGGAACTAGGTTTTCAGCAGAATGAAATCCAACACATGATCACCAAGATCGCGAAGATGCTAACTGCAAATAAAAGGAAACTGACCGAGACTTTCGACTACGTGCACAACGTGATGCGCGTGCCCCACCACCTCATGGTCAGGTTCCCGCAGGTATTTAATACAAGGTTGTTTAAAGTCAAAGAAAGACATTTGTTTCTTGCCTATTTAGGAAGAGCACAGTATGACCCGACAAAACCTGACTACATCTGTTTAGACACATTGGTATCTGTGCCTGATGGAATATTTTGTGAAGGGATGGCCAAGGCATCCCTACAAGACTTCGAGAAATTCTTAAAAACTCTTTAGTTTTTGATGAATGTTAAAATGTAATAATGTAAAGTGAATGTATATATGAATAAATATATTTTCAAAAAAAAAAAGGTGACCCATTTTTTCAACAAATAGTTACTAAGTGTGTAGGGCTTCAGGGGAGGAGTAAAAATGTAAAAGGGATGACCTCTGCCCTCAATGAGTTATCCATTTAGTAAATACTTATTTTCATATTCCAAACATTTACTCAGAAAATGGTTTCAAGTATCTACTAAAGAAACATCAACATCTAACTTGTTGAGTATGGAGCAGTTAAGATAAAAACATGATTTTTGTTTACCATATAGAAATATGTAAATAACAGTATAATGTAAAAGCTTCTTCATCAGTCAGGATGGGCTGAGCTATGCTGTCATAAAAAGCAACTCCCAAATTTTGATCACATAAAATAATTTCTCCTTCATGCCACTTATCTTCTGAATATGGAGGATATCACCATCAAACCATTTCAGAAGACTGCATCTCATTCCCATGGTTGCCAATATACAACATGGATAGGACCAATATTAATATGTTTACTGTCCATGAATGAAGGATGAAAAGAACTCACCCTCAATGTTTCCGTCAGAGTTTCAGGGTGACCTCCTAGAGCTACAGAAGGTCCATTGTTGAAGGCCTCCTTCTCCATCTGACTCTTCTCAGACCTCTCCTTCCATCCTGCCATGTGTAGAACTGGGCTCTTTGAAGTCTCAATCAGGCTACTCTTTCTGCCCAGAATATAGCCCCTGACTCCCACAGCCACACCACTGCATAACTAAATCTAGTACTGGTTTAAGCTGGTAGCATAAATTAGACACAAAGGAGTACTTTCTTAAAAGAAATTCTAGTCTTAGAAAACCAGAAGAGTAGTGCTCCTTTTAGCTGGAAAGTTCTAGTATGAGTCTTCCTGAATAGCATTTATCCAACATATCTCTTTGGGGCCCTGCTGGGTACCAACTCCTGTCCTGGGCACCAGAGACTCAATGCTGAGAATGATGATCTGTTCTCTGCCTTCATGGAACTTTGCACAGATGTGGACATTAGTAATTAGTCAGATAATTACACAAAAGGCTATTCCAAACTGCAGCAGATGCCAGAAAGGAGAAAAATGGAGTGCTGTGTGTATAATGAAAATCCTGGGAAGGTTTACTTAGGCAAGTGGCATTTCAGCTGAAACCTGAGGGATGAATTGCAGTTAACTGAAGATAGGAGATGAACTCATGAACTAGGTCAGTAATTTTTTTAATTAAAAAAAAAAAATGGAATCCAGACTAATCCCAGACTAGTTCTATAGTTGCATCATTCTTAGTCACTAGCTTTGCATTCTTCTTTCTGTTGGAAAATATGGAGTTATGAGCTGTGTACTCTGAACTGTACACATCCTTGAAGATACTTATTAAGGTGGGTTTTTTGGCCTGTGAATATCGTTTCTGCCATGTGTCTCTATGACCAAAAGTTGGGAACTAGTGAAGATGACTTATCAAAGGGAATTCCAAGCTGATGATTCTACCACATGTCAGGAGAAAGGTCATTCACAGTAGAGAGTGTCAAATGTTACAAAACGTGATTTAACAATCCTTACTAGTATGATGTCAACAATAATAGAAGGATGATTGGTTTATTTTTAAAATTTTTTCCATGAAAGATACTTTCATCAGCTTAGTGCTGAGGCAAAAACATCTTAAGTACTGACGTGAAACAAATTAAATATCACTTGTTTTTTTAAAAGCTTGCTCTATTTCCTCCTCATATCACAATCCAGTGTGTGCTACATGTACATGTATATGACGCATTTTATACATTTTCACCCTCATAACTTGACAGTAGGGAGGGATCTTGCAGTCATTTCTAAAAGCAGACAAAAGGCCGTTGGTTCTGCTCCGCACGATGGTTTGTGAAGACAGCATATCACACGCTTCCGTTGATGATTATATAGCTCTATCCATCTGTCTGACTCTGGAGGTTGGGAGGCAAGATACAGCTCCCACCGTCCCCGTAAACAAAAGTAGACCATGCTGTCACCAGTCAGACACGCCAGCTAATTGGAGCTGTCGACAGACACAATATTCTGTGTCAACAGCTCTAGTAACAGTTTGAAACAGCAATGATATGTTGGTTGATGGTGAGGATGACACATGTGTCTCTAATAGCATGCTAGAAATCTGACATAACTAGAAAAGAATTACGAAAATGTGATTCCTGGCCTCTGGTATTCCTGTTGGTACTTCCCAGTCTCCACAGAGGTTGGGCAGGAGGAGCGGGGGTTAGGGGGAGCGGGTGGTGTAACACGTCTCTCTCCATATCACTTCACAGGCTGACAGCTTAATTTGAAACTCATAATGTCTAACTTTAAAGTGAATCTTGCTAAAAAGACTTGTTTCAACAAGCCACCAAATCATAACCTCTTTGGGAAAATTAAAAAAGCAAAATAACTTATTAGTACAGCTTGTTAAGTTGAAACCAAAAAAGAATGGAAACATTTCATCAATTTACCATTTCTGTAACTAGACATTTATACTGATCATCAGGAAAGTAATGCTTCGAGTTAGATGTATACAAATGCTCATAGATGTGGCTTATTCTTTAACCTCATTTTATGATAGACAAAGTAGGCCCAAAATACAAACAGTTTTGACAAGGCTTTAGAACATAAATGCATGATGTATTTTAATCTCTGTGTAAATCTCTGTGTAAAGCTAAGAAGGCTTTTACACCAGGTATTATATCAATAAAAAATTAGAAAGTCCCTTGTAAATTTCTAATAATTTATTTATCCTCTAAATAACTTAATCATATGACTGACTCGGTTTGAACTTTAGCTCAGCCACTTACTAGTTTGGGTAAGTTAGTCAACCTCTCTGGGCCTCAATTTTCTCATCTATAAAATGGAAATTGATAATTTCCCTCATAGGGTTATAAGGATTAAATGGGTTATTGCATTTCAAGTGTGTACAACAGTACCTGGTACATCACATAGTAAGCAGCCAATACATATTATTATTATTATTATTATTATAGGCTCATTTCCAAGGAAGCCCTTTAGTGATTAATGAAAACAAGAAAAGAAATCCAAAATTTCAAACACCAAAGAACAAACGCTTGGGAGCCAAACAGGCCTGGGTTTAAATCCTTGTTTGGACCTTGGGCAAGTCACTTAACCTTTCTGAACATTTTTCTTTGTCTGCATGAGTTGATAATACCTGCATAAGTGTTGATTTGAGGCAATTTGAAGCACAGAGCAATTCCCAATATATACTGAATATTTTACATATCATAGCAAGAATTATTATTACTAGTTTGCATTATAGAACACTTTTATTTTTGACTAGTTATCTTATTTTATTACTAATTCTTTGAAATAAAATAATGATGACCGCTTTTCCAAGGAAATTATGGTGCTCGGAGTAGTTAAGCAGAGGGTCAGTGGGAATGGAGTTACTGAGGTTTGGTTAGGTTGCTGTTTTTCAGCTCTGGGACCAGAGTGATACTCAGCCATTTCCACTGCCTCTTGGCCAGGTAACCAAACAACTGAAAGCCTCTTTATTTATTTTTTTCATCCAGACCTGAAAATTTGATGTCTTCAGAGGTCTCTGTCCCTCACAGTTATAATCACCAGGTTTCCCAGTTAGCTCAGTGGTAAACAATCTGCCTGCCAGGGCAGGAAATGCAAGAGATGTAGGTTCAATCCCTGAGTCAGGAAGATCCCTGGAGGAGGAAACAGCAACCCACTCCAGTATTCTTGCCCGGGAAATTCCATGGACAGAGGAGCCTGGTGGGCTATAATCCATGGGGTCACAAAGAATCAGACATGACTGAGCACATACCCACCAATCACTACTTACTCATACTTCATTGCTCATTCCATATTCCTTGGCCCATAATAAAGATGAATAAACTGAGGCAGTAACACTCACCACAAAACCACCACCACCACCAACACAAATGCACATCAAACTTAGATCATCTTGCTCTTTGAAGCTATGAGGAAGATAAAGAAAGAACCTTTCCTCTGATAGGCAGGTAAGATCCTTTTATGATTAACAGGCCACAAAAGAGGATTCTGTGCAAAAGGAACTTCTGTGGCCAAGTCAATGGCCTATATCAACAATACTTTCTTTAAAAATCTTACTGTTACCGTTTTACATGAATAATAGAAATAACCCAACACTATGCAACACAACCTTGTCTGGTTACCTCACGGCACGTGAAACATGAAGTGTTTAGCCCTCACTTCCTAAGAAGGTAATGGGGCTTTGCCCTCTGAGAGACTAGATGGGCAGCTGAGCTGTGACCACACGCTTGCTTTCTAGAATTAACAGGTCCCTTTTTGAGAGCATAAGAAGAGAGCCTTGGCTTTTTCATTACTATGCTCAGATCACTTGAACCTGCTAGCCTAGCTTCTCATCCAATGCCTCTGCCCTTCACCACCATTACTAGGACCATGTGTGTGATCCTTTACACTTCCCCTCCTCTAAGCCTTTATCTGTGGCCTGAGCCTGACGCTCTGCTTCTTTCATGTCTCTAAATGACCAAAGTCAGAAAACTCCATCCATTCTTCAAGGACCCTCTTGCAGAAGCTCCCCTTCAGAAAGATTTCACTACTCTCATCCCAGGCGGTGGGTAAATTTCTTCCTCTTTTGAATTCTTCCTAATATGGCACTAATTATTTTCTTCCATGCTTTTTAATTAGTTATATACAAGCTTCTTTTTTCCCTGTGTTGTCAAATCCTTGGTAGTAGAATTCAGGCCAGATTTGTTTCTGTTTTCTGTATAGAACTTAGCAAGTAGTAGATACTCTCCATATTTCTTGGTTATTTGAATGAATGAATTCTTCTCATCTCTTCACACTTCAGATATTTAAGCTGCCCATGCGTGAATGGATGAAACTAAAATCACACAATATGTCCAGGAGAAGGAAAGATTTATATTGAACATGGTGGTGATTTAAACAATGGGGCTTTAGGTACTTTTTTGACATCAACCTCATTTCTTCTCTAGGCCCTGGGCTACTTGGAAATTGGTTTGCAGCATTGTATGTGCTTTAACCAATTCCATTATTAAAGTAATCAAGGTGTTTTAACTTGAAATCTATCATAAAAGAATTTTCCCCATATGATTATGAAGACTCATTCACATCGGTGATATCTTTGCTAATTCCTCCTATAAAAGTAGCTAAATATGCATAAGCCTTAACAAATCACCTTGCTTTTCTACATATAATCTCTAAGTCAAGAATCAATTCCAGGTAAGCAGCTTTTCAGGCAATGAGGCAGAGGTGCCCATGGCACACCCTATGAGGTGCCACTCACCAGAGCACAATGTAAATGGCACCCTGGCATGGTGCAGCCCACAGCCTGTGTGGCTGCTTAAAGTTCTCCAAGTTGCGAAAACTTCAGAGAAACAACCATAGTTTATGTAATACAAAGTGTTTTCACTCTTTACTATTTCAAATCCTAAATGATGATGCTGTGAAAATGCTGCACTCAATATGCCAGCAAATTTGGAAAACTCAGCAGTGGCCACAGAACTGGAAAAGGTCAGTTTGTATTCCAAGCCCCAAAAAAGGCAATGCCAAAGAATGCTCAAACTACCACAAAATTGCACCCATCTCACACGCTAGTAAAGTAATGCTCAAAATTCTCCAAGCCAGGCTTCAACAGTAAGTGAACTGGGAACTTCCAGATGTTCAAGCTGGATTTAGAAAAGGCAGAGGAACCAGAGATCAAATTGTCAACATCTGTTGGATCATAGAAAAAGCAAGAGAGTTCCAGAAAAACATTTATTGACTATGCCAAAGCCTTTGACTGTGTGGATCACAACAAACTGTAGAAAATTCTGAAAGAGATGGGAATACCAGACCACCTGACCTGCCTCTTGAGAAATCTGTATGCAGGTCAGGAAGCAACAGTTAGAACTGGACATGGAACAACAGACTGGTTTCAAATAGGAAAAGGAGTGTGTCAAGGCTGTATACTGTCACCTGCTTATTTAACTTATACACAGAGTACATCATGAGAAATGCTGGGCTGGAGGAAGAACAAGCTGGAATCAAGATTGCCAGGAGAAATATCAATAACCTTAGATATGCAGATGACACCACCCTTATGGCAGAAAGTGAAGAAGAACTAAAGAGCCTCTTGATGAAAGTGAAAGAGGAGAGTGAAAAAGTTGGCTTAAAGCTCAATATTCAGAAAACGAAGATCATGGCATCTGGTCCCATCACTTCATGGCAAATAGATGGGGAAACAGTGGAAACAGTATCAGACTTTATTTTTTGGGCTCCAAAATCACTGCAGATGGTGACTGCAGCCATGACATTAAAAGACACTACTCCTTGGAAGGAAAGTTATGACCAACCTAGACAGCATGTTAAAAAGCAGAGACATTCCTTTGCCAACAAAGGTATGTTTAGTCAAAGCTATGGTTTTTCCAGTGGTCATGTATGGATGTAAGAGTTGAACTATAAAGAAAACTGAGTGCCAAAGAATTGATGCTTTTGAACTGTAGTGTTGGAGAAGACTCTTGAGAGTCCCTTGGACTGAAAGGAGATCCAACCTGTCCCTCCTAAAGGAAATCAGTCCTGAATATTCATTGGAAGGACTGATGCTGAAGCTGAAACTCTAATACTTTGGCCACCTGATGCGAAGAGCTAACTCATTTGAAAAAACCCTGATGCTGGGAAAGATTGAAGGCAGGAGGAGAAGGGGACGACAGAGGATGAGATGGTTGGATGGCATCACCAACTCAATGGACATGAGTTTGAGTAAAAACTCTAGGAGCTGGTGATGGACAGGGAGGCCTGGCGTGCTGTGGTCCATGGGGTTGCAAAGAGTCGGACACAACTGAGCGACTGAACTGAACTGACTGATTTTCACACTTACGTCAAGGAAAATGAATAAACCAGTCTTATTATGTTTGAGAAATAGTTTCATAATTTTAAAATAATTTTTTTGTTATGTTTGATTACAACTCACTATGGAGCTTCCCAGGAGACACCAGTGGTAAAGAATCCGCCTGCCAATGCAGGAGACACAAGAGACACGGATTTGGTTCTTAACTAGGGAAGATTGCCTGGAGGAGGAAATGGCAATCCACTCCAGTATTCTTAACTAGAGAATCCCATGGACAGAAGAGCCTGGAGGGCTACAGTGCATGGGGTTGCAAAGTACAGACAAATGAGTAAATCACAATTTCTTATCTTAGAGATTATCACTCCATTCATATTAACCTTTTTATTGCATTTCCTTCTGGCCCATCTATATGCACATATGAAATATTTGTATATATATATATTTGTATCCTATACTCTCTCTGCTGCTGCTGCTGCTACTAAGTTGCTTCAGTCGTGTCTGACCCTGTGCGACCCCAGAGATGGCAGCCCACCAGGCTCCGCCATCCCTGGGATTCTCCAGCCAAGAACTTCTTAAAACTTTACAATATGTAAAATAGCATTTCTCAAACTTACCTATTGACTAAAATAACCTGAAGAACTTATTTTAAATACAGATCTTTCAGAATTCTCCACATAAGAACCAATTCATTCAGTCTGAGTTGGGGCCTCGAGTTGGTATTTTTAACAGGTACTTCCTGCTACACGATTTTTATGTTCAGACAGTAAATCAGTAATCAGAAATACTGATTTAGTAGGCACATCCCGAGGTATTCAGATGATTTCTGAACAGAAGAATACTGTTCAACCTAATCGTCCCAACCCTTTAAGCCAACGACAGTAAGTGCTAAGGAAAACTGAGTGCACTGAGCAAATAATAAAGTGACTCTGATGACCCAACTCTTCTTAACATCCCAGCCCTGGCCTCAAAGGGAGTGAAATCCAGACAAGTCCCATGAGGTAGGATGGGCTACAGATAATGTTGGTCGATTATATCCCTGGAAACCAGATTCCAGAGACCTTCCATGAAATCTCTTGGAAAAAGTCTCTTAGGTCAGAAGGAAGCCATATGTGCTAGTTGACCTGTTCACTCCCAACCTATACCTGCTATTCTGGCATATGTTATTAACAGTATAATGCCTTCTCTCACTCACTAATAGTGTCCCAATTTGGGCAATAATTTATATGACACTAACCTGTAGAGTTACCACCACCCTCCTCTCTAATCCGTGTACTAGAAATGAGGTTTACTCTGTACTGGCTCCTTCATATCTAAGATTTTTTTCTTCCAAGTTGAGATCTTATTAATGAATCAACTGCTCTCTTGTATGAAAGGACAATATTTAATAAGACTGGAAACCAAACCATTCTCGTGATTAGCTCTTCCTGGCCAGTGAAAGTTATTATTTTGACTTTTTTTTTAAGACACTTGCAGTTCATAAACCAGTTAAGATGTGCTCTTTTTTCCTTATTACTCCCAGGAAGATAAAACAAATTTCAAGAGATCTTCTAAACACTCTGTCACAAAAAGTTCTGCAAAAATTGCATTTTCATTGCTATAAAAGCTTCCACTTAACATTCACCTATTATAAGCAATTAGCTTTTTTATTTTCAGTATGATAACTGTAAATGTGATTAATATCTCCATTCATGGATCTTCAGTCATCATTTCTTTAGGGTAGAGTCCTAGAAGATAACTATGATATTTTAAAGCCACTTTACTTCCTCAAGAGAACCTGCCCCTTTTCTTCAAATGTTGCAATGTTAATGTTACAAAGAATTCAGGACAAAATAATGGAATAACCTGCAAAACTCTCATGGCCATGCCTAAGAATGTATGACTGATAAAGAGGAGATGCAAGCATTTTGGCTAAAATCTAGGACAACCAAAACATCATTCTTGCCTTTAAAACAACAGTTAGGTGCCTGAATTGCTGTCTGATACTGAGCCATGGACCATTCCATGGTCATGGAAAAATTAAGATGAGGTGACACTCAGAACTGAGAATATAAAGTGAGGGTTAAAGAGACATGGTGCCTCCTGCAACCAGTTAATAAAAGGAAGATCCACTTTAAAAATTTTATTTATTTTAATTAGAGGCTAATTACTTTACAATATTGTAATGGTTTTTGCCATACATTGACATGAATCAGCCATGGGTGTACATGTGTTCCCCATCCTGAACGCCCCTCCCACCTCCCTTCCCATCCCATCCCTCAAGGTCATCCCAGTACACCGACCCTGAGCACCCTGTCTCATGAATCAAACCTGGACTGGTGATTTGTTTCACATATGATAATATACATGTTTCAATGCTACTCTATCAAATCAACCCACCCTTGCCTTCTCCCACAGAGTCCAAAAGTCTGTTCATTATATCTGCGTCTCTTTTGCTATCTTGCATATAGGGTCATCATTACCATCTTTCTAAATTCCATATATATGCATTAATACACTGTATTGGTATTTTTCTTTCTGACTTACTTCACTCTGTATAATAGGGTCCAGTTTCATCTACCTCAGTAGAACTGATTCAAATGTATTCTTTTTAATGTTTGAGTAATATTCCATCAGAGTTTCAGCTTCAGCATCAGTCCTTCCAATGAACACCCAGGACTGATCTTTCAGATGGACTGATTGGATCTCCTTCCAGTCCAAGGGACTCTCAAGAGTCTTCTCCAACACTACAGTTCAAAAGCATCAATTCTTAGGCACTCAGCTTTCTTCACCAACTCGATGGACATGAGTTTGGGTAAACTCCGGGAGTCAGTGATCGACAGGGAGGCCTGGCATGCTGCGATTCATGGGTCGCAAAGAGTTGGACATGACTGAGTAACTGAACTGAACTGAATATTCCATTGTGCATATGTACCAAGCTTTCTTATCCATTTATCTGCCGATGGACATCTAGGTTGGAGGAAGATCCACTTTTAAGTAGTTGCAGTCACCAATATTATAATAAGGATGTGATCAATTAGTCATTCACTATTCATTCACTTTGTCTTTCTACAAACATTTATTGAGTATCATCAGTTTGCAATATATACAAATATCAAGTCATTGTCATACTCCTTAGACTAAAGTAATGTTGTATATCAATTATGAGAGTCGCTCAGTCGTATCCGTCTCTTTGTGACCTCATGGACTATACAGCCCATGGAATTCTCCAGGCCAGAATACTGGAATGGATAGCCTTTCCCTTCTCCAGGGGATCTTCCCAACCCAGGGATGGAACCTAGGTCTCCTGCATTGCAGGTGGATTCTTCACCAGCTAAGCCACAAGGGAAGCACGAGAATACTGGAGTGGGTAGCTTATCCCTTCTCCAGGGGATCTTCCCAACCCAGGAATTGAACTGGGGTCTCCTGAATTGCAGGCAGATTCTTTACTAACTGAGCTATCAGGGAAGCCCTATATCAATTATACCTCCATAAAAATACATATATATTTATTGAGTAATATTACTGTTCAAGGTAATGAAAATAAAATAGTGAACAAAACAAAAATCACTGACATCCTAGAGACTACATTCTAATAGGGGAGATAGACTGTAAACAAGATAAATAAGTAAAATATTTAAGATATTAGTAATAAGTGTTAAGGAGAAAAAAATTAAACAAGGAAGAAGAATATGAAAAGTTGGGGTTTAAATTCTAGTTAGGGCTTCCTGGGAAGATCCACTGAGAAAGTGAGTTTTGAGTAAACACATGTAGGAGAGGAGCTAGCAATGTAGGAGCTAGCTATCTGGGGGAAGAATATTTCCAGTAGAGACCATAGGAAGAGCAAAGGTCCTGGGGCAGGATGGAGCCTGGGGTAGTCAAAGAATTGCCAGGCCACTGAGGCAGAGGGAGTTGGGGTCACAAAGGTATGGGGTGAGGAGTAGTTTTCTGGATCATCAGAATGAGGTTTTGGTTTCTACTATGAAAGAAATAGGGAACCATAGCAGGATTTTTTGGTGGAGCAGTTGTTAAGATTTTGAGTGGAAGAGTAACATCATTTGACTTATACTGAGACAAGTACACTTTTGCCTTGAGAAAACTTGATGGGCATGGGGGATAGGAAGAAGGGAGATCAAAAGATGAAGAAGGGTGGCAGACAGAGAAACTGCTTGAAAGATTATGTGCAATAATACCAGGTGAGAGGGGATGGTATTTGTATAATATTGTGGAAGTAGAGGTGTTGAGAAGTGGATAAATGTTGGATCTGTTGTAAAGATGGGGCCAAGAGAATCTGCTGATTGAGCAGATTTGGGATGGGAGAAAAAGAGAGGCATCAAGGATGACCCTGCAGTTCTTGTCTTGAATAGTGTGCTATTAGCTGAGATGAAATCTATAAGATGAGGCAATTTGTAATGTTGGGTGGGAACTCTGTGTACTAGTTTGGCGTGAGATGTCTGTTAACCATCTGAGTGTAGACTTCAATCAGGCAGTTGAACAGTCAGGTATGGAATTCAGGAGTGTGGTCAAGATGGAAGAGATGGGGATGGGAGCCACCAGTATATGGAAACTGTGTAAAGCTGTTGGACTTGATAAGAATCTCACAAGGATGTGTTTATATGGAAAAGATGACCAAGGAGAACATACCAGTGTTACAGTGAAATCAGAAACTAAGTTGTTTTTTTAAAATAAAAGGTACTTTTCTTGTGCATGTGGGTTTGTTAGCTGACATGTGTACCATGTTAAAATGTTTCTTAGAGGGGCTGTGTGCAGGTGAGCGGTCTGACTCACCTATGTCCTCCATGGGGCCTAGCAGAGAGACACTACTAGTAAGCATGAAAGAAAGAGTTGAATTGACTGGAATAAGTATTATATACATTTAAGATTTAGCTTCACTTTTTCTACCTGCAATTCCTACATTTCAAGTCTTAACATTCAAACCCCAGTTGTTGGTAAAATCATTTTAGTGCAAAGACATTTCTCTAAACCAGAGCATTAAAGTGTAAAACAATTAGATATTTTCATTAAGCTGTCCAGGAATTTAGGAGCTGCTACAATCTAAATGTTGACTATTTTTAAAGAGGGTTTAGCCTAGGCTGACCCTAAATGACTAATGATCACATTTTAGAAGTGTTTAAATGAATTATAACAGTTTTAAAGGAGCACACATGACCTGAAATAGTATAGAAACATTCAGGTATTCACATATAGGTGAGTAATAAGAAACTCTAAACTTTAATTGGAACACGAAAGACCTGAAAAATAATACAGAAATTACAACCTCAAAGCAAGCATCATTTAAGGAGTACCAACTGGGGTCACAAAAATCAAAATCTATTTGATTGGTTCAGCACCAATAAATTGAATGGTTTTGTTGTGCTGAACAAAGTGTAATTACTCAAGGGGCTGTGTTTCCCTGGAGAATCAGCCTCACCTGATTCAGAAGAGGTAAGTCTGACTCTGGGTTTGGGGGGTAAATTGTATTCTTAAGATGAAATAGGGAAAAAATATTTTTTAAAAAAATTAAAAGAATAAAAATAGAGAAAATGAAAAAAAAAATCCATAGAGTTAGAATACTTGTAGTCTGTTTCAGTGTTACTTATGGATCAACTCTATTCAATGCCAATTCTCTACTTAAGATGTTATAAAACTGATAAATTTATAGAGTGTAATTTATTACATTTGAAAACAATACATGTTCTTGGAAATATGTTAAATTCTTGAGTTATTCATTGAATTTTTGTTAAGTGGATGTCTACCTAGAAAACATTTCGAACTCCAAAGATTAATAAATGGAGTTAGACAAGAGAAAATTAACAGTGAACATTTCTTTCCATCCTCAAACCTCCCTCAGCCACTAGACTCTAAAGCACATATTGACATGGAGAGGGTTATGTGTGCATTTTTAGCATGAGTGTTCATTCATGATGTCAGAAGATCTAAGCAGAGATTCCAACTAAACTGTTTTCTCCCTGGAGTTGTGCAGCAGGTTCCAGAAGGCCCTAGGAGGAATCAGTATAAACACTGTGACCGTTATTTACTCTAACTGGGACTCCAGCAGCTGGGCTGTTTGCATGATATGCAAATGAGCACATCATTCAAGGAAGAAAGGATGAATGCTCTGGCACTTGCAGGGCAAACATTAACTGCTATGGGAAAAGGGCCAGCAAAAGAGAAAGCAGACAGAAGCGAGTGGGTGGTGAGGGGCAGGACAAGAAACATCTTCCAAAGAGGCAAAATGCAGGAGGCAGACACTGCTTGCTGGGAACCGTTCAGCACTCTCAGCCTCAGTAAACAACAGATGGGTGTGTGCTGCAGCCCATCTCCAGTGGGAACAGTGAATTTCCTCTCCACCCAATTTCTTGCTTGGGATTGCAGTCACAAAACCCTTTATATGTGGAAAGCTACTAAGAGATACAGAAGGACGATATCAATGAAAAGAGCAAAGACTCAGGGGGTTAAGAGGGCATAGAGTAATATGGGGGAAAACATGGCTAGAATCAGACAGAACTTGGCAAAACTTTCAGTTTTACAACTTAACAGCTGTGGATAGCTGTTAAGAGTCTCAATTTCTCTTTGTCTCAGTTTTCTTATCTGTAAAATGGACATAACAGAATTATCTCAGAGTAGGATCACTGTAGGACTTAACAGGTCTTTTTTTTATGTAAGGCAGGCTTCCCTGGTGGCTCAGATGATAAAGAATCTGCCTGCAATGCAGGAGACCTGGATTTGATCCCTAGGTCAGGAAGATCCCTTGGAAAAGGGAATGGCTACCCACTACGGTATTCCTGCTTTGGGAATTCTGTGGACAGAGGAGCCTGGTGGGCTACAGTCTATGGAGTCACAGAGAGGTGGAAACAACTGAGCGACTTTAGCTTTCACCTTACATAAGGTACCTCCTAGGCTTCCCTGGTAGCTCAGGTGGTAAAGAATCCGCCTGCAATGCAGGAGACTGGGGTTTGATTCCTGGGTCAGAATGTTCCCTTGGAGAAGGGCATGGCAACCCACTCCAGTATTCTTGCCTGGAGAATCATCATGGACAGAGGAGCCTGGCGGGCTACAGTCCATGGGGTTGTAAAGTGTCAGACAGGATTGAGCAACTAAGCTCAGCACAGTAGAAGGTACCTCCTACCAACATAATACTAACTGGTTAGTGCTAGAGCTAGGACTTGAATTATTTGGGGCTTTAGACTTCAGAGTGCATCAGATTTTAGGAAGTCTGAAGATCCAGAGATTGTGGAGATGCCAAAGAAATAACCTGATGGCCATTCTATATTTAAAAGTTGCTTGATTCAGTAAAGAATGTTCACATGGTTCAGAAGTGATTCTATTCCAAAAACATAAGTCATAAGATTTGTGAGTAAAAACCATTTTTTAAAAACCTCCAGCTTAACCAAGCCTGGTGGAAGCTTACAGGCTCCAGTGCACTTGTTGACTTAATTACATATGTGCATAGAGTGTGAAGTAAAAGACTATCAGTAGACGGAGTGTCTGTGTACCCACCAGCATAATCTGGGCACACCTGTCTCTCCTCCCCACTTAGAAGTAAACCCCACTGAATTATACATTTATAACTCCTGTTTGTCTTTAAACTCTTATCTGATATTTTGTAGCCTTAAATAATATGTTATTTCGTTTGGCAAGTTTTCATACTTGAAATAAATGGATTCATACTACGTTTTTGGTTCATTAGCTTTTAGCTTATTACATTTTAAAATTCATGTTACAGGCCATCTATTTTGATTGTTATATAATATTCTCCTATATGACTATTCCACAATGTATTATCCAATATCTTCTCTTGATGTACAGTTGAGGTTTTATTTTATTGTTGTATTTTCTACCATTACAAGTTATACTCCTGTATTTTTGTACGTCTCCTGTTTCGAGTTTCTCTGAGATGTTTATTTCCTTAGATAATATGAGTGTAGGTGGTTGAAAAAACCATGTATTTCTCATTTGTTAGGTGTCATGTTCTGTATAGTATATCCATTGGGAACAAGTGTTATTTATCTGAAAAATCCCATGGATGGAGGAGCCTGGTGGGCTGCAGTCCATGGGGTCGCTAAGAGTCAGACATGACTGAGCGACTTTACTTTCACTTTTCACTTTCATGCATTGGAGAAGGAAATGGCAACCCACTCCAGCGTTCTTGCCTGGAGAATCCCAGGGACAGGGGAGCCTGGTGGGCTGCAATCTATGGGGTTACCCAGAGCCAGACATGACTGAAATGACTTAGCAGCAGCAGCAAACTTCTATAGCCTCACTTAATTTTTGTCTGTCTGGTCTATTATGCAGAACAGTGCATTATTTCTCCAACTCTGATGGTACATTGATTCTTGCAGCTTTATCGATTTCACTTTATGTATTTTGAGGCCATGGTATTATAGATAGACAAATTTTAAAATGTTATATTTTCCTAGCTAAACTGAACATTTTTGCATAATGAAGTTGTCCTCAATCTTAAGTTTCCTTAAAGTTAATTTGGCTGGATTTTGGAATATTTTGCCTGGATAATTTTGTAGGGAGTTTCATTTTGAGTCCCTTTACTTTCAGTTCTATATCTCAAGCTTTTTAAGGGTCTCATAAGTATCATATGTTTTGTGTGTATGTGCCCAGTTGTATCTGACTCTTTGTGACCCCTTGGGTTATAGCCCACCGGGCTCCTCTGTCCATGAGATTTTCAGGCAAGAATACTGGAGTGGGTTGTCATTTCCTCCCCAACGGGATCTTCTTAACCCAAGGATTGAACTCAAGTTTCCTGGGTCTCCTGCATTGACAGGAGAATTCTTTACCACTGAGTCACCTGGGAATTGGGTTTTAAAAAAGTCAAATCTAGCAATCTTAAAATAGGCATATTTCATTCACATTGCTAATATATTTGGATTTATCTCTTCTGTATAAATGGTGCTTTCTATTTGTCTTTCCTTTTTGTTTCTCTCTTCTTGACTTCTTTTACACTAAGTATTTTTCTCTTTCCATTTTTCCCTTTCCATTTTTCCCTCTTCTAATTTAGATGTATATTTTATTTCTATTCTTTCAGTAATTATCCTAGTATTTTAAATATGTGTTTTTATTTTATAAAGCCTACAGTTATTAATAATAAGTTTAGTCTTCTCTTAAACTATATAACCATATAGTTATATGCTTCTCTTAAACCATAATTATGCAAAACACAGAACATTAACTCCAACAACTTTCCACATTATATTTTCTTATTGTCCTACGTTTTACTTCTACCTTTTAACCTCGTAAATTGCTGGTTATTGTTGTACAGCCAATGTTTGCTTAAATTTACTTACTATTTACCGCTTTGAAAAAATTCTTCCCTATGGCATCTAAAAATTCCCACATGGGATCACTTTCTTCCTGACTGAGGTATATTCTTTAGATGGTATATTCACTCTCTCTATATATATATATATATATTTGTCTGAAAATAATTTTTTCACCCTTGTTTCTGGAGAATATTTTCATAAGGAATATAATTCCAGGTTTTCCCCACACCTACACAGCATCACCCCACAGTTGTCCAACTTCCATTGTTGCTGTTAAGAAGTTGGCTGACAGTCTAATTATGCCTTTATAAGTAACCCTTCTTTTGTCTCCAGCTAACACTAAAAAAGATCTTAAAGACCCAGATGACTGTGATGGTGTGATCACTCAGCTAGAGCCAGACATCCTAGAGCATGAAGTCAAGTGGGCCTTAGGAAGCATCACTATGAACAAAGCTAGTGGAGGTGAAGGAATTCCAGCTGAACTATTTCAAATCCTAAAAGATGCTGCTGTGAAAATGCTGCACTCAATATGCCAGCAAATTTGGAAAACTCAGCAGTGGCCATAGGACTGGAAAAGGTCAGTTTTCATTCCAATCCCAAAGAAAGTTCAAACTACTGCACAATTGCACTCATCTCACATGCTACCAAGTAATACTCAAAATTCTCCAAGCTAGGCTTGAACAGTACATGAACTGAGAACTTCCAGGTGTTCAAAGCTGGATTTAGAAAAGGCAGAGGAACCAGAGATCAAATTGCCAACATCCATTGGATCATAGTAAAAGCAAGAGAATTCCAGAAAAAACATCTATTTCTGCTTTATTGATTATGTGAAAGCCTTTGACTGTGTGAATTACAACAAACTGTGGAAACTTCTGAAGGAAATGGGAATACCAGAACACCTGACCTGCCTCCTGTATGCAGAATCTGTATGCAGGTCAAGAAGCAAGAGTTAGAATCAAACATGGAACAACAGACTGGTTCCAAATCGGAAAAGGAGTATGTCAAGGCTGTATATCGTCACCCTGCTTATTTAACTTATATGCAAAGTACATTATGTGAAATGCTGGACTAGATAAAGCACAAGCTGGAATCAAGATTGCCGGGAGAAATATCAATAACCTGATATGCAGATGACACCACCCTCATGGCAGAAAGCCAAGAGGAACCTAAAAAGTCTCTTGATGAAAGTGGAAGAGGAAAGTGAAAAGCTGGCTTAAAACTCAACTTTCAAACAACTAAGATCATGGCATTCAGTCCCATCACTTCATGGCAAATAGATGAGGAAACAATGGAAACAGTGACAGACTTTATTTTCTCAGCCTCCAAAATCACTGCAGATGGTGACTGAAGCCATGGAATTAAAAGACACTTGCTCCTTGAAGAAAAGCTATGACAAACCTAGACAGTATATTAAAGAGCAGAGACATTACTTTGCCAACAAATGTACGTCTAGTCAAAGCTATGTTTTTTTTTTTTCTAGTAATCATGTATGGATGTGAGAGTTGTAGTATAAAGAAAGCTGAGTGCTGAAGAATTGATTCTTTTGAACTGTGGTGTTGGAGAAGACCCTTGGGAGTTCCTTAGACTGCAAAGAGATCAAACCAGTTAATCCTAAAGGAAATCAGTGCTGAATATTCATTGGAAGGACTGATGCTGAAGATGAAACTCCAATACTTTGGCCACCTGATGTGAAGAACTGACTCCTTAGAAAAGACCCTGATGCTGGGAAAGATTGAAGGTGGGAGGAGAAGGGGACGACAGAGGATGAGATGGTTGGATGGCATCACTGACTCAATAGGCATGAGTTTGAGCAAGCTCTGGGAGTTGGTGATAACAGGGAAGCCTGGCAAGTTACAGTCCATGGGATGGCAAAGAGTTGAACACGACTGAGCAATTGAACTGAACCATTAAGATACTTTTTTTTCTGTCTTCATTGTTCTGCATTTTCACTAAGGCTGTTTTAAATATTATTTATTTTTGACGATTATTTTTAGGTTTCTCTGGGCCTCTCATATCTAAGAAGTGTGTTTCTCATAATTTCAGCCATCAGTTTTTCATGTATTGCCTCATGCACACATTCTCTCTCTTCTCTTTCCTGAAACTCTACCTACATATTACTTAACTGCTCAGTACTTGGAGCTCTCTGTGCTGCATCCTACGTCATTCCATTAGATCTTTCTTCCAATTCATTGTTCACTTTTCAGCTATGTATAATCTTCTCTTAATTCCATCCATTGAGTTTCTAATTTCAATTACTATATCTTGCTCTTTTAAAGGGGCTTTGCAGGTGGCACCAGTGGTAAACAGCCGGCCTGCCAGTGCAAGAGACATAAGACATGCATGGTCGATCTCTGGGTTGGGAAGTTTCCCTGGAGGAAGGCATGGCAACCACTCCAGTATTCTTGCCTGGAGAAGTCCATGGACAGAGGAGCTTTGGTGGTCTACAGTACATAGGGTCACAAAGATAAAGACATGACTGAAGCGACTTAGCATGCATCCTCTTTTAAAACCGCTGTTTGGAAATGTTTTAGACTCTTGATCTTTACTCCTAACTATAGCCTTTTCTTTTATTCCTTTAAATATATAAATATATTTATTTTACATTTGTTTCAGACATTTCTAATTGAATCTGAAGCTTTTGCTGATCTGATTCTATTGGTATCTTGTTTTCACACATAGTATATCATTTTTGACTCTGAGTTCATGTTTATCAGAAGTTCAATCTTTGGGGATTATTTGGGTCTAAGTAGCTGAGGCAGGTTTTTCCAAACATTTGCATGTCCTAGATATGTGGGCTGGCTTACCTGGTACCTCTCTACACCTAATTATTGGCTTTTAGGCTTGCAGTCAACCTAGATAGTATGGGTAGGACTTCAGACTTAGGCAAGTAGCTGAGGTTACTCAGCTCCTTGGAAGAAAAGCCATGGCAAACCTAGACAACATATTAAAAAGCAGAACCAAAAGAGACCATAGCAAAAATCAACAAAGCCAAAAGCTGGTTCTTTGAAAGGATAAATAAAATTGACAAACCATTAGCCAGACTCATCAAGAAGCAAAGGGAGAAAAATCAAATCAATAAAATTAGAAATGAAAATGGAGAGATCACAACAGACAACACAGAAATACAAAGGATCATAAGAGACTACTATCAGCAGTTATATGCCAATAAAATGGACAACGTGGAAGAAATGGATAAATTCTTAGAAAAGTACAACTTTCCAAAACTGAACCAGGAAGAAATAGAAAATCTTAACAGACCCATCACAAGCATGGAAATTGAAACTGTAATCAGAAATCTTCCAGCAAACAAAAGCCCAGGTCCAGACGGCTTCACAGCTGAATTCTACCAAAAATTTAGAGAAGAGCTAACACCTATCCTACTCAAACTCTTCCAGAAAATTGCAGGGGAAGGTAAACTTCCAAACTCATTCTATGAGGCCACCATCTCCCTAATACCAAAACCTGACAAAGATACTACAAAAAAAAGAAAACTATAGGCCAATATCACTGATGAACATAGATGCAAAAATCCTCAACAAAATTCTAGCAATCAGAATCCAACAACACATTAAAAAGATCATACACCATGACCAAGTGGGCTTTATCCCAGGGATGCAAGGATTCTTCAATATCCGTAAATCAATGTAATTCACCACATTAACAAATTGAAAAATAAAAGCCATATGATTATCTCAATACATGCAGAGAAGGCCTTTGATAAAATTCAACATCCATTTATGATAAAAACTCTCCAGAAAGCAAGAATAGAAGGAACATACCTCAACATAATAAAAGCTATATATGACAAACCCACAGCAAACATTATCCTCAATGGTGAAAAATTGAAAGCATTTCCCTTAAGGTCAGGAACAAGACAAGGGTGCCCACTTTCACCGCTACTATTCAACATAGTTCTGGAAGTTTTGGCCACAGCAATCAGAGCAGAAAAAGAAATAAAAGGAATCCAAATTGGAAGAAAAGAAGTAAAACTTTCACTGTTTGCAGATGACATGATCCTCTACATAGAAAACCCTAAAGACTCCACCAGAAAATTACTAGAGCTAATCAATGAATATAGTAAAGTTGCAGGATATAAAATCAACACACAGAAATCCCTTGCATTCCTATACACGAATAATGAGAAAGTAGAAAAAGAAATTAAGGAAACAATTCCATTCACCATTGCAACGAAAAGAATAAAATACTTAGGAATATATCTACCTAAAGAAACTAAAGACCTATATATAGAAAACTATAAAACACTGATGAAAGAAATCAAAGAGGACACTAATAGATGGAGAAATATACCATGTTCACGGATCGGAAGAATCAATATAGTGAAGATGAGTATACTACCCAAAGCAATTTACAAATTCAATGCAATCCCTACCAAGCTACCAGCCACATTTTTCACAGAACTAGAACAAATAATTTCAAGATTTGTATGGAAATACAAAAAACCTCGAATAGCCAAAGCAATCTTGAGAAAGAAGAATGGAACTGGAGGAATCAACTTGCCTGACTTCAGGCTCTACTACAAAGCCACAGTCATCAGGACAGTATGGTACTGGCACAAAGACAGACATATAGATCAATGGAACAAAATTGAAAGCCCAGAGATAAATCCACACACATATGGACACCTTATCTTTGACAAAAGAAGCATGAATATACAATGGAGTAAAGACAATCTCTTTAACAAGTGCTGCTGGGAAAACTGGTCAACCACTTGTAAAAGAATGAAACTAGATCACTTTCTAACACCGCACACAAAAATAAACTCAAAATGGATTAAAGATCTAAATGTAAGACCAGAAACTATAAAACTCCTAGAGGAGAACATAGGCAAAACACTCTCCGACATAAATCACAGCAGGATCCTCTATGATCCACCTCCCAGAATTCTGGAAATAAAAGCAAAAATAAACAAATGGGATCTAATTAAAATTAAAAGCTTCCGCACAACAAAGGAAAATATAAGCAAGGTGAAAAGACAGCCTTCTGAATGGGAGAAAATAATAGCAAATGAAGCAACTGACAAACAACTAATCTCAAAAATATACAAGCAACTTATGCAGCTCAATTCCAGAAAAATAAACAACCCAATCAAAAAATGGGCCAAAGAACTAAATTGACATTGCTCCAAAGAAGACATACGGATGGCTAACAAACACATGAAAAGATGCTCAACATCACTCATTATCAGAGAAATGCAAATCAAAACCACAATGAGGTACCATTTCACACCAGTCAGAATGGCTGCGATCCAAAAGTCTGCAAGCAATAAATGCTAGAGAGGGTGTGGAGAAAAGGGAACCCTCCTACACTGTTGGTGGGAATGCAAACTAGTACAGCCACTATGGAGAACAGTGTGGCGATTCCTTAAAAAATTGCAAAGAGAACTGCCATATGACCCAGCAATCCCCCTGCTGGGCATACACACCAAGGAAACCAGAATTGAAAGAGACACATGTACCCCAATGTTCATCGCAGCACTGTTTATAATAGCCAGGACATGGAAACAACCTAGATGTCCATCAGCAGATGAATGGATAAGAAAGCTGTGGTACATATACACAATGGAGTATTACTCAGCCGTTAAAAAGAATACATTTGAATCAGTTCTGATGAGATGGATGAAACTGGAGCCGATTATACAGAGTGAAGTAAGCCAGAAAGAAAAACACCAATACAGTATACTAACACATATATATGGAATTTAGAAAGATGGTAATGACGACCCTGTATGCAAGACAGCAAAAAAGACACAGATGTGTAGAGCGGACTTTTGGACTCAGAGGGAGAGGGAGAGGGTGGGATGATTTGGGAGAATGGCATTGTAACATGTATACTATCGTGTAAGAATCGAATTGCCAGTCTATGTCCGACGCAGGATACAGCATGCTTGGGGCTGGTGCATGGGGATGACCCAGAGAGATGTTATGGGGAGGGAGGTGGGAGGGGGGTTCATGTTTGGGAACGCATGTACACCCGTGGTGGATTCATGTCAATGTATGGCAAAACCAATACTGTATTGTAAAGTAAAATAAAGTAAAAATAAAAATTTAAAAATAAATAAATAAATAATAAAAAGCAGAGCCATTACTTTGCCAACAAAGTTCCATATAGTCAAAGCTATATTTTTTTCCAGTAGTTATGTATGGATGTGAGAGTTGGACCATAAAGAAAGCTGAGTGCTTTCCAAGAATACTCAGATTTTTTTTCTCCTCCTCTCATCCCCAAGACTTGAAAGAGGTCATTTTTCATACCATTTCCAGGGAATTCAGGTTTTTATATTTTTACTCTTAATCTGAAGCTATGACTCTTTGAGACTTTGGCTTTATGTCAGAGGTCTCCTAATTAAATTCCCCTCTTTGAGTAGGTCCTATGTTTTGTCTCCTGTCCACAGTGTGAAAATTAAAACTCAAAGTCACTGAGGTTCAACTGGCTTCAGGGTGTTCTACTTGCCCCTCTGAGTTTCTTCTTTCACTTAGTGTTTGATCTTTTAGGAATCTTTACCTTCTTACTATCTCATCAGCACCTTTAAAAATATTTTTAATATATTTTGTACAGCATTTATTTAGTTTAACAAGAGAGTCAGCCAAGATCTCTAGGTGGCAATCCTACTAGACTTGGAAGCTATAATGAATTTCCAGTAAGCAGGAAATGAAATCTGTCCTTCAACACTTTAAGATCTGTCATATATTTTCTTCCTTAATTTTTGTTGTCAGAAATGTTTTAGATCTAAATATATCAAAATATATTAAGGCGGGTATCATTTTTGTTATAGAAAATCCCATAGTAGCTTTATTATTCAGTATCCAAACACTATGATGTTGCACAAAGTAAAACAAGCTTTGAACCTCTGGAATAAAGGCTTACCAAAGGCTTTATCATCATCATGGCCTTTTAATATTTTGTACAAACAGCCCTCTTTAGAATTAATATTAAGTTGATAGATGTGTGATATTTGTGTTGATATTTTAAGTCTAGGCTCTCTAAATGAGATGCACACACCTCTTAAGAGTGCAAAAGTTTATCCCCTGAGATACAGGAAGAAATTATTAGAACTTTCATTGACAAATATTTTTATCTTAAAAATCAAAAGGAATTAATATTTACTAGTGTTTAGTATGGAGAAGGCAATGGCACCCCACTCCAGTATTCTTGCCTGGAAAATCCCATGGACAGAGGAGCCTGGTGGGCTGCAGTCCATGGGGTCACAAAGAGTCGGAGATGGCTGAGCAACTTCACTTTGAATTTTCACTTTCATGCAGTGGAGAAGGAAATGGCAACCCACTCCAGTGTTCTTGCCTGGAGGATCCCAGGGACGGGGGAGCCTGGTGGGCTGCCGTCTATGGGGTCACACAGAGTCGGACACGACTGAAGTGACTTAGCAGCAGCAGCAGCAGCAGCAGCAGCAGCAGCAGCAGCAGCAGCAGCAGCAGCAGCAGCAGCAGTGTTTAGTATAAAAATGGACACATATCAGTAACAAATCTGGATACCCTAAAGAAAGAGAAAACAATTCACAGTATGGAGAATTGGCAGCAGCGCCCTCTCTCTTTCTCCCTGACTGGACACTGCAATTTACTACAGTATATATATACACAGTTCAGTACATTTCCAGACTATAATTTCTGGTTTAAGTTAACCATCTCAAAGCTACTAAAACTACAAACTTCTAGAGTAGCTTTTAAAGTTTTTCTGTAAATAAACTGTGGATCAAAAAGAATATTAATTGTTTAAGTACATGTAGACAATAAGGAAATGACAGAGATGATATTTCTACTCCTAGTATAAACTCTTTGCTGACTATATCACAAAGAAAGAAATTAATGATGATCTTATGAGATCTAACAAGACATTTTCTTTCTCCAGCAAAAGAAAGTATTGTCAAGAAGGCTTTTTGAAATCTGAATTTGCACTCATTGTTATTAATAAATTTGACATTGTTGTTTAGTCTCTAAGTTGTGTCTAACTCTTTGGTGATCGCGTAGACTGTAGCCTGCTAGGCTCCTCTGTGCATGGGATTTCCTAGGCAAGAATACTGGAGTGGGTTGCCATTTCCTTTCACAGGGGATCTTCCCACTCAGAGATTGAACCCAATGTCTCCTGCCTTGGCAGGTGGATTCTTTACCACTAAGCCACCTGGGAAGCCCTTATTAATAATAATCTTGCCTAAAGTGTATTTTTCTGAGACATAAACTAAAGATAGTTGCATTTTTATGTTACATATTAATAAAATAAATAAGTACAAATGTATTAGGATACATGCTTAACAACTGCTTATTGTTTGGAATGTTTGAAACTTACTCTCTAGGCATCTCTTCAAGAATTCCACACACACACACCCCTACATAATTATTTTCTAATCATTGTACCTTACACAGGCGCTGCTCTTTAACTGATTCACTGTTATCCTTTAGAATGATTCATTTGGACAGAGAGTCACTCCATGTTCACGTGCAGTGGTCACCACTCTCTACCCACTTTCAACTATTTGATGAGCTCTACTTTATTTTCAAAACTTTTTACCTCATCTTAGGAGTGCTTTCAGCAATCCCATTGCTCTTACAGTTAGCTGGACATGATGGGGTAAATAATTCCGGTAAAACATCTCAGAGCTATGCACAAACATTGGGAATAACAGACTAAGATAAAGTGTCCTGCTTTTACAAGACCATTAATGCCATCGAAGTCGAAATCCTCACATACGAAGCCTGGTATAGAAATTTTTAAGGAAAGCACTTTCTACATATTCAGAAAGTTCTGAGAATCTGTGAAAAATTGCGTTTATTGATAGAATGCACCCACCTTAGCCAAACCCAATTGCTGAAGACTGTTTTTTAGCTTGTAAAGAGTATGTACTCCCTGCCATTCCAATCTCTGTGAAGAAAGCAGAAAAACCAGTGCAAAACTAGCCAAAATCAGAACAAGAAGACTGTCCCCCCAATCAGCTGCCTCTTTTCCCCTCTTTTCATGAGTATAAATGCAATGTAAGTTACTCTTGGATTTCAAGAGAACAAGGGTTATTTATTCTGAACATAATAAACTTATGATCTCCTGAATCTCATCATCATTAATTTGGACAAAGATTCAGTTTCCATCACATCATGCTGCTGTGCCCTGAAGTCTCATAATCATTTTGTCTATTGATTGATTTCTTGATGATAAATCAAGATTCATTGGTAACATATTAGATGCAAATGAAAACATACACAAAAGGTAGATATAAAGAATAAAGTTATAACTGAAAGTTAAAATGACTAAAATATTAATTAAATTACCTAGAAGTTATAAATGAATCACTGTGCTGTACACTTGAAATTAACACAATATTGAATATCAACTACACTTCAATTTATAAAACAATAAAACAATAAATAAAATAAAAGTTGAAGGGCCACTACTTTATTATTTGGCACATTTCTGGTGCATGGCCTACTTTAGCAGTTGTTGTTCGCTCGCTAAGTCGAGTCCGACTCTGCGACCCCATGGACTGCTGCAGACTAGGTCTCCGTTTAGCAGTTCAGTTCAGTTCTGTTCAGTCACTCAGTCATGTCCGACTCTTTGCGACCCCATGAATCGCAGCGCGTCAGGCATCCCTGTCCATCACAAACTCCCAGAGTTCACTCAGTCTCACGTCCATCGAGTCCGTGATGCCATCCAGCCATCTCATCCTCAGTCGTCCCCTTCTCCTAATGCCCCCAATCCCTCCCAGCATCAGAGTCTTTTCCAATGAGTCAACTCTTCGCATGAGGTGGCCAAAATACTGGAGTTTCAGCTTTAGCATCATTCCTTCCAAAGAAATCCCAGGGCTGATCTTCAAAATGGACTGGTTGGATGTCCTTGCAGTCCAAGCAGTTACTGGTGGATAAAGTTTGACAGACTCAAAGAGACTTTTCTGGCTTCTTGTCTTCCTTTGCCTTTTTTACTACTTGAGGATAAATAATCATAAGTGACAAACACAAATTTAAAAGAGCTTGCAAAGAACATTGGGGAATAGTGGAAGGTGGCATAGTATGTAGTTTTAAACCAAAGAATAATCCCAAATTCATCCAGAAGTGGACCTTAGAAGACATCCCTACCACTCACTCTCTTAATTCCTTTCACCTTCTCCTACCAAATGCTTTCAAGTTTTCACTATTACATGGGAATTCTCCTAAGTGTTCATTATCATGAAACCAAAAGCAATTCTTTAAAGACTTGCTGTCATTAGTAACATTGTGTCTTTTTATAAGGTTGCTATGGCTCAGATCAGACTAATGGGTTGTGAGCCAAGAAAAGCACAACAAGCCATAATACCTGGTACATGACAATCATAAATTGAACACTCAGTTCATAAAACTACTCCAGGCATAATGATTATTAAAATTCTAACTATGAGGGAATGCAATGGCAATAAAGGGTATGTGGGAAGGGAATAATACAGAAGAGATGCTCAAAGCACATAAAGATATAGAATAAATCATTTCTTTTGTAACTGCTGTATTTGCTGCTCACTGGTGCCTGCTCTTCATTGTCACTACACCTGGCAAATGACAGGACGTGATTTATAATCAGCTGATGAACACAAATATGTGTTTTGTGTTGGAGTTTCCTCCTCCACCTCTTCTCTTCTTTCATTTGCTTTCTTCTTATCCATCTTTTATTTATTTATTAGAATGGCTATTTCTCACATCCTGCCAAACATACATAAAGCCTCTTACTTGGGCTTTTTCACCAAAAAAGACATCTTTATAATAGATACAAAACTGAGATCAGGAATACATGAGAAGATACATATTAAAATAAAATTAAAATATTACTCTAAAAATGTGCTAAACACTTCACTATTCAAATATGTTGAAATACCTTAAGTAAAAGCTTCTGGGTAACCTGTAGCATCCTGATATGTGATAACAGCTACAACTATCCTCCAAGTTATTTTCACTATATCTTAAGCGGGCATGTAGGCCACAAGCCTTCTTCAGATACAAACTGATGAGCAACAACTGATGAGAGAAAGGTCATAATAGGTTTGCAGAAATCTGGGCTGGCTTTGGGACCATTTAGAGGAAACCATTTGGCCATATTGTTATAAAGATTATAAGGAAATAGTTTAAGGTAGTTAGAGACAAGCAAACAAAAGACAGGCAAACTGAGCTATATAACTTCTACTTTCACTTCCTGCCTACTCCATTACTTCCAGCATTATAGGAGAAATAACACGATCAAAGGGTTAAGGAATGGGCAAGGTTTGCCTGGTAGAAAGTAGATCGAATACTGTTGGCTAAACCTTCTTGAAAATGACAAGTTGTAACATTTAATAAAATACCAACTGAAAGTAGGAAGTTGGAAAGGACTCAAGTTGCATTTGGTCATGGTTTTTTTCCCTCGTTCCTAAGTGTGTATCTTTTATTAAGAGACAAAGATAAAATTGCGATGGAGGAATAGGGTGGGCAGGGGTTAGCGGAGAGGGAAAAATACAGAGGGAATTGTTTACTTGAGAACTAAATGTCTATGATGACACTTCTGCCACTATATTTGCTCCAAATGTTATACAAGAAATTAATAAGTTCTAAATTGTATTTAATCAATAAATTTTTATTGAGCATTTATTCTGTGTCAAAACTGAGTTTACAAAGCTCATATATCTTTCTTTTTAGCATGTAAAACTTCTTTACCTGAGGGCTGTAAGTCTTTTAAAAGTTTATATAAATGGTACTGGTCTCCGCAGACTTAAAAGGTCTGACACCTTTTAAGGTGTCTACCGTTCCTTAGACTAAGCAGACTGGCAAGATTAAGAAACTTAAAAACTTAAAAAGAAAGAAGGAAAGAAAAAGAAAAGTTATACACAAGTACATACGAAAATTCCAGAAAGATACTTTGTGATTTGACAAACAATAATAGTCTCTTTACTACTTGCTGGATATTTGTAATATTAATAAAACTGTTTAAATTAATTAAAAACTTCTCTGTTTTCATATAGCTTCTAGTTTTCTAACCAAATGATTTTCATAGGTTTTATATAAGCAATTTAACATTGGGGTCTTTACTGAAATTCCACAGTTCTCTTTTGCATGTCATCTGGCACACTTCAAAACTGGGCTTGTTCTTTTAATAAGTAGGATTGGTAAGTGTCTTGGTGAAAGTCAGTCAGAGGGAAACATTTATGTGACTAATTTTTTTAAGCAAATGATTGGAACAAAACAAATATGGCATACTTCTGATCTGAACAAGTAAATAGAAAAGATTTTGGCTTACTCATTTTCAAAGGCTGGGAAGAATGATGTGTTGAGTAGATTTCTGCCTTTCTTAAATGAATTGTGCCACTGAATAACAAAATGAGAACAAATTTCTCTGTATGAAATGATTTAAGTTATTAAATGGAGAAGGAATAAAATAATTATAATACACACTTTGCAATCCCTAATTAAATAACAAATCTAAGTAATGCACAGCAATTTGTGTTAAAATCAGATAGAAGGCAACCAGCTTGGACATAGTCTCATGCCCCCTGATTTACATAACCTGCCATGATTTTGTAGCAGAATGTGAGGTAAAATATGACTATCTGATGAAGCATATACCTTCCTAAATTTATTTAATGCCATTAGAATTTTGTATATAATTAGTGCGGTAATTTTCCTTCATGTCAACAAGAATGGGCACTGAAGATGGTGTGTTCTTCATTCACATATTTCATTTCCTTGCTGTTTTGTTAAATCTTCACTGAATGGATAAAGAAAAATCCTTTAAGAGGAACAGTAGAACCTAGGGTTAATTCCATGAAATTAATCTTGTTTATGCTCTATTTCTGCCATTCTGGGTGATTTTTACTACTCCTTATCTTTACTTATCTTTTAAAGGAGAATAACTTTCTCTGAGTCTGGACTAAATTAGTTAATAGTTTTAAAATCTGTCCTTTTTTTTCTTTTCTCTTTGCCAAAGACACAGATAATTGTGGTTATGGGTTTTAAAGTTTCTAATAAGAAAAAAATCTCTGTACTTTTGATACTGTCTCCTTATTGCTTGACATTAAAGTTTTCTCATGATAGAGCTGAGCCTTGGGCCCTGAGAAGAGTTCCATTTGAAAATAGAACCCTGAATGCAAAATATCCCTAAGGTTGTTAATTTCTACTTAATTGTTATTGTTAAGGCAAGAGGGAAATTTACTGTTACATGCATCTACTATAAATCACTACTGGACAGCTGAATAAGCTTCTCCTTACTTCTGCCTTTCTTTAGGCAAAAAAAAAAAAAAAAAATTATTAGTTTCCTTTCCTTTCCAGTGCTGTTTGTGGTATGGCAAGGCCTCCTCAGTCACCCTCAAGCCATTCTCCAACTGCCACTCACTTTGGATTATTTTCTTCTGCTACCAAGTTTTTTAAAAAGAACATATTGGTAGAAGGTTGGGGAAAATCCATGGTAAAGTAGCTGATTCCCCTCCAAAAAGCCACACCCACTCTCCTGCGCACTACTGACATAAGTCACAAGACAACGGCCCACAGTCCTTTGGTCCATTGGCGATGAGCGCTGAAGGGGAGAGAGCTCTGGCTGTGGTATTGGAAGACCTTCTCTGTGTGGCAATCAACCTCGTGATCTTGAGCAAGTCATTGCTCCTCTGAGTTTCAGTATCTTCCGTTGTGAGTTAAACAGAACACTCTGCCAGGTGGTTGTCAAAAACTTTGGCAAGATTCATTTGAATAATTTCTAATGAGGTAGATGAAACTGGAGCCTATTATACAGAGTGAAGTAAGTCAGAAAGAAAAACACCAATACTGTATATTAATGCACATATATGGAATTTAGAAAGATGGTAACGATGACCCTATATGCAAGACAGCAAAAAAGACAGATGTAAAGAACGGAGTTTTGGACTCTGTGGGAGAAGGCGAGGGTGGGATGGTTTGAGAGAATAGCATTGAAACATGTATATTACCATATGTGAAATAGATCGCCAACCCAGGTTTTAGGGATGAGATGGGAAGGGAGGTGGGAGCAGGATTCAGAATGGGGGACACATGTACACTCATGGCTGATTGATGTCAATGTATGGCAAAAACCACTACAATATTGTAAAGTAATTAGCCTCCAATTAAAAATAAATAAATAAATTTTAAAAAACTTTGACAAGATTCAAATGAGCTAATATGCATTCTGCACACTCAAGATTGTTAAAATCAGTGTACTCTTGTCATCGTTTCCAGGGTTTCATTTAGGAATTCTAATTTGAAGTATTTTAATCAATCTCCCTGGTGGTTGAGCAGTAAAGAATTCACCTGCAATGCAGGAGACAAAGGTTGGATCCCAGGGTCAGGCAGATCCCCTGGAGAAGGGAATGGCTACTCACTCCAGTGTTCTTGTCTGGAGAATTCCATGGACAGACGAGCCTGGTGAACTACAGTCCTACAGTTCATGGGGCTGCAAAGAGCTGGACAAGACTGAGCAGTAGCACACACCCACACAATCCGATATTCTGAACTCTGTGGTCTGAAAGATGACTTCAGATCCAACCAATAATTCAGTGCCCCTCTCTCTCTCTCTCTCTCTCTCTCTCTCTCTCTCTCACACACACACACACACACACGCACACGCACACACACACGCACACACACACACATCATTTCCCTGGAGATGGAGAGAAAGAAGCCTATTAAGAGCATTTTTCTGACTTAAAGGATGGTCCCTTCAACATCAGCCACACTTACTTGCCCTCCAGTCTCCAGAACCACCACCTCATTGGTTGGCCCCAGACTCCATCTCCATCTCCATTAGCCCTCTGAGCTGAATCTCTGGTCTCAGTCAGCACATCCAAGACTCCTCACTCATGCGCTGAAAGCCTTTGTCTTTGAAATGTCTCCCCTCCTTGAGGGAGAGGTGCTGGTCCTGTGGGGAGGTCTCCTCTGTCCCCCCTCTCTCACAGAGACCCACTTCCTCGCCAGAATTTCTTCTCAGAGGACACTAGCTAGAATATCAGCACTTTTGCATCTAATTAAAAGTCCACTTTTCTCTGCCTCAAGTTTCCTGAACACACCCAGACACCACAGTGATTTTTGCAGTTTGCTGCAAGTAAATACCCTTAGTAATATTGTCCCAGTTTGCTCCCATCTTCTGCCACTGAGACAGCCCCCTAGATTGCTGGTTGACAAGCTTTTTCTTTACATGACCACTTGTATATTCTTCATTTAAATTCATCAGCTGTTATCATACCACAGATAATCTCTCTCCCCCTCTCCTGGCCACACATTCTCTTTTGCCAAATGAGCCAAAAGTGTGTTGCAGATTTCATATTTTACCTGTAAATACCTCTCAAGTATGTATTTCCTCAGTATAAGGACACTCTCTAGTATAATCATGTACCATTACTGTAACTAAGCAATCAACAGTAACTCAGTACTATTGAGCACTGTTGAGAAATCAACAATAACTCGGTACTATCCCATTTTTGAAATTGGAATAAAATTCCATTTCATTTCATTGGAATGAAAAATATCAGTTTTCCTTCCAATCCCAAAGAAAGGCAATGCCAAAGAATGTTCAAACTGCTGCACAATTGCACTCATCTCACATGCTAGCAAAGTAATGCTCAAAATTCTCCAAGCCAGGCTTCAACAGTACATGAACCATGAACTTCCAGATGTTCAAGCTGGATTTAGAAAAGGCAAAAAGAAACCAGAGATCAAATTGCCAACAACAGTTGGATAATTGAAAAAGGAAGAGAGTTCCAGAAAAGCATCTACTTCTGCTTCATTGACTACACCAAAGTCTTTGACTGTGTGGATCACAACAAACTGTGGAAAATTCTTAAAGAGATGGGAATACCAGACTACCTGACCTGCCTCTTGAGAAATCTGTATGCAGGTCAAGAAGCAACAGTCAGAACCAGACATAGAACAACAGGCTTGTTCCAAGTTGGGAAAGGAGTTATGTCAAGGCTGTATATAGTAACCCTGCTTATTTAACTTACATGCAGAGTACATCATGCAAAATGCCAGGCTGGATAAAGCACAAGCTGGAATCAAGATTGCTGGGAGAAATATCAACAACCCCAGATATGCAGATGACACCACCCTTATGGCAGAAGGCAAAGAAGAACTAAAGAGTCTCTTGATAAAAGTGAAAGAGGAGAGCGAAAAAGTTGGCTTAAAGCTCAACATTCAGAAAACAAAGATCATGGCATCCAGTCCCATCACTTCATGGGAAATAGATGGGGAAACAATGAAAACAGTGACAGACTTCCTTTTCTGGGCTCTGAAATCACTGCAGATGGTGACTGCAGCCATGAAATTAAAAGATGCTTGATCCTTGGAAGGAACTTTATGACCAACCTAGACAGCGTATTAAAAAGCAGAGACATTTCTTTGCCAACAAAGGTCCGTCTAGTCAAAGCTATGTTTTTTCCAGTAGTCATGTATGGATGTGAGAGTTGGAGTATAAAAAATGCTGAGCACCGAAGAATTGATGATTTTGAACTGTGGTGTTGGAGAAGACTCTTGAGAGTCCCTTGGACTACAAGGAGATCCAACCAGTCCATTCTAAAGGAAATCAATCCTGAATATTCATTGGAAGGACTGATGCTGAAACTGAAACTCCAATACTTTGGCCACATGATGCAAAGAACTGACTCCTTGGAAAAGACCCTGATGCTGGGAAAGATTTAAGGCCGGAGGAGAAGGAGACAACAGAGGATGAGATGGCTGGATGGCATCACTGATTCAATGGATGTGAGTTTGAGTAGGCTCTGGGAGTTGATGATGGACAGGGAAGCCTGGCGTGCTGCAGTCCATGGAGTCGCAAAGAGTCAGACACAACTGAGTGACTGAACAGTACTATCATCCTACATGCTGTTTATAATTCAAATTTCCTATGTTATCCCCCAAATATCCCTTGTAGCTCCTTTGTTTCCAGATCAAACGCAGTCAAGTTTCTAGCACTGCATTTGCCTCTTGTGTTTTTTGGGTGCTTCAAAAGATTCGTGAATTTTGCCTTTAATCAATGTCTCCTATTCATTTTAGTGGCAAGAAAGCTTAGACCAAATTTTCTCCTAATCCCCACGCTATGGACTGAATTGTATCCCCCACAAAAAAAATTATATGTTAAAGCCTAACCCTTGCTCATTCATGTCCAACTCTGTGACCCCATGGACTGTATAGTCCATGGAATTCTCCAGGTCAGAATGTTGGAGTGGGTAGCCTTTCCCTTCTCCAGGGCATCTTCCCAATCCAGGGATCAAACCCAGGTCTCCCGCATTATAGGTGGAGTCTTCACCAGCTGAGCCACAAGGGAAGCCCACATATTTGGAGATAGAGCTGCTAAAGAGATGATTAAGTTCAAATAAGACCTTTGGGATTGGCCCCAATCCAATCTGGCTGCTGTTCTTTCAAGAAAAGATTGGGACATATAGGGAAACACCCAGGATGTGTGGTGGCAGAGGAGAGAGCACGTGAAGACACAGCAAGAGGGTACCGTCTACACAACAACAAAAAAGGCCTCAGAGGAAACCGACTTTGCTGACACCTTGATCTTTGACTTCCGGCTTCCAGAATTATAAAACATTTGTTTATGCCATTCAGTCAGTTGTACTTTGTTAGGGCAGCTCTAGCAAATTAATATAAATTTTGATTGCAAAAAGTGAGGCACTGCTGTAACAAATACCTAAAAATGTGGAAGTGGTTTTATAAATGATTCATGGGTAGAAACTGGAAAAGTTTTGAGGTGAATGTGAGAAAAAGTCAAGATTGCCTGGAAGAGATTGTTGGCAGACATGGACATTAAAGGTGATTGTGGTGAGGTCTCAGACAGAAATGAGAGATGTGCTATTAGACTCTGGAAGAAAGGCAATTTTTTATCATACAGTGGCAGAGAACTTGGCTGAATTGTGATCTAGTATGGAACGTAGGATTTGTGAGTGATGAACTTGGATATTTAGCTGGGGACACCTCTAAGCAAAGTATTGAAGGTATGACCTGCTTTGTAGCTCCTTTTTACAGGAAAATGCAAAAGGGGAGAGACAGATTGAAGGAATTATTAAGCACAAAAGAACCAGAACTTGAAGATTTGGAAAACTAGCCTATCTCTATTGCAAAAATCTGAGAAAATGTGTTTTGAAGAGAATCAGTTCAGTTCCGTCAGTCAGTTGTGTCTGACTCTTTGTGACCCCATGGACTGCAGCATGCCAGGCTTCCCTGTCCATCAGCAACTCCCAGAGCCTACTCAAATGAATAGGAAGGGTGTTACTGGACAATCACTCCCCAAAGAGATCAAGGGTCAGCCATAATTATACACACAATCCCTCCCTTTTGAGCCTCCCTCTCATCCCCCAATCCCACTCGTCTAGGTTATAATTTATGGCAGATTAAAGTTGTTGTACAGCAGAGATCAACACAACATTGCAAAAATAAATTATGTATTCATCTCCATTGCTGCCATGCAACTAGGTCCATCAGTATCATCTTTCTAGATTCCATATATATGTGTTAGTATACAATATTTGTTTTTCTCTTTCTGACTTACTTCACTCTGTATAATAGGCTCTAGGTCGATCCACCTCATTAACACTGACTCAAATGTATTCCTTTTTATGGCTGAGTAGTATTAAATTAAATTTGGAGAAGGAAATGGCAACCCACTCCAGTGTTCTTGCCTGGAAAATCCCAGGGACAGGGGAGCCTAGTGGGCTGCCCTCTATGGGGTCGCACAGAGTCGGACATGACTGAAACTACTTAGCAGCAGTATTAAATTGTATATATGTACTACAGTGGAGATGCAGACATAGAGAACAGACATGGATATGGAGGGTGGGAGCGGGGGAAGGAGAGAGTGAAACAAATGGAGAGAGTAACATGGAAACATATACACTACCATAAGCAAAAAAGATCACCAGTGGGAATTTGCTATATGACTCAGGGAACTCAAACAAGGGTGCTATGACAACTGAGGGGATGGATGGGTTGGGAGGTGGGAGGGAGGTTCAAGAGGGAGGGGACATATGTATATCCATGGCTGATTCATGTTGGTGTATGACAGAACCAACACAATATTGTAAAGCAATTATCCTTCAATTAAAATAAATTTTAAAAAAGAAAAATATTTTTTAAATAAAATCACTAAAAAAATGAGAGACCAAAGGTGTGATTCATGTATCCACTCAGCACATCTCAGCAGAAGCCAGAAATAGAGATGGAATGCACAGAGAAACATTACCAGCTCATACAAAAGGTGACAGAGATGGGGCAAAATGAAAGAAGGCTGTTGGAATTGAACTACAACATTAACACTTCCCTAGGTCTCTGGCTAGCCCACCCTGCAGATCTTGTACTTGCCAGTCTCCATATTTGCCATAACATAGTCTGTTAGCCAATAGAGACACACACAAACACACACACACACACACACACACACACTCACCTTCTTTGGTTCTTTTTTTCTGGAGACCCTTGACTGATACACCCTACAAGTATGGAGATCTATAGTTTTAACCTGGCCTGATTTCTCTTTTGTGTTTTTGATATGCCCAAATTTTTATTTTTTCTCATCTATATTTAATATAACTTATTGCATTCCATGGGAGAAGGCAATGGCACCCCACTCTGGTACTCTTGCCTGGAGAACCCCATGGATGGAGCAGCCTGGTAGGCTGCAGTCCATGGGGTCGCTAAGTCAGACATGACTGAGCGACTTCACTTTCACCTTTCGCTTTCATGCATCAGAGAAGGAAACGGCAACCCACTCCAGTGTTCTTGTTTGGAGAATCCCAGGGACAGGGGAGCCTGGTGGGCTGCCCTCTATGGGGTCTCACAGAGTTGGACACGACTGAAGTGACTTAGCAATTAGCAGTTGCATTCCATGTAACTGTGAGCCAGTTTATATCCTCTGGAATAAAAAGACTGTAATAAAACCATGAACAAACTACCCCTTTTATGTGGTCAATCTTTCCTTGGATTTCTAGTCTTTACTTTCATGAATAGATAATACCAGGAATTCTGGTATAGGTGAAATATGTGTGAAACTTTTCACTAAGCTTTTCATAAGATGAATTTGGATTCTCTATAGCAAACGTCCTAGTGTCCTTTTCACATGACCCTATTATTCCTCCATTTGTTATCCTTACTTATATTTTTAAGTTTTAAACTAGAGGATAATTGTTTTACAATATTGTGTTGGTTTCTACCATTCAACAATGCAAACCAGTCATATCCTTACTTATTTTTAGGTAAAAGATTATACCACTTGGTGCTAGACTAATTAAGATTTTTAAATATCTTAAGATCTTGCTTTTAATTGCCATTGTTTATAGGAAGATGAAAGTTGGTTTTTTTCTCATAAGAAGTGTAAGATAATGTTGGGAGAGTCACAAAAGAAATGAGAGTCAGTTCATTGGGAGAAATAAGGAAGAAGGGTACAAGAAACAGAGGATTTGGGGGGAGGTTTTTGGGAAAGTGAAGTTCACAGGTATGTTGAGAGGCCTGAAGTTCTGAAATCACAGAGGGGATATTCATTACCTTTACAGACAATGTCTAGTTGCCAGTACTGGCTGAGGCAGCCTACCTCAAGTCAGCATTTGTGAGTGGCACACACATAATGGGTCGTTACACAAATTCTTTTCCAAGGTACTCGTGGAGTAATATAAAAGTACTCCTCTGAGCAACAGCTATTGCCATTTGTTAATAATAAATCAGTCATTAGACTGTTCTGAAAAAATTTTCAAGACATATACTGTGAAAAAAATGCCCTTCTTTAAAAAATAATAGCTCACAGAAATGCTCTGATAATTTACTCTTGGCAAAAGGGAACAGGTTTGCTACTGCTAAAACTTCAAAATAGTTTTGTCTTAAATCACATGTGATCTTAAATGGGGGAATGGAACCAGGCAGCCACACCCAAGTAGATTTTGTGAAGGTGCTCTGCTTTCTTTTTCCAATATTTCTCTAGAATTTTCAACTTCATTGTATGTGATAATTCCTACCTGACTGTATTGTACTAAACCATGTTCTTTTCTTGCCTCCAGCTGTGGTAATGGGAAATAAACAAGGCTGATATTTACAATTCCATTTTCTTAGTTACTGAAAAATTCTGTGATTTTGTTCCCTGATTGGATTCACACAATTACTGGTTTGCTATTTTCCAGGCTATTGAGCTCAGGTTGCAACGAGATCAGAAATTTGACAGCCAGGGTTGCTCACTGGAACGATGCCTTCCTGTGGCATAATTCCCACATTATCATCACTGATTTCCAATCACAAAGGGCAACCTAATTTTTAGATTTTAGAGCTCACTTACATATTTTATTATACCTAATGTGAAAGACTTGTTTGAAAAATGACTACAGAGGAGCAAGTGAATATTTGTTCATCCGTATGTCATCCAAATTGTCCCTTGGGATGTATTTGCTTCTTCCCAAAACGGGAAAACTATATGAATCCCCACATATTTCATTCTGAGGCTTTGGTGTGATAATTTTAGGCAGAGAGATGATTTGGCAGTAACATTGAGTTTCAAAATACCATTACATCATCCTGTGATATACAGAAAACTTTTGTATTAAGTGCCAGAGACCAGAGCCCATTATAATATTTGTAAAGATGGCTGTTGTTAAATTGCAGTAAAAGGGTGCTATTTTTCAAACTTACCATTTATTTTGGTATTAAGAGAGAAACTTTGGGAAGACTTCTAGGTGGCAAGAATTATGGGGCATTATTGTGTGTGTGTGTGTGTGTGTGCGTGTGCACACGTGCACACATGCGCACGTGACCACATGCATGACTGTATGAAAGTCTAGAGATCACTGAATGAGTTAACATTGCTGAAATATATATACATCTCTGCCAGCAGATTTACATTAAAATCTGGAAAAAAATAAACTTAAAACTAGAGGCTGTTACAAATAGAAATGAAGTCAAGTTGTGATCTCCAGGACTCACACAGAATTGTCATATTGTGTTGTTTGGTCCACGAAACACTGGAGAACATGATGCACTTTTGTTGGTGTTACTAGGCTGCTTTGTTTGAGGATTCTGAGAATTTGTTCAGTATTCTTTGAAGTACTGAGCAACATCGGTTCATCTCAAAGATCACTTGTGTCTAGTAGCAAAAGGTCCAGAAGTCAACCTCTGATATTTGTAACTTTAAACTTGCAAAAGAAATGAAATGTGTTCATTCTGGGGCTCACCTTAGGATATATAAATGTTCTCCTATGTTCTTGAATCAGCATGATTTTACAAAGTTTTCGGTGACTAGACTGAGAAACCCACCAAAAATGCTACAGAAAATATTTAACACTCACCTTTTTACTTTATTTAGTGTGCCACAGTATGAACTCTGAAATGCATTTAATATATGTTAAGAGCTGTCTGATACATTTAGAATCCTCACTTCTTATTTAAAGCTTTCATGACTTGAGCTCTTCTTACCAGATTTTTCTGAACCCCATCTCTTTCCACATATCCAATACTTAAAATTTAAATCTTAAGCCACTGCTTTTTACAAAGTTCAAAACTTTAAAAATCTTCCATTCTTCAGCAAAAACACTACTATCCAAAATGGTTTTGTCACTTACACACATTAAAGTCTCCTAAAAATCAGTATTTCCCCAAATGCAAGACTGAAAGCCAGAATTTCTGAATTGGTGGCATTCCCTCCAGCTCTCAAAGTTTTGAATTTGTTGCTTACTCTGCATTTGCAAAGCTTTCGGTTCAATTGCCCAAAAATGCATTGAAAAAATAAATCCTTTTTATAAGTCCTGTTAGGCTCCATTATGAGTCTCTCGAAACAGAGTCAGATTTCCCTGAGAGTGCATTTTCCCATTGTTTTAGGGAGAAATGGATGAAATAAGAAATTGAAGGGGAAAATCAAAATAACTAAATTTAGCTTTATGAAACCATAATTTTTAGAATGCATTTCCAAGAACTTTGCAAGAAACATCAATTCTTCACCACTTTTCAATTTAATGAGAAAGAGTAAATCTAATATAGTCTTCACAATTTGAAGGTGTTATTAACAATACTGTTTACTAAGGCAGACTTTCTGCCATCCAAATTCTTTACTTTGTGTTCATTGTGGGATGATGGTATATCTTGAATGAAGAAGACTTAGAATCTGCAGTTAACCACTTATATTGGAAAATTAGGTCTATATTTGTGAGATCTGACAAGTAGCTTTAAGAATAAACATCTCTGTGGAGCAAGAACTGTGCTTTATTCATAACTGTATCCCTATCCTTAACTTCTAATCCAAGACCAGACTCAGAGCAGGCCCTCAATAGCTATTTGTTGAGTGAATGAATCAGTCTTGTTTTTATTTATAACTGTATATCAGACATCTAAACCTAATTATTAGAGCTACCCTCTTACTTGAGGATATATGGATATATTTTTCCTTCAACATTTTACACAGATTTCACATTTTCTTGGCTTGGGATTAAATTCAAAAGTCTAAAAATTGTTAGAAAATATTATGGTTTTAAGGGAAGACTTCTCCTCAGGCAATTTCCCAAGTCTTTAGAGTAAAAGTTTTCATCCAGACATTACCAGACCTTTTAAAACCCTGACATGACACTCTCCTGTGTCAATTTTCATGCTTCATCATGAGAACAGGATGGGTGATGTTATTAAAGGACTTTCTGTTAATTCATAAGCTTTGAAAGCCGTTGGGTCCCAAGGATAATGATATTACCTCTAAACTTTGGTTTTTTTATCTGCAGTACATTTATCATGAATTTGCACAGAATGAAAGAGGAGCATTAAAATCAAATCATTTTGCATATTAAAAAACTAAATAAGTTGAAATAAGATAATCTAACATTTTTCTTTGGATCAACTATTAGCCAAATGCAAAGTATGGCAGTCCCAGGATCAAAATCTCAATTAAAATTTTAAATCTCAATATGTTAACTCTCTTAGTATTAACATATTTTTAACACTAAGCATAGTGAGATAGAATCATGGAAAACTTAAATAATTGTTTCAATAAGGAAAGGCATTTTGATAAATAACAGACAAAAACTCTGTTGGGTAACAAAGGCTTTAAGGTTGATTTGGGTTTGTTTTTCTTTTTTTTCTACTCTCATGTATTAGAGTCCCTGAATAACAAAACTAATATCTTATTAATATGAAACCACTAATGCCATAATGAGTGTTATGAAGTATTAAAATCATTATCCACTGAGATAATGCTAGATAATCGCTAAGCTGAGTGAATGCTTCAGTCTGAATCAACAGTGTGCTCAGTACATCCATTTGGGAAGATTGGTCCCAAGTGGTTAGGGCTGATTTTTTTAGTATGTTTCCATGACAAAATCTCTAAATAGGAAGAAATGACCATCTTTATTTTATCTCTTAAGGAAATGATATGCAAAAAGCATGATCCATTTACCAGTGCTTCATGGTACCAGAAGAATACTCAAATTCAATTAGGATGGTTTATTTGGTTCAAGAAAATTGGCAGTGTATTTTTTTCCTTTATGTTTTAGTTGTGTAGCTATGTAGACAATTTAAGGCGGAGTACTGCCACTTGAATTCAGAAATTAGGTAACACAAATGTAAGCCCACAGAAATGCTAAGAGCTACATCTGTGTGGAGCATAATTAATGCCTTTTAGTATGACTAACAGTTTGTTTAGTATCACTGATATCTCTCAACAGACCTGATGTACACTTTCAGGTCAGTAGAAGAGCATGTTAGAGCCAGCTCAGCCCTGTCCTCCTGGTACCTTCATTTCTTCAGGTGGAATGATCCCTTGCTCCACCTAGTCCTAAAATCTTGGCTTCAGGAAGTCAGAAAGTAAGGGACAGCCATGACCTTCAATATCAGTAAATTTCACCTGTATACAAATTTTGGAGGATAACTGCTCCTGATACTGCCTTAAATATTACATGTATGTGTGTGTATGAAAGTGAAAGTTGCATAGTCGTGTCCAACTCTTTGAGACCCCCTGGACTATACAGTCCATGGAATTCTCCAGGCCAGAACACTGGAGTGGGTAGCCATTCCCTTCCTCAAGGGCTTCTAAACCCAGGGATCGAACCCAGGTCTCCCTCTTTGCAAGCGGATTCTTCACCAGCTGAGCCACCAGGGAAGCCCGTGTATGTGTGTATATACAATGTTAAAAGTGGCTTAATAAAAAGTGACTTAATGTTATTCCTCTTCTTATACTCAGAGGTTATTAATATTGTATTTTATGTTTAAATATTCTAAAAATTCTAAGACATTTAAACTTTTTAAAGGGTATCATAAAAATTAATTTCAACTTCTCTTTTGATATTATTCATACTGCAATGAAAATGTACCTGTTTATCCCCTCAAATTTAAAGTTGTATGAGACTACAGCAGGAGAAGAATGACATAATTGAACCAGTTATCTTGAAAAGTTCAGGCCAAAGTTGCTTTTCTCTCAATTCTTGGAACTCTTCCCATTATGCATATGTTCAATCTAGAAAAACCTGCTTTCCTTATTAATATATGTCACAGAGCCTCTCATAAATATATAGATAAAATGTATACATTCATTAGGTATTTCCTGAATGTCATTCAGAAAAATCTTAAGTTCGGTGCAGTTCACTCATTCATTTATTTCCAACTCTTTGCGACATCATGGACTGCAGCACACCAGGCCTCCCTGTCCATCAACAGCTTCTGGAGTTTACTCTAACTCATGTCCATTGAGTTAGTGATGCCGTCCAACCATCACTGTTGTCCCCTTCTCCTCCTGCTCTCAATCTTTCCCAGCATCAGGGTCTTTTCAAATGAGTCAGCTCTTTGCATCAGGTGGCCAAAGTATTGGAATTTCAGCTTTGGCATCAGCCCTTCCAATGAATATTCAGGACTGATTCCCTTTAGAATGCACTGGTTGTATTTCCTTGCTGTCCAAGGGACTCTCAAGAGTCTTCTCCAACATCACAGTTCAAAATCATCAACTCTTTGGTGCTCAGCTTTTTCTATAGTCCAACTTTTACAGCCATACATGACTGCTGGAAAAACCATAGCTTTGACTAGACGGACCCTTGTTGCCAAAGTAATGTCTCTGCTTTTTATTATGCTGTCTAGGTTGGTCATAACTTTTCTTCCAAGGAGCAAATGTCTTTTAATTTCACAGCTGCAGCCACCATCTTCAGTGATTTTGGAGCCCCCAAAATAAAGTCTGTTCTGTCACTGTTTCCATTGTTTCCCCATCTATTTGCCATGAAGTGATGGAACCGGATGCCATGATCTTTGTTTTCTGAATGTTGAGCTTTAAGCCAACTTTTTCACTCTCCTCTCTCACTTTCATCATGAGGCTCTTTAGCTCTTCTTCACTTTCTGCCATAAGAGTGGTATCATCTGCATATCTGAGGTGATTGATATTTCTCCCTGCAATCTTGATTCCAGCTTGTGCTTCCTCCAGCCTAGCATTTCTCAAGATGTTCTTTGCATATAAGTTAAATAAGCAGGGTGACGATATACAGCCTTGACATACTCCTTTCCCGACTTGGAATCAGTCTGTTATTCCATGTCCAGTTCTAACTGTTACATCCTGACATGCATACAGGTTTTGCAGGAGGCAGGTCAGATGTTCTGGTATTCCCATCTCTTTAAGAATTTTCCACAGTTTGTTGTGATCCACACAGTCAAAAGCTTAGGCATCATCAATAGAGCAGAAGTAGATATTTTTCTGGAACTCTTCCTTTTTCAACGATCCAACGGATGTTGGCAATTTGATCTCTGGTTCCTCTGCCTTTTCTAAATCCAGCTTGAACATCTGGAAGTTCATGGTTCACATACTGTTGAAGCTTGGCTTGGAGAATTTTGAGCATTACTTTGCTAGCATGATTGTGCGATAGTTTGAGCATTCTTTGGCATTGCCTTTCTTTGGGATTGGAATGAAAACTGACCTTTTCCAGTCCTGTGGCCACTGCTGAGTTTTCCAAATTTGCTGGCGTATTGAGTGAAGCACTTTCACAGCAGCATCTTTCAGGATTTGAAAGAGCTCAACTGGGATTCCATCACCTCCACTAGCTTTGTTCGTAGTGATGCTTCCCAAGACCCACTTGACTTCACATTCCAGGATGTCTGGCTCTAGCTGAGTGATCACACCATTGTGATTATCTGGGTCGTGGAGATCTTTTTTGCATAGTTCTGTGTATTCTTGCCACTTCTTTTTAATATCTTCTGCTTCTGTTGTGCCCATCTTTGCATGAAATGTTCCCTCAGTGTCTCTAATTTTCTTGAAGAGATCTCTAGTCTTTCCCATTCTATTGTTTTCCTCTATTTCTTTGCATTGATCTCTTGGGAAGGCTTTCTTATCTCTCCTTGCTATTCTTTGAAACTCTGCATTCAAATGGGTATATCATTCCTTTTCTCCTTTGCCTTTTGCTTCTCTTCTTTTCAGCTATTTGTATGGCCTCCTCAGACAGCCATTTTGCCTTTTTGCACTTATTTTTCTTACGAATGGTCTTGATCACTGCCTCCTGTACAATGTCACAAACCTCCATCCGTAGTTCTTATGTTGAAAAGAACATAGTTCTTACACTGAAATTGGTGCTTCATTCTGATGGTAAACACCTTTAATAAACCTCATAAAATACTGTGGATCTTAAAATGGATTCTGGAATGTAAACATTTCAGGGTTTTCTCCCCAGTAGAATGTGTTCTCTGCAATTGCTCAGAAATCAGAACTGAGAAAAAGGCTAAGCTCCTTGTTGAATACTTCCAAGTATTGGATTAACAGGTAAAATGAGAATCACACTTTAAATAGCTGTTGAGCATGTGGGAACACGTGGATACATCTCCAATGCTTTGAGTGATGTAGGTTTTACCACTTCCTTTTACAGTGTAACTTTATGTTTTTGACACAAGAAAAATAAACCCCTAACAAAAACCATTTGCTTTTAAGCAAATCCAGTCTATTTTGAGAGATTTGTGCTGGGCTCTAACATCTGACTTTCTGTAAATGACAATAACAACTTTGGTTAATTTCCTTCTCCCTCCCAAGATTCTGCCATGAAGCTCACAAATTCTGAAGGCATTTGAATGTACTGTGATATCACATTTTTAGCTGCCAACCTAGATTTAACTGAGAACACATTTTGTGTAGATTGGCTGAAAGTACTTGGCCCAGGCCCCTATCATGTTAACATTTTTCTTCTCCTTCCTCCCTCCCTTCTTTTTTTCCTCCTTCCTTCCTCTCCTCCCTCCCTCCTCCTTTTTTTGTGAGTCTAAGTAAAAGGTCATTATCCCTGTCTAGACTCTTCTCATAATTATCTGTGCTTTTCAGAACAAATGTTATGTTGAAGAACTGTGCCCAACCATGTTCACTTTGGTCTCTGATTTCTCTGCTTTGTGGCACTCAGCCTGTATGTGAAAGATTTTAAAATAAACATGCTTTCATACATTCTTTTTGTGAGGTGACTTTGGGGCCACTTGAACTTGGATTTAAAATATCTTTGGCAGAGAGGGAAGGGGGTGGAGGGAGGAAAGACATAGGTAAGGAAGATTAAGCACAAACTTCCAGTTGCAAAATAAATGAGTCACAGATATGAAATGTACAGTGTGGGGAATATAGTCAATAACTGTGCAATATCTTAGCATCCTGACATATTGTAACTAAGCTTACTGTGGTAATCATTTTGAAATGTCTAGAAATATCAAATCATTATATAGTTTAACAGGAACTAACATAGTGTGGTAGGTCATTGATGTCTCAAAAACAAACTCATAGAAAAGGAGATCTAATTTGTGTTCATCAGAAGCAGGAGTGAAGAAATGAGGGCAGTCAAAAGACACAAACTTCCAGTTATAAGATAAAGAAGTACTAGGGATGTGATGTACAGCATGATAAATATAATTAATACTGTTGTGGTTGTATATGAAAGTTATTAAGAGAGTTCTATTCACAAGGAAAATTCTATTACTTGGCCTTTGTCTCTCTATGAGATGATGAATGTTCACTAATCTTATTGTGATAATCATTTCATGATGTATGTAGGCAAATCATTATGCTGTACGTCTCAAACTTATACAGCCTTGTTATGTCAGTTGTATGTCAATAAAACTAGAAGTAAAAGCAGAAAATAAAATAGCCTTGGCATGAATTTATTTTTTCAGATGGAGCTAGCTAACCAGATCAAGTAGAACGGGTTTCCAGGATGTTTCATCCAGGAATGGGGAATGGGAGAACTTGGCCCAGAGAGCAGAGAGTCCGTAGGTGGTGATGCAGAGGAGCTAGAGACAGCACGTTTTCAGCAACTGTAGTCACCTTGTGGCTCTAGCACTTTCTCTGTTCTGCTCAAATTGTTCATTGTGTGTGCACGCGTGCGTGTGTGTCAGTGTGTTAGCATTTCCCCATTACCAGGTTTCTCTCACACATTGCCATTAAAACCAATCTCAACATTCTTCAAGAAGCCAGAGGATTACCTCAACCTGTCAAAAGGTCTTGGAGGGCAGATGTACATGCATGCCTGCTAAGTCACTTCAGTCATGTCTAGCTCTGTGGGACCCTATGGACTGTAGCCCAGGCTCCTTTATTCATGGGATCACCCTGAAAAGAATACTGGAGTGGGTTGCTGTGCCCTCCTCCAGGGGATCTTCTCGACCCAGCGATCCAACCCACATCTTTTATGTTTTCTGCATTGGCAGGTAGGTTCCCACTAACGCCACCTGGGAAGCCCAGAGGGTAGATGGAGATTGACTAAAGATCAGAGTCACTTGTTCTCATATTGGTGTTTTAAGTGATGCTTACATTCTTTTGCTGTATAAAAGGAGAGAGTCATCTAGATGGTCAGAATACCTTTAATCATCCATCCCAGCTAGGCAGCTGTGTCAGGGCCCAGGGACTGCAGTACCATTTTTTTGTGTTGTGTGTCTTGTAACTAGGGTGACCAGCATTCAGTACTGTCTGATAGTTTCAATTTCAAATATTTTATTCTGTGTCTCCATAAGTACATTTATGATTAATATTTCAAAACACAAAAAATAGGCACCCTTTAGCTCTTGAAATTGAATAGAGTTCTAACATGAAAAAGCCCTCTCCCTAGAGGAGTGACTTAGGACTTGTCCCCTGGCCTTCTGTGTGTGGGGGTGGGGGTCCTGCTGTTCCCCATGGGACAAGGAAGCCCAAATGGAAGCAAAGATGATCACATAACACTTAGGGGTATCATAAAAACATCTTAGAATTGGACAGAAAAACCTGGGTTCAAATCCCCACTTTTCCACTTACAAGTTCCACATAGTTCCACTCTGTGAACTTGGCCTTGTTACTTACTCTCTGAGCCTTAGTTTGTGGGTTTCTTAATTGGAAATACCTACCCATGCCTCAGGGGATGAACACTGAATAAGAAAATGGATGTAAAGAACAGTGTCTCTCATACAGTCAGTGGAAACTTAGAGCTGTATTTCACTTGCTGGGATGAAAGAATTTCAAATTTATGAAGAACTTAAAAGGCCTATTCGAAAAGAATATGACAGAACTTTTCAGACAGCTTTATGCAATCTCACTATAAAAATGAAGCCTCTTCCCAACTCCATCTTCACCTGCTACTGTCTTATTCAGAAGAAATTGAATGTCTTAACCTCATTTAGTCTTCTGCCCTTTCTATGCCAGTACTAACAAAAGTGACCACTTTATACAAACACCAAAGTTGAGCCATAGGGAAGGGTTCAGTGGTGGTTGGCAGACTCAGACAGAAGTAATATTCTGTTTCCCTGAGGGTTAAATCCTCAATATCCTATTAATCTCACCTCCCCCATGCATACAATCTTGTAACTAATCCCATTGCCCGGTAGTCACAGACATATCCTATCTGAAACTCTTTATGAATTCAGACCTGGGCAGCTAGACTCACCACGTGCTGAAACCTCGTCCACGGGTGCCTTCCATGCTGAAGCAAAGACTTTACAGTGTTTCAATAGCCTAAGGGCTCACTGTCATACTTGTTAGCGTCTTGCTCCAGTACACAGAAAAATTGATTCTTTTAACAGGCCAAATTATTTTTGTATTTTTCTTTTTTCATGCACAGTAACTCCATTCTTTTACCTGGTCAGTTCCTTTAAGAAAGATTCGGTTAAGGGAGCTGCATCTTATTATCTTCTGCCACCAATGCATGGTGCAAAGACAGTTTAATTCTTAAGGAGAGAATCATTTAAGTGTGACCTATTGTGTTAGTCTGGATGCTTTTCATATTAAGCACTGTGAGTTAAAGAGGACTTTAATTTGTTTAAACCACATTGAAAATTTACGTTGAACTTGAAGTGCCCACTGCCTTTTTCCAATCAGTTCAACTATTCCCAGATCTTCTAAAGTGAATTTTAAATAATACAAAACCTTTAGCTAATGTTACTAAAAGGGATACCCAAACCAGTACAATGGCTCATAGGAAGATTGTTATATGGCTGAAATGACTTCTCCAAAGTGTATACTAGTTGCCTGAAAAACATTTCACTAAACTGGAACTCTTGGAACTTAACTTCAGCATTGATCCATGTTCATGCATTAACAGCATTATTGAGGCCTAAATGCACAGTAGCAGTATGATCCCAGAACTCTGGCTTATAGAGAACAGGTTTGAGGCCATACTAGAGTCTCATGCTGGCTAGATTTGTTATTAATAGCTGTAAAAAGAAAACCATGAAACCCATATAGAGAAAGAATGTTAGAGATGCAACTAATAATGGATGTAGCCTCTACCTGCCCACAAGCCATAGTAGTAGTGGTATTGTTAGTCGCTCAGTTGTGTCCAGCTCTTTGTGGTCCCATGGACAGAAGCCCTCCAGGCTCCTCTGTCCATGGGATTCTCCAGGCAAGAATATTGGAGTGGATTGCCATTCCCTTCTCCAGATGAACTTCCTGACCCAGGGGTCAAACCCAGGTCTCCTGCATTGCAGGCAGATTCTTTACCATTTGAGCTACAGGGAAGACCTTGCCCATAAGCCATAACTGACTCTGAAATGTAGAAAGGTGAGCATTGCTGTGCTCGGTCATTCAATTGTGCCTGACTCTTTGCAATCATTTGGACTGTAGCCTACCAGGCTCCTCTGTTCATGAGATTTTCTCAGGCAAGAATAATGGAGTGAGTTGACATTTTCTTCTCCAGGGGATCTCCCCCATCCAGAAATCAAAACCGCATCTCTGAGTCTCGTGAATTCACAGGCAGATTCTTTACCACTGCACTGCCTGGGAAGTCTGATTAATAATATTACATAACAAACAATAAAAATAACAAATATTTTCTGAGCACTTACGATGAAAGATGTTTTCTTAACAGTATCTTATTGAATCCTCAATGAGCTTAGAAAGCACACATTATTTTTATTCCCATTGGAAAGAGAGTCTCTGACATGTACACGTTGCTATATTGAAAATAATTAAACAAGGACCTACTGTATAGCCGAAGGAACTCTGCTTAATATTCTGTAATAACCTAAATGGGAATGGAATTTGAAAAAGAATATATATATATATATATATATATATAACTGAATCACTTTGCTGTAGGCCTAAAACTAACACAGCACTTTTAATCAACTATACTCAAATATAAAATAAAAATTAAAAAAGAGAAATATGTGCTTTGTATCGACTGAGATACATTGCTATCTTATTTCTGTCTACATATATACTCTGAATTTAAAGAATGACTATGTATATCACCTAATTTAAAAATCAGTCTTAAAAAAAACAGAGTCTCAGACAGATACAAATTGCCCAAGATTCTAAAGACAGAAACAGCAAAGCTAAGATTCCAATCCATTTGACCTCAATGTCCATGGCTAGAACCACGATGCTGGACTGCCAGGGTTCTGGAGAGAGTGAGCTCTGGGATGGATGCGGTAGTAACCTGGGTTTCTGTTTGCAAACACTGGCAGCAGTGGGCTAGATCAAAAGAGGTACGTGGCCCTAAGTCATACATCTAATAACCACAATGAGGCTTCATCCAGCATGATCCTGCAGCAATTTGTCAAGTATGTTTCTTGGCCAAGAAGCACCCTGTCGCGCGCGCTGTGCTTTACAGTAATTTTCCATACGGCGCTCCTTTGATTCTGATCATCTATTGTGATGGAGATTAACATAAAAACCATATTTAAAGCAAAATTGTTTGGGGGAGTTTGTGGGCTTCTGGGTTTCCTTTTAAAGCCTCTGAGGGCCTAAACGTGCCTGTGCCAGCTGCTCAGGTGGTGTACTGTATTATCCTTCTGCTTGTTCTGATACGGGTGGGGTGAATGGGAAGGGATACACATTCACGGGGGACCCCAAAATGTCTCTGCTTTCAGCGATCTGTTTGTAAAGCCCTCTCATGTAAAGGACACTTCTGCTAGACTTCAGACAAAAGGATTCTGAGCTAGGATTCGATGGAGATACTTTGCTGTATCTTTTACTCTCCCACAAACTAAGGGTGGCTTACCTCTCTCCATTCAGGTCTATGCTTACTTAGAGAGACTGAATATTGGAAGAATGGTTTCTATTGCTCTGAGCCAAAAATAATGAAATAATTAAAGTAAGAGCATGTTTTTTTTTTTTTTTTTCGATTAACTAAAAACAAACCAAGAAACGAACACAATTAGGGTAAGCCTGCCTTGTGTCCAGTGATTCTGTTGGATCTGAAAGAGTTTTTAAAGGTACGGAGTGACACAAAAATCTAGGAAAGAGGCTGACCTGGAATAGATAGCCAGGAAGCTGGCCATCAAGTTTAATTTCCATTTCCCATCTTCTAATCTCCTTCACCCAGTCCTCAGCTGGTTCGATGAAGACCTGGAACAGAAGTGAGAGGAGCAGATAATCCTCCATTGTTTTCTCTTCAATACCCCTGCTCAGGGCTTGATTTATTTTTTTGGCAAACTCCAAGGCTACCACATTGTGGAGCGGGAGGTGGGGAGGAGTTGAGGGGTCTGGGGCAGTGAGAGGGGGTTGAGGGGAGGCTTTTTGGATCCTCAGATGCATCTTAAGCCCTGCAAATACTATCTCTCCAGTTGCCTCTTTCAGGTGCCACACCTCTAGCTGACAGTCAATAGATAATTTCCCCTGAATGGGAAGCACAATGAACACACTTTATAATTATAATGCCTGAGACAATGACTAACAGTAGGCATCACAGGCTAGCCGTGCTCCTTCGGGCTTTTACAGTTTGGTGTTTTGCGGAGTTCAGCCTAGGAGCTCCACCAAACTGTTCAGCAGGGATTCCCTGGTCCAGTGTGGTCTGAGTCTCATCATGTGACTGTCCATTTTGTTCTTCAGATCTCCCCTGATAAGTTGAATGCTGAGAGGGCATTTCATAATCCTCCTATTAGCTTCAGCACCTATTTCTTTCCATCAGAGGATGCTGTTTCTTCTCACATGGAAACAAAACAATTTCATAATTATTTGTTGTTTGTTCTTCTACTTTTTATGGCCTCTTTTCATTTTTTTTTCTACTAGAAAATAAAGTCTAAAGGCAGGACCATATCCATCTTGCTCACTACTGTTTCCCAGGGCATGGGATATGGCAGCTGTCCAGGAAATATTTTCCTCAAAATAATTTTAAAATGACACGAATGATATTTCTATGTTCTTTCATGTCTGGTTTTTATATACACTGTGCCATGTGAGTCTCACAATAACATCATGAGACAAACTGGGCAAATGTTACCTTACACTTATAAATAGAGAAACGAAGTGAGATAAGGCTCTTAGAATCCCCTCCTGGTGTAGTCTCCTCCACCACTACTGAGTGCTGATATGTATAACCAATGGAATGATGGAAAAATGATGAGTGTAACTTGTGAGGCCAGATCATGAAGATATTTAGGTTCTGCCTCACATTCTTGAATTACCCACACTGAAGGAAACCAATTGCAGCTTAGTAAGGACTCTTGAGCCTATGAATTGCATGGGAGGAATTGAGGCCACCTGCCACCAGCCCAGTCCAATATATAAGCCATGGAAGTGAGCAGTCTTCAAAGCAGATTCTCCAGCCCCAATCAGTCCTTCAGATGACAGCAGTCCTGGCCAACATCTTGGCTACAACCTCATAAGAGACCAACCAGATAAACTGTTCCTGAATTCTGGACTCACAGATAATCTGATATAAATATGTATCATTTCAAGCTGCTAAGTTTGGGCGGGGAGCAACTTGTTTTGCAGCAATAGATAGCTAATATTTCAAGACTCAGAGACAAACAGCAATTCTTCATCTTCTTTCTCATCTTTCTCCTTTAACTCCAATCCCAACCTTCCTGCCTCTACCAAAGAAATTTGGGATATATGCGTAGTTAATAGAATACAATGTGTAATTATATTATTCCAGTTTCTCTCATTACAGCCACTTCTAGCAGGTAAATAATGACCATTCATATCACTTGAAGAGAAGAAAACCAAAGAAGGCTACTCAAGAAACTAGGCAGCTTATTTCGGTCAAAGTCAACTATCCAACCTTCGTCAAGACCTCAACAACTCTGAACCAAGCCTAGATGCCCCAGGGAATCCTTCTAAATGTACTAACATATAATATTTTAAAATGTATTTAAAGGCATTGATGGTGGAGGGCAATGGGTGTTGTGTAAGTTAGAAGAATACCATTTTAATTTGCAAACAGAGCTTTTAAAGAAAACGCATGCATAATGGAGTTGATAAAATATCATTCAACTACTTACATATTGGGAGTCTGAACAAAGTCATATTTATTAATCAATGTGCTTGACAAGATAATCTATCATGACACGTATCTGAATATATACCTCCAGGCAACATCCCACCAGTTACTACTCCCTGATGCTGCTCTCCAGACAAAAGAGCTCACATACAGTCCTTGAAAGTAAAGCCCCCTTGAGATCACTTGATCTCTCTATGCCCTTTCTGCACAAATCTCCCTTGTGACAGCCCCCTAAAGTGATCATCCGGGCCCAGCTTATACTCTCTCATCTGCCTAGAAGAGAAGATGGCTAAGTTGTGTGCATTTATGGAGAATTGCTCTGGAGTGATTCCCAGTGATAATGGCTAAGAAATGCAGAATTTTTTACAGTTATTTCTTTTCTGATCATAAACATATTTGCCACTATTGAGAGATGAATTATATCAAAGACATGAATTTACTCTTTATAGTCATGCTCATTCTGTCCTAGTGACAAGGGTTCTTCCAGATGAGTGGGTGAGGTTGTCTCTGTGAGTGTTGAGGGGAGAGGGTGCCTCCGGGCCCTGGTTACTGTGTCTGGCTTCACTCTATCGGTGCCATTCTTACTGGTACCCCATGAATTCCAGATACCTTTGCTCATCCCCAGGGAGATCTAGTGGCTAAGAGAAGAATCCCATCTACCACTGGTAAACTGTGTTATCTGATACACATTATTTAATTTCTCTGAACCTCAATTTCTCACCACCAGCATTATCTCATGACCACATCACAGGGTCTTGGGAGATTAAAATAAGGCTGTACATGTGAAAGAATTTTTTTATGAGAGGTAGATGTATGAAGTATATCATAGCAGTTGCATGTCTCAGTGAAGTTCTCAGCAAGAAGTATTCATAAATAAATGGTAGACTCTGTTGCAATAACCATGGGAATGTTTGTTAATTCTGAAATTGCTATACTTGTATACTAAGACTGAATAAATAAGTAAATGCTTAGTGCATGATGGGGACCAGATTTCTCATAGATGGAGTAGGAAGTTACAAATAAACAAAGAGGAAAAGCTAGAAAGAATCATGTGGTACTGGTAAGATTCAGAGACATCAGTATAAACTTATCTTCAACACACAAAGATATAGATGGATATATACAGAAATAATTACAGATACATGTATCCATAGGTTAGTACAGACACATTTCCTCATTCTATCCACTGAGAGGACCTAGAAGCAATTACACTCCAGAGGCAATGAGAACACTAGTACTCATATCTTGATATTTTCTTTTTAAATATTTATTTGGCTGTGTTGGGTCTTAGTTGAATCATGTGAGATCTTCAGTTGCAGCACGTGGTATCTAGTTCCCTGACCAGGTATTGAACCTGGGCTCCCTGCATTGGGAGCATGGAGTCTCAGTCACTGGACCACCAGGGAAGTCCCCAGATCTTGAGTTGTAATACCACTTTTCCATTAAAGGAACCAGGGCTCCTTGGAGAAATGGTTGATTTTAGGACTAGGACAGGAAATAACACAAACATACAAGAAGGCCTGCTGCTGCTGCTAAGTCACTTCAGTCGTGTCCGACTCTGTGCGACCCCATAGACGGCAGCCCACCAGGCTCCCCCGTCCCTGGGATTCTCCAGGCAAGAACACTGGAGTGGGTTGCCATTTCCTTCTCCAATGCATGCAAGTGAAAAGTGAAAGTGAGGTCGCTCAGTCGTGTCCGACTCTTAGGGACCCCATGGACTGCAGCCCACCAGGTTCTTCCGTCCATGTGATTTTCCAGGCAAGAGTACTGGAGTGGGGTGCCATTGCCTTCTCCTACAAGAAGGCCTATCCATTCATAATTCTATATTTAGAAAGAAGACCCTAAAAGCCATGGTTAAGAGATATCTTTGGTAGACAGTGGTAGAAATAAATTAAAAACAAGTTTGGTTACAATGAAAACAATTTCTCTAGTTTAATTTAACCTGGCTAAACTGTAATTTCTTCTAAGAATTTGTCTGGGGGTGGGATGAAAGGGTTAAGTCCATGAAACACCTCAGTTTTCAGCCACTAAATGTGGTATCCTGGGTAATTACTACAGCTTACTTGAGACCACACCTTAGATAAACCTGTAGCACTGGAGTTTTCTGCAAACATTTTCTTTTCCTGCAAGCTGTGGCTTGTCCCTTTCATATATTTGTCCTAGGTTTTCAACTTGATTTTCCCGTGGCTAGTTTATACTTGGTTGAGCCAACAAATCAGGGTCTGTTGATTTAGTTTCAAATCTTCTTGGTGCTTGCGTGAGACAACCATGCCAGCTATGTGGTAATGAACACAGTCAGGCTGGATGAATTATTTTCCTATGAGGGGAATAAAGTTCAAAAAAAAAGAAAAAGGAACTGGTTCAGGTAAAGGTTATGATTTAATTTCCCTTGTTTTATCCATTGCTTTTAAAAATAATGAAGACTTTGCTTGTGACTGAAATTTTATTCTCATTTCACGTTTTAAATGAGCAATTGATTTTCTCTCATTTTAAGAGCCCAGTACAAGAACAGTAGAGTCAAAGGACAAAGTAGGTACTTGGTTTGACAAAGAAAGAGTGTTCTTGAGGAGGCCAATTCTCCATCATAGTGTTCTACAGAAAGTGGAATTATACTAAAAGAACCATCTTTAGGTCATATCAGTCTATAAAGAATACAAAGCAAAGTAATTTGTGTTTTAGGTTTTAGTGGGTACAGACTACAAGGTACTTCTTGAACATGCATATCCATTTAAGAAAAAATAGTCATGATATCTAGGTCAATGGGGACACATCTTTGCCCCTTTGGGGGGAAAAATGGTATTCCCTTCTCACCATCTTCCTGCACATCATTACCACCACCACTGCCATCAGATCTAGGAGAAAACGTAGTGAGCAATTACATTCTAAGTAGATTTTGAAAGCTTCAAAAACTTTCAGAGTCTTATGAGGTTAGCTAGAGCGGTAGTATTATTTTCTTAGTTTTGCATGTAAGATGAAGAATTGGGGCCAAGACACAGGCATTTGAAATGACATGCTGAAAGTCCTGAATGAAGCTAACAGTGATAGCAGGATTACCACCCAGGCCAACTGCTCTTCAAATGCCCTGCAGCCACTTTTTGGGTAATCATCAATGTCAACATCACCCAGCAATACTTCTCACACATGTATTAGTGGAATTATTTTAACCAACTCATTTGATCATTATCTTGCTGAGGAGGCAAGTATTTGGGAAATAGAAATTTTTATTGGGCTGGAATGGAAGGAACCAGAAGACTTGGGGGAGAGGAGCAGTAGGGGAAAGAAAATGTGTTTATCAACTTTGTATTTTTCATTTCAAAAGTAAAAAGTGCTTATAGCAACAAGCAATATAATCCAAAAATATACAGAGATTTTAAAGTGAATAATATCCTGCCCACTCTCTCCTAGACTAGCCAGTATTAACAGCCTAGTACATATCTTTTGTCTTTTTAAAGTCACAAAAGAAATAGAATGGTGGAAATGGAGGAAGTGAGGCAGGAAGGAAAGAAGGTTCAGGAAGAGGGTGGGAAAGTCATACCTTCCAACATGCTCTCAGCCTCAGCCTGAGGCTGTAGCCAGGATGCTGAATACTCCTCTGGAAGGCTGCAATATCAGTCTCCCCTAGGTCACTGGTCTTAGTTTATAGTCATGAAATCCATGCTCTCCATTTAAGCTCATTTTCTCCATGTCTAATCTCTGTTCTCCCACCCCCACTCCCCGTTTGCAACCCCATTCCACACACAATCACCTACGCCTGCCCTGTAGCAACCCATGAAGACAGAAACTAAACATAAGATGACAGTTGGTTCTCTTGCTGCTCTTCTCTGAAAAGAGACTGTTGGGGGCATCTGGCTTCCAAAGACCTTGACATAGGGGTCGTGGAATTTCACAGTTTGCTGTTTCCTAAAATCAGAATGGCCGCAAATGTAAGGTGGATGTAAAGTGTACTGAGTTTGCAGACCAAATGCCTCTGGAGATGTTTCGGACCCTGATGGGACCTGACATTGCTGCTAAGTCCTCAAGGTCAGCTTGAGGTTGTTGGCTATTGGAGCCCACTTTTGGAAAAGTTATTGACGGTCTAGGATATGGGCCAGCTTCAGGCTGGGCAGCCATATTACTTCCTCCCCTCCCTATTCCTTCCAACACACGTTTGAACAATGTGCCTCCCCAATGAAGCTTCTGTAATATAAACCCAGCCACAGCAAGAACTGTCTTCTTGTAAAACATCATTTCAGAGTTCAGCCCATCTGCCAGTCTAGGGCAACCACTGGAAGCTGTGATTCTTAAGAGGAGAGTCAGGGAAGTGAAGTGAGTTGTGAACCATGACAATATCCTGGGAAACCCTTAAGCCTGGATGGAGGGAAGACGTCAGCAAGACTGTTCTGGATTTGGGGGGGACCAAAATGATGGCATACCCCCAGAATTCACCCTTCTGTCACTGCGTGCATGCTCAGTTGCTCAGTCATTTGCAACCCACCAAGCTTGGTGGACAGCAGCCCACCAAGCTCCTCTGTCCATGGGATTCTCTAGGGGAGAATACTGGAATGGGTTGCCATTTCCTCCTCTAGGGGATCTTACCTACCCAGGGATTGAACCTGAATCTGCTGCGTCTCCTGCATTGCCAGGCAGATTCTTTACCACTGAGCCACCGGGGAAGCCTATAAGCTCACATTATTCTTACTGTCATATGGTTGATGAACAAGGCAAGTCAATGGCCTCTGAGAAGTACTGCGTTGGACCATCCCTCCACAGTAACTGTGAGTAGTAAGGAGGGAGAACTTTCCATAGTGATCCAAGCAGTTCCAGAGTAATATGCATCACACACTGGAACACAGCAAAAAAGCTACGGAGGCAGTGGTTGACACCGTCTTCAACTTCTCCCTCTTTTTGATCAGAATGAAACCCAGAGGATTGTTTTAACACTGTTATAACTGTTTTTATTTGTTGTTGTTGTGCCCGACTCTTTGTGACCCGATTTGTGTGACTCTTTGTGTGACTGTATCCTGCCAGGTTTCTCTGTCCATGGCATTTCCCAGGCAAGAATACTGGAGTGGGTTGCCATTTCTTCCACCAGGGGATCTTCCCGACCCAAGGATTGAACCCACATCTCCTACCTGGCAGGGGGATTCTTTACCACTGAGACACCTGGGAAGCCTTTTGTGTTTCCTGTGTGCCAGACTCTAGTTCAGCACTTTACAGATGTTATCTCATATAATCCCATCAACCTGATAAAAAGTTCACAATTCATCCATGAAGTCAAGGACAGATTCATTAGATCCTAGTTTTGCAAATTTAGGTGAATGCCTTGCAAGAATAAAACTATTCTTCTCATATTAAAATTGGTTATTTATCCAACCTTTACTCTGACTAATTACCTGAGTACTGGTTATTAGCATAAACATTGTACTCACTATTTTTAAAACTCTTGACCATTGAAAATAAACTCTCCCAAAGTTAACCTGGAAGAATAAAGTATATGTTGAGTATAGCGATTCAGTTCAGGAAGGCACGCAGATCAAAGTGTGAATAATACACAGTGATTTGTTACTTTTATTTAAAAAGTAATAATAATTAGAATTATTAAAAGTTAAAAGTCTGAGGGAGGTGAGCTAAAGAGAGACATACAACATAAACATTTTCATTGTAGAGTGACTTTCAAAAAGCAGCCAAAACTATTTTCTGAAAACATTGCAAATATCTAAAAATACCTATAAACAGCAGATGGTTCCCATTTAGACAGTAATTTGTTTCTGGCATTTTTATTTCACATGAGAGTATAATGACATTTTTTAAGGTAATTTTTGGGCATTTGTCATATCAGATCATGGTAGTGGGGCCACTGGTCGTGGGACTCTTCATCCTGGGCACCAAGCAGAATCTTCTGCCTTCAGAAATCATCTCCTGAAACTACCTCCTTCCTTCTTGAACTCACCAACCAATCAGAGGGCAACCTGGGCAGTGTCCACCTTTGTGACTGTTAGTCCAGTTCAGTCACTCAGTCATGTCTGACCCTTTGTGACCCCATGGACTGCAGCACGCCAGGCCTCCCTTGTCCATCACCAATTCTCGGAGTTCACTCAAACTCATGTCCATTGAGTTGATGATGCCATCCAACCATCTCATTCTCTGTTGTCCCCTTCTCCTCCTGCCTTCAATCTTTCCCAGAATCAGGGTCTTTTCAAATGAGTCAGTTCTTTGCATCAGGTGGCCAAGGTATTGGAGTTTCAGCTTCATCTTCAGTCCTTCCAATGAATATTCAGGACTGATTTCCTTTAGGATGGACTTCTTGCAGTCCTTGAACCTCCTTGGATCTCCTTGCAGTCCAAGGGACTCTCAAGAGTTTTCTCCAACACCACAGTTCAAAATCAGCAATTCTTCAGTGCTCAGCTTTCTTTATAGTCCAACTCTCACATCCATACATGACCACTGGAAAAATCATAGCTTTGACTAGATGGACCTTTGTTGAAAGTGAAAGTGAAGTCACTCAGTCGTGTCCGACTCTTTGCGACCCCATGGACTGTAGCCTACCAGGCTCCTCTGTCCATGGGATTTTCCAGGTCAGAATATTGGAGTGGGCTGCCATTTCCTTCTCCAGGGGATCTTCCCGACCCAGGGGTCAAACCCATGTCTCCCGCATTGCAGGCAGACGCTTTACTGTCTGAGCCACCCTTTGTTGGCAAAGTAATATTTCTGCTTTTTAATATGCTGTCTAGGTTGATCATAACTTTTCTTCCAAGGAGCAAGTGTCTTTTAATTTCATGGCTGCAGTCACCATCTGCAGTGATTTTGGAGCCCCAAAAAAACAAAGTTTGTCACTGTTTCCACTATTTTCCCATCTATTTGCCATGAAGTGATGGGACCAGATGCCATGATCTTAGTTTTCTGAATGTTGAGCTTTAAGCCAACTTTTTCACTCTCCTCTTTCACTTTCATCAAGAGGCTCTTGTGATTGTTAAGGTATCTCCAAAACGGCATTTTAACCTGCCCCATGAAGAATATGATGGAACTTGCTAAAGATCTATACTTACCAGGCAGTCAGCCCACTCTTCTTTTCCATATAGCCTGCAATCCAAACTCTCAAAAACTTGAATTGGCCTCTTTCCTTTTCTTTCAATCCAAATATGTGGAGTTTTAGCATAAAACTAAAATGAGGAAAGCAGAATTCAATCTGGTGAAGAAATATTGTCAATTCTCTCTGAAGAGAATTCTGACTTCCAGGGATGTATTAATAATGTAGGTGTGTTAGTTGTTCTGTCGTGTCTGACTCTTGCGACCCCATGGACTGTAGCCCACCAGGCTCCTCTGTCCATGAGATTCTCCAGGAAAGAATACTGGAGTGAGTTGCCATTTTCTCCTCTAGGGGATCTTCCCAACCAGGATCAAATCCAGGTCTTCTGTATTGCAGGAAGATTCTTTAACATCTGAGCTACCAAAAACCAGTATTAATAACAGAGGCATCTAAAATGGCATTTGATGGAGAGTGATTCAAAACCAGGTTGGAGAGTTGAAGAGGGAGGTTCAAGAAATGTGTCTGGGCAAGGGAGGGCTGGGCTCCGGGATGCTCCTGAGCGTCATTCGCAGGCCTTGGCCTGCCGCCTCCCCACTGGGGTATGAGTGTGCGCATGCGTGGGGTGATGCCCGCTGGAAGGCGTCTGAAAGCCCAGTGATCCCAAGGTGATAAAGTCAACAGGTCAGGCTGCCAAAATGTGCTGCCTGAAACGGACTGACTTTTCACCACACACACGAGGATACCATTCCTGTTCAAATATTTATTTGAGCTTGTATTCCAGAAAGACTTATTCCTCTGTTAGGTTTATGCACTTCCCCATTCCTTTCTCTCTCTTTTGAAGGTTAGAGGAGGATTTCCTTGTCGTTTGTTCTAAAGGGCTGGTGTTTTCTTCCTTGAAATAGTAGCTGGAGCCTGAAAACGATGGATTCAGAGAAACACAAATTAAATGTAAAAGTTTAAGTCATGAAACAAACCCACATCATACAGTCATACCCTCAGCTCACCATTCTGCAACCTTATCTTTTTTTAAAAAACTTACCATTGTTAAAAAAGCAATAATAAAATACCCAATCAGATTTTGTATCACTGAAATCTTTCTCAGCCAGAGGACCATCTGCAATGACCTTTTTTCCCCTTAAGATTAAACTCTTTAAAAACAAATTCACTTTTAATATGAATGTTATGATTCACAGCACAAAAAACAATAAGCATGTTACAGTTGTGGAAATTATTCAAGAATGAACTATTCTTAGAAACATAGAAGTGATGCACACCTGAGCTTTTAGAAACTCTGTAACGGCACTTTGGCAGGGATCTCTAGTGGATTCTACTGACCAAAGAGGATAAATAAAGGTCATATTTCTTCACAGTTCATTAGAATTTACCTTTAATTTTACAGCAAACTATAAAATTGTTTGCTATAAAAACTAGGTGTGTAGTGGCTACCAGATAACAGGGACTCTGTCATAAACACTGGTCATTTAATCCTTAGAGTAAATCTATAAGGAAGGTATTATTATTCTCTGTTTATAAATGGAAATACTGAGGTTGAATGATTTGTCAGAGTTGCACTGCCATGAAAGTTTCAGAGGATGTAAAATCAGGCTTTCTACCTCTAAATCTGGCATTCTTTTCACTACTTAGCACCTCTTAAGCTTGAATATTAACTATTCAGTGGTTGTTTTTGAAATGAGAGTTAATTTAAATTTGTTCTTTCTCATATTCCACTCCAAATAAAAGTGTTAAGGACCAAATTGCAATATAAAGTATGTATTTTCCTTCTTAAAGGAGTCTGCCCTAAAACTTTTTTAAAAAAATAAAAATGCGCATACATAAAAAACATAGAAACAAAAACTGAAAAAAAAATGTTTAAGTCTGTGAAGTGTCTCAAAACAAAATGGAACGGCACATTATCTGTGAATCATAAGAATGATAGCAGAGGTTCCCAGAATGGTATCATGAATGAAATATCACATTAAAGCTTTACCAAGAATCCTAATTCAAAAAACTTTGGAGAGACCTTGTCGCTTTAGTTTTAACATGTGAAATAAATATGCCAGTGCAATAAATGCTGACCAAGACATGCTGGCTTTGCAGTTATAGTTTGCTATAAAATTAAAGGTAAATTCTAATGAACTCTGCAAAAATATGACCTCATAGCTAGATAAGTAATGATACCCTCAACTGTAAAACAGCTGTCAACAAGAGCTCAAACTTAAAGTCTGATATTTTATTCTCTTCTATATGCTTATTTTTTTAAAGTATCTTAAAGACTATTAGAGGAAGTAAATTAATATCCTTAAATATTCACTGGCTCAAAGCAGTGGCCATCTATATTCCACTAATGTGTTTGGTTTGCTTCAAATAATACAGATAAAAAGCAGAATGTTCTGCCCTGTCAACCACGATCGTTCATGTGTTGTCTGTAGGTGTATGTAAATGCACATGCAAAGGGTAACTGAGAATAATTGATAACTTTTTAGAATATGAGTCAAGGTAGATTAGCTGGGTTTATGGGGAAAATATGTCCAGGAAAAAAATGTCACTATGGGTAGCGACAAAGCAAAATGTGGCGCTAGTGCTGTGACATTTCAAACATACATTTCAGAAGGCAGTTGAAACGTTAAACCAAGACTCAAGTGTAACTAATATAGTTTTTGATGAGACTGATTTCTCAGCTGTCTTGTTGCCCTAGGTCTTTACTCCTCCCCCAGATTTCACAGTTTGTGCATATCAGGTTTAGTCATTTATCTAGTGAAGTAGTTATCATATTGCACTATTCCATGGCTAATCATGGCATAAGCAGTTAGCACTTTTCATCTTCAAAGCTCTTAATAGCAGTTAATTAATATAAACAACCCCCTGAGGAGATAAATTAATCACACTGTAACAGTTTCCTTTTCACCAATTGAGAAGCTGAGGTATAGAGACTAAGTAATTGGCCCAAAGTCATTGAGAAAACAATATTTGAAGATGGTGGTGACCCAAGGAGCTCTGAGATTTCAAACTTGAATAAAACATTTGCTTTTCCATTTGTCTCTTGTACATCATGGGCTAGTGGTAAAGAACTTGCCTGCCAATGCAGAAGAAGTGAGAGGTGTGGGTTTGATCCATGAGTCAGGAAGATCCCCTGGAGGAGGAAATGGCAACCCACTCCAGTATTCTTGCCTGGAAAATCCTATGGACAGAGGAGCCTGGCAGGCCACAGTCCCTGGGATTGCAAAGAGCTGAATATGACTGAGTGACTAACACTACTACTTATATCATATATAAAACCATTTAACCAATAGCTCAGTGGGAAATATGCTTGTTCTGCTACCTACACTAAGAGCGCCAGCATGATTCTCCATGGTTTTAAAGAAGCTAAAAGTATTTTATCACCCCCAAATTTCAGTCTTCAGGTAGTATGCTACCTTCTGTTACCTGATTCTATCAAATCAGTCCACAGATCTCTATGTTGTTGTTGTTGTTGCTTAGTTGCTAAGTCTTGTCAGATTCTCTGCAATCCCATGGACAGTGGTCCACCAGTTTCCTCTGTCCATGGGATTTTCCAGGCAAAAATACTGTAGTAGGTTGCCATTTCCTTCTCCAGGGGATCTTCCAGACCCAGAGATTAAATGCATTTCTTGCATTGGCAAGTGGATTCTTCACCACTGAGCTACCAGGGAAGCCAGATCTATATGGTGATGAGTTTTGATCTCAGAAATCAAATGAAAATGAATGTCAAACCTATTGATCATTTGCCCATGCCACCAAATGCCTGAAACTGAATTGACTTTAGGCTTACTTATCTGAACCCATAGATGTACTGACATTGTTTAGAGTTTGGATCCAACCACATTGGATAATTTTCAATAAACAATATGTAACCAATTCAGTATGTTTGATGTGTAATTTTATGGCACACCATGGGTTTAGTAAATGCGATACCCAAGCTGTCACATTTCTCAGTGTACACTGACTCACAAAATGAATTCATTGCTTTTAATCTCTTCTTCTGATAAAACTCTTAAAGTATCCCGAGCTGTCCTTTTTTTTTAAATCATTATTGAAGTACCTACAATATTGTGTTAATTTCTGTTGTAACCCAAGCTGTTCTTAAGTATACATGAAACAAAATCTAGTCTATGGAAGTATATTGGCAAGGTAAAAAGTAAATTTGGAGAATTATCAAAAATTACTAGAATCTTACCCATATTCATCAGTCTTTATTCTTTCCAGGTGTTGTTTCAACTGGAAATGTGTGAATCCATGCTTGTTATCAGTCAGTTCATTTGTTATCCACAATCACAATCCTCTTCTCCCTCCTTGCTTTAGAAAAGTAGTATATAGATAATGGAGATCTTGTTTTAAATAACAACAACAAAAAAAATACAACATAGGCTTTTTTCAACATATTTTGTTCTAGCAATAAACATTATATCCAACCTTATTCACAATTGAAATAAAATTGCTGAGAAAAAAAAAAGCATGTAAAAAAGTCATCTTAGGGAAACTTGGAGAAGAGTATATGGAAACATTCTGTACTACTTCTGAATCATGTCCTAAATCTAAAAGTATTCCAAAGTAAAACACTCTTAAAAGAAAAAAGCAATAAAGAATGAGTGTTGTAGACTGAAAAAATGGCTCTCCAAAAGATATCCACAGCCTAATCTTTGAAATTTGTGAATATTACTTTTTTTTTGGGGGGGGGGACTTCTTGGAAGGCAAGAATAAATTTAAGGATATTGAGATGGGGAGGTAATTCAGGACTATCTGAATGGTCCCTAGATGCACTTACATGTATCCTTACAAAAAGAAGGCAAAGGAATTTTACAGGCAGAGAGAAAATAAGATAATATGAAGATAGAGCAGAGAGATATCTGAAGAAGATGGTCCTGAAGGTCAGAATGATCCACCTGCTGCCATAGAAACTTCAAGAGGCAAGGAATATTTTTACTCTTAAAATCTCCAGAGGGAGGGCATCCCTGCTGACTCCTTGATTTCTGTCCAATGACACTGATTTTTACCTTCTGGCCTCCAGAATGTGAGAGAATAAATTTCTGTTGTTCTAAACCACCAAGTTTATGGTCATTTGTTACAGCAGCCACAGGAAACTGATGCAATTGTCAGAGAATATAAAAGCATCAATGACAGAAGAAGAAATGTAAGTAGCCGATAAGCACATGAAAGATGTTCAATGTTAGTAATAATTTTAAAAACTGTCAATTTTAAAAAGTAGTTACCTTATTTGTTGCCTATCAGATCACAGAAATTAAAGAGACTGAGAATTTTTTTAAAGACCCTTGTTGCAATTTTCATTGAAGACATTAAGGTCCCCAGTCAACCATCATTGCAGCCTGGCCAAAGTCTTACCATCTAACACATTTTACTTTCTTCAGAAAAATATGAATATGTTAAAAATAAAACTCAAGGAATGAGTAAATAATGGACAACTTTAGCAACTCTTTGGTGCTTTATAAAATTAAGTAAGATTTCAAATATATGCAAATGTGAAAAGGACTCCTGATCAATCTTGTTTCATCTGTATTCTTTTCAATCTCTACAACCTAGGTTATTTTTTTTAAATCAACACAAATCATATTTTAGTATGTATCTTGGCCCATAGAGATTCATGCCTATAGATACATATTATATATATATATATATAATATATAATGTATATTTATTTATGAATCACATATATAACCATAAGTATTCATATATTTTATATATGTACATATATCTATTTATCTGTTCTGCTTGGTGCTTTTAATGGAAATCTTTTTTTTTTTCTTTTTCAGAATTAATAATTTTATACAAGGAAGTTTTGAGAAACAAAAGCAAGAGATAAGACTTTCCTGTGAGGGTCAAAAGGAGTCTAATGCTCTTCCATTACATGGTAAAGAGACTCATATGTCTGTTGAGGTGGTGGGAAAGTGTGTGTGTGTGTCCTATGTTGTTCCTACTGGATCCCAGTCTATCAACACTCTTTCCTTATCTTCAAGCTCTCTCCCACCTCTTTGCTATTCTTATAAACACATTTAGGACACTGCCAAAACACCCACCTCATCTAATTCCACAGTTTCTCTAGCCATCACCCCATCCTCACTCAACCCAAGTTCCTGAAAGAAAAGTCCACATTTGTCTTCATCTTTTCAATTCCCATTTACTTTGCAACTCAAAGCAAGTGGAGCAAAAATGTTTGTCTAAAACCACTCTCACTGATGAACATTCATCAAGTGAAGCGATCATGATGGGAAGCAAAACAGGCATGGCCCTGCCCTCACAGCTCTGAGACCAAAAGTCTGATCTGCTGGCTGGATATGGGGGAAGAGAGTGAAAGACTCAGCACTCTCTTCCTGCTGCCCATCACTGTCTCCTTGATTCACTCAGCTCTGTTCCTGCAAGGACAGGTGAGCCATGGCTTGAATGAGGTTGAAAAACATGGGCCTTGTCCACTGTTCTTCCTGAAATGAAACCTCTGACAGGTCATTGAGATAATAACTGAAAATGGCTATTTTTTTTTTCAGATCTCTTAATGACTGATATGGAAGGATCACTTAGGACTCTGGGGGTTCCTATGCTTCCCAGAACTATTCATGTCATGTTTATTCATGTTGCAGGCACAGACAGAGCCAGGTTTCCTGACAAGTTATTCAGATGTTCAGGAAGTGCTGATTCCTTAGCATGTCTGAGTCTTCAAGCTCTAAGAAGAGTGAGCAAAAGCATAAATGAAATAAAACTAAAAAAAGACTCTAGCGGGAATGTTTGAATTTTTGACTTAAACTAAAATAAACTGGAAATGCCTAGGCCATTTCCAACAAGAAAGTTTAAGATAATTAGAAGAATGGATGAGTTGACAGAAAAGCAATGCTGAGGAATTAGATGATAATGTTACATATTAAAATCAATGTTTTGCCCAGCCAGGGAGAGATTCTTTATTGTGAATGAGAGAAAATGGATCAAAAGTTGAATCCTTGAATGCTGACTTTTTAAAAAGAAGTTTATGAGTGTTTGAAATAGTTGATAATGGCAAAGTAAGAAAATGTCTTCATAGAAAAAGATCAATCAGAGAAACATCATATAAAATATGACCATGGTAATATAAATATAAACACTGATCATGCACGTGCACTGAGAGGTCAAAAAATGCTGTTAGAGAATTATATGAATTGTATTTTGATACTTAAAAGCAAGGCTATTACTTTAACTGTTGTGTTTTAGAAGTTCATGTGAGTAAAAGGATACAATTATTGACCTATAGTCTGTATAGTAAAATAGAATTTTATTTTTTTATGAGATGATTATGTACTCATAACTGAGAGAGAGAGACAGGGAAAATCCAGAAAGTGAGAAGGAGATTTAATCATTCACCTTCAAACAAGCAGGCACAAGGGACTGTAAGTTCTGTGAGGACAGGAGCCATGTTCGTCTTGATAACTTTCATGCCCTCAGCAGCTGATGAATATAAATTCTTTCCCATCTCACCATAATGTTCGCTTTTTCAGAGGATAGATGGTAAGAGCAAGAAATGATGCAGTGAAGATAAGGATGAAGAGGAAAGATGGGAATTGAGAAACATCATCAGCAACTAGTCTTCGCTGAGAAGGGGTGTGTTGTGGAGTGAATGTGAGAATATGCACTCAACGCGAGTAGTCAATTCTTTTAAAAACTATAGATTTGAAGGAAAGAAAAGGAAAGAGCTGAGGCGGTGGCTGGAGGGGGCTGCTGGATCAAGGGAGACTTTGTTTCAAGGGAAAATGGGAGTAGACAAAAGGGTAAAAATAAAGGAGAAGGATTCCTGAGGAGCTAGGGGTAGGTCCTATCCGCACACAGTTGGATTGGCTTAGAGGCCACGTGATTTGACTGAAAGCAATACAAGGAGAGTCAAAGGTGCTTGCCCTGCCTTTGGTCCTCAGTGAGCTTGAGGAGGTGGCTTGAGTGCTTCGAACATCAATTTTACCATCTCTGCAGTAAAAATATATGAAAATATGTGGGGGTTTTTTCATTAAAAATTAAACAAGATGAAAGAGCTTTAAGAAAACACAGCACTGGAAGACATAGGAGACTCTATTAAAACAGACTTAGAGAAACTTTTGTGAGCTATCACCAGTGACTGTGTCCCTAGGGTGAGCAAGCAATTACCAAGCTGGATAGAACCGCAGACCCAACTTCTCTTAGTAGCCCCATTATTTGTTTCATCATTATCCTTTTCTGCACTGATTTGGCTGAGCAGGCCTCTCTGGGAACTCTGGTTTTTAAGCCAGAAAGAACAAACTGAGTACTACTATTGGTCCTTTTGTATCAAGATTTAGCAATCAGCAAATTAATAATGTCTCAAAGATTAGCATCAGTTTGAAAGGCAAAATTCACACAAAACAATTAATTAAGAGCATTAAAACAAATGCATTGCTGAGGGTGGAACTGGATCCAGGAGACAAAATGGGTTAAACTTTTTTTCCTTAAAGGAATGCTCTAATTGAAAACTGGCAGTGGCAGAAGACACAGTATAGTTAAAACAGTATCTTATCAGAAAATTAGCAAAATGTAATTTTTATTGGATTTTACAGATGTTATTTTTAACCACATCAAAAATCCCACCTCATGGCTATTGGTACAAATTGTCATAATTACTATAATTTGAAGTCTGAGCGATGGAATGGCTGAGATAGTTATCTCAACCCCAGACTAAGTCTGCATTAGTTGAGCAGCCAGGAGAAGGAGCTCATGTTTTTGTACTTGGTCTGGACTTCATTTGTGTCCTTTATCCAATCTCTTTCTTAGGAATATTGAAGAATAATTTTTTTTTCCTACCTGAAACACTGAAGAAAATCAGGAGGTTAATATTAAGAGTGCTGAGGTCACCTTTAATTAACATACCAATCACCTCACCTCCAATCTGCAAGTAAAGTGTTGTATTTTATTCTATTTTTACATTTCCTGGTGAACTCTATCATATTTAATGCATATACTAAATTCTGGGCATAATATATTCAACTACCTATATAAGCATGGCTGATAATGCCTAACTAAGAAAAAAAGGAGCTTTTATATTCCTCCTGATATCCAAGTTAAAATATTTCCTTGCTACTCAGGGAGTAAAACTATGACAAAACATGTCTAAAATATGTCTAACCCATAAATCAGAAAGAGAGATCAAAAAATGCCTTAGAGGAAATTCTGTAGATAACTTTTACCCACAGATTCACAATGATATCAAATAATGAAAACAATTATGACTGGGTCATACTTTAGCTTTGGGGTTAGATTGGCAGAGAGCCCAGCTCAGAGACTGTAGAAAGACTCAGTCAGTATGAGGAAAGGAGTCTCCAAAAGAGAATAAAGCTCATCAGACTTAAGGAAGTACTTTCCAACAAGAGAAGAATGGCTAATACTCTCGACATTTGCTTAACTGAAGGATCAAATGAAGAAGGGGCCTAGATTAAATTTATTCATTCAACAGATACTATGTGCTGTGCTGCTCTAGGCAGCAGAGAACAGTAGTGAACAGAAGTGGTACATCCAGTAGAAGAACACAGACAGGAAGAATGCAGATAACAAACACGTCAAAAATAATTCGGTAATACAATAATGCCAGGTAGTATGTACACTTTGAAGAAGAGTCACACAGAGTAAAGAAATAGGAGCTGATGGAAAGGTGTCTGTTTGGATGTGAATGCCCCTCAATTAAGATGGCATGTGGGCAGAGACCTGAAAGAAGTGATGGAGAAATTCAGGTGGATACGTGGGATATTTCATTCCAGACAGAAATTGCATCAATCATAGATCCGAAGTTAGGAACATTCTAGGACAGAGCGGAAGGAGGTAAGGTGGGAAAAGGAGGCAGGCCTTGTAGGCTATGGTAGAAATCTTAGATTTTGTTCTAAGTGTGACCAGGAGCCCTTGGTGGGTAGGGAGAGGGAGGTTGAGTAGTGGCATAATGCAATCTGACTAGAGTTACAAAAAAGTGACTCTGTTATTGGGTGGAGGGTAGGAGCAAAAACCACAAAAGAGGGATGAGGCTGGTATAGAACTAACTGAGAGATAATTGTGGCCTGGACCACTGGTAGTAGTGAAGGGAATGAAAAGTGGTCAGATTCAAGATATATATTGAATGGGGTATCAACAGGACTTGTCAAGGGATTAGATATAATGGAAGACAGAAAGAGAAGAATATGAAATGACTCTTAGGCTTCTGGCTGAGAGAATGAATGAAGGTAATGCCACTCACTGGAATGGAGAAGACTTGAAGAAGTATGTGTTTTGGATGTTGGGATGGAAATCAAAAATTAAATTTCAGTCATGCTGAATTTGAGATGCCCATTAGATGTTCAAATGGGAAAGACAAAAAGGTAGTTGGATAACAGATCTGAATCCAAAGGAGAGGTCAGACCAGAGTTGTAATTTTTAATTTGGAAGGCACCAACTTAAATAAACCCATGGGACTAGGTGAATCTATCCAGAGAAAATATGGAGAGAAAAGAGAATCCAAACTGAGATTTGGAAAGCAGAATTCCTCAAAAGTAACTGAGAAATATTACTTGACCTCTATAAGGCTGTTTCAATACAACAACTGTAGCATATTAGTATTCAGTTCAGTTCAGTTGCTCAGTTGTGTCCGACTCTTTGCGACCCCATGAATCGCAGCTAATATGCTACTGGATCTCAGTGGAGAAGTAACTTCAGAAAGAATGAAGGGATGGAGCCAAAGCAAAAACAACACCCAGTTGTGAATGGGACTGGTGATGGAAGCAGGGTTCGATGCTGTAGAGAGCAATATTGCATAAGAACGCGGAATGTTAGGTCCATGAATCAAGGCAAATTGGAAGTGGTCAAACAGGAAATGACAAGAGTAAACATTGACATTCTAGGAATCAGTGAACTAAGATAGACTGGGAATTTAACTCAGATGACCATTGTATCTACTACAGTGGGCAGGAATCCCTTAGAAGAAATGGAGTAGCCATCATAGTCAACAAAAGAGTCCAAAATGCAGTACTTGGATACAATCTCAAAAACAACAGAATGATCTGTGTTCATTTCCAAGGCAAACCATTCAATATCACAGTAATCCAAGCCTATGCCCCAACCAGTAACAATGAAGAAGCTGAAATTGAACGGTTCTATGAAGACCTACAAGACCTTCTAGAACTAACACCCTAAAAAGATGTCTTTTCCATTATAGGGGACTGGAATGCAAAAATAGAAAGTTAAGAAACACCTGGAGTAACAAGCAAATTTGGCCTTGGAGTACAGAATGAAGCAGGGCAGAGGCTAATAGAGTTCTGCCAAGAGAATGTACTGGTCATAGCAAACACCCTCTTCCAACAACACAAGACAAGACTCTACACATGGACATCACCAGATGGTTGACACTGAAATCAGATTGATTATATCCTTTGCAGCCAAAGATGGAGAAGCTCTATACAGTTAGCAAACACAAGACTGGGAGCTGACTGTAGCTCAGATCATGAACTCCTTATTGCCAAATTCAGACTGCAATTGAAGAAAGTAAGGAAAACCACTAGACCATCTAGGTATGACCTAAATCAAATCCTTTATGACTATACAGTGGAAGTAACAAATTGATTTAAGGGACTAGATCTGACAGACAGAGTGCCTGATGAACTATGGATTGAGGTTTGTGACATTGTACAGAAGACAGGAATCAAGATCATCCCCAAGAAAAAGAAATGAAAAAAGCAAAATGGCTCTCTGAAGAGGCCTTACAAATAGCTGTGAAAAGAAGGGAAGTGAAAAGCAAAGGAAAAAGGAAAGATATAAGCATCTGAATGCAGAGTTCCAAGAATAGCAAGGAAAGATAAGAAAGCCTTCCTCAGCAATCAATGCAAAGAAATAGAGGAAAATAATAGAATGGGAAAGACTAGAGATCTCTTCAAGAAAATCAGAGATATCAAGGGAACATTTCATACAAAGATGGGCTCAATAAAGGACAGAAATGGTATGGACCTAACAGAAGCAGAAGATATTAAGAAGAGGTGGCAAGAACACAGAGAATAACTGTAAAAAAAAGATCTTCGTGACTCAGATAATCACTATGGTGTGGTCACTCACCTAGAGCCAGACAGCCTGGGATGCGAAGTCAAGTGGGCCTTTGAAAGCATCACTATAAACAAAGATAGTGGAGGTGATGGAATTCCAGTTGAGCTATTTCAAATGCTGATAGATGATGCTGCGAAAGGGTTGCACTCAACATGCCAGCAAATTTGGAATACTCAGCAGTGGCCACAGGACTGGAAAAAGTCAGTTTTCATTCCTATCCCAAACAAAGGAAATGCCAAATAATGCTCAAATGACCACACAGTTGCACTCATCTCACACGCTAGTAAAGTAATCCTTAAAATTCTCCAAGCCAGGCTTCAGCGATACATGAACCGTGAACTTCCAGATGTTCAAGCTGGTTTTAGAAAAGGCAGAGGAACCAGAAATCAAATTGCCAGCATCCGCTGGATCATGGAAAAAGCAGGAGAGTTCCAGAAAACATCTATTTCTGCTTTATTAACTATGCCAAAGCCTTTGACTGTGTGGATCACAATAAACTGTGGAAAATTCTGAAAGAGATGAGAATACCAGACCACCTGACCTGCCTCTTAAGAAACCTGTATGTAGGTCAGGGAGCAACAGTTAGAACTGGACATGGAACAACATACTGGTTACAAATAGGAAAAGGAGTACGTCAAGGCTGTATATTGTCACCCTGCTTATTTAACTTATATGCAGAGTACATCATGAGAAATGCTGGGCTGGAGGAAGAACAGGCTGGAATCAAGATTGCCAGGAGAAATATCAATAATCTCAAATATGGCAGAAAGGGAAGAAGAACTAAAGAGCCTCTTGATGAAAGTGAAAGAGGAGAGTGAAAAAGTTGGCTTCAAGCTCAACACTCAGAAAACGAAGATCATGGCATCTGGTCCCATCACTTCATGGCAAATAGATGTGGAAACAGTGGCTGACTTTATTTTTCTGCGCTCCAAAATCACTGCAGATGGTGATTGCAGTCATGAAATTAAAAGACGCTTACTCCTTGGAAGGAAAGTTATGACCAACCTAGACAGCATATTAACAAGCAGAGACATTTGGCTCAGACAGTAAAGCGTCTGTCTACAATGCGGGAGACCTGGGTTCCATCCCTGGGTTGGGAAGATCCACTGCTGGAGAAGGAAATAGCAATCCAATCCAGTACTATTGCCTGGAAAATCCCATGGAGAGAGGAGCCTGGTAGGCTACAGTCCAGGGGGTCGCAAAGAGTCGGACATGACTGAGCGACTTCACTTTCCTTTCCTGTCCTTTTCCAACAAAGGTCCGTCTTGGTTTTTCCAGTGGTCATCTATGGATGTGATAGTTGGACTACAAAGAAAGCTGAGCACTGAAGAATGGATGCTTTTGAACTGTGATGTTGGAGAAGATTTTTGAGCTTCCCTTGGACTGCAAGGAGATCCAACCAGTCTATCCTAAAGGAGATCAGCCCTGGGTGTTCATTGGAAGGACTGATGTTGAAGCTGAAACTCCAGTACTTTGGCCACTTGATGTGAAGAGCTGACTCATTGGAAAAGACCCTGATGCTGGGAAAGATTGAGGGCGGGAGGAGAAGGGGATGACAGAGGATGATGGTTGAATGGCATCACCGACTTGATGGACATGGGTTTGGGTGGACTCCGGGAGTTGGTGATGGACAGGGAGGCCTGGCATGTTGTGGTTCATGGGGTCTCAAAGAGTTGGACACGACTGAGTGACTGAACTGAACTGAACACCTTATTATTGATGTTACTTTTATTTGTTATACAAAGTGAGATACTATATAATGAATATATGAAGTACAATTTTGAGGCACTTCTCTTTTTCAGTAAATACTGGATAAGTCAGTTCTGATGCATGTGGTCCAAGAATCTTTCTATAAGAAAGGCTTCTCTAATGTGTATCTTGGAAAGGAGCAACTATTAAAGGGAAAAAATAGCAGGTTAGTAGTTAAGTTCCAAACGTGAAAGTTAAAACACTAATGAGTTTTTTTTTTGCTCAAAGAAGAATAGACTACAGGAGTCACCAAGTTTTTAAGGTGATGAACTATAGTTGGTATTAATGAGGAATCTTCATTTTTCACTGCAAATTGTGCAATTAAGAAGAGGCAAAAATAGGAAATATCTGTGTTAACTTTCAGAAGCATGTTCTAATGTAAGAGTCATGAGAAATTAAAATAAAAATCACTGAGAGTCTTGGAAGAACTTAAAGGAAATGGACAAAGATCTCATCCTAGGATTATTTAAAGCAAAAAAAAAAATTATAGAAATACTTAGTTCATAGAATCTCATACCTTTACAACATTGTATTTTTCCCTTTGCAAAATTGAACTATATTTAGTTTTACTTTTTGGTTCAGTTCAGTTGCTCAGTCATGTCTGGCTCTTTGAGACCCCATGAACCGCAGCATGCCAGGCCTCCCTGTCCATCACCAACTCCCGGAGTCCAACCAAACCCATGTCCATCGAGTCAGTGATGCCATTCAACCATCTCATCCTCTGTCATCCCCTTCTCCTCCCGCCCTCAATCTTTCCCAGCATCAGGGTCTTTTCCAATGAGTCAGCTCTTCACATCAAGTGGCCAAAGTACTAGAGTTTCAGCTTCAACATCAGTCCTTCCAATGAACACCCAGGACTCATCTTCTTTAGGATGGACTGGTTGAATCTCCTTGCAGTCCAAGGGATACTCAAGAGTCTTCTCCAACACCACAGTTCAAAAGCATCAATTCTTCGGTGCTCAGATTTCCTTATAGTCCAACTATCACATCCATACAAGACCACTGGAAAATAGGCTTGACTAGATGGACCTTTGTTGGCCAAGTAATGCCTCTGCTTGTTAATATGCTGTCTAGGTTGGTCATAACTTTCATCCCAAGGAGTGAGCGTCTTTAATTTCATGGCTTCAGTCACCATCTGCAGTGATTTTGGAGCCCAAAGAAATAAAGTCAGCCACTGTTTCCACTGTTTCCCCATCTATTTGCCATGAAGTGATGGGCCCAGATGCCATGAGCTTCGTTTTCTGAATGTTGAGCTTGAAGCCAACTTTTCACTCTCCTCTTTCACTGTCATCAAGAGGCTCTTTAGTTCTTCTTCCCTTTCTGCCATAAGGGTGGTGTCATCTGCATATCTGAGGTTATTGATATTTCTCCCAGCAATCTTGATTCCAGCTTGTGCTTCCTCCAGCCCAACGTTTCTCAAAATTAAATATTAAGGAATCATTTGACGTGAGAATCAATTAGAGCAACATGTCTATCTTCTAGAAAGTGGTTTTTAGAAAACATTAAACATTCAGAGTGAAATTGAGTCTATGGTTTTTCTCTTTTGTTTATTTGTTTGTTTTTTAAATTAAGACTTTCCTGTCAGTAGAGAGAAAAAAGGAAGGAAGTAATTGAACAGAAAAAAAAAAAAAAAACAAACAGTAATGTAACTAGTCAAAAAGATGCCATAATATGTGTTGGGAGCAGTTGGCTTATGTATTGGGAGAGAAGGATGGTAATAGCTCAGAAAATCAGGCATTTGGTTTAAGTTGCTTAAACTAAAAGGGAAAGAGAAGAGCAAAGGGCTGGGGACCATTGGAAGTGGCAGAGTTTAGCGCAAGTGCCAGCTACTAGCAAAGGAACCAGATAAGGCGTTCAACTGCCCCCACCCATGAGGATGCCTCTTTCATCTGGGTAACCTAGATAATAGATGACTTAAGTGACCACTCTTCTCCCTTCCTGTGCCCTAATTCTGCTCTTATGCTTTAAACTAACAATAAAGAGTGAACCATGAAACCCTAGACACCCCACCCTCTGACCATATACACAGAGCCCCAGAGCTGATATTTCTCTCTCTCTACCCACAACCTGGCTCTTTGGCCCTTGAGTATGCCTTGTTACCTCCAGAATCTGTAAATAATAAACCTTGTTGCCCAAAATTCCCTGATGGATTTTGCTGAACTTCATGCAGTCGTAATAGGAATCAGGGATCAGTCCAGCCACAATATTGACCCATTGTGGAAATGTTTGCAAGGCTCACTACAAGTAATGTGGTATTGGGGAATGCCCCAGACATTTCTTGCTGATAGCATCACTATTAATAAACTGAGACAACACAGAGATTAACGTCAATTAAAGTACCAAGGAGCAGACATCTGATTTGGGAGTCAGCTCAATGAATCCCACAGGATTCTACAACAGTTCTAGAATCAAATGCCAAGAGCCCACCTCCTTCCAGGATCTTAGTAAAATGCACACAAACCCTAGGCAGCTCAGCCATGTACAAGGAGATGGACAAATTCAGAGAGTTTTAAAAACTCTGTGGCTCACAGTGACAAGTCTAAATGATCAATATTTTTATTATTTTTTGGTGAATTTTATTTAAAAAGGTAGGGAGGCATATGGCTTGTTTTCAAATAGGTGTTATTTCATGGTCAATGAATGAATGTCAGTTGCTTAGTCGTGTCCAACTCTTTGCGACCCCATGGACTGTAGCCTGCCAGGCTCCTCTGTCCTTGGGATTCTCCAGGCAAGAATACTGGAGTGGGTTGCCATTTCCTTCTCCAGGGGATCTTCCTGACCCAGGGATTGAATCTGGATCTCCTACATTGCAGACAGTTACATGGTGGGACCCTTATCTACTATGAATGAGACATGGAGTTAGTTAAGACATTGAAAGTACAAAGGTGAGCATGGCAGTCCCAACTCCTCAACAGTTGGGGGGCTGGGTGTAATGCTGATGAGAACAAATGAGTAAAATAGATGCTTATAATACAAAACACAAAAGGAGAAAAAAAAGGGTGGGGGGAATAGCATAAAATCTGACCAGGACTGACACAGAGATCAGGGAAAGATTTTCGAAAAGTCGGTGTTGAGTTGAGCCCTGGATGCTGAAGAGGAGGAATGTTCTGAGTGAAAATGATTTAATATTCACCTATTTAAATTTCACCTATTTACAAAGCAATCCACTTTTTGAAACACCTTGAGCCTTTGTTATACTAAGTAACAGACATTATTCTGTAGAAGTCAATTTAAGTGGACATCTGGCAGCTTTCATTGTCTTAGCAAAGTTTTGAATTTTGAATCAATTCTGAAGCTTAATCAGGTATCCACAGTGGGCAGATAATCCACATATTAGGAATGTAAATTTTTATTCAACTTAGGGTAAATGGAGATGTTTTAAGTTAAGGGAAAAGGTACTATAAAAACAGGTTATCGTACAGTGAGTCAGGATTTACAATGATTCAGGATTCTATTGGATGTTATTTAGGCAACAAAAGGTATACTTCATGTTTTCATATTTCAGTCCCTAACCGAACTAAGATGCAGAGAAATGTAAACTTTTTCAAATCTCAGAGGCATTCCGTTTTTTGTTCTGTATTATAATTCTTGCTAGCTATTAAAGAAGATTGGCTGCCCCATTTTTGCTTCTTCATCTGGTTTATTCGTGCTCAGAGACAAATAAAGTAACACAAAAGCATTTTCCAATAAAATATGACTAATGAATTAGAAAGTGCTATCCGGTGCCTTGTGAACATTTCAAAATACTGTAAGCCTTTTTCTTCATTAAGATATTCCCAAAATAAAACCAAAGGGGAAAAAATGTATTTCAATGCAGAAGCATGAAATATGATAACTAATAAGAACAATTATAATCATTTTCTTTAGAATACAACAACTATGAATGACACATGTAAATAGCTCCAATATATTCATTTAATATTACTGATAATTAATGTGAGCACTAAATTAGAATTCCTTTATCAGTCAGAGTTGTAAAGCACTGTAACAGCCTAGAGATTACTGGAAAAGCTGATACCTGAGTGAAGAATATACCCAGTCTGCTGATAATGAAGGAGTGTACTGACTTTTAATTCCATAAATAAATAGAATGTTTTTAAGCATCAGACCTCATGAAAATTTAGCTGAATTAATTAGTAAACACATGCTGCATGTTTGCCCAAATGCTTTATTCCCTGCAGAAGCTAAATACCTTTCCCCGTTTGCATCTGTGAGAATATTGAATTGTCCTAATTTTGAGCAAGCCCACAAAATGCATTGGGAGTGATCTCGGTAAATTTTAAATAGCTACATAATTCAGTAAAGTGATATGTTCAATACACTTCTTGACCTTTTTCCCAGATACTATCAGAAAAATAAACAAGATCCTTTTTGGCTGGGAAAAACAAGTTATCCCACACCTCTCTTGGAAAACCTCTTCTCTTACACTCAAACTTATATAAATTCAGAACAGCTCCAAATGAAGTAAAATAAATGACTTTATGGTATATCTGAAAGATGCAAACATATATATTTTAAGTAATTTAAACTGAGAGAATGCCAACATCTGGGCAGTATTAGAACATCTGATTTGTAATAGGCCCTCAATAAATGCTTGCTGAATAAAACAAGCCTAGTGGATTTTTTTTAAAGTAAAACTTGGATGAAGACATAAAATTATTATCACCTATGTTATTATTTTGGGGGGGCAAAATAATGTTTTATAAATGTGCAATTTTAATATCATGCAAATCCAAATGCTTATTTCTTCTTTCCTCTTACACTTTTAATTCAGGCCATCTTCACCTCACTTCTCAGTGACTAAAACATGCATAATGGGCTTCCTGACCCATTTCTGCCCAACCAACCACCCCCCACTGCCCCACTCCTGCTCCCATTCTTTTTCCATTCTATAACCTGACCTTTCTAAGACCTTCTGTACCCCCTCGCCCCCTCAGGATAAAGCCCAAAGCATCCAGAATACTTCATTGTGTGCCCACAGCCAGTCTTTCCAACCTCCTCCATCTCCACAACGCAACTTCTGGCACTTAGTGCTCCAGCCGTATTCAACTCTGCAACTTTTCTGCAAGCCATGCTCTCACCCCAGAGCCTTTGCACATGCTGTCCCCTCTATTAGAAAGCTTTACACCCTGCCAGCTCTTGGCCTTCTATCCTTTCATCTAACTTACTCACACTTGTCTTTATGGTTTTGTCTGAGACATTGTCTACTCCAGGAGCCTTCTCTGACAGCCCCTCCTCCTCTCTTCAGACTAGATTCATGTCATATGCTTTCACTTAGCTAATGACTCAAAATCATGGTTTTTTTGTTATTACCTCTTAAAAAATTCCTTGAGTTCCCAACACCTAACATGATGCTTGGCACACAGCTATCATTAAATAAATACTCTGTGAATGAATTAGGAAAACCTTCAAAAACTGAGCAATCTTCTTTGATAAAGTTGATCTAGTAATAATTTATATTATAAATGATAATAGTGAAAAAAGAAATGTACCAAAAGAGACCTGGATTATCATCATCCTAGCTCTGTCATTAGCTATAAGTAATTTCTCTGCACCCCAATTTATTTGCAAAATAGGTATAACACCTAACCTTCCTACTTTGCAATAGGATAGATCCAAAGGGCTCAGTTAAGTGAAAGCACCTGTGAAAGTATAAGGAACTCATTATGCAAGATACTAGTATTACTGTTATTATTAAATGCCTAAATCGCCACTTTGTCATATTCCTGTTCAAAAGTCCCCAGTACCTCCACACTGTCACCCACTCTTCGACCTTCAACAATACTTCCTAGAAAATGGCTATGTGAATTGATGATCAGTCTCATGGACATTTCCGTGTCTCAATTGGGGTTTTTTTGCCTGGCAGCCACTCTAATTTCACTCTGGGAGAAGTTCTTCTCTCTGCAATCTTGGATCTCATCCTTTGGGTGAAGCAGATTCTGGCCTAGGAACTCAAATAGGAAGGAAGCCTAATAAGCCAGCAAGCACCCTGCATTCTCCCAGCCAATGGACATGGTCCCTGGGCCTCCCCAAGCCATGACTCAGCCAGTCCAATCAGAGTGAACTTCAGGACTTTCTCAGGGAGGAGTAGAGCAAAAATGCCCATGCTCCTCTGTTGGGTCAACCAGGCAGCAAACTACTGTAGGAGGTGCCAGCAGTCATATTGCAACAATAAGCAAAGTCTGGTAAGATGAAGCCAACAAATCCACAGCAAAGAGAGACATGAAAATGTCTTGTCCTTGGGGCATTCTCTAGCTGCTGAGTCATGCCTCGCTTGACACTAGCACTACCCAGCAGTAATGATAATCAGGAAGAGGTATTTGGGCATCTTGACAATTAGTGTGACATCTCTGGGCTTTTCCTCCCAGAAAATAGATCTTTAAAAGTTCTCTTCTTCATCACAATAATGCTTTGAAAAATAAAATTTAAATCCATATTCAATTAATGCTTACAGATCAAATTTAAGAAAACAAATGTTGATATCTTTATAAGTGAAGGGTTTTATTAATTCAAAGTATTACTGTAAGTGGAATTATCAGCATTGACTTGATTACTCATCTTCCTTCTTGTTCAGCTGCAGGTCTGCAATGTTGTTGAAATATGAAGCTAATGCATAGAAAAGTGGTTTATTTTCTACAAAATCAGTATCCAAGGGGAAAAATATTAAGTCCATGTGATCTAGGAAAAACTACCCTAAGAGGCACTTATTGTTAAAATTCCAGCCTGACTATCCTATCTAAATCTTTCAAAAATGTTTCTGGCTCTACAGTTTTGGTAAGACCCAGGTTAACACAGGCTTGTCAGAATTGCTTTCTTCAGTAGTAAGCAGTTAGATCAGGAAATAAACCACAAAAATTCCTTAATTGCTATTCATCTAAGTCAGGTCTTATACTTTGGCTGAAAAAAATAAACCAAAGGAAAGAAATGCCTAGCAGTCTTTTTCTGGGTATTTTTTTTTTTCCACACAAGCTAACAAAAACACCTTAACCAGCAAAGGGGTCAAAGAATAGAAAGGAGATATCTCTTCAAACCTTCCTTTCTAGGTAGAATTAGCCATTTAAGCTTTGTCCACATTAGCATTAAGCTAGCAAGGCTGGAGAGTGACTTAATTCATATCACTCTGCCAATTTGTTTACTTAATATTAATCCCATGTGTTTTAGGAATTGGTCTGAACCAAATTGCATTGGAATTGATCCGGAAAGGCTAAGTCACACCTCAGGAGCATCTTAAACTATTTATTATAATAATTTATTTAGTTTTTAAGACTTATAATGAGTTGATTTATAATGAATTTGTAATTCCAAATTTATAGGATGTTAATATATCATTGGATGGTTGAACATGGGCCATTTCTCATGTGTCCTTTTGGTATGACACTGCTGTTTAATATCCAGTCTTAAACAGGAGAAATCTTTTAGAGAATTTCAAATAAGTAGTTTGTGTGTGATGAGTTCATGGTTCAGACTCAGATATCAACAAGGTTAACCAACTAACAAATAGAGACTAAAAATGACAATAATGCAATTACTATTTATCCCTTCCTATGAGCCAGACACTGGAGAAGGAAATGGCAACCCACTCCAGTACTCTTGCCTAGGAAATCCTATGGATGGAGAAGTCTGGTAGGCTACAGGCCATGGGGTCGCAAAGAGTCAGACGCAATTGAGTGACTTTACTTTCACTATGGGCCAGACACTATGCTAAGAAGGTAAAAAAAAAAAAAGGAAAAAAAAGTACCATTTCTCATAACCACTCTGCAAAGTAAGTTTTACTAAACTGATTTTACAGAAGAAGAAATTGAGGATTGGAGAGGTGAAGGGACTTTCCAAATATTAAGCTTTGAATTAGACTATCCTTACACAGCAGGGGCTTCCCTGGGTGCTCAGATGGGAAAGAATCTGCCTGCAAAGCAGGAGACCCAGGTTCAAACCGTGGGTCAGGAAGATCCTGACCTGGAGAAGGGAATGGCAACCTATTCTAGTACTCTTGCCTGGAGAATTCCATGAACAGGGCAGCCTGGGGCCGCAGTCCCTGGGGCCGCAAAGAGTCGGACAGGACTGAGCAACTAACAGGAATAACATAGAATAACATTTAATTAACACAGCTCTCCTACTGGTTGGGCCAATATACAACATTTAGCTTGCTATTAGCTTTTCTGTTTGCCAGGATTTGCTTCTTTGTTTTCCTTTTATTATAATGTGTATAATAATGTACATTTGTGTGTGTGAAAAAATTAGCATAGTAATTCAATATTAGCATAGAATGTTAAATTAGCATAGAATTTCAAGCACAACTCTTAAGAATTATTGATGAACCTGGGACTTTCTTCAGATTACAGTTCCAGGACAGAACCCTTTCATTGAATGCAGGACAGAAATGAGGCACAGAAGTGAATACACACCCCTTGGCTAGCCATGGGGCTCACTAGCTGCAAAGGTGAAATTTGAGCAGCTCAACAAGGTCATGAGAATCCTTTGGTCTGTGCAGCTGCTCCTCTGAGATGAAGTGTGTCAACTGGCCACAGGTATTTCATGACAGCAAACAGTGACTGTATATAGGATATGATTTCTAAGTTTACAATGCATTCATCCTGGGGTATGTGCATAATCCCATATGATCTTCTTAGTGGTCACGTACAGTAGTGAAAGCTGGACTGTAAAGAAAGCAGAACTCCAAAGAATTGATGCCTTCAAACTGCGGTGCTGGAGAAGACTCCTGAAAGTCTCCTGAACAGCAAGGAGATGAAACCAGTCGATCTTAAAGGAAATCAACCCTGAATATTGATCAGAAGAATTGATGCTGAAGCTCCAGTATTCTGGTCACCTGATGTGAAGAGCTGACTCGTTGGAAAAACCCCTGATGCTGGGAAAGATTGAGGGCAGAAGGAGAAGAGGCCATCAGAGGATAAGATGGCTGGATGGCATCACCAATGCAATGGACATGAACTTGGGCAAACTCCGGGAGATGGTGAAGGACAGAGAGGCCTGGCGTGCTGCAGTCCATGGAGTCGCAGAGAGTAGGACACGATTGGGCCACTGAACAACAACATGTGCATAATCATTCTGCTCACAGTGTGGTCTGAGTTTTTGTATCCTTAGATAATCAAGGCCTAACTTTCTTCTCCACTGAGTCTGCTGCAGGGGAATGGCAGTGCTAGGAAGCACAGAAAGCCCCTGTTTTAAGGTATCTTCTCCAGCTTTGCACTGACCGTTCTAACAAGGGTAGAAGTGGACTGGGAAACGTTTGAAGGGTTAAGATCTCAGCCTCTTTCAGCTGTTTTCCTTTTGCTCAAATTTCTCAGGGCCAGGGCATTTGCCTTTCAGTATGACTGTGCTGCTCTCGCTTGGGCTAGACATCAATAGACAAGCTTCAGCCGATTCCAGGGGAAGCCTCTTCTGCTGCTGAGAAAATTCTCTGTAAGTTTCCTCACCTCTGTTTCAATGCCAAACAAGATTTTTTACTGTGAACACTTGGGTATCTTTCCTAACAAAGCTGGCTTCCTGTATGAATAAGAATACCTCTGACTCAGAATGAGATATAATCTTTCAATGCCCTTTCTATCAGGGATCTTAGTATTGGAGCTCTGACAATTATTAGTGAAATGAAATTTGTCTTGAGAATAAAAACCATCGCAGAGAGAAAAATTATGCAATCTGCTAAAAGAGAGTCCTAGGGAGATGAGTTTATTTTCTAAAATGTTTCAGTCAACTTAAAGAAAAAATTGAAAACTACATTAATTTAAGCTGTGATAGGACTGGAACTTGTGGGAAGTATGAGAAATCTCAGCAACTTTGTAGTCTATCAGCTTGGACATTGGACATCATGCCCTGAAGAGGACAAGGTGAACTTCTCCACCCAATTCTGAGGATGGGGAGGAGAGAGAGGACATTGAGGCCTTGGCAGGACCTATGCCCACTGGCCGGAGCTGCTCTGCTTTTATTTACAGGTTGTGATTCTACACTAGATTTATTGGCATAAAAGAGCTTTTGTTGTCACCTAAGAAACTGGTGGCTCACATGGTAAAGAATCCTCCTTCAATGCAGGAGACGCAGATTTGATTCCTGGGTGGGGAAGATCCCCTGTAGAACTACCCACTCCAGTATTCTTGCCTGGAAAATTTAATGGATAGAGGAGCCTGTCGGGCTACAGTCCATGGGGTGGCAAAAAGTCAGACATGCCTGAGGGGCTGAGCACACACGAGAGACACTTAGAATTAAAAAAAAAAATTGATTTGCACTCATGATTAGTGTGACACCCTAATTTTATACCTGGGGTGACTGAGACCCTAGAAGATGAAGTGGTATGTTCCAGAGCCTCCCCATTAATAAATGACAGAGGTTTCCTGACTTCATCTATTACTTTCCACCTGCCTATATGACCGAGTGTTTTGCTCACAAGTCACTTTTTTGTGTATTTCAGCCTTTTTAAGATTTTAATTTTTCCCACTTTTATTGAGATAAATTGACCTGCAGCACTGTATAAGTGCAAGCTGGCATAACAACTTGACTTATCTGAACTGTGAAATGATCGCCATATGAAGCGAACGCCCATAACCTCTTATAGTGTACCTCAGTCCTGCTGCAGCCTCTTGGGCCTCACAGGCTTATGGACCCACATTTAGATCCAAAGCATCAACGCAGTAGGGGATTCTCCTTATGTGAGGAGGTGGCTCGTCCCTCACATTTGTGGTACTGATGTTAACCGAAGGTCAGCGCTCCCTGATGTAACATATACTGCCAAGACATTCTTTGACTGAGGAAGGTACATTCAGTCAATCAGACTCTCTGGCAAGAAGGAAAAGTGTGCCTCCTGTATTGCCTGGGCTTCTTGTACAAGTGGATGATAGTGATGTATTTACACCAGAACCTTGACAAATGGCGGATAGGGCTTCAGATCTCAGAATTTGTTTTGGAAGGACAAACCTATTAAGAGCACTGCCCTTGACAACCTGGATCCTTCAGACTTTTAGGTCTGAATGGTTTAACCCAAATGGACTTGCTGCTGTCCCAGAGCCCACCTGCCAGCCTGTGTGTATGCCACCTCCCTGTGAACCCATCTGAATCTTCGAGGCTCAGGTTCATCACATCCTGCCCATCCTGAAAGCTTTGTTGACCTCCTGGATCACAAGTGTGGTCTCATGGTTCTCACTCCACATGGACCACTCAGGGTATTCATGACTCACATTACCACTCAGACAATACTACTGTCTAAAGATAATAGTTCAAAAAAAGAAGAAGAAGAAAAAACAAAACCATGTATTTAGCACCTACTATATGCCAGGGACAATAATTTTTCCAAGTAGGGATTACCCCTATTTTATACATGAGGGAATGTGAAGTTCAGTGAAAATAAGAAACTTTCCCAAGATCAAATAGACAGTAAATAACAGAATGACTACTTGAACTTAGAATTCTATAGGCTGAGGTATATATCGTTGCATAATGTGAGCTAAGCGTACCTTAGGCTACCATCAATGTCTCTTCTGGGGTATAAGCTACCTGAAGATGTGATCAGTTTCTTATTTGCCTCTTATCTCCACGAGGTTTTATACAGCCACAGTCAGCGTGGGTCCTCAATAAGGAAATGTCATGGTCAGCATCAGGGAGACCACGTTCTGCAAATATAAAATCCTTTGGCACTGGAACTACTGGTTGCACACACACACACACACACACACACACACACACACACACACACACACACACAGAGTTACCGTCACTCTCAGCTTTTGGCTCTCTCTGCCATGTCTGCTGCAGCTTGGCAGTTCTAATATCTGATGGATTAGTGCTGATCTGCACTGATTGCTCACACCTGCAATTCAAACTAACTCCTGTTCCGCTTTGTGCAATCAGCCATGCCCAGGTAAGACCATCAGCTTCCCAAATGACAGGCAAACAGAGACCCACCTGACAGGTCGGACCAGACACCTGTGAGATCCGCAAAGTGGAAAGAAAGGGGGAAGGGAAAGGTGGAATTACAAAATTAAAACGCCAAATGTAAATGTAAACCAATGAGTGCTTCCTCTACTTCTCAGAAAGATTAGAAACTTCGTAGATGGAAAACATCAAAGGTCCCCAGCTAATGAGTAAGTAACTGGCGATGGAATTGTTAGAGGCCAGGATTTGATATTTGTGTTTCTACGCAGAGTAAGCTTTAGTCAGAGAAGTTAGAGCCTATATTATCAAAAGCGCCAAACATTATTGTGCTTTGATTTTCAGTGTTGCCTCCTACCAGCAAATTCTAGACACATTTGCTAACATTGTCCTGATAATCCTCATGGCATTCCCTTCTGGAGGTAAGGGGTGTGGATGGAAAAATGCAGTGTATGCAAGGATAGGACAACTTGCTCCGAGTATTATAGCAAGACCAGGAAAACACATCTGTTCTTCTTGATGAAAAGGGTCCAACTTTGTCAATTATGTTTTCTGTTCTGAATTTCTACCATGTGTTAGTTTTCAATATGTAGTAACTAATCAGAAAGGAATGGTGTAGATATTTATAAATATATGTATGAAGGTATATATGTACATATTTGTTTTATTAATGATAATAGTCACAGAAGTAAAAGCCATATCCCCATTTATCACATTACCCTCATCCTTAGTACTTTTGGTATTCTGCTTTCTCAACGGAATAATAGCTAAATCCTGAGCAACTGGAATAATTCCGGTTACAACCATAAATAATTGGATTTTGGTTTATTTCCTTCTTTGGGGAAAAATTCCCTCTGACTTTTCTAAGTGTCAGACTTTTGCAACAGAAATGTCACTGAATTTGTTCAAGGTATATGACTGTTTTTCAAGGTGTAAAAGAAGAATATCCAAAGGACAGAATTGAAGGTGTTAAGTTTAAAGACATTATTTTCCAAATAGAGCTAAATATAAAAGATAGCCATCACAATATCTTACATAATAAGTCACCATTTTTCCTGCTGCTACTTATTAAAGCATTGAACCAGGAGAATTTTGTTTTTCTAATTCAAGATTTAGTTTGTGGCTTGATGAGCTTATAAACATTAAGGCTGTGACTTCTTCTCAGGACAAGTTAGTGGCAACTCTAGGCAACTATCCTGGAAGTGACTTCCACTCCCCAAGAAAATCATTCCACAGACTTTCATTAAAGACAGAATGATGCAATGAATAACTAGGGTCTTCTCATGTCCTTATCCTATTTTTCTCTTCAGAGAAGTTATATACTCTATCTAGTGTTATATGTGTAGTATCATCATCATATTAGGCAGATAGTCAAAGTTGCCTCCAGGGACATATTTGAACTTGAGTGGGTTCAAGTTCCAATGAGAATGCTAAAGCTTGGCTCTAGAAAACACTCTCCCTTTTGGCCAAGCCCTGAGCCAACCTGGATGATGTGTAAATGTGCTTTGGGGTTGAGGTTCGTCTCACCCTGAGAGAGTGAAATCTAGGGCTTAACACTAGACAAAGTGGCTGGGTGAAATTCTGAAGACTGATGCTCCCATCACTATTGCCTTTCTCCATATATCTTTTTATTAAGATGAGGAAGCAAAGAGGCTCAAGGGGGCAAACCACCAGCCTGACACCATTTGACAGATGGAGCCACCGAGAATGTATGCACATCACCTTCCTGTATCTTCTTTCCCTTTTTTTTTTTTTCTGCCCTGGGTCCTTTTGAGAAAGAACAACCCAAAATTACTACCAGTTACTACATATATTAATTAGCCATGTGCCAGACACCATAACAATACCTTACACATGATCTCCTTTAATTTCAAAAGATGGCATCAGGGCATGGTTAAGAGCATGGCTCTGGTCCCAAGACTGCCTGGATCAAAATTCTGCTTCTTAGCTGTTTGACCTTAAGCAAACTTTCCTTGTCTCAGTTACCTCTTCTGTGATAGAAAATCCTTTCTCAAGAGGTTTCTGAGAACTTTCCCCCCTATTTTGGCTGTGCCACGCAGCATGCAGGATGCGGGATCTTAGTCCCCTGACCAGGGTTGGAACCCGTTACCAACCCTGGAAGTGCGGAGTCTTAGCCATTGGACCTCCAGGGAAGTCCCATCTGTGAGAATTAAATGATTGTAACATGCTTAGGATAGTGTTTGGCTGGCACACCACTTAAGTGCTCAATACAAGCTGGATATTATTGTCACACAATTCTGTGACATAGGTAAGATTAGCACCATTTTATAGGTGAAAAGATTGAGACTCATATTGGGTTAATCTGATGGTTCTTGAAGTCTGGTCCCTGCAAACTTGTTGGAAATGCAGATTCTCGAGCCTTACACAGCACTACTGAATCTGAAACTTTGGGATAGATCACTGCAATCTGTGTAAATATAGTCCTCTAGGGGATTCTAATGATGCATGCTGAAATTTGAGTGAGTGCTTAGTCACTAATTTGTGTCCGACTCTTTGTGACTCCAGGGACTGTGGGATTTCCTGGACAGGCATACTGGAGTGGGTAGCCATTTCCTCCTCCAGGGGATCTTCCCAGCCTAGAGATCAAACCCGTATCTCTTGAGTTGCAAGTGACTCTTTCACCACTGAGCCACCAGGAAAGCCCAAAGCTTGCATACAACTAGATAAATCAACTTGCTCAATGTTATACAGCTTTTAAGTAATGAAATAAAGATTCACTCTGATTTAAGAGCCTATGTTCTTTCAACTAAACTTGGTATAAATTCAGGACCAAATAGGAACTATGTGTTTTCTCCCAAGGTTTTGACCACACATTAGTGGGATAACTGTCCTCCTTTCACCATATTCCCACACATGGTTTCTTCTTTGTCAATACAGCAACCCCTGCCTTAGCTCTGCTATGAGAACCTTCTGTTTGTTTTCCCCAAATCCTGAGCTCTCATACAGCAGTAAAATCCTGAGCTCTCATACAGCAGTAAAATCCTGAGGGTGGTGAGAGCTGGGGTGAAATGTTACACTGTGATCAGAAAACCTCATTATTTTGATGAGTGACATTTTCACGCAGAATTTTCAAATATGTGATTAAAATTTAAAAGAAGAAGTTGATATCTAATTTTTCATTCTACCTCCAAGACTGAGAAGAGCATAAGGATATATACATTTAAGAATAACTCAGCACAAATAAAATTCAGTCTAAAGTGACTGTTCAGATGTTAGACTATCCAGTCTAAAAGCAACTATCTGGATGTTAGAAATGCCATAATTAACTGCCACTTGGTCATCAATAACTTAGCCAAAACTTCCTGCTGATCTCTTCCCAAAGCCATAACTACGGAGAGGTAACTATCCCCTTCAAATGCTCCTGCAGCTGTATTCTACTCCAGAGTCCATGTATCTTGCCAATTAATGTAAGCCAAGAGTCGTACCCACTTTATCCTCCCCCTCCACTTGCCACGAACAGCCTTCTTTTCTCACTAAAGGATTCCTGAATAGAAACCATCTCTTCTGTGACCTTACAAAATTCAGATATGCTCTGTTATGTTCTAGTCCCACAGTGACTATCCTCAGATTTGGGATGTCCTATTTCCTGTTTAGTTGTTTAAGACTGTCTTCCTTAAAAGCTGATTAATCTCAGGTGCCTGGAGTGAAGGCCATAAGGCCATGTAATATTGAGGCACCAAGAAGACTTCAATAAGTGGTTTAATGTATTTGCAGTGCCCAAAATTAGAACAGCTTCCTTTTTCTTTAACAGCAGATTTTTGTGCTACAATTTACAGTTCTTCCCCCTCTAACAACTTGAGTTAATTTCTACTCAGAAAAAAAAGGAGCAAAGGAGCCTGGGTAAAGCCATGGATTGAGATAGAACTGGGCAAGTAAAAGAGGGATGGCTAAGCAAGGCAGAACCTGTTGGTGGCTGTTTCCAGTGACCAAGGCATCGCTGGGTGCCGAGCATTCAGGCAGAGGCAGATGAAGAATTGGAGAGACCTGGAGACATGTTCCTCAATGGTGACAGTGGGGAGGGGCTCAGGAGTGGGCCTCCAAGACATAAAAGAAGAACCAAGATTTCCTCCGTGGTCCAGTGGTTAGGAGCCCGCCTGCCAATGCAGGGGACAGGAGTTTGATCCCTGATATGGGAAGACTCCACATGCCGCGGGGCAACTAAAGCCCATGTGCCATAGCAACTGAGCCCATGCCCTACCGCTATGGAAGCCCGAATAACTTAGAGCCCATGCTCCACAACAAGGGAAGCCACTGCCGTGAGAAGTCCATCTGCGACTGGAGAACGGCTCCCACTCGCCACAACTGGAGAGAACCCAAGCTCAACAATGGAGACCCAGTGCAGGCAAAATTAAATAAATAAAAATTTTTAGAAAAGAAGAAGAAACAGAGGCTGTGATGATTAATAAATGTCTCCTTCTGCCAGAGCTAGTTAATGTGCTCTAACACCATTCCAGTCCCATGAAAATGACATGCACATGCACATGTCTTCTTACAGGTAGAATAAAATACAGGTTATACCATTCAGAGTTACAGGTATTACTTTACATGTCTTATATATAATTCTAGGTAAATATTAATATATATGTAAGCTTTTTTACACTGTAATATACCCATCATGTTTAAGCCTTGGGTACGTAATCAGAAGGTAGAAAGTGGAAACTTTCCATTGGAAATGCAATACTCAAAGGCTCATTAGTCCTGAAGCTAAGGAAGCTTAAGCTCCTGAGCCCTAATAAGGCTATTATGATTGTTGATATAATCACTACCATTCTCTAAGTGTTCTAAGGTTTTGTTTTACATCATTCACATGCATGTAATCAAAAATATTAAATTTTTCTAGACCTGCAATGATCTCATAACAATTGACATTTCCTGGGTCACAATAAAAGCTTTAGCATGATTAAAAATATCTTGCTTCAACCATAGTATATTATTTAAATCCTGTAACGTCTGGGGATGAGATTACATACCAAGCAGGATGTTTTCTATTTCTGTTCAGTCACCCCTTCATTCAACCATTACTGTTTACTCGGTGCCAAGTGTTGTAAGTTTTTAAAACTTGTTTTCACATGTAATCGTTACATGGTTATACTCAAGGCTTAAATATAAGTCCACATTCAAATTTTTTCATTGTTTTCAAACATTTTTTAGGTCTTCATAATTACCACTTTTGGTTGCTGCATAATGTTCTATTTAAGAATATCTACTGCACTGTAACATTAAACTGTTCTTGGGCATTTAGATAATTCATTGGCAGTAGAAATAATGTTGTAATTGAACATTTTTCTACAGAAAATGCTCTTCTCTTTCTTTGGATTATTTCTTTATGTTGAATTCCTTCAATAAGTCTGGGGAATTGAACTTTTTTTGGACAGTTCTTACATTCCATACTTTCATCTGAAATTTAAGGATACACCAAAATTTTGCTAACACTTAAATATTATCACTATAAATGCCTGTTAGCAAATATAAAATAATGCCTCAGAACTTCCCTGGTGGTCTAGTGGTTTAGATTCTGCAGTTCCAATGCAGGGGACACAGGTTCAATCCTTGGGTTAGGAACAAGATCCCACATGCTGTGCGATGTGGCCAGAAGATTAAAAAATAAAAAAAGAAAGCCTCCTTTTTCTTTCAGCTTTGCCTTCCTCTGATAACTTGTGAGGTTAAACATTTTCTCGTACTTTTTAAAACACACTTACTACTCTAAATTTTGTACAATAGGGGTATGTGAAGAGCATCAGTCCAAAACAAAATATGGACAAAGCACACTGTGAGTGTTGAGTACTGAATTAGGTATACGCGGGAATATTTCTGTGAAGGTTATGATAGGGATCATACTGCGTGTACTATGACTTGGAAAGTCTGTCCAACTTTGGGTTCATATCCTTCCTCTCCCACTTACTAGGTGGAAAAATCTGGACCTTACATTCAATGTCTATGCAATTGTAATAACGATATAAAGCATCCAAGGCAGTAGAAAAGTCAAATAATTCAGAAATAGAAATTGCACCCCCAGTACATAACACAGTGCCTAGTAAGGAGTAGGCACCCAATAAATACCTCAATCAAGTCCCAATAACACAAGAAGTGCTCAATAAATGGCAAATTTTAAGATCTCCCTGATCTCCTGGAATTAATAACCAGGATGAGACAAAAAGACGTGATAAAATTGTAGTAAGTTCTTTATATTGGTATTTACATATGGGAGGCCTTCAGTGTAGAAATAGTACGTACAAGGAGAATGCAAAGGACTCTTGACAGGAGACATGGGACAAAAATAAACATTATGACTTAGTTTATCTGATTAAGGCAGGAGTGAATAAGCCAGAAACCTATAGAGAAAGTATGTCAGCTATTGCCATGGCTTGAGGAAGGGAGGAAATGGAAGTAAGTGCTAATGGGTATGGGGTTTCTTTGGGGGTGATAAAAATATTCTTAAAATTTGATACTGGTGATGGTTGTACTACTTTGTAAATATGCTAACCACCACTAAATTGTACACTTTAAAAGGTGAATTTTATGCTGTATGCATTTGTTTCATTGTTTAGTTGCTAAGTCATGTCCTACTCTTTTGTGATCCTACGGACTATAGCCCACCAGACTTCTCTGTCCATGGGATTTACCAAGCAAGAATACTGAAATGGGTAGCCATTTCCTTCTCCAGAGGATCTTCCTGACCCAGGGATTGAACCCAAATCTCTTGCATTGGCAGGCAGATTCTTTACCACTGAGCTACCAGGGAAGCCCAAAATAGGACCTATGTTATTTTCTGTGGTTCTTAATTTAGAATCCATGCCAATTAAGGAAATTCTGAAGCAAGATTAAATAGGAAATTCATTCAAAGTCTCCAATTTTCCATTTTTGCATGTAATTGAGCCCCAAATTCAGAAATTATGGGCTTGGTGGAATAAACTTTGGTACCAGTGGCCCCCTTCATCAAGAAGAAAATGTGAACATCTCTTGTTATCCTTTCCTATCCTAAATTAGCTATTAGTTTCCTTGAATTTAAATGGTATAAGAATTACTGTTTTCAATTATCCTGGGTCTGTTTAATGTTTAACAGTGTCTAAAAAGCTGTTGAGAGCATATTTATAACTAGCGAGCAGCAGATCACAAAGCCTAGTTATTACTCACAGGAGGGCTGATGATTCCCTGGGCAAAGACAGCAGAGATGTCTTTTAGGATCCCCTAACCAACCAGTCAAAAGGCAAAAGAAGGCAACTACAAGAGGAAACACCACCAGTTACATATTGACTGTCTCTTGTTTCTTCTGGTGCTTCCCTTTGAAATGTCTTAGATGATTTTTCTCTTGTTCTTCAAAATGCCTGAGTATTTCTACAGAATTTATTTATTTCAGTATGAAGTGGGCATATAGTGGGTACAGTATCTGTCATATTGTGATTTGTAATTAAAAAATACATATTTGATCTTTGTCCAGTTTTAAGCACAGAGTTCCTTAAGCCCTTGGAATTTACTATGTGGTAAGAGCAATAAAAGTGCTGTTTGCGTTTTGTTAGTGACTTTTGGACCACACCTAAGGATGGGATGGGGTTCCATGGAAGTTGAGGGGGGAGATCTTTGGTTGGGGGAAGGAGCCACAAGATTAAGAGGGGTTGGAGCTTTTAGTTTCACTCCCTGTCCTGTGAAGAGAGAGGGCTGGAGATTGAGTTCAAGAATCAATGACAAATGACTTAGTCAATCATGCTTATGAAAGCAAGCCTCTGTGCAAATCCAAAAGACGGGTTCAGGGAGCTTCCTAGTGAACACGTGGAGATTTGGGGAGGTAGCCTGCTCTGAAAGGGGCTTGGAAGCTCTGTGCCTCTTTCCCCTTATCTTGTCCTATATGTCTCTTCCATCTGGCTGTTCCTGAGTTCTATCCTTTTACAATAAACTGGAAATCTAATAAGAAAAAGGTTTCTCTGAGTTCTTCGAGCACATTTAGCAAATTAATTGAACCCAAGGAGATCATAGGAAGGATCATCCGGACTCATTGGCCACTCTCAGAAGTGTTGTGGGACTGAACCTTTAATCTGTAAAATCTGATGCTGTCTACCTGGAGACAGCATCAGAAAGGTATTGAGTTGAATTGCAGGATACCCAGCTGTTGTCGGAGCACTGCTCAGTGTCGGGGGAGGGGAACCCACAATTCAGAGAGGGGTGCAGGACCCTGAGGGTTGTATACACCAAACAACTACATGTAGCTTAATCTTACGTATAATCTGTATTAACCTATGTAAAATATAATTTTTCTGCTAAAAATTTCAAGAGAAATACATTTTTAAAATATATATTCCAAGCTTATAATAGACTGTATGAGCAATTATGCAGAACATAATTGTATGACTGCACACACAGTAACATACGTTACACACTGTATCAAACATCAGATTGCCGTGTGTTAAGCATCAGCTTATTCTAAAACTGCTCAGTAATAAATGAAAAATGTGATTTGGCCCCTTGCTGTGTGGTTTCTCTTGCCACACGCTCTCCAGCTGTTACCTGCTGGATCACACTCAGAATACCTGGCTAGACACTCTCAAAATTATCAATCAAACATGGAGGAATCAAAGGCTGGCTCATATTTCCTGCTTGAGCCAACAAGAAGCAAAAATCAGTCCTCTGCTATTTTGTCCTATTAGAAAGTTAAAAAAAGAAAACTTAAGGGAAGCAAACAAAAGCCTTCTGCTAAAACAACTGATGAAACCTACACAATAATTAATGACTTCAAATGTCAAATAGGCACCCTAGATTCTCCCCCCTTAACAGACTCAAACAGTAGTTCAATTGGAAAGTGCATATGTCAGAGGGGAATAAACACAACAAATACATTTGCACTGAATTGAATCTGAGAGCCGGTGGAGAGTCCAAAGTAATGAAGAAAACAAATCCACATTGCATTGTTTCCGTTTTATTGCAGGCCATGGGCCATTACAGTTTCTTTTACTGGAAGTTTCTTTCAACCCTTGCTACTTAACTTAACAAAAGAAAGCTTACCCTTGGGGAGTTCAAGATTTGGGAAAGAAGTTTAGTCTGCTCACATCATTGATCCCCTCCCCCACCTGTTCTCCTCACTTTTTATATCTTTAAACATTCCCAAGCTCAGTTCCTCCCATCTTAAGAAGATCAGAATACTCTGATAGCCAAGTGAGCGGGTAGATGATATTCTTAGAAATAGGTTTTCCAAAATCTGAACTATTCCCCAACAGTCCTTTCTCCTGGGAAACCTGGCATTTGAATGAATAGAGACTATCCTTTTCTTCCCTCTCCTGATCTTTCTCTTCCATCCCCTGTCCCACGCTCAAAAGAAGTGGCTGGGGAAAGAATCAAAGGAAGGAAAGTCCTCAGAGTTAAGAAAACCCTTCCAGTTTTCCTTCTGATGTGGCTGAGTTTGTGTAGTGGAAGAGAAAACAAAAACAAAAACAATAACAATACAAAACCCAAACAACACCCTGTCCTACTGAATCAAAGAAACCAGAATTTCAGAATTGCTCAGGTTACTCATTCTTGAATAGATTACTTGAGCCCTGTGGGCCTCAGGCTCCTGATCTATTAAATGGATGTGAAATATTTGCCGTTGCTGATTTACTGTGAGGAAAGTATCTGACAAATGGTAAGTGCTTAGGAAAAGCTGTCTGCCATCCTGCATGTGCTATGTGTGTGTGTACCAAAAGAGGTGGATGCATGCTTCTAGCCTCTGCATGGGAAGAATGCCACATGAATGTGCTGGGTGACCCCCCAAAGCAGTTACAGTCCACTTTAGGCACACTTTCCGAAAGGAGATACAAGATCTCGATTGAAAATCTCAGGAGATACCAGCTTATTCAGGGATTGCTTCCTAATACCTTGAGGGCTTCCTTTAAAACGGGACATCATAGAAATACTAGAGGATTTTTTAAGATGGACCAAATTCCTACTGTAGAGCAAACTGTATGCAATAGTGAAATAAACTTAGATCTAATTATGTATATAATAATGTATAATACATATTTTTCAATTATAATCAGCCTTTACTGATAAAAGATGGCAAAAATGAAATGAAATGAAAAACTATCAATACATAACAAGTGGATGATAGTAGAACAAAATGCTAATTAAAGTAGAACAGCATTCCCAGACAGATTTAATTTAGAGAACTCTGTGTATATGTGTGTGTGTGTGTGTGTGTGTGTGTGTGTGTGTCTACTCTCAGCGGTATCCAGCTCTGTGCATCCCCATAGACTGTAGCCCACCAGGCTCGTCTGTCCTCAGAATTTTCTAAGTAAGACTACTGGAATGGATTGCCATTTCTCCCTCCAGGGGATCTTCCCAACCCAGGGATCAAACCCAAGTCTATTGCATCTCCTGCACTGGCAGACAGATTCTTTAACAGAACTGTAGTTCAGTTCAGTTCAGTCTCTCAGTCGTGTCCGACTCTTTGAGAACTGTAGAGAACCTTAAAATTTCAAGTTTGAAGGCCCCTCAGCGAACATGCAGTCTAGCCAGAGAGCCAAAGCATGTTCTACCTTTTGGTGTACATGAGAATTAGAGTCACTTCCATTTTCTCGTTTCTCAGGTCACTTTTTGAAAGCGTCTTACTTAAATTGTTGTGCCTCTATCTATAAATAAAGATACATTTATGTAAATTTATATACATGCCCCTTCAATGCCCTTTTTCCTCTTACATTTTGTTTGACTTGCCCCAGCCATCCTCACTCACCCATATCAGCACTGCCCAGTAAAGTAACCCTTGTTAACAACTTCATATATGTCCATTTATGTTTCTCTAGGATGAGGTAACCCTATGAAAGACACACACATACATAGGGCTGTTTTTGTTTGTTTGTTTTACAGAAATGGAACCATCTTTACACAACCTCCAAGAATGGTTATTCAGATTCAGCCCAATCTTTATCTACATTCCACATCCAAAACTAGCAGCTTTATAATGTTTGGCCTACTACCAGAAAAATCAACTAACATGCTTTAAGGATATTTTCAAAAGTAAAGATGAAATAAATGGATTTTACAGAGCACTCTGTAGTTAACTTGGTGATTTGCAAGTAAAATTCAATTCTGATTTTAAAACCATTTTTAGTATTTAGAAAGCTTTTTTCTTTCTTTCTTTTTCTTTTTGGTGGCTGCTGTTTGAAGCACTGCTCATCTACAGTGGCAAACTTTCAGAAGTTTCTGGGTAAAAGTTTTGGCCAAGATGTGTGTATGTTCTAGGGGGACCAGGCACATATACAGACAGCAAAAGTCAAAGGAAAGAGTGGAGACAGAGTGTGTGAGTCACTCTGAAGGATGTTTGAGTCCCCAGGAAAAATGGGTCAGAGGTTTCACCTCACAGAAGCACACCAGTTGCCACTCATTAATGCCTCAGTCACCAAGGCTCTTATTTAGTTTATTTTTGACTTGGTGAGATAGGAAAAGATCTCAACAAAGCAAAGAGGCTTCAAGTCTCCGATTCCACAGCTTAGGGCCTTCTTTCAACTCTCTCAGGCTCCCAGTGCCCTTGAGATCTCATCCTCATTCCCCACTAAACTGCTTCAAAGAAAAAAACCTAAGGATTATATTAAAAATGAATAAGAGAGCTGAGGCATTATACCTGTCAGTATTGTTTACCTTTTAAAGAAACCAAAGCATTATTGCTTTTCAATTCCAACAATAGATTTATTGTCAAGGATAATAGAAACATAGTAAGAGGGCCTACAGAACCTTTCCAGTACCCCTGAATGCACACATAAGCCCCCTAAAAAGCTGACCCAGAGAACCCATTATAAAGAGCACAGGGCCGGTAGTGAAGGTCTGGTTTGGTTGCCACTCAGCCATGTACAAACATAGGAACTTAACCAGTCACTTCTCTTGTCTGGGCCCCAGTTTCCTCATTTGTAAAATAAAAGTTTTGAACTGACTTCAAAGGCACATCCAGCTCCAGCAAGCTGGGATTCTGTGATGACAGCGAGCCTTCGGAGTGGACCGTATGATCATCTGGATTTTGAAGACGCTGCATGCTTATCACTGTACCATGAAAGACTTCCAGGCAAATCCTGAGTGAAAACCTTCTACTCTGTTCTGGAATCTCCGCACCCCTCAGCTCCCCTTTATCCCTGAAGGTAGAGAGGAGAGCATGGCCCAAGGAAAAATTTAGCTCCAATTCCATATGTGTGTGTGTGTGTGTGTGTGTATATATACACACACACATATATATGTATAGATTGGTAGCTTGACTTCTCATAGAATTATTCCATTTGTTCTGCCTACAAAAATAAACTCTACACTAATGACAGGATTTTTTTTTTAACATGAAGAGCTAATCATGCCAACTCCTGCTCAAACACCTATCATAATTGTTTATCATCTACTGTAGCAAACACTGTTGATTGCCAACTCTGCAGTCATTTGTCCCCTTTCCCCTACTTTCTCTCAGGCCTGATTTTGCTCCACTATCCTCTATCTGGCCATATATTTCAGAAAAAGTGAGTCTGTCCCCCTCCAGGGGGAAAGTCAAGGTTAGTGTGAGCCAGTCATGGTGGTTGCATTCCCCTTGCCAGTGAATGGTTTAGGATTGGGCATGTCATGCAGTTTTGGCCACTGAGCCATGAGGATGAGTTGATGGGAGCTTCTTAAGAAAGCTTTTCCTCACTGATTAAAAAGATACAGATCAAGAAAGAAAGCAAACAAACAAACCTCTCCTTCTTTTCAGTCATCTTCTGCTCAGGAGAAGAGCAAGTCTGAGGATAAACCATCATACCAAGGATGGCAGAGCAGAAAGGTGGAAGGAACCTAGGTCCTTAATGATAGCGTTGAGCTACTGAATTCAGCCTTCTTGAAATATCCCTGCCTTTGAGCATATTATATATGCTGATGAATCTTCTTTAGAGTTTAACCCCTTTGTGTTAGGGATTTCTGCACCTTGCAGCTGAACACATACTAATACAACTACAGTGTAAAATTAACAGACACTCTCTTCCTCATGTTTTAACCATCTCATCTCCAACACCATACATGAGTTTCTAGCCACCTTAAACTTTGCCTAAAATACTGTCTCCCAAATTGTCCAACTTATTAATAATAAACGCCATTACTCGTCCTTCAAGTTCTAACAAAAGTACCTCCTACTTTTCAAAAACTTTGGCCGATCTCCTTGGGCAGACCCTGCTGTCCTGATTTTCCACAGCATTCTGACACGCCTCTACTCTGTCATGATCACTTGCATGCCCATCAACCACACTAGGCTGTGAACTTCTTGAAGACAGGGTCTCAAGGGCCCCTTTCTCTTGTACCACCATCCCCTGAGCATAGGCTAGATTCATGGGCACACAAGCAACATCTACTGAATGAATCTTAACACCTGACTTTATCACTTTAGGAATACTGCATACCCCTAATTTGGAAAGTTTAAATCTTTTTTATCTCAGTGTGGGCCTTGCCACACTGTGGCAACTTCTCCACCAGTTCCTAACTGAGACCTTCCCAGATGTGGAGAGGCAGCTTTGGAGTTAGTTATGTTTGACAGTCTGACCTTCAATCATGTTCTCTTCGTTAGAAGAAATGAACAAGGAAGAGAGAGGTGCCCAACTGCCTGTGGGCAGTGATCACCGTCCTGTTCTCTGGCTCAGTTCCAAGATGAAGAAATGCTAAGGCACTCTGGGCCCCTGGGCCATCCATCCTGAGACCATCAGTGAAGGCTTAGTTATGAAAGTGACAAAAACCCTCAAAACAGAAATATGAATCAAGGAGATTTCAGACCACAAATCCAAAATCTAAATCTATTCAGCCTGAGTCCTATTCTATGTTGAGAGGCTGCTCAGTCGCAATCAGACATCACCTTCTGTGACACTCTGCACTCTGCCACTCCTCCCTAGCCCCCGCCCTGCCCCCAACACATACCACGCACATGTGCAAACATCTGGAAAATCAGTTCAACTTTCTTCTGTAAGGATACGCTGCTTGTTCCAATAGCTCTGGTGGGTGACTCTGTAAAAGTCCACATCTGCCCAGATGTGAAACAAAAGACACACCCTGGGATGCAAATGATAAAGCCGTTAAGAACTGGAACCAAACAATTTCAGCAATGCCCTATTCAGGCCAAAGCACTCGTTTGAAAATGTAGTCACGTTGAGTGTGACAGGGGGTGAACAATTACACTAGGCCTGAGATGACTCATTTAAATAGCACAATTCAAATATCTTATTCATCTTGCAATATAATCAAACTCCTGAGGGGCTGCTAAACTCCTCACAGAAAAGAAAAAAAAGTGACAAAGGGGAAAAATGCAGAGACATCACAGGGCCTAACAGTTAGCAGAGGCTAACAGGAGTCAGGGTGAGCAGGTGCCACCAGCCATCACAGTGAGAAGTCCCCAGCAGACTTTACAGAGCAAACTTGCAAATTCCCATCTCCTCTTCCCAGCCTCATGTGTCCCACAGGCTGCTAACTCTGTCTCCCTGAAAAACACACAAACGCTGGGCTGAAGCTGCTCCATCATCAAAATGTACTGAGTACCGACTATTCGCTAGTTCTGGGGACCAAAAGACAGGACACAGTTTCTCCCCTGGGAGGAGCTCCTGCGATAACAGGGAAGAGAGACAAAACAGGGTGATGAGTGCTAGAACTGAGAGGTAGAAAAGATACTTCTGAGGAAACAGGGAATTCTACTTGAGACTGTAAGGCAAGCCTCACAGGACACATGTTTAAAGCATCTTAAAAGATGAATAGAATTCTCTAGATGAGTAAGGATGGATACCCTGGGCCCTATCAGGAACAAGGCAACGTTTCAAGTGGTAGGGTGCTGGGCATGTCTGTTGCAGGGGGCATTGAAAGCATAGAAGTGGGGGTGGGAGGTTTCAGCTTTTACATCTATGCCCAGCCTTGAGCTGCTTCTCCAGCCTGGACTAATAGGCTGGGCACGTCCCTCGGTGCAGCCTGCTGCCTCTCCTGGCCTTCCTGCCTGAATGTGTGCCCCGCCCTCCACCTTGATTCCCTCACCCTGTTCCCTTCTCTGCCTGGAACTTCATCTCTCTGTGAAGCCTCCCTGCATCCCAGGGCAGACCAAGATGCCTGCCCCTCAGCACTTCCATGTGGCTGCTTGGCCAGACTATGTCTCCACCCAACAAAGGTATAGACGTAGTCTCTGCCTTCAGGGAGCTTGGGCCTCAAAGCCCTAAGACACAAAGCAAAAGACACAAGCTGTGAGTGCAATTCCTGGTGTCCAGATGATCACTGTTAATGATAGAGGCTCCAGAGACCCAAAGGCCACAGCCTGAAGAGTTCCACTCCAGGCCATTCCTTCATCTCTTCTAACTCCAGGCCCCCTCGCTGCTTTGTCTCCATCCATGACCCCAATTTTGTTTCATCTCTTTAATCCTCCATGTAAGGACGGCTGTATTCTTTTCTTGCCACATGACCAGTTGTTTTGGGAGACCATACAATGGTAAAGGAGAGCACAGGCTTTGACTTCAGGCGGGATTGGCTGGAATTCCAGCTCTAGCAACATGATGACTTGCTGTGGAGACTTCAGAAGGTGTCATGGCCCTCATTGTTTCAAGACACAGTAAGAACTCAAAAAGCCACAGGTCTTGACTGGCCTTGGGTTATGCAATGCTACACCCATTTCCAAGCTTCAGAACTATTTTCCTGAGTTCCACCCCGTTTTCTTTCCCCCCTGTCCCTTAACCCTCAACAAGAGCAACAGATCCTACACAACTTCACAAGCTTCATGAAAGTGGGGCATTTCCGACGGGTCTGAAAGACAGGTATCATTTAGACCTGTATCTCTGGCAGGAAGAGAGGAGGCCAACTAGTGGGAAATGGTGAATAAAGATGGAGGGAGGAAAGCATGTATCTTGTTCCTGCAGGCGTCAGAGGGGCTGTCCGGCTGGACTGTGGGATCCACGCCAGAGATATTAGCGGTCAGGATGGGCAGAGTCTGGGACCGTCATCAGTGGTTAGGGGGAAGCCAAAGCATGGATGTGTGTGTGTTGAGGGCTTGGGAGTTTGAGCAGGTTGTAGAGTGACAGTATGCAGGATGCCCTCAGAAGGGAAGAGACCAAAGGCAGAGTCTGCTCTTTACGGCGGATCTTCTTGTCATGAGAAGCACCCTGGTCACAAATTCAGAAGTCCTGGGTTCCAAACTCTGCAATTGATGAGGCAGGTGACCTTGGGACTTGAGTTGATTCATCTGTAAATTGAGAGACTTAATTTTCATGTGGAGTCATCCAAGGTCAAATACCAGCCTGGCCACAACAAAACAGGAGCTCAGGTAAGATTCTGCATGTATTGGTCTCTTCATTTCCCTCATCTGTAAGATGACAAGAGCAAAAACCTCCCTTTGCGATGCTGCTGCAGAGACACCATGCCAACAGCCACGCCTGACACATGGTAGGAATTCTAATAGAAAAAGAAAAACTGTCACTGTCAAAAGTCCTTCAAGTTTAAAAAAAGACAGATTCACAGGCCTTTATATGACAGAAATGACCAGCAAAAAACAAACAAAAAAACTCTGGAACTCAACCCAGGGCTAGTCTGTGATACAATATGAATATTTCTTTCTGACCCATTTTTCAAAAAAAAAAAAAAAAAGACTGACTTCAGTACATACTGATCCTTTCCAGATACATGTTGTCTACAGAAAATGTAATTGTATTATCGGGAAGACAGTAAAGCAATTGTTAAAGTCCTGAAAGCAATAAAACTCAAGTAAACCTTTGATTTCTACCTCTGACTTTGCCTGCATTTCGAAGAACAAGAGCTATCAAACAGGGATGGGGGAACCACTTGTGCCCTTGTGTGACTTGTGGAGACCCTGGAAAGCCAACAGACCACAGAACGATAACCAAGCGTTGGCCAAAGTCAACCCAACCTCAGCTGTCCCGCAATTTTGTCTGAAACAGATGAATACGGACCCTTCTGGAATCCAGCAATAAAAACATATGACCTATTTGAAGACTCTGGCTAATGAGGTCCTTATTTAGTTCTTAAAAGAAATAATATGAGTGCTAGTCCTGTTCTACCCAATACACCTTGCACTGACCTGCTGTTAGGAAGACATTCACCACATTGCTCTGGGGTTTCTGCATGTCTATCTACCCGCAAGCCTGAATACCAGGGCATGTCTCCTCCCCCTTCTCTCCCCAGTGCCTCCTGTATGTCTGTCACCACACACCTACTATTCATTCAACCTCTGGAAACCAGGGCAGCTGGACACTAAGTGACACTCTTACAATTGCCCCTGCCTCCTAAAGAACTGAAGAGAAAGACGCCTGGAAGAAAGGGTGAAGGCGCATTCACATCCCATGCCAGTCTTTCCACCCTGGATGCCCATTCTCTCATCTTGGAGACTAGTCTCTTCTGGAAGGCATTCTCCACTGAGCCCCACTGGATTCTGTCTCTTGCCACTCTGCCCTTCTCAGCTCTTGGGAACTTGTGCATTAACAGGAATTGCTGCCTCTTTTCACTCTCAAGCACTCTGCCTCCTTGAGTAGCCTCTCTCTAGGCTCTGTCCTTTGGCTCTCCTGTCTGCTTGTCCACTCAGAAAGCTCCCCACTTCCTAAGCTCCCCTCTTCCAGCCCTCCTTTCCCACAAAAGATGTATCTCTGGGGGGACAGAGCAGGACCCAAATAGGAGATTCTCACCTGACTATTAATTGTAATCATTGACAGAGGTTAAAAATAATAACAGATGGCTATGTATGAACATAGTTTTTGGAAGAAAACAAATTTCAAGGAACTGTTGGAAATGTCTGCCTTAGGACCTCCCTGGTAGTCCAGTGGTTAAGACTCTGTGCTCCCAATAGAGGGGACATGGAGAATTCAGATCCCACATGCTGCATGGTGTGGTCTTAAAAAAAAAATGTCTGCCTTTGGGGAGTAGGACTGAGAGTTAGGTGAAAGAGATTTTCTTTTCCGTACTATGAATTTTCACTTTGGGCATGCAGGTTACTAAATTTTTAAAAAATGAAAAAATTCAGACTCTGCTCCCAGAAATGATTATTTAGTATATCTGAGAAGCCTCAGGACCTGTATTTTATTTAAAGCTCTGGGTGATTTTGACGCAAATACAGAGTTGGGACTAGGGGAAAGAAGTGTGAATATGAGTGTGTGTGTGTGGTTTGCGTAGGTGTGAGTGCATATGTGGTTGTGCATGGCAGTGGGGGCAGAATTCCACAGTTAAAAAAAAAAGAAGAAATAGTCCTCCTTCCCAGTATGCCTCATGTCGAAATCTCCCCCTGCCGTCCCCTCCCAGAAGTCAGATGTCCTTTCATATGTTTCAGCGGGGGCAGCTCTTTCTTCCTCATCCAGCCATGATGGACTCTCTCCTTTTCCTCACGGGCTTATGCACTCACCTCCTTTGGACCCTTCAGTGCTTTGTCACCTTAGGCTGAAATTCGGTCTCTCCTCCCAGGTGGAGGACTCTTTGGCAATGACTCTTCTCCCATGTGACACACTCCCAGGTTCCAGTCCATTCCTTTCCACAGCTGACATGCTGTGAAACCCCTGCAGAAGCAAGGGAGATGTTAACTTGGTCTCCACATCAGTGGGGAGCTGGGGGTGGAGGTTGGAAGGCAGGCTTATCTCTGCGGGAAGAAGGTTTTTTTAGTAGAGTCTGCAGACACTTGAGAGAGAGATTGTGTCCTGGTTCTAAAATCCTAGATAATACACTCCATCAACAGAGTAGACCCTTGCTTTTTTATTAAAACTGCACAAGAATAACCTTGCCACGCTATTGCCACTATTAATACTGTGCAGACCTTATCACATTACAAATTGTGTTATGAAAATTGAGTGCCAACACAGGGGAAAACTGATAGACTCAGGTACCTGCACTGTTGATAAGAGAGCTGACTTCCTTCAGACCTAAGCCAGCTCCCTCCTGGGCCTGTGAATAAACTGTGACCTCTTCAGGCCCAGCCCCCTCTGCAAATTTGCCCCCATCAGAAGCCCGACTGCCAAGTGTTCCCAGCTGACCCGAAGAACTGGCTCCGTCAGCATCAGGGCCAGCAATTGCACTCACAGCAACTGTCAGGCTTCTCAGCAGACAGGGACACAGTCCAATCCATACAGTTTGGGGCTCTTATGAGGACATCTCCCTACAGTTTCCACTTCAGTCTTCCAAACCATGCTTGTAAATAGGCCGTCGTCCTCACTTCTGTGATCCTGTCCTATTCTGTGTGAACTGGGAGTTCTTCGAAGCAAAGGCATGGAGCAGGGGCTGGGGCGGTGGTGATCTTCTTACTAGGTATGCCTAAAGGGCTCTCCACTAGGGTTTTAGCCCCTTTCTTGCCACCCTGAGTGTGCACACATAGCACTGTGCCAGTGCGGGGTTTGGGGGGAAAGTTTTCCATCTCCAGCTCCTTACCACTGTCGCTGTGTATATCTTCCATAGGAATGGGACCACCCAAGCCCAGCAACCCAGAGAAGGACTCAAGGGGTCACCTCCTTAAGGCTTCCCGTGCCCACCAAAACCAAACATGGGCTGAAATCAACAAGGAGCTGGTTTATAACTGTCTAAAATAACTTCTTATTCTTTCTAGGAAAACCCTACCCAACGACCCGAACTGATTTTCCTCATTTCCAATGCAAATAGCGCACACATAGACACACACACACACAGACACACACACAGACACACACACTGTGGCGTCTTTTTGTGAGGTAAATACTGGCGTCCAGAACATCCAAGTTCAGCACGACTTTTTAACTTTCCATCACCAGGCCTTATCTTTCCTGAAAACAGATGAAAAGGTCTGACGGGGGGAGGTGATCATAGAGATGAGACTGGCTTTTATTAAAAGAGTGTTTTCCCAGACCTTAACTAAACCTCATCCACTTTTGTCAGTCAGGGCCGACAGTTGAGAGCAATATTAGAGGAGGTAATTGCATGTATCAGTCAACAGCTTTTGTCCCGTGGCCGCTGAGAATTACAGTAAAACGGGCACAGGAAAACAGCATACTGGATTAAAGGCAAAAAAGATCTTTCTCCAGTTTCTCCCTACTCACCAGCTGTTATGTTCGGCTGCAGAGACAGAAGCAGCAATAATATCTGGGGGAAATCTAGCCTACCACAGTCTGGGTTTTTTTCCTCCTCCTGTTTTCCCTCTGCCTTGAAAGTGATTAATCGTTGACTTTAAAGAGAAACTTTTTCAAAAAGCATTCTGTCTTGCCATAGCAACGAAGCTATTCACCATATATGCATTTTTTTCTCCCAGTAAAGCATATGAACACGTATAAACCTGAACCTTCTACCATTTCTTAGGCAGACTATAAAACCACCACCTCAGAGCCTTTGATGTCACTTCGTAACAGGTCCCAGTAGTTGCTTAAGTCAACAGTTGGCAAGACACATACGCATTTTACATACAGTTGATTACAAATCACTCCAAGCCAAACTCAAGCTGATGCAGAGGTGGCATAGGGGGTCTGACATTTGCCCCAGATGAGCGGTGAGCTGGAGGAGAAGAGAGAAGAGATTGGCCTATCCCTGTAGCCCTGGCACAAATACCCACAAGATACGTGTCATTGTTGCCATGTTCCTGGGGCTTCAGACACCATAGACTGGCCCCCACCTCAATACTGAAGGAATGCCCTTTCTCTCCAGCATAAGAAAATGAGAAGACTGTCCAAAAAGCTTCCAGAGCCTAGATTTGAAAGAGAATAAGAGATGCTTCCTTAGGGATAAGTCGAGGGTCCCTTAGAGGGAAAGCTGGCTGCCCTGGAAAGAACAGAGACTATGTCCAGGGACAAAGGAGGGGCGAGAAAACTGTGGTCCTGAGGGATTTCCAAGTGAGAGAGTGAAACAAGGTGCAGAGGTGAGTTTGGCCGGCTCTCCTGTGACTCTGACAGATGTCAGCTGGGACATCGATGCGGTGGGCCAGAATAGAGATATTGTTATTCATGAATTTGAGCCTTGAATACTTGAAATCCTACGGTATATCAGGGTAGCCAAGGCTGAATTCATGATGCAACAGGGAGCAGTTATCATTTCCATTTTACAGTTCAAGAAACTGAGGTTTACAGAGGTAAGGCAACTCAACCAGGTTAACACGGCCAATGAGTGCTGGAGGCAGTATTCCAACTCAGCAGTCTTGTTCCTGCCACTACAACAATCTCACCTCTGGGCGGTGCATGTCCAGTACCACTTGACTGTGGCCACCAGGGAGCTACGGGAGAGATCTGTCATAGTTTCCTGGGCATCAGATTTACTCAAACATTGGTTGGTGTCACCCTACACCAGAAGTAGGGTGGAATAGGGTTAAGTAATTGCATTGATTAGTATGTTAAAACACACTTTTTCATGTTAAAGTCAATGATTATATTGGAGAGCCAGAGGCCATATTCCTATTTTTGAAAAGACTGAATAGGTAATGAATCAATATGATTCAGAATTTCAACACTACAATATGGCATAAAGTGGAAAGATTTTTTCTCACTTAACCTCCAAGCCTCAATGCCTAATTCCCTTTTCATTACGCAAATTATTGTCTATTTCGTGCAAAGTCAGACATGACTTAGTGACTGAACAACAATAATATATACGTATATAGTTTTTTTTTTTCCTTTTTTAGACACAAATAGTAGCCCACTAGAAGCGCTTTTCTACACTTTGCTCCCTCCCATTTAACAAGAAATCTTGGAGTTCACATCTGTAAATAAAGTCCTCCATCTTTTTTTTACTGCTATTAATATTTCATGAAATTGATGCATTATTATTTATTTAACCAATCCTATTACTGGACTTTCAGGATGTTCTGAAAACTGTACTACTATAAACAATATCTCAGTGAGCAATCTTTTACATGGATCATTTCAGACATCTGAGAATATATATGTGGGTTTCACTGCTACAAATGGAATTGCTCAGTCAATGAAATTGCATTTCATTTTAATAGATATAAACAAATCTATCTCTAGAAGTCTTATCAATTGGCAGAGAATGATCTCTCAATGTTATCAAACTCTTTTTGTTTGCCATTATGATAGGTGAGAAATGAAATTTCACTGTCATTGCAATTTACATTTCTCTTCCTATGAGCATGGCTAAATAGCTTTTTGTGTACTTAAGGTATTGCATTTCTATCTTCTGCAAACTATCCTTTGCTCACTCTTTTTGTAGGGCTTGGGATTTTTTTTTTTTTTTTTTTTACTGATTTGTAGAGTATGGAAACTATACTTTTGTCTGAGACCTGAGTTGCACAGTTTCTCCATGCTGGACAATCTGCCTTCTCTTGTCAGTGTCCACTGAGAAGCCTAGCCCACAATGGTGACACCAGCACCAGCAGCCTAACCATCGCCATGGTGACCCAACTGTACCTGCATGCATGCGTGCATGCGTACGTGTATGCATGCGTGCATGCTCAATTGTTCAGTCGTGTCAGACTCTTTGCAACCCACAGACTGTGGCCCTCCAGGGTATTCTCTCTGTGAGATTATCCCTGTGGGAAATACTGGAGTGGGTTGCCATTTCCTTCTCAAAAGGATCTTCCTAAACCACATCCCCAGTGGCTCCTATATTGGCAGGTGGATTCTTTGCCACTGAGCCACCTGGAAAGCTCCACCCATACATGAACTCTCATGAAACCTACTCGCTGCCTGGCCAAGCTTCCTTCCACAGCCTGGGTTCATCCCCTACAATCTGCTCTCCTCCAAAAGGCAACTAAGTTACCCCAATCTAGCTAGTCTATCTTCAGGCTCCCCTGAGGAGATAAAGCGGTGAGGAGAAAAATGAGAACTGGTGCATATTTTCAACACTAAACCCCAACCCAGGGTCATACAAACCACTATTTTTCATCCACTGAGCACTCCCAATGTCATGTAGAGGGGCTTGGTAATAATCACTATCATGTATCAAACATTTACTATGTGCCAAGCCTCAGCCAAAGTACTTTACATATATTAATTCACTTATCCCCAAAATATTTCATGAATTGTCATCAACCTATTCTACAGATGACAACACAAGTGATGAAAATGTTAAATGATTTGCAAAGGGAAGTAAGGCTGGTATGAAGCCAGGATTGAAAGCCAAGCATTCTGGACTATATGTCAAGCTAAATATGCTCTGACTGTAAACTTCATCAGGAACTCTGGCTACCACTCAAGTTACAGATGTCACATGAACATACACACAAATACACACACTGTATTTAGAGAAATAAAGAGAAATTTATATATAGAGAAATTTCATGAATATTTTATGATATTGAGGGAAACATATCCTATACCAACATGATATGGTTGGTGGTCTTATGGCATTTAAATAAACTATGATACTGCAAATTTAAAATGCCTTGGTCTTTACCTTGCCTAGTTTTAACTGAAAGCCAAATTAGTTGCATGTAAGTCTGTGGAATGATCCATTACTTTCAAAGAATAAAGGAAATACTATCTAGGAAAAGATGGCCAGAGAACTGTAACATGGGATGGTCCCATGGATGTATTTGGAAGCAACACTTTGTTACTTAAACTTACACCACTCTCATATCCCCAGCAGAAATGCATCCCAACCATCAGCATATACATATGACAAATATTACAACAAAGAGTGATTTAGGGACACTTATTTGTGTCTTATAGCCTAGGTCTATAGTTAAACATCCTCAATTCAAACTTTATCGAAGTAAAGCCTGATGCTGTAAAGAGCAATATTGCATAGGAACCTAGAATGTTAGTTAGGTCCATGAATCAAGGCAAATTGGAAGTAGTCAAACAGGAGTTGACAAGAGTGAATGTTGACATTTTAGGAATCAGCGAACTAAAATGGACTAGAATGGGTGAATTTAACTCAGATGATGATTATATCTACTACTGTGGGCAAGAATCCCTTAGAATGAATAGAGTCACCATCATAGTCAACAAAAGAGTCCAAAATGCAGTACTTGGATGCAATCTCAAAAATGATGGAATGAACTCTGTTCCTTTCCAAGGCCAACCATTCAATATGACGGTAATCCAACTCTATGCCCTGACCAATAATGCTGAAGAAGCTGAAGTTGAACAGTTCTAGGAAGACCTACAAGACCTTTAAGAACTAACTCCCCAGAAAGATGTTCTTTTCATTATAGGGGACAGGAATGCAAAAGCAGGAAGTCAAGAAACACCTGAAGTAACAGGCAAATTTGGCCTTGGAGTACAGAATGAAGTAGGGCAAAGGCTAATAGGGTTTTGCAAAGAAAACACACTGGTCATAACAAACACCCTCTTCCAACAACACAAGAGAAGACTACACATAGACATCATCAGATGGTCAACACTGAAATCAGATTGATTATATTCTTTGCAGCCAAAGATGGAGAAGCTCTATACAGTCAGCAAAAACAAGACCGGGAGCTGACTGTGGCTCAGATCATGAACTCCTTATTGCCAAATTCAGACTTAAATTGAAAAAGTAGGAAAAACCACTAGACCATTCAGGTATGACCTAAATTAAATCCCTTATGATTATACAGTGGAAGTGAGAAATAGATTTAAGGGACTAGATCTGATAGAGTGCCTGATGAACTATAAATGGAGGTTCGTGACATTGTACAGAATACAGGGATCAAGACCATCCCCAAGAAAGGAAATGTGAAAAAGGAAAATGGCTGTCTGAAGAGGCCTTCCAAATTGCTGTGAAAAGAAGGGAAGTGAAAAGCAAAGGAGAAAAGGAAAGATATAAGCATCTGAATGCAGAGTTCCAAAGAATAGCAAGAAGAGATAAGAAAGCCTTCTTCAGTGATCAATGCAAAGAAATAGAGGAAAAGAACAGAATGGGAAAGACTAGAGATCTCTTTAAGAAAATTAGAGATACCAAGGGAACATTTCATGCAAAGATGGGCTCAATAAAGAACAGAAATGTTATGGACCTAACAGAAGCAGAAGATATTAAGAAGAGGTGGCTAGAATACACAGAAGAGCTGTACAACAAAGATCTTCACAACCCAGATAATCACGATGGTGCAGTCACTCAGCTAGAGCCAGATGTCCTGCAATGTGAAGTCAAGTGGGCCTTAGGAAGCATCATTACAAACAAAGCTAGTGGAGGTGATGGAATTCCAGTTGAGCTATTTCAAATCCTAAATGATGATGCTGTGAAAGTGCTATACTCTATATGGCAGCAAATTTGGAAAACTCAGCAGTGGCCACAGAACTGGAAAAGGTCAGTTTTCATTCCAATCCCTAAGAAAGGGAATGTGAAAGAATGCTCAGCTATCACACAGTTGCACTCATCTCACACTCTAGCAAAGTACAGTTCAAAATTCTCCAAGCCAGGCTTTAACAATACATGAACCATGAACTTCCAGATGTTCCAGCTGGTTTTAGAAAAGGCAGAGGAACCAGAGATCACATTGCTAACATCTTCTGGATCATCAAAAAAACAAGAGAGTTCCAGAAAAACATATATTTCTGCTTTATTGACTATGCCAAAACCTTTCACTGTGTGGATCACAATAAACTGTGGAAAATTCTGAAAGAGATGGGAATACCACACCACCTGACCTGCCTCTCGAGAAATCTGTATGCAGGTCAGGAAGCAACAGTTAGAACTGGACATGGAACAACAGATTGGTTCCGAGTAGGAAAAGGAGTACGTCAAGGCTGTATATTGTCACCCTGCTTATTTAACTTCTATGCAGAGTACATCATGAGAAACGCTGGGCTGGATGAAGCACAAGCTAGAATCAAGATTGCTGGGAGAAATATCAACAACCTCAGATATGCAGATGACATGACCCTCCTGGCAGAAAATGAAGAAGAACTAAAGAGCCCCTTGATGAAAGTGAAAGAGGAGAGTGAAAAAGTTGGCTTAAAGCTCACATTTAGAAAACTAAGATCATGGCATCTGGTCCCATCACTTCATGGCAAATAGATGGGAAAACAGTGAAAAAAGTGGCAGACTTATTTCTGAAGGCTCCAAAATCACTGCAGATGGTGATTTAAGCCATGAAATTAAAAGATGCTTACTCCTTGGCAGGAAAGTTATGACCAACCCAGAGAGCATATTAAAAAGCAGAGACATTCCTTGCCAACACAGATCCATCTAGTCAAGGCTATGGTTTTTCCAGTAGTCATGTATGGATGTGAGAGTTGGACTATAAAGAAAGCTGAGCACCGAACAATTGATGCTTTTAAACTGTGGTACTGGATAAGACTTTTGAGAGTCCCTTGGACTGCAAGGAGATCCAACCAGTCCATCCTAAAGGAGATCAGTCCTGAGTGTTCATTGGAAGGACTGATGCTGAAGCTGAAACTCCAATACTATGACCACCTGATATGAAGAGCTGACTCATTATAAAAGACCCTGATGCTGAGAAAGATTGAAGGCAGGAGGAGAAAGGGACGACAGAGGATGAGATGGCTGGATGGCATCACGGACTCAATGGAGATGAGTTTGGGTAAACTCTGGGAGTTGGTGACAGACAGGGAGACCTGGCATGCTGCAGTCCATGGGGTGGCAAAGAGTCGGACATGACTGAGAGACTGAACTGAACTGAACTGAACTGACTGAATTCAAACCCACCTCTCAAAGCCAAATATGCTGAGCTAGACACCAGAATCACTGATTCAGCCATGTCTCCGCCAGGCCAGATGAGTCAGGCTTGGGTCTGCTCTCCACTCCCTTCTTATTCCCTGCTGCTGTTGCTGCTGCTACTAAGTCGCTTCAGTCGTGTCCAACTCTGTGCGACCCTTAGACAGCAGCCCACCAGGCTCCCCCGTCCCTGGGATTCTCAAGGCAAGAACACTGGAGTGGGTTGCCATTTCCTTCTCCAATGCATGAAAGTGAAAAGTGAAAGTGAAGTCGCTCAGTCTTGTCTGACTCTTAGCAACCCCATGGACTGCAGCCTACCAGGCTCCTCCATCCATGGGATTTTCCAGGCAAGAGTACTGGAGTGGGGTGCCAATGCCTTCTCCGTCTTATTCCCTAGATGACTACAAAGGAAAAAATGATCAGGCTGCATCTTCATCACATCAATGCAAACCAAAACAGCTGTGACTAAAGGGTTTGAAAACCCGAGACCATCGTGACCGGGTGATTCTTTGCAAGAACTGGCAAAACAGAACCTCCTTGCACTAGCTTTGCAAGGGATTCCAGCCAGCATCTATTTTTAAAAACAAAGTCAGATTTTGACTACTCTGTAATAATCCAGATGGTGATCTAATTCGATTTTTAGTTCCTTCTACCCAATATTCCATTTTGATCAGTTGACTGTTAATTCATCCCTTGGTACCTAATGCATTGTGGTGACTTGAATGGGAAGGAAGTCCAAAAGGGAGGGGATATATGTATATGTATGGCTGATTCATTTTCCTGTACAGCAGAAAGTAATCCAACGTTGTAAAGCAACTTTATTCCAATAAACATTAGTTTTAAAAAATTCATCCCTTGGACTGAAGGACATTCCATTCATTTATCACTGCAAAAACTTATTCCGAGTCCCTCTTGTTCTATGGACACTAGAGATCAAAAAGACTGAAAAAGAAAGAGTTCCTATCTCTAAGGAGCTATGGTCTATTAAGATATAGGAATTTTTAAAAAAACTTTTTATTTTTTAATAAAGCTCTTTATTTTGTATCAGGATATAGCTGATTAACAACACTATAATAGTTTCAGGTAGACAGAAAGGGACTCAGTCACATGTATACATGGATCTATCCTTCCCCAAAGTCCCCTCCCATCCAGGCTGCCACATAGCAATGAGCAGAGTTCCCTATGCTATACAGTAGGATCCTATTGGTTATCCATTTTAAATACAGCAGTGTGTACATGTCAATCCTGAATGCTCTGTCTCTACCTCTACCCCTAACCCTGTTCCTCCTCCCTGGTGACTGTAAGTTCAAAAACCCAAGAAGTTTTAAGGGCAATTGCCATGTTATGAAACTTCAGCTTGGTGAAAGTTAAGCACAAGTGCACAGCCCAGTCCTCAGAGGGCAAGACGGCAAAGGACACCAGAGGCAGGTGACACCTGGGTCACCTGGTAGAGCTAAGGCACCCCAGGTCCAGACGGAGTGCACAGCACAGAGGCATTGTGAGCAGCCGCCTGCAGACGAGAAAGCAACGCCCACATGAGAAGACACAGAGGTGAAGAACGGCTGTCATTTGCAGAGCGAAGGCTGAGAGAGAAGACGCTCTCAACTGGAGCATGGGGACTCTGCCAAATGTGCCTTTGATCCTGATGGTGGAGAGGACACAGAAATATACTAAGTGGGTGCGTGCTATGACCAACTCTGGGCTTTAGAGGGGGTCTATCTGATAATAGAGCTGAAGTAGGCAAAATTAATATGGAGAAGGCAATGGCACCCCACTCCAGTACTCTTGCCTGGAAAATTCCATGGACGGAGGAGCCTGGTGGGCTGCAGTCCATGCAAAATTAATAAACAGGTGACATTTGACTATTTCCCTCTGGTCTCTCTCTTTTCACAGTCTTCTCCTTGCCATCTCCTCCCTGACTTCTTCCTCAGCCAGACGGCTCAGGGGGTTAAGCATTCATGATAGAGTGCAAAGGACTGATAAGATTTAATCAGTTGGCGTTTTGATAACAGACAAGCAAAGAAATGACTCTGGATGTAGAATTTGGAAGAATCAAATTAAGTTGGTGGAATAGATATCTGAGTGGGAGACACCTCATTAGAATTTTCCAAATCACACTAAATGACATCCACTGCTGGTCTCATTAGCACAAGATCACACACCCACACACCTGCAGAATCACTTATAGGTAAGATTATTCAATGCAGCAATATTTATCATACCATGAGACTGAAAATAACCTAAATATTTATCAGTGTGGGGCTGTTTAAGTCAATGATGGCATATTATAAAATGAAATACCATAAAGCTATTTTTCAAAGCCTGGGAAAACACATTATAAACTAAGTTAAAAAGGATACAGTAGTAAGTGGAAAATACAGAACAGGGACTATACTATACTACCATTTTGAAACAAATGATACGGGGAGCAGGGGGAAGGGAAATATGTATGTATTTGTTAGGACAGTCATAAAAGAACTCTGGAGAGAGACCCAAGAGAACAATAATATTTGGTTTCCAGTGGGAGAGGGAAAATGGGTGGCTGGGAGAAGCAGGCTTCAGTCTATGTAAAGGTAGTCCCTGTCCTTGACTAGCTCACAGCCAACACAGGCGAACACTCCTACCATGGGCAAGAGCTCATTACAGCTACCTTACAGGCTATAGCACCTAGGCAAGGAAGGGGTTAAAGGCTTGGTCTCGGGTCAGAGAAGACAGGACTTAGATGTTATTCCTCCGACAACAGCCCACATATCCGTGGACCCAATATGGTTCTTCAGGCCCCTGTTGCGCAGGCTGTATTTAACTCATGATCCAGCACCCAGGGGGCTCTTCCCCTTGCTTTACACACTGAGGAACTGAGGTGGCAACTGAGGAACTGAGGTGCAGCAGGTGAAGGGATTTGCCTCAAGCTTCCAGGTAGCGTTAGTGGTAAGGAACCCACCTGCCAATGCAGGAAACATAACAGACGCGAGTTGGATCCCTGGGTTGGGAAGATCCCTTGGAGGAGGGGATGGCAACCCACTCCAGTATTCTTGCCTGGAGAATCCCAAGAACAGAGGAGCCTGGCGGGCCACAGTCTATAGGATCGCAAAGAGTCAGACGTGACTGAGCGACATAGCAAGCAAGCACACAAGTGGATGGCAGTGCCCCAAGTCTGAACTCACCACGGTGTCCCTCCCACTGGCATAAACCCGGTCACTTCAGCAGTGCTCAGGACTGGCTGTGGAGATGCCACTGAGCCAGCCCTCTTTGCAAGCCCTGAACAAGCCGTGTGCTCAAGAACCATTTAGATGCTGCCTCCTCCCTTCTCAGCTGAGGCAAAACCCAGCAAACACCTGAGGATGTGTTCAGCAGTCACTGAGTCCACTTGGTCCTGGCCACCTCCTCAGACCAGGATCCCCATCTTTGAACTTTCAGTCTGGTTCTCATGCAGAACAGTGTGGGCCTTCTGTGGAGTTAACCAACTGAAATCTCAACATTTAGTTATTAATGTCCTTGAAACAAAACAAAGGTCCATCCACCCATCACCAGTGAGCGCACTTCAGCCTTTAATTTCTCTGTAGCAACAGATCGGTTTGTTCTCATTTGCAAATCCCCACTCCCCTGCCTGCAGCAGTGAGCCAGGTCTGCAGTACTTACAGGGCTTTTAGAAATAGAACAGGGCTTAGCCCAAGGCAGCTAAATTCCTCAGGGATTTCAGAGCCCTGACTTGCTAACACTTCTTTAGTTTTTCCGATGAACTGCTCTTCCCATCCAGGACCTTTCATTTGCTCCCGCAACTCCACACAGTTAACTGTTCGGCTCCCCTCTGCCCTCCTCATCAGCCTCTTTATTCTTCCTGCTCCTTCCTCCGCACTTCCTAGCCACGGCCTGGTCCTAAAAATAGCTTCCCCCTTGATCCTGCCTGCTCTTTCATCTGTGGTGTTATTCCTTTTTCCCTATCGCTTCTAGGTGCCTTTGGAATAAGAGAGAAAAAAAAATCGCATTCAGCAAATTTAATAATAAAATAGTGATGATGTACAGTAAGTAAAAAAAGTGGCAAATATTTATTGAGCACTTACTTTGTACCCAGGACCAAGCTAAATACCTAGGATGCGTGACCTCTGAATAAACACTTTTTCTGTTTTGCAAGCTATTTTTGTCTCAAATAATAAGTGGTCTGTGGAAACACAGGCTATGGTTGATTTCTTTGCAGCCCACCCTCTAAGATGACAATAATGGATTGTTACCATTTGACCACTTTCAAGCAGACTTTAACTGTGTGACAGTTACAATCAAGAACCACCTCTCTGCCAACACTCCAGGCTTCCCAATTCAGGGGGCACAGGTTCCATACCTGGTCAGGGAATTAGGATCCTACATATCGCATGGCCAAAAAATAAAATGAAGAACCAACTCTGGCTATAGGATGCTACACTGTAGCCAGAAATGGGTGGATGAATAACCACCTTCCCTCCTACCTCGGGGTACCATGGAACAATACTGTCTCCGTTTTATTGTTAGGCTACCAAACTCAAATGTCAGCATCTCTCACCACCACCAAATCCCTCCTGCTTGAAATGCTACCTTCACTTGAAGCTATAAAACATGACAACCAAATAGCCACAGGATTAAAAGTTTGGAAGAGAAATACGTGTGAAAGTTACTTTTGACAATCTCTCCCTTCAACCTTGGGATGGGCACCTTTTTTTTTCTTTTTGGCCACATCGAAAGACTTAAGGGATCTTCCTTCCCTGACCAGAGGTTGAACGTGGGGCCTTGGCAATGAGAACACCAAGTCCTAATCACTGGACTGCCAGGGAATTCCCTGGGATGGGCACTTTATATAACATCTTCATTATAAGGAGATTCCACTAGAACTAAAGATCTAAACAACTCATGGAGCTTGTGATACTACATATCCTATGCACCTTTTTGTCTTTTTTTAATGGCTAAGTTTCTAAATACTTGTTTTATTTATTCTATTATTAGTATATCATCCGAAACTGGTCTCCCTTCCTCAAATCTTTCTCTCCTCTAATCAATCTGCCTTCTACAGGTTGCTATAGTGGTATATATAATAAAAATCTTTGAGTAAAGTTGTCAAACAGATAATCACTGTCTATTTTGCCCACTGATACATCCCAAAACTAATAGGCACTCAATAAACATATTTTTAACAAACAAATGCATTAATTTAAGATCAAAACATGTTAAAACAGGAAGCTTACTGTTGCCTACCAATCTACATTATTTTGGTTTGGGTTTTTTAATTTGGTTGTTTGTTTTAATAATTCTTCCCCTGTGCTGACGGGAATGAGACAAATTAAGTATCCTCATATCTTTGACAAAAGAGAATTTAATAACATAGCTTTTAAGAGATTTCATATCCTTTTTCTCCTATGGATTGACTCATAAGAACAAGGGGAAGTTCATATAAAAAATGTTTCCAAAATTTGAAAATGTTTAAAGTTTAGCGATAATAAAATGTTAAGCAAATGGTGATGTAACCACTCATGAAACAGTATGTAGTTATCAAAAATGATTATTAAATTTATGTAACATAATAGGGCAAAAGTAACAAACCATGCACTGTGATAATACCTATATAAAATACACAGAGACTCATGCAGAAAGTGCTACCAAGGGGAACTAAATTTAAACTCTGTCTGCCCAGTTCACAGATCGCATTAATTTCAGTTCAGTTCAGTTCAGTCGCTCAGTTGTGTCCAACTCTTTGCGACCCCATGAATCGCAGCACGCCAGGCCTCCCTGTCCATCACCAACTACTGGAGTTCACTCAGACTCATGTCCATCGAGTCAGTGATGCCATCCAGCCATCTCATCCTCTGCCATCCCCTTCTCCTCCTGCCCCCAATCCCTCCCAGCATCAGAGTCTTTTCCAATGAGTCAACTCTTCGCATGAGGTGGCCAAAGTACTGGAGTTTCAGCTTTAGCATCATTCCTTCCAAAGAAATCCCAGGGCTGATCTCCTTCAGAATGGACTGGTTGGATCTCCTTGCAGTCCAAGGGACTCTCAAGAGTCTTCTCCAACACCACAGTTCAAAAGCATCAATTGCTCAGCACTCAGCTTTCTTCACAGTCAACTCTCACATCCATACATGACTACTGGAAAAACCATAGCCTTGACTAGACAGACCTTAGCCGGCAAAGTAATGTCTCTGCTTTTCAATTTGCTATCTAGGTTGGTCATAACTTTTCTTCCAAGGAGTAAGTGTCTTTTAATGTCATGGCTGCAGTCACCATCTGCAATGATTTTGGAGCCCCCCCAAAATAAAGTCTGACACTGTTTCCACTGTTTCCCCATCTATATCCCATGAAGTGATGGGACCAGATGCCATGATCTTTGTTTTCTGAATGTTGAGCTTTAAGCCAACTTTTTCACTCTCCACTTTTACTTTCATCAAGAGGCTTTTTAGTTCCTCTTCACTTTCTGCCATAAGGGTGGTGTCATCTGCATATCTGAGGTTATTGATATTTCTCCCGGCAATCTTGATTCCAGCTTGTGCTTCCTCCAGCCCAGTGTTTCTCATGCTGTACTCTGCATATAAGATAAATAAGCAGGGTGACAATATACAGCCTTGACGTACTCCTTTTCCTATTTGGAACCAGTCTGTTGTTCCATGTCCAGTTCTAACTGTTGCTTCCTGACCTGCATATAGGTTTCTCAAGAGGCAGGTCAGGTGGTCTGGCATTAATTTAGGTGGGTTCATTTCTGTGGTCCAATTTCCTCACATTAACTATAAAGTGATAATAATAATAATAACAATAATTAAATCACTGACTTCTTAGGAGTGTACGAGGGAAATGAGTGCTATGACTGAAGAGGGTAAGCACTCAGCAAATGTGCTGACTCCAGTGTAACTATAAGGGTGATGAAACTATGGAGTTTTGTCTTCATCTCCAAAATCCTCGTGCATGCGTGCATGCTTAGTCACGTCTGACTCTTTTGTGACCCCCATGGACTATAGCCCACCAGGGTCCTCTGTCCATGACATTTCCCAGGCAAGAATACTGGAGTGGATTGCCATTTCCTCCTCCAGGGGATCTTCCCGACCCAGGAGTCAAACCCAGGGTGGGCATTGTAGGCAGAATTCCTAAATCCTCAGTGATGGGCTAATGGTACATAAGTCATGATGTGCTCTCATCTTTCTCCCCCTCCTCTGGGAGAAATGCCTGGGGCGGGGTCACTTCCACCCATGGTGCTCCTGTTTCCTTCCTTCTAGGACCTCCTGTGATGCTTCCTGCTGGACATTACTGCTGGACAGTGCTTTCATGTGGCCTGGAGTTCATCATTACTGTTTTGTGAACATACTGATCCTTGAATTACCCTACATGGCTCTCAGGTAAGGGGCACATGGGATCCTTCTTCAAGGCCCTTCATCAGTTCAGTTCAGTTCAGTCGCTCAGTCGTGTCCGACTCTTTGCAACCCTGTGGACTACAGCACGCCAGGCCTTCCTGTCCGTCACCAACTCCCAGAGCTTATCCAAACTCATGTCCATTGAGTTGGTGATGCCATCCAACCATCTCATCCTCTGTTGTCCCCTTCTCCTCCTGCCTTCAATCTTTCCCAGCATCAGGGTCTTTTTAAACAATCAGTTCTTTGCATCAGGTGACCAAAGGATTGGAGTTTCAGCTTCAACATCAGTCCTTCCAATGAACACCCAGGACTCATCTCCTTTAGGATGAACTGATTGGATCTCCTTGCAGTCCAAGGGACACTCAAGAGTCTTCACCAACACCACAGTTTAAAAGCATCAGTTCTTCAGTGCTCAGCTTTCTTTATAGTCCAACTCTCACATCCATACATGACTACTGAAAAAACCATAGCCTTGACTAGAGGGAGCTTTGTTGGCAAAGGAATGTCTCTGCTTTCTAATATGCTATCTAGGTTGGTCATAACTTTCCTGCCAAGGAGTAAGCATCCAACCAAAGGCATCACCACAAATTATTTTGATTTTTAAAACACATTTATTTGGTGATAGATAGAAGATAGATAGAAGAAGATGTTACGTAAAGTGAAAGTGAAGTCGCTCAGTCATGTCCAACTCTTTGCAACCCCATGGATTGCAGCCTAAGAGGCTCCTCTGTCCATAGGATTTTCCAGGTAAGAATACAGGAGTGGGTTTTGTCCATAATTAATCAACATTAGCTCTTTTTTGTCCATTTCTTCCTCAATCATATTTTATTTCTATAGTCACGTGCATGCTAAAGAAACAAATCCTGGTTTTCCTTGGCTTTTTATTCCACATCAACTTAATTTTACAACTCAGCAGAGCTTGCAGATTAACTAATTCTGTATCTTTCCTATACAGAAATAAATGCAATAATTGAGGTCAGTGATAATTAATTCCTGGGGCAGGGGAGGGATGGTGTACTAGGTACAATGCCAGAATGCCAGAGGATAGGCCATTTAAGACTTCTGTGAAAGAATGCTTTGGAAGGCAGGAAATGTTTCAAATTCAATACAAATGATGCTCCCAATCCGAAGGTAAGTGGTTCTACTCAAAGTTTTTTGTACCCACTATTTCCCTGGAATAGGAGCCCTGCCAGCAAATACATTTAATTGCACCAGTTCTTTTTGTATTTTTCACAATTAGCTTATCTCCAATTATATAAACATGTGGTACACAATGACCTTCTTCAGTTATGGAGCTATTGCTAGAAAATAAAGGTTACTTTAACTTTGAGAGTTGGTTTGAGGACAAACCAGATTAAACTTATGTGGATATATAAAATAATAGACTAATGCTATTGTCTGTTTCCCTTAGATTATTTTATTAGAAGGAACATACTAATTACAATAAAAGCAAACTTGGACTCTGTGGATTTCTAAAGAAAATTCCTTTGTAGCATCACGACAGGATTTCCCACCACTTTTCTCTTTCTGATGAAATTAACTCCCCATGGTTGGTCAGCAGGATAATCTAATTTTAGCCAATCAGCTTGGGAGCTGCTGTTGACCTCACAAAGGGAGAGAAAGTATCTGCAGTCATAGCAACCACCCGCTCAGCTCTGATCATCTCTGGACCCTTCCGCCTAATGACAGACACCGGCTTGCTTCTTAGATGATTAATCTTTTCCCCTGTGAACCTCCTTGAATACATTAGCCAAACAAGTCTGATAAATTTGTTTATCCCAAGATAATCATTAGAAAATTACCTGCAAAAGTAATTCTCACTAGAGCAGTTTGTGAATGGAAAGCCATATGGCAGATGAGAACAGAAATAAGGTATAAAATCTCTTGCTGTATGTTGCAACAGGTCAGGAAAGTTTTCCCCTTTAAACTTTATCATTTTACATTGGATCACAATAACATAGCAGCCTAAACGCCATTTCGCAAGAGCAGGAGAACTTTAGTCCAGTTACTAGCTATTCCTTCTACCAGCTTTGCACACCTACTGTGCATTAGGCTTTAAGGACATACTACTGAACATGAGCTCTCTCTGTCTTCCACAATCTCAGATCCTGTGGGAGGAGATGGATGCGTAAACAGGTAACTGCACCATAAAGGCCATGAAGGAGAGAATGCAGAGAGAGCTGAGAGCACTGGAAGGAACTGGATAGCTGTCTATTTTCCAGAATCAACAAAAGATGTCAAAACAGAAAGAAACAGACTTAGAGAACAAACTTATGGTTGCCAGGAGGGAAGAACGAGGGGAGGGGATAGTTAGGGAGTTTGGGATGGACAGTATACTTGGTTGGATAGCATCACCAACTCAATGCACATGAACTTGGGCAAGCTCCAGGAGATAGTGAGGGACAGGGAGGCCTGGTGTGCTGTAGTCCACGGGGTCGTAAAGAGTCAGACATGACTTAACAATTGAATGACAACAATGTACATGCTGCTATATGTAAAATGGATAACCAACAACAATCTACTGTACAGCACATGAGCACTTCTCAATGTCTTGTGGCAACCTGGATGGGAGGCGAGTTTGGAGGAGAATGAATACATGTATATGTATGGCTTTGTCCCATCACTATTCACCTGAAACAATCACAACATTGCTTGTTAATTGTGATACCCCAATACAAGACAAAAAGGTAAAAAAATTTTTTTTTTTTACTTTAAAAAGAAAACAAAGGATGTCAGTGCAATGACATTCAGGTTAGGCAAAAAAAAAGAATAGGCAGGACTTTTCCAACATAGGAGAATAGTCTAAGCAAAGAGAACAGCGTTTTAAAAACACAGACTTCTGGGCACTTGTGATGGACTCCTGGGCAACAGCAAAATGTCTGGAGCAGCTGGGTCTTGGTCACAGCTTCTTCCAGGAAATGGGACCGGAAATATGGCTTGGGACTAGGTTGACAGAACTTTGTGCATGGCGTGAACACATTTTCAGGACTTCAAGAAAAAGGGGATGGACAGGAAGGGCCAATGTAAAAGCTCTTCCTGAGCTTGAATCAAGAGAATGTAATTGTTGATATATCCCTGGTGATGCTTCTCATTTGTGGAAAGAATGGGAAGATAGAGAGTGTGTGTTGCAGACACATAGCCAATATGGACCATTTCCATGTGCAGTCACTGGATCCACTACTAAAGGGTCAGTTTGATGAGTGGGAGAAAGGCTAGCATCCCTGTGTGGTTGACAGGTTTAAATTGAGAGAATGTATTTCAAGCCCCTGATGAGACAAATATGTGGTCACGAACATACTCATAGCCTACTTGACCCTACAGGCTCTTACAAGCCAATATTAAACGAACCTCTCCAAATCCAGGGATCAGGCTCTGGAAGTCTGGACAGGCAGCCAGGGCAGTCTGAGTCCAGATGGGGACTCTAGCAGTGATGGGTCAAGCAGGATTATGCAAGAGGTTCCAGACTCTAGTGCCATCAAGAGGGCTTCAGACACACAGACTAGAATAAAAGAAGCCGTGTAGCCAGGCCGATCATTGATAACGCTCTCCAAACCCATTTGGGAACTCCAGCAGGAAATGTGCTCCAGGCCTGGGCCAAGGCACAGGGTCAGGATTTCTACATCTACAGGTCTGTCTGAGGATCCCAGTTCTGGTCTCCTATGCTGTCACATCTTCCAAGAAGAGTATCACCCTCCACAAACTCATTCCACAAAAACCTAAGAAAGGAGTCAGTCATTAGGCTGAGCAGTTGGTATTTTCTTTATTTTACATTTTTTTCCGCAGTGAGTATGTTAAGTTTAGTAATATAAACATATTTTAAAATATAGAAATTACAAAATAAATGACCTCAAATGCCATGTTTCCATAACAGCAAATACATAGCAAGTTGATCATCATCATCACAAGTGCTTACTGAACACCTGCGTATGCAAAGCCCTGAGTCATTTATGTTCTCACAGCAACCCCAGAAGAAAGGAATTCTATGAGTTTCCCCATTTTCTTGATTAAAAAAAAAAAACAGAGTTGGAAGTGTATGTCTTTAAGAAATTTATAAGCACAATTATAGCTTCAGGTAGTCCCTTCTTAAAAAATGAGAGAGAGAGAGAGAGTGAGCACAAACTGTCAGTTCAACATTTTAAAGAGAATATTGACAGGAGGCTGTTACTGCTAATACCAAAAAATTTTTAAAAAATGAAATTATATCCTTTGACCATATCCTGAGCACTTGTGTACCAAGATGTGGAATATAAGGAGAAGCAGGTGATCTGCTGGGGGAGGCCCACAGACGAAAGAGTGTAAGATGGTGTGATACATGCCTTAAGAGGATGGACTTCCCTGGTAGCTCAATCAGTAAGAATCTGTGTACAATGAGGGAGACCTGGGTTCAATCACTGGGTCTGGAAGATCCCCTGAAGAAGGCAATGGGAGCCTACTCCAGTATTCTTGCCTGGAGAATCCCATGCACAGAGGAGTCTACAGGTGGGCTATAGTCCATGGTGTTGCAAAGAGTCAGACACAACTGAGCAATAAACACATGCCGTAAGAGTGGGCTATGCTAAATATGCAATATCCTATGATAAACCATAATGGAAAAGAATATAAAAAAGAATGTGTGCAAATATATAATCGAATAAATTTCTGTACAGCAAAAATTAACACATCATTGTCAATCATCTATACTTCAATTAAAACAGAGTGGGCTATGCTGAGAGATACAGGCGCACAGAGGAGGCAGAAGTCAACCCATAGGCAACCTTGTCTGAAAGAGAACCATTGTAGCAACCGCTCACCTCACTGAATGCCCAGCTCCACGCTTAAGGCTTTGATATACATACATGCTTCATTTATATCCTATGACAGCCTCAGGGTGTGGGTGCTATTTCCCCCTGCCATTGTATAGATGCAGAAGACAGAGGTCAGTGGTAGGGAGTTTACCTGATGTTCCACAATTAGTACATGATAGCTCTAGGATTTGAGCCCAGGTCTGTGTGATTCCAAAGTCTGGCTGGTTTTCACTGCATTGTAAGTCGCAAAAATATACTCTATGCCCATCTTATAGGTTTCAGTTCTTTACTACAACAGGATACTCAACCTGAATTCAGAAATGAATTCCCACATTCATATGGTGAATGTTTCGTTTCTTCCCTAAATTTCACTAACTCCCCAGCTTTTTGTTTTCTTCATTCCCTCATACAAGCAGTATTTTCCAGAGAACCAGGGCACAGAAAGCTTCAAGAAAGTACCTGTGTTTCAATTCCAAAAGACACAGACTACACATTTAATTTTTTTTTGGATGTCTCCAGACCCTGGAAATTTACTGGAGACAATATTCTTTCTCTTCCCCTTCTTTCAACACTGCAAGTCCGCAGTCTTCTTTTTTACAAAGGAGCTCTCCTTCAATAATAACAGGTCCTCTGAAAGGTAGATGGCCAAGAGGCACATGAAGGATGCTCAACATTGTAACCATCAGGGAAATGCAAATCAATGAGATACTACCTCACATCTGTTAAAATGGCTATCATAAAAAAAAAAAAGAACACAAATAATAAATGTTCACAAGGATATGGAGAAAAGGGAACCCTCCTACACTGTTGGTGGCAATGCACAAAATTACAGTTACTGTGAACTGTAATTAGTCTCCAGTAAGCATGCTAATGTCCAGAAATGACAACCATTTCAACTAGTGAACTAGAGAAAAAACCAGGAGCCAAGACAGAAACCCAAACAAATCATGCTAATATCTCTATCACAATCTCCTGTCTGCTGTTTCCTCAGCTCTAAGGTTTCTTCTAAATCATGTTGCATGCCCTTGACAGAATTATTTCACACCCCTGCTCAAGAACCTACTGTAGCTCCTCATTGCCCCCTAATGTTACGGTGATCGTACATCCTGGTTTGCTAGATAGTATGGCTTACACTTGTTATCCTTGTGTAATTACTGATGGCATCTCCTATTATCCTCAACAGTGTTCCAATTTGGATAATTATGTGGTTACCTTATCTCCTACCTACTTCAAATTCGTCTGCCCAAGTTGTCAGTCTTTCATGCTCAGTAGTTCTCAAATCATTTTGTGTTCATGGTGACCCATTTAAGAGATTAAGTTGGATCCACCAGTATAACTTGTTTCTCCCTTCAACACTGAGTAGAGCTATTTACTGCCCTGACTGTGGGTAAGAAGATGAAGGAAAAGGGGTTGGCATCCACCAGACGGCTAATGGCAGAGGCCATCACAATCTGCTCCCGTGGCTGGTGCGGCACAATGCTGGCGAACAGGTCGTTCCCCAACACAGCATCCTCACTTGTAGCAACGATGCACTGTACACATCGACCACAATTTGGAGGTGTATCTAGGGATGGTTTGTGTCTTAGGTAGGACTTGATTTATTTGGGGAGTGCTCTCAGGAGGGAGTATATGGAGAGGGAGGAGAAGTGAAGCAGGAGTGTAAGCTCAGCTTCAGAGAAACTTCGATCTGATCCCTGGGAGAAGCTCTGGAGAACAAAACGTAACACAAAGTGAGCCCCCACTTGAGTAAGAGGGCTAGCTTTTTACATTCCATGCATAATGGTCATTGGCCAAGGTCTGGAGGGTGTACCTCCTGGTGACTGAATGAAACTGAAGAGAGAAAGTGATACTCATTAATTTGTGGTACTCATATGAACATCTGTACCTCCCACTATGCCTGAACAACCTCATGAAGACTTTGGAAGTTTGTGCATTTACCGTGCGTGACTGAAGACAAGTCACTTAACTTTTCTAAACCTCAGTTCCTTTATCTGCAAAATGAGGTTGGTTATATTTAATCTTGTAAGTTGTTCTTAGTATTGAAAAATAACACATCCATAATCGGGGTAGTACATGTGAAGGAGTAACACATCTTTTCCTCACAGGCTGACATCTCTCCGTGCATTATACACACATAGCATCTAGGTCCTTCCACTCAAGTCTTTGTTCATGCCATCTCTCTTCTCACCCCTACCCCCAAGAAAGGGCTGCTGAACATGCATGCACAAAGAACACGCACAGCATTCCTGTCAAAGGGCACCCATCTCAGAATAACTTCCAATGTATCCTGTTTTCAGTTCCCATTTCCAAATCCTTCCCACCTCCTACCCGAGCTTTATCCATTTCCTCAAACTCACTTTCACTTCTTGCCCTTCGCTGAAATTCCTTTTCACTTAATTCTGTTTTAGCTTAATATTCCATTGATTTCTAATTGTTTAGTATTTGTTCGGTCTCTTCAAACCAGATTTTAAATTTCTACTCCTCCATTTTCACTCCAGAACATAGGCATCCAGGGCATCTAGTGGAAACTCAATATATCCTTTTGGCTCAGTTAAGAATTATTTCTTGATCAGAAAAACAATGAAATACTTCAGTTAACCATTTCAATTCTCAGGATTCTTAAATCTAGCAAAATCCTTCCTTGGGATCCAGAGGTGCTTGGCTGACACCCTGGACCAATAATGCATGTAAAATGAATGATAATGGCTTCCCCTGTAATTTAGCTCACAGATGAATCTTAGGTGAGATTTTTCTATTGGATTCTAACAGTTTCTGAAAATTGGTGCCCTAGGAGGTGCAAAGTGGAATGCCCAACACAGCTCTGATTATTATCTGCAGCCTATGCATGCATTACAATAATAAGGGCTAAGCTGCTCTCAGTAACCTGAAATCTTTTACTAAATCAAACCTTAAGTATCTAACATGTACAGATATGTCCTAATTTATGAAACAGGTATGTTTCTGGAAGTTCAATTCAGTTGCTCAATTGCGTCTGACTCTTTGTGACCCCATGGACTGCAGCATGTCTGTCCATCCTCAACTCCCAGAGCTTGCTCAAACTCATGTCCATGGAAAGGTGGTATAAACTGAAATTTTAAGGGAGAGGAGGTCAAATTATACTTGAAAATCCCTTTGAACACTCTCTAGTCAATGGCATTAGGCTACTGGGGATTTTTCCTGTAAATAATTATCCATTTATTTAGTTAGTTTTAAAATAGAGTTTTTTATCTTTTCAAAGCATGATATATCTATATTTTCTCTCTCTGACTTCTAGAGAAATAAATAAAAATTTAAAGTTAAAAAAAATTCAAGTTACTATAATCCAATAGTACTTTCTTGCCATCTTTTCCTCAATACAAAATAGGTTATTTTATCTGTTTACACTAAAATACCATCCACTTTTATATCAGAATCTCCATTTTACATGTAAGGAAGTGAAAATTCAGAGGGATGATATATCAGAGTTAAATCATGTATTAATTTGCTGGGGCAGCCATCACAGAGTACCACAGGCTGGGTAGCTTAAAGAACAGACATTTATTTTCTTACAGCTCTGGAGGCTGGAAGTCTAAGACAGAGGTGTTGGCAGGGTTGGCTTCTTCTGAGGCCTCTCTCCTGAGTTTGCAGATGGTCATCTTCTTCTTGTTCCCTTGTGCCTATATGTACTAATCTCTTCTGAGGACATCAGTCATATTGAATTAGGGCCTCCCAGTGACCTGGGCTTCCCAGGTGGTGCCAGTAGTAAAGAACCCACCTGCCAATGCAGGAAACCTAAGAAATGCAGGTTCGAACCCTGGGTCAGAAAGATTCCTCGGAACAGGACACGGCAACCCACTCCAGTATTCTTGTCTGAAGAGTCCCATGGACAGAGGAGCCTGGCAGGATGCAATCCATAGCACTGCAAGGAGTTGGACACAGCTGAAGTAACTTAACACACACGCAGACGTACATACACAATGACCTCATTTAGCCTTAAATGAGGCTAAAGAGCCTTTAAAGACCCTATCTCCAAATATAGTCACAAATAAATCACTGGGTAGGTGGTTAGGACTACAGTTTAGTGCACACAATTCAGCCCATAATACGCAGTTACTGAGTGAAGGACTTGGACTAGAGTCCAGCAGCCCCAAAGGCCTGATCCAAGGCTCCTGTCCATTGCAACTTTCTGTCCATGTTTATACCTAGCTACATGTTGCTCATGGAATTATTTTAAGATAAGATTATCAAGTAAATATAAGGTTTCATTTATATTCTTATGTTCCATCTACAGCATTTCTGCTATACTACAACATATGCATTATTGAAAAATTCCTTGTCTTCTGCAAAATTGCACATGAAAAATAAGAGTTTATGGGGAGAGCTTCCCTGGTGGCTCAGTGGTAAAGAATCCACCTGCCAATGAAGGAGACATGGCTTGGATCCCTGACTGGGGAAGATCCTACATGTTTTGCAGCAATTAAGCTGCTATACCACAGCTCTTGAGCCTGTGTGCTAGAGCCTGGGAACGGTAACTACTGAGCCCACGTGCTATAACTCCTGAAACCCGTGCATTCTAGAGCCTGTGCTCCACAACAAGAAAAGCCACCACAGTGAAAAGCCTGCACGCTGTAACTAGACAGTAGCCCCTGCTTGCTGCGACCAGAGAAAAGCCTGTGAACAAAGGAAGATCCAGCACAACCAAAAATAATAAAATAACTAAAGATTTTTTTTAAAGAAGTTTATAGGGGAAATGGGGTAAGGCAGGCCACTCCACAGCTGTAGACCTTTGGAATAGAACATTAATAAAAACATTAACAGTCCTTAAGCAATCCTCTTGGCATTAGCACCTAGCCTCAAATCAGTCTCTCTTATTTGCAGTCTTAAATCTCAGAGCTTGGGAGTAATTTTCCTTCAAGATGTACATATCAAATAACATTTGCTTCTATTAGAGACCATTTTCATCAAAATGCAATCATCTAATTTTGAGCATAGTTTTCATAAAGACAGTGTCCTCACACTCTCCCTAATTTTGTTGTGAATATCCAGTTCCTGGAGACCAGTATCTTAATGGGCAAAATACACACATGCTCCTTCTGTCTGCAAGCACTGTTTAGATGGTCATTATCACACTAACAGCTACCACTGACCAAGCAGATTCTAGGTGACAGGCCCTGGGCTAAGTCCCTTAAACATCTATAGTCTTCAAGAAAACTCTGCAAAGGAGGTATTTTTATCCTTAATTTTCAGCCAAGGAAACTGAGTCTCATGGAATTTATGAAACTTCTTTGAAAACACAGACACCCAACAGTGTGGCAAGGATTTGTTTCTGGGTCTTACTGCAGTGTTCAAAAACCTTTGCCTGTTCCACACTTCACAGGTAAGCTGGCCTGTTAGATTTAGGTCGAACCATTCAACCAGGCAGCAGTTTTAGTTAACTGTAAGAATCATCCTCACTACTTTGCTCCCAAAGTGAATACTCCAATCAAAATGTGCTTTCTGACCAACATAGTGTAGTATGACTTTTTATTTCTCATGAGACAGAAAATGGAGCAGCTGAGGTGCTCTATCAGTTGTTTCATATAAACTTTTGCCCTGCTGGACTTCCAGCCCCTTCCTGTATGCTTTGATTTTTATTTTGTTTACCTCAATCCAGACCTTAATAGTAATCTCTGTTAGTTTTCATCATGTCAGTTTAAGCCCATTATTCCAGGCGTCAGTTATCTTTTTATACCTTTTCTATTAACTCACTCCATCACAATCTGAACCTCTCTGCAAATTTGATGAACATTATATATGCCCCATTTAAGTCATTAATAAAGATACTGAACAGAACAAGATTAAGATTAGGACTCTTCTTTCTTCTAAAGAATCCTTCTCTCTGGTCACAGAGGCATCTGTTAATCCATCCAACTCTCCTAACATCTAAATTTTCATGAGAGCTGTCATCTTGCTGAAAAGAAGATACAGTTTCTCAATGCATTTGGTTTTCCAACCAAACCAATAACAATGAATAGCTCTCATTTTCTTTTAGGTACTTAGAAATCATTAACTTTATAATTTGTTTTCAATTATTGCCCAGGCTCAGCATTACAGTTTAGTAGTCCAACTGTTTTCCCTTTGTTAACAGCAATAGCATATGTCCATTTCCTGTCTTCTGACTCTGCTCACATTGTCAGCAATGTTTCATTAAGTTTGATGCCTCACTCATTATCAGCAGTGGTTTGGTGGTCATATCTGTAGACTCTGTAAGCTTCCTGCATATGTCATTCAAAAATGGAGGCAGGAATCTATTTGAAGCTATGGACTTAAAGTTCTTATTCTAGCCTACTTTTAAACGTACCTTTGTCTACCATGTTAACCATACATTTCAGAGTCTGGGGATTATGTTCCTTAATAGATGAAAAGTTGAATATATCTTGCTTCTTTCCAACTTTTATTATTATTACATTTTATTTTCCAAATTTGTGCATCTTTTTCTTCTTGCTCTGAATGTCCTTTTTGAGGTCTTTGGTGCTTCATGCGGACTGTTGAACATTAAAATTAACTCTCTTACACCCTTTAAACAAGATTGTATCATTCTTTTGCATGAATCTGCATTTATGTGGCCATTGTCCCGTGCTCCTTAACATTTGAGTTCATCAAAGGACTCCCTGGGCAATCACATCTCTCTCTTCAGATATTTCCTCTAATATTTTGAATGATTCCTTCAGGATTCTAGAGCAAAATCTTGTGTTTTTGTCTCAGCTCTTAATGGATACAAAGTATGTATTTGCCTCACAGGCTGGTGGATGTTTGGGAACTATTGTAACACATATACTAGAATTTGCATGCTTTCTTAATTTGCATAGTTTACGTAAGTGCTGAATTGTTTTAAAGAGTATATAAGATCTCATCAATAACTGAATTTGGATCTTAGTTTTAAATGTGTTCATGGTCCTAACACATGGCTTTACTTATCAGATACTTTTAATTAATCTATGAATACATATTCTTTATAATCATTTTTAATTGAGCAAAATTTAAAAATACTAACTTTATCATATTTACATAGGAGAGAATAATCAATTCATTTTAAATGTTCATATTGTTTTAACAGACACTATACTGATTAAACAGTACATTAGTAGTTTCAGTAACATTTTCAACTCAAAATGTTTTAAGCTCTTGAAAAATTTGAGGGCTTGGCAAAAACCAAAACATGTTTTCTCAATATATCTAGCCTTAATTTTTAAATCCATGTGGACTCTAAAAATGATTTCATTCATTTGTTTTTTGTTAATTTATCCTGAATTCATCAAAATACAGTATTGGGAGAACTACTTGATGTCTCCAGAAATTTAAATTATAAGCCATTTTCTAAGAACTATAGTAAGTAGAAATCAATTCCCGAACATCTAGGATTTATTTCAAAATGTATAATTTTAGAGATGAAAACTTAACTAAAATTGCTTACTTAAAGACACTTGGTGAGTTTAAGAACTTACAGATAAACAATGGGTTCTGCTACTCTTTAGAAGCCTAAAGCAGTATTTGCTAAAAGTTCATGTCTATAAACAAAAGCAATCAACTCATACCATGCTTCTGACTACATCTCCCCATAATGTTAACACAGATATCATAATACAGAAAAATTAAACTGACATATGCTGGGCCTCAGGAATATATCCCAAATAATGATTACTCAAAGTAGTAGGAAGAAGGTAGAATGGGAACTAAAGCTGACATTTGGCTTGGTAGATATCCTGTCCTTGGTCATCTGTGTGTTCTTGGCTGCCCAATATGCGTTCACGCTTGGCCCATATAAGATCTTCATAAACATTCCTTATAGAAATGTCCTAATAGGGCTTCCCTTGTGGCTCAGTGGTTGAGAATCCATCTGCCGATGCAGGAGACATGAGTTCGAGCCCTGATCTGGGGATAGTCCACGAGCCACAGAGCAACTAAGCCAGTGTGCCTCAGCTATTGAGCCTGCGCCCTAGAGCCCGGCAACCACAGCTGTTGAAGCCAGTGTGTCCTAGAGCCTGTGCTATGCAACAAGAGAAGTCACTGCAGTGAGGAGCTCATGCACCACAACAAAGAGTAGCCCCTGCACGCTGCAACTAGAGAAAGCTGGTAATAAAGATCCAACAAAGCCATAAATAAATAAATAAATAAATTATTCTTTAAAAAAGGAAATGTACTAATGAATGAATTACTCTATGGCCCACTAGTTAGTGGACTTGAGATTGTCCAGAGACTTACTGCTAAAGTCAAGAGTGATTCTGGACCCAGGTGAAGCTGAGCGTACAGAAGATGGGTATCGTTGATGCTGGAAAGAGGTAGCAAGTGTCCAAAAGAAGGAAGATAACTGGTAATATGCTAGTAAATGTTTAAGAACCAATTTGGAAGGAAATAAAAATTCCTGATTTGTAACCTTAGTCTGTTTTCATAGTGTAAATACTCCCACTATGGCCAAAGTGGCATCACTGAGTGTGGAGTTGGGAAGAGATTAACACAGCCAGCTCCCTCTGAAATGCTATGATCAGCTAGAGAGCACCAGTGAGCACATCAGCAGTGTCTAATACTTACATGTAGGTTATGACCCCTTTTCTTTGCGTGTGTGTTCATGATTTTGTTCAAATAAAATGTGAGATTAAATGCTCTAATCTCCAACTATATAGATATACAATCATTTAAATTGACATAATGGATGCATATTTATTGACATGGAAATATATCCCATATCAATATGTATTGATGAGGTAAATGTCAAAACAGTTAATATGGAATAACACTTTATTGAAAATATAAATACATTATCAAATCCACCCAGAACAGTTCAGAGTAAAAGGAAGCAGGATCTCAGAGAAAAAGATCAAATATCAAAAGCAATCAGAGAAAATAGACATCTTTTCTACAAAGAACTACATAGATTTCTCATCAGTAGCAAAAGAGACCAGAAAATCATTGAATAATATCTTCAAAATATTGAAAGAATATAGATATCACTCTAGAATTCTATAATCAACTAAAATGTCATGTGAAAAAGAAAGACAAATAAGGATTAGAGAGATCATAATATGCAGAAGTAATCACTGAAAGAAATTTCTAGAGGAATCGGAAAGAACTACTTAAAGAAAAGAAATTAATGTAGATGGAAGAAACGGGATGAGAAAAAGAAAACTAAAAGCATATAAACTGATGTTAAAATTTTAAGAGTAACTAATGAAATCTAGAAATCTAGAATAGATTCCATAGCTTATAACGCAGTTTAAAAAATCATCATAATGTATATTATGTTTAGGGTCCTTAAAGATGTGCCATTAAAAATCAGGCATGAACATAAAGAGAAAGTGTGGTGCAATTAGGGTAACGCAGGCTGGTCTCTTATAACCTTTTCTATTAAGGGGCTTCCAAGGATTGGAAAATTATCTGTCTCAAAAGCGCCTTGAACTATCAGAAAACACTTTGTGATTAAAAATCAGTAATAATTACATGTAGATTTTTAACTGAGTGAAGACAGAAACAGTCTTCCAATAATTCATACAAACTGTGCCTGGAAAATCCCATGGACAGAGGAGCCTGGTAGGCTGCAGTCCATGGGGTCGCAACGACTTGGACACAACTGAGCGACTTCACTTTCACTTTTCACTTTCATGCATTCGAGAAGGAATGGCAACCCACTCCAGTGTTCTTGCCTGGAGAATCCCAGGGACGGGGGAGCCTGGTGGGCTGCTGTCTGTGGGGTCGCACAGAGTCGGACACGACTGAAGTGTCTTAGCAGCAGCAGCAATGTCTTCCTCTAAGATTTTTAAAAATAAGGATTTGGATAGAGAATGGCTAGCTGGAGACAAGAAAATCTTTGATTTCAGAAACTGCTATATTTTTTCTTGTTATTGCTTACTCAATAAGTCACGTCCAACTCCTTGTGACCCCATGGACTGTGTAGCTCACCAGGCTTCTCTGTCCATGGACTTTTCCAGACAAGAATACTGGAGTGGGTTGCCATTTCCTCCTTCAGAGACCCTTCCTGAACCAAGACTCAAACTAATGTCTATTGCATCTCCTGCATTGGCAGGTGGATTATTTACCACTGTGCCACCTGGGAACACATTGACTCATATGTAAATGATATTTGTCCTCCCTATTGCCTCAGCCCCCACTATTATAATAATTTGGTGGGATGTTTTTTGCCTCTTATCTATTTTCCAAGTTTTCATGGTCTGCTTGTAAAAGTGTTTTTGTTTCTTTGCTCTACTTTTAAGTTTCTCATGTCAGGCTTATTACACCTGAATAGTGTTCAACTGTTTGATAGCATAAATCCTGAATAAAAAGATCTTCAATAATCAAAAAATTAAATTAAAAAAAGTAAAATTCTTTTTAAAAAAAAAAAGCAGCCCATAAGTAAAAGTAAAGAGGAAAAGTGGATTGTTGAATATCCTATGTCCAAAATGTCCAAAAGTCTAATCCAATGTGTAGTGAATGTCTACTTAATAAAAGTCATCTGCCTAATAATGTTTAGTTTCAAAATGTACACTTGAGAGTTCTTAGGATCACTTGGGCCAGTATCTACCTAATCAAGCCCCAACAAGACCAGGAATAGGATGAGAGAAGGCCCAGGAACAGAAAGCAAATCTGACTCATGGGAAGATCATGCTATCAACAGCCTCTTTTCCTCTCCTTGCCCAATATTACCCCTCCACCTTTCAGACTCTTTGCCAACTCCTGCTGCTGTCATTCACTATTACACCCAAGGTGTCACGCCTTGCTTTTTTTGTCTCTTCATTTCGCCTTCCACCCCACCTAGATCCCTACATGCAAACTTGGCTCCCTCCTTCTGTCTCAGGGATCTTAAACAGATTCCAGAAGCTCTCTTCTCAGTGCTCTATCTACAAGCCAGCAGCAAGTCTTCAAGACCACAAAGCAGTTTTCTCATCTTTGTCTCTTTGGCAAAGTCATCAACTACATGCAAGCAAACATGTACACTTGGGCATATGCATGAGTGTACATGCTAACACACACATACACATAAAGAAACACACACACCTACACCTTGCATACCCACGTAATAAAAGCTGATAATGAAACATGTCTCTAGTATCAGATGTCTAAAAATCTTAAATGATCATTTTCTCATGGCACAGCGTTGTGCTCATTATTATTCATATTAATGATCCTAAGATATTGCAAAATATTAATGTCTCTTATGATATATAGCAAAGATTAATACATTTCTGGATAGTTTTCATGATGAACCAATTTGAACGAGGTCAAAGTCTGCAACTCCTGCCTGAAGGATGCTTTCTTGGCTAACTCCATCAAAGCCATCTCTTTGAGACCAAATGTCCATTGGTCCCTAAGGCCTGAGGTTTCTCTTGTCAGTGAAACTTAAATGGGGTCTCTAACCCATGCTTGGAGAAGGCAATGGCAACCCGCTCTAGTACTCTTGCCTGGAAAATCCTATGGACGGAAGAGCCTGGTAGGCTGCAGTCCATGGGGTCGCTAACAGTCAGACACGACTGAGCAAATTCCCTTTCACTTTTCACTTTCATGCATTGGAGAAGGAAACAGCAACCCACTCCAGTGTTCTTGCCTGGAGAATCCCAGGGACAGGGGAGCCTGGTGGGCTGCCGTCAATGGGGTTGCACAGAGTCATACACAACTGAAGCGACTTAGCAGTAGCAGCAGCAACCCACGCCTAAAATGGAGTTTACAGAAAAAAAAAAAAAAAGAAACACCCTTATAAAATTAATTTCTCTTGTCTATCTGTGCATCTGTTTTCTATACATCATCTGTGATTTATGATATGTAAAGGTTTAGAACTGCTTGGCACATGCTAAGTGCCATGTAAGCATTCACATTCATTTTAACACAGAATCACAGGCAAGACTCACAGTGCCCTTTGAATAACATGGCTTTTGACTCCTGGACAAAATCTATAACATGGATTTCTCCTCCTGCTGTCTTCCCCTGTGTCGTTTAGCACTGTCTCCTTTTTCTCCTTCCATGTATTTGATCACCATTAATCTTGTCTTCTGTATTCACACTGAAATGCTAACTGGACAATCAAAAAGCACATAGTGCTCTAGACAAATATTCAAAATTCAACCAATAGAACATTAAGGTTTTATGAACCTTAATTATAAGAATGTATTCAATGTTTTCCCCTGTTATCCATGTAATGAGAATTTCTGCACCTAGAATGAACTCATTTGACACTCTGCAATAATCCTCTCTTAACTCTCATGAAGCTTCCTCAGGACACTTTTGCAAGCCTGTAATGAGCCCTATCTGATGGTGGAAAACATTATTTAAAGACCTTGGCAGGTTTAGAAAGGAAAGAAGAGCTTCCTGGAAAAAATGCTTTTTCTATCTCTTTTACTCCCCAGTTCTGCAACTCAAAGATATAGTTTGCTATCAGCCAGAGGGGAGAGAGAGAATGTTATTTTAATTGCTACCTATGTGCTATAAATTGAACAACTTTAAAGTATTTTGTTGATTTATCTTTGCATCTCTATATAATAATAGATTCACAATAAATGTTTATTTTATGGATGAATGAAAGTCAGTAAAGCAGATTTCATTTATCAGTAGATCTAATCTCATATCATTCTAACATAAATGGAAATTTATTACTCACACCATCATTATTTGGTATTACTTCATGAAATAAGAAACAAACATTACAAGATATTCACCACCTAAAACAAATATGTATATTGACGTGTCCCTGACAAGATCAGTTATGAAACTGAATGGTTCAGAGAGAAGAATCACGTCAAACTCCTTCCAGCATGACTTGATCCTACTGCTAAAATCATTTTATTCACACCTAAATCGGAGAGCATTTCCTTCTTAGCAGGTGTTACACTTTCCAGGATAAATCAAGACCTCACCTTGTGGCATTTCACAAAGTCAACTCCTTAGATAGAGACTAGCCAAAATAAGATACTTCCTTTCCTTGTTTAATTAAACCAACAGACAAAATCTGACTCTTAAAATTAGCAAATAAAAATCACAACATATTTTTTTGGGAAAGAAAATGCCATAGAATGTGCAGTAAAAGCTTTCCTAAAGCATAATCTAGCCAGAAAAGTTGAAATGGAAGCTTTCAAGGAAAACAAGGTAGTCAGTCTAATTTTAGTTCTGCTATCGTTTATTCTAATACAAGTTTCTTCTTATTTCTTCAAATGTGAAAAGAAGGCTGAGCAGGTTAAGGTTTAAAAACAAATAAGCAACGACTTCTAAAACAAGTGGTGAAGTCTGGCTTTTTTACCTAGAAATCGGAGCTCGGAAACCTTTCAGTCAGAGGTCACAGACCAACAGCCTCAGGCTGAATCTGGTGCAGTGCCACAGACAAGCATGCATATCTGAAATACTGACATTTAAAAAATCATGGATGTTGTGTAAAAATCTAGGTTTCTTCTTTCTCCAAACACCTGGGTTCTGGGATCCTCTGATTTAAGAGGTTCCCCTCTATGGGTGGGAGGTGGGAGCTGAAAAAGCCACAGTGACCCCAGGGATCCTCCCCTTGGAGCTGCTTGGAAGTAAGTAGGCTGAATCCAACTTGGCTTTCTTGCCAGTTCAGAGATCTGGAACAGACTGAAATCTAGATGCAAAGAACATAATTCTGTCATTTTGAACTTTGGCTTGTTTATCCACTTTACAATTGGTAAAAGCACATGACAATCAAATCTCTAATGCCAAAAGTCATTCTTACCATTCTAATCTGCATTAGTGTTTGAATAATATTCAGATTGAAACTGGGTTATTGCTTGTTAGAGTCTGGTCTGCTAGTAAACCTCGACAGTGTATAAGTTCTTTGAGAAGAGGGAACTCTTGTCAGGCCCCCTCATGCCATCATCTTACCCCATCACAGCCCTGCAGGTTGATGAGTAAGGTGGGCTGAGTCTCTGAAGGCAAGAGTCGAAACTCGATTATCCTTCAATAAAAAAACAAATTAAAAAGAAGTCAAAACTGGAGTACCCAGTGGTTACCTTTGCTTTCATATTTAAGTAAATGACATGTCAGGGCATTGTTCAAGAGCATACAAAGGAAGCTTAAAGCACTGAGGTCAGTTCCTAAATTATTCCAGTTACATTGCTATTTCACAAAACAGGTTTCAGAGTCCAATTTACCCCAGTAACTGCCTCCATTTCACAGACTGCATTACATCAACCATCAATTTAGGATGGAAATATTTAAATAGTAAGGAATGAAATATTTCTTTACCATAATTGATTTTCCTTACGCTTTAAGAAGTTAAAATCACCAATACTTTTCATTTAGGAAAAAAAATCCAACTTTCAGTCAACGTAAGTGTTTTAAGAACTAAAACCATTTAAATGTAAAACTGAAATTGCTTTAAAGTAATTTATGAAAACATAAACAAAAATCATAAAGTATTCAGAATCAGAAACAGATTCATTTTGTAAAGCAAAATGTACAGAATCAAATATTTTTCCATAGCAATAAAATATAATTTTCCTTAGGGAGTTTGGAAAATTTCCTTCAAACCTCTGATTGATAAGCTTTACAAAAGAAAGAATACTTTCTGAAGTAGTAAATCGCCTCCTGACATCATCTCCACAAAGCTTCAGTGTTTAATACCAAGCTGCTGGGATACGAATACAAAGACATCAATTATCCCAAAATAGATTGGGGCAGAGTCCAGTCACTTATTAGTTCTTTAAGCTGTGTCCACAGGGGACAGGGAGAAATAGTGATTTGGCAATCAGCTGGTTAATTTGATCACTGCAGACAACTGCACTGTATAATTTAGGTCGGAAACATACTCTGACCTCGTGTTTCTAATTTGGAACATTCATCAATTAATCAAATAATTGCCAATCCTCAATTTCACTATACTCTGGTAAACTGGGTCTTAGTATCAATGATCAAGTTTTCACTTACAATCATAAACAAAATGTGACATTACATTATCTGGTCATTTGTACCTTTTAGCTGGTGTTCCCTTTGCTACATGGCCCATCCGAACCCCCTAAGATGTTGGTCATTTTCCCCAAGATGATCTTGCCTCCTGGCATGTGAAGAAGATGGAGGCTATCAGATCCCACTCTCTCAATACATATATAAACACTCCTTGTAGCTGCACTCTCCTTAACTCCTGTCCCAACAGGACAGTTTTCTCTCTTCCTTTAGGAACTACCTCCTAGCACCTTCTCCAGATCTCCCCAACACTGCATCTCAGGGACCTTGTTCCATCTTGTCTTCAACACTTCATATTTGTTCAGCCAACTCATATAAACAAATGAACCCTCTCTCAGGTGAATTAGTAGGTGCTTTCTGAAAAGCAATTTGGCAAAAGGTATGTAAGTGCCTTAAAAAGGTTCAGATCTTTTACCGGATACATTCCTCCTCTAGGAATCAGTTCCAGGAAAATAGTACAAAATGAATATGGACCAAGCGTGGTTTCAAAAATATTTCTAGCAGCATTGTTATGGGGAAAAGAGGAAAAGAAAAACTGAATATTTAACATCAGCCATTGAGAGTAACAATTCTGAAGAGTTTTTAATGTTGGAGGAGTTATCAAGTGAGAAAGTTATTCAAATGGAATTGAAAGCTTGTCTGAAGATCTAGCAGGTGAGTGCAGTACCTGTTATCATAGGAGGAAGTCAAGTCCCTCTGCAGATGACACTGTTCAGATATGAGGAGATGATAAATGTCTGTCTGCTTCACTGCTCCATCCTTCAGCAACTAACACAGTGCACGTGGCAGACAACTAATAAATATTTGTTGAATGAATGAATGAGAAGTTTTATCTCTGTCTAATTAAATTACTCCATATGGAGAAACACCCAGGGAGCAGTGAGGGAGGAAGGGGTCTAGCCGATTAGATCAGCCAAATCAACCCTGGTGATTAATGCAGGGACAGATGCTGGAGCCAATTCTCTGTATGTGCAAGAACAGAGCCTATAATGACTCATTTGGTCTCTTCTCAACTCAGTTAAAATACATGGAGAAGACTGGAAGGGAATAATAAAAAATGGTAGCAGTGTTTGAAATAGAGTGGTGGGATTATGAACGATCATCTTTGCTTTTTAATACCTCCTGTACTGTCTTAATATTCTGCAGAGACCATGTACTCTACCTTTCACTGGAAAAAAAATTTAAAATAAAACCCTGTATTGAGGGCCTGGAATGGGAGGTGTTGGGAGCCTTCGTGAACAGGTTAAGAGGTGACCAGAAGGATAAAAGAGGAGACTGTGAGGGGCCAGAGCATGCCTCTCAGAAGTGCTGGTTAGAGGGGCAGTGGGTCAAGGGAAAGAGATTCGAAGTTAAAAGAGAGTGTCTGATGATGGCTCTGGTCCCCTAAGCAGTGTCCCTACCCCTTCTCACCCTGCCTCAATCTGAACTTCATTCTGTTGCCACAGCAACCCCAGGATCCCCACCATCAAGCAAGCGCCACCCACTGGGCACACAGGTCCCTGGACCACAGTCTTGCTCACAGCACCCACCATGTTTCCCCACTCACTGCAGGAAGCTGCACAATTCATGCCAGTGTCAAGTGAGTGGCCACTTCCAGTATTCCTTTTCTCTCTTCTAGACTCTGGCCCAGGCTTCCCAGGTGGTGGTAGCAGTGAAAAGCCTGCTTGCCAATGCAGAAGATGCAAGAGACGCCGGTTTGATCCCTGGGCTGGAAAGATCCCCTGGAGCAGGAAATGGCAACTGCCTCCAGTATTCTTCCTGGAGAATCTCATGAACAGGGGAAGCTAGTGGGCTACAGACCATGGGGTCGCAAAGAGTCAGACATGATTGAGAGACTTTCATTGTATATCAAAAAACTCAGGGAAATCATCAATTAATAAAATATCACATCATGTATAAAGAGTAATAACAAAATGTTCACTGAAAGAAAACCATGAATATCATTTACTTTTTGCACTCAATCCTTCTTATGGGTCGTTTTTCTAACACTATGACGTAAAATCAGCTAGAAGCTTTAGTAAAACCTGAAAGGTTTTTTTGGTCACACAGAAGTACCCAGGTTTTCTATTGCTTGAGAGAGACTTGAGTTCTCTTAGCTGTTTCACTGATTGAGTTAAATGTTGGGAGTCTATTTTTCCCATCAACCTTTGATCCTTTAAGCTAATCTGGACATGGACACATATTGCTTACCTGCCTGGAGCATGGGGTGTTTGTGCTTGGTTTCCTAGTGCTTCAGCCCCTCATCCCCACCTCTACCTCCTGGCCATTTGCTCTGACTCACTTCTGGACCATCATGGGGAGGTCCCCAGCATAATCACAGCACCCTAAGAACCCAACCACCAGATTCAAATACTGCTAAAATATTTTAGGCAGAGCTCTGAAGGTTGGCTGGTTTGTAAACAATCAGGAACGCTTGTCCAGGATAATGAACTCAGTATTTAGAACATAAGACTAATGAGACCAAGATTACAGGTTTTCTCCTAAACAAATCAGTTGGCTTTGACCTTGCCTAGAGCCAGACATCCTGGAATGTGAAGTCAAGTGGGCCTTAGAAAGCATCACTACGAACAAAGCTAGTGGAGGTGATGGAATTCCAGTGGAGCTATTTCAAATCCTAAAAGATGATGCTGTGAAAGTGCTGCACTCAATATGCCAACGAATTTGGAAAACACAGCAGTGGCCACAGGACTGGAAAAGGTCAGTTTTCATTCCAATCCCAAAGAAAGGCAATGCCAAAGAATGCTCAAACTACCGCAAAATTGCACCCATCTCACACACTAGTAAAGTAATGCTCAAAATTCTCCAAGCCAGACTTCAACAATACGTGAACCGTGAACTTCCTGATGTTCAAGCTAGTTTTAGAAAAGGCAGAGGAACCAGAGATCAAATTGCCAACATCTGCTGGATTATGGGAAAAGCAAGAAAGTTCCAGAAAAACATCTATTTCTGCTTTCTTGACTATGCCAAAGCCTTTGATTGTGTGGATCACAATAAACTGTGGAAATTTCTGAGAGATGGGAATACCAGACCACCTGACTGCCTCTTGAGAAATCTGTACACAGGTCAGGAAGCAACAGTTAGAACTGGACATGGAACAACAGCCTGGTTCCAAAAGGAAAAGGAGTGCGTCAAGGCTGTATATTGTCACCCTGCTTATTTAACCTCTATGCAGAGTACATCATGAGAAATGCTGGACTGGAGGAAACACAAGCTGGAATCAAGATTGCTGGGAGAAATATCAATAACCTCAGATATGCAGATGACACCACCCTTATGGCAGAAAGTGAAGAGGAACTAAAAAGCCTCTTGATGAAAGTGAAAGAGGAGAGTAAAAAAGTTGGCTTAAAGCTCAACATTCAGAAAACGAAGATCATGGTATCTGGTCCCATCACTTCATGGGAAATAGATGGGGAAACAGTGGAAAAAGTGTCAGACTTTATTTTTTGGGGTTCCAAAATCACTGCAGATGGTGACTGCAGCCATGAAATAAAAAGACGCTTACTCCTTGGAAGAAAAGTCGTGACCAACCTAGACAGCATATTGAAAAGCAGAGGCATTACTTTGCCGACTAAGGTCCGTCTAGTCAAGGCTATGGTTTTTCCAGTAGTCATGTATGGACGTGAGAGTTGGACTGTGAAGAAGGCTGAGTGCTGAAGAATTGATGCTTTTGAACTGCGGTGTTGGAGAAGACTCTTGAGAGTCCCTTGGACTGCAAGGAGATCCAACAAGTCCATTCTGAAGGAGATCAGCCCTGGGATTTCTTTGGAAGGAATGAAGCTAAAGCTGAAACTCCAGTACTCTGGGCACCTCATGCGAAGAGTTGACTTGTTGGAAAAGACTCTGACGCTGGGAGGGATTGGGGGCAGGAGGAGAAGGGGACGACAGAGGATGAGATGGCTGGATGGCATCACTGACTTGATGGACGTGAGTCTGAGCAAACTACGGGAGTTGGTGATGAACAGGGAGGCCTGGCGTGCTGCGATTCATGGGGTCGCAAAGAGTCAGACACGACTGAGCGACTGAACCGAATTGAAAGCACTAAAAACTTTTTAAGTTTATCTATATGCTGTCTTTGACTATAATCTGAAGTAAATTTGTGTTGATAGATATAAAATGTCTGTCTAGATATTTGCCCCTCCTACCATCTTGCTAGAGCTTCTCCTTTGCCCTTGGATGTGGGGTATCTCCTCACAGCTGCTCCAGTGCTTACCATCTTACTGCGATTCCTCTGACCTTGGACATGGGATATCTCTTCACGGCTACTCCAGCCAAGTATAGACTGAAAACCACAATCTCAGAAAACTAACGAACCTAGTCACATGGACCACAGCCTTGTCTAACTCAATGAAACTATGAGCCATGCCATGTAGGGCCACCCAAGACAGACGGGATGTGGTGGACAGTTCTGACAAAATGTGGTCCATTGGAGGAGGGAATGGCAAACCACTTCAGTATCCTTGCCTTGAGACCCCCATGAACAGTATGAAAAGGCAAAAAGATAGGACACTGAAAGATGAACTCCCCAGGTCGGTTCAGTTCAGTTCAGTTCAGTCACTCAGTTGTGTCCAACTCTTTGAGACCCCATGAACCACAGCACACCAGGCCTCCCTGTTTATCACCAACTTCTGGAGTTCACCCAAACCCATGTCCATTGAGTCAGTGATGCCATCCGACCATCTCATTCTCTGTCATCCCTTTCTCCTCCTGCCCTCAATCTTTCCCAGCATCAGGGTCTTTTTAAATGAGTCAGCTCTTCCCATCAGGTGGCCAAAGTCTTGGAGTTTCAGCTTCAACATCAGTCCTTTCAATGAACACCCAGGACTCACCTCCTTTAGAATGGACTGGTTGGATCTCCTTGCACCAACAAGGATCTCCAACACCACAGTTCAAAAGCATCAATTCTTTAGTGCTCAGCTTTCTTTATAGTCCAACTCACACATCCATACGTGACCACTGGAAAAACCATAGCCTTGACTAGACGGAACTTTGTTGACAAAGTAATGTCTCTGATTTTCAATATGCTGTCTAGGTTGGTCATAACTTTCCTTCCAAGGAGTAAGTGTCTTTTAATTTCATGACTAAAATCACCATCTACAGTGATTTTGGAGCCCAGAAAAATAAAATCAGCCACTGTTTCCGCTGTTTCCCCATCTATTTCCCATGAAGTGATGGGACCGGATACCATGATCTTCGTTTTCTGAATGTTGAGCTTTCAGCCTCACTCTCCTCCCTTTCACTCTCCTCTTTCACTTTCATCAAGAAGCTCTTCAGTTCTTCTTCATTTTCTGCCAGAAGGGTGGTGTCATCTGCATATCTGAGGTTATTGATATTTCTCCCGGCAATCTTGATTCCAGCTTGTGCTTCTTCCAGCCCAACGTTTCTCCATGATGTACTCTGCATATAAGTTAAAGAAGCAGGGTGACAATATACAGCCTTGACGTACTCCTTTTCCTATTTGGAACCAGTCTGTTGTTCCATGTCCAGTTCTAACTGTTGCTTCCTGACCTGCATATAGGTTTCTCAAGAGGCAGGTCAGGTGGCCTGGTATTCCCATCCCTTTCAGAATTTTCCACAGTTTATTGTGATCTGCACAGTCAAAGGCATGGGGTAGCTTCTCTCTGCTGCCACCTCTGACCTTGGGCACAAAGTAGCTCCTCATCCGGGTCTGTAGGTGCCCAATATGCTAATGGAGATCAGTGGAAAAATAACTCCGGAAAGAATGAAGAGATGGAGCCAAAGCAAAAACAACAACTAGTTGTGGATGAGACTGGTGATGGAAGCAAGGTCCAGTGCTGTAAAGAGCAATATTGCATCGGAACCTGGAATGTTAGGTCCATGAATCAAGGCGAATTGGAAGTGGTAAAACAAGAGATGGCAAGAGTGAACATCAACATTTTAGGAATCAGGGAACTAAAATGGACTGGAACAGGTGAATTTAACTCAGATGACCATTATATCTACTACTGTGGGCAAAAATCACTTAGAAGAACAGGAGTAGCTATCACAGTCAACAAAAGAGTTTGAAATGCAGTACTTGGATGCAATCTCAAAAATGACAGAATGATCTCTGTTCGTTTCCAAGGCAAACCATTCAGTTTCACAGTAATCCCAGTCTATGTCCTGACCAATAACGCTGAAGAAGCTGAAGCTGAACAGTTCTAGGAAGACCTACAAGACCTTTAAGAACTAACTCCCCAAAAAGATGTTCTTTTCATTATACGGACTGGAATGCAAAAGTAGGAAGTCAAGAAACACCTGAAGTAACAGGCAAATTTGGCCTTGGAGTACAGAATGAAGTAGGGCAAAGGCTAATAGGGTTTTGCAAAGAAAACACACTGGTCATAACAAACACCCTCTTCCAACAACACAAGAGAAGACTACACATAGACATCACCAGATGGTCAACACTGAAATCAGATTGATTATATTCTTTGCAGCCAAAGATGGAGAAGCTCTATACAGTCAGCAAAAACAAGACCGGGAGCTGACTGTGGCTCAGATCATGAACTCCTTATTGCCAAATTCAGACTTAAATTGAAAAAGTAGGGAAAACCACTAGACCATTCAGGTATGACCTAAATTAAATCCCTTATGATTATACAGTGGAAGTGAGAAATAGATTTAAGGGACTAGATCTGATAGAGTGCCTGATGAACTATGGACTGAGGTTCATGACATTGTACAGGAGACAGGAATCAAGATCATCCTCAAGAAAAAGAAGTGCAAAAAAGCAAAATGGCTATCTGAAGAGGCCTTCCAAATAGCTGTGAAAAGAAAAGTGAAAAGCAAAGGAGAAAAGGAAAGATACAAGCATCTGAATGCAGAGTTCCAAAGAATAGCAAGGAGAGATAAGAAAGCCTTCCTCAGTGATCAATGCAAAGAAATAGAGGAAAAGAACAGAATGGGAAAGACTAGAGATCTCTTCAAGAAAATTAGAGAAACCAAGGGAACATTTCATGCAAAGGTGGGCTCAATAAAGGACTGAAATGGTATGGATCTAACAGAAGCAGAAGATATTAAGAAAAGGTGGCAAGAAAGCACAGAAGAGCTGTACAGAAAAAGATCTTCATGACCCAGATAATCACAATGGTTTGAGGGATCAAATTCAAACCATAGTAAAGCATTCACCTAGAGCCAGACATTCTGGAATGTGAAGTCAAGTGGGCCTTAGGAAGCATCACTATGAACAAAGCTAGCGGAGGTGATGGAATTCCAGTGGAGCTATTTCAAATCCTAAAAGATGATGCTGTGAAAGTGCTATACTCTATATGTCAGCAAATTTGGAAAACTCAGCAGTGGCCACAGGACTGGAAAAGGTCCGTTTTCATTCCAATCCCAAAGAAAGGCAATGCCAAAGAATGCTCAAACTACCACACAATTGCACTCATCTCACACGCTAGTAAAGTAATGCTCAAAATTCTCCAAGCCAGGCTTCAATAATACATGAACCGTGAACTTCCAAATGATCCAGCTGGTTTTAGAAAAGGCAGAGGAACCAGAGATCAAATTGCCAACATCTGTTGGATCATCAAAAAAGCAAAAGAGTTCCAGAAAAACATCTATTTCTGCTTTATTGACTATGCCAAAGCCTTTGATTGTGTGGATCACATTAAACTGTGGAAAATTCTGAAAGAGATGGGAATACCAGACCATCTGACCTGCCTCTTGAGAAACCTGTATGCAGGTCAGGAAGAAACAGTTAGAACTGGACATGGAACAACAGACTGGTTCCAAATAGGAAAAGGAGTACGTCAAGGCTGTATATTGTCACCCTGCTTATTTAACTTCTATGCAGAGTACATCATGAGAAACGCTGGGCTAGATGAAGCACAAGCTGGAATCAAGATTGCCAGGAGAAATATCAATTACCTCAGATACGCAGATGACACGAACCTTATGACAGAAAGTGAAGAAGAACTGAAGAGCTTCTTGATGAAAGTGAATGAGGAGAGTAAAAAAGTTGGCTTAAAGCTCACATTCAGAAAATGAAGATCATGGTATCTGGTCCCATCACTTCATGGCAAAGAGATGGGGAAACAGTGGAAACAGCGGCAGACTTTATTTGGGGAGCTCCCAAACACTGCAGATGGTGAGTGCAGCCATGAAATTAAAAGATGCTTACTCCTTGGAAGGAAAGTTATGACCAAACTAGATAGCATATTAAAAAGCAGAGACATTACTTTACCAACAAAGGTCCATCTAGTCAAAGCTATGGTTTTTCCAGTAGTCATGTATGGATGTGAGAGTTGGACTATAAAGAAAGCTGAGTGCCGAAGAACTGATGCTTTTGAACTGTGGTGTTGGAGAAGACTCTTGAGAGTCCCTTGGACTGCAAGGAGATCCAACCAGTCCATCCTAAAGGAAATCAGTCCTGAATATTCATTGAAAGGACTGATGTGGAAGCTGAAACTCCAATACTTTGGCCATCTGATACAAAGAGCTGACTCATTTAAAAAGACCCTGAAGCTGGGAAAGATTGAAAGCAGGAGGAGAAGGGGATGACAGAGGATGAGCTGGCTGGATGGCATCACGGACTGAATGGACATGAGTCTGAGTGAGCTCCGGGAGTTGGCAATGGACAGGGAGAACTATGTACTGCAGTCCATGGGGTCGCAAAGAGTCGGACACCACTGAGTGACTGAACTGAGCTGAACTGAGACAAGAGGTGACTAGAGGAAATGCTGGGAGAAAATATTTTTACTTCGAAAAATTTTATATTTCAGGAGACATTATCAAGAGTTCCATGACTGGTTTATAACAATTGACACAGTTGAAGGCAAGCTTTTATTTTATCTAACCTGAACTATACTTGGGAGGAAATTTTTTAAAATGTCTTTAAGCTAGGAGGCAAAATCAGAAGAATCAAAAGTTGTAACACAAATCATCCTCCTCTTTGAAACTCTCCATTCTCCCTCCTAGAGACACCCATGTGTCCAGCAAAGACAACTTTGCCCAATAGCAAAGCAGTGCTCCAGTGAATTTCTAGATAAACAGTAGATGGACAGGGGAGAATGCTGAAATTCAGGCTTAAAGCAAAGAGGGAGACCTTGGAGATAAACCAAGAACCATAACCATCTACTTTATAAAAATATAAGTGTGCACAAAAATATATGAATAAGAAATTTCACTATAACAGTTTGCAACATCCCCAAAAGATTGCTTACACACTTTTCACTATTGGACCAGTTAAATAAATTCTTGGTAATGCTCTGCAACCATCAAAAGGATAGTAGTGTCATGGAAAGATGTCTTGATAGATAATTAAGAAAAGCAAGTGACAAGACAATTTGAAGAGTACATTTGTTTCTAAATGTGACTGTGCAAGTGTATTTGTGTGTGCCCATACATGGGCTAGAAAGGAAAAGGCCTAGAGCGACGCACACTTAATTATGATCAGTGGCAACCACTTAAAGAGGGTGGCAGGAATGGGATAGGAATGCGGCATGGAAGGGCTTTTGCATTTTCATTCTATATGCTTAGGAAACCTTTCTATGTAATTACTTGTGTAAATATTTTAAGACGAGTGTGTACTACTTTTGTAATTTTTTCATAAAGCACCATTAGACAAATTGCTAAGCTGCTTCCTTTTTTCATGAAAAAAGAAGTTGTGGGTACCAAGGAGGCTCTCTCTTTCCCCAGGAACGTGGGCCAATGGTTTCCACAAGTGCCGTCAGGTCAGCACCACAGTGCTCAGTGATTAAAACGTGCCTCTGAGCTGCCATTGACCATATAATCTAGCTCTCAATGGGATTCAAATATATCACAGCTTGATTCAATTCCATTTTATAGGATATAATTTCACCCCAAGCCAGGAATCCAGGCCCCCTAGATAACAGATCTTTATTGGGCATCTGCCTCTGAGAGCCTGTGCCATGAGGCAGATAGAATTAGTGCCTAAAATTAGTGAGGATGAGGAAGTAGTTTTTTAAGAGTATATTGATTTTAAATGGCAAAACACCTTCTCCCTAGAAAGCAATCTAAACCGTAGCATTGTATATGGTGGAAATGATCTCTCTCTAAAATATTCATTTAGAAAACTCTTTCAAGCTGAAAGCCTCACTAAGACTCGCCGAAGTCCATGCTTCACTGTGTCTCCTGGAATGTGCCAGCCACTCACAGCAGCTGAAAATGCAGAGCCAGCAGTGATCAACTGAGAACAAGGAACGCCGCAACTGAGACCAAGGATCTCAGCAGTCCACAAGAAGCAGCTTGTAGTGTGCTCCCAAGAAAGGCAGAATGAATCCACTAGCCCTTACTCTTAGTTCAGGATCCAAAAATGCTCTAAATGGAAAGGCTTTACAACTCATTTGCCCCCAGAACTGAACTCAAATGATAGAAAATCTGAACTGACTGACACTTCTTATGGGCTTTATTATTTCACATATTGTAAATATTCAGTATGTTTCAAAATATAAATATATCCATATTAGGAAACACTAGTCATCTTGACTCTGGAAAAATTATATTCATTCAGAATATTCATTGTAGTATCTCTCTAAAGTTTAAAACACATTCGAAACCATTTTTGACTTGGAGTGTTTCAAATAAGGAATGAGGACCTGTATATGCTATGATCAATGAAGGTTTGAAAAAAATGAGGTGTACATTCCCCCGATAATCAAGAGCAATGTAACCCTTGATTGTGCACATGTACACACAAACACACACACACACACGTTCAAATAACTTTTCAATGTCTAATACATAATTGCCTCATTATTAGAGAAACAAAATGACTTACTAGGAATAAAGAGATGAAGGAGGGCATGGCAACCCAGCCCAGTATTCTTGCCTGGAGAATCCCCATGGACAGAGGACCCTGGCGGGCTGTAGTGCCTGGGGTCGCAAAGAGTCAGACACAACTTAGCAACTAAGCACAGCGCAGGAATAAAGAGAAGCAAGTGAAACTAAGCCCATGTCAAAACCATTAGTAATAGGAAATGACTCTTTCCTGCTTTGGTTTTGAAAGATATTGGCCTATACTTGCTAAATGAAATAACACAGCAAGAGCATTTTACTTATGGTATAGGAAATAAATATGACCTCCTCAAAGTAAAACCTTTCCATATCCCTTTAAATGAGCATGATCTCATTTTCTCCTTGGGAAAAGATTTTGAGGGATCAGTAATTAGGAACACTCAGCTGCTTCTCTGGGTACACAATATAACCAACCTGTGAAAGCAACCCTGAAGATGTAGGAAAGATCCCTATATGGACTTAACTCCATCAACCCATTGACTTCACCCTAGGAAGGACTTATAGAACATTAGCTTCATCTTATCTTTTCAATAACTTATAAAATCACCTTGTTTGTTTGTTTCTTTGTTTTTTAACCAAACTTCTAGAAGAAAACAGAAGATAAAATCTATGTGAGTGGGAGTTAAGCAAAGATATCTTAGATATGACATCCAAAGCCTAACTCATGATAGAAAAAGTTGACTAATTCAGACTTCATCAACATTAAATACTTTTGTTCTTTGAAAGTCATATCTAGAAAAAAGTTACAGCTAAAAACCATGAAAAGATAAGTCATAGTTGGGAGAAAATATTTGTAAATCATATCATATATAAATATATACATGGTTTATAGTCAGAATCTATAAAAGATTGCAATAATAAAAAGCAAATGGCCTGGCTTTTTAAAAAATGGACAAAAGATTTAATTAAACATTTTACCGTGGAACATATAAGAATGACTTTACTGTGCCCAACATCATTAGTTGTGCCCAGCATCATTAATTATTAGGAAAATGCAAGTTAAAATGACACTGCACTACCACTGCACAACCATTAGACAAACTATAATAAAAAAGACTAACAATACCGTGTGTTAATGAGGAGGTGGAGAAACAGGAACCCTCATATATTGCTGGTAGAAATGTCAAATGAAATAAGCACTTTGAGGAATAATTTGGCAGTTTTTTTTTTTTTAAGTTAAACTTATACCTCTCATAAATAAGACCCTATGATTCCACTCATAGGCATTTACCCAAGAGAAATAAAAATGTATGTCCCTACAAAAACTTATATGCAAATATTCATAGTATCATTTTTTGTGACAGGCAAATACTGAAAAGAGCTTCCAGCTGGAAACAGTTCAAATGAACAAACAAAATGAGTACATCTAGGGGTAATGGAACACTACTCAGTATTAACTGATAGGTCCATCAACACGGTTGAACCTCAAAAAAATAGCTTGCTATGTAAAAGACGCCAGACACAAAAGGTGACACACTGTGATTTTATTTATATGAAATTTCTAGATAAAGACAAAATTTTAGAGCTAGAAATCAGATCAGTTCTAGAGCTGGAGCAGATGTGTATCTCAGGGAGGTACAAAAGGAAGCTTTGGGGGTAACATAAATGCTGTAAATCTCGGTTGCGGTGATAGCTGCACAAGTGTATAAATTTATTTAGAAATCACCAAACCATTAGAAAAGGTCACTGGCTTCATTCATATTTGATGCTGTCTCTTCTGGGGCACGTATAGATCAAGAAGAATATGTTTTAGGAAGTATGGGTTAAAACAATCTGAGACAATAAAAAATTACTGGGTGGCCCCAACTGAATTGGTCCATAAACTTGTCATCTTGTGCTCCCTGACCCATTGTTGGCCATAGAAAAACTAGAAATAACCTAATGTTCCTCAACCGGGTAATGGTTAAACATACAAACAAACAAACAAACAAAAAAAACCTCATCTATGTTATGAAAGGCCATGGGTATGCAGTTGTAACAAAGAATTAAAAAATCTCCAAAATATGCTAAGTGACAAAAAAAAAAAAAAGGCATAGAACAATAATGACTAGTGTAATTTAACCCTAATGCACACACACACAAAGTTACATTAGGCTGTACCCCAGGAAAGACTGAGACAATGAGAGTAGAAGGGGACTTTTACATTTAATAAGTTAAGTTCTCTTCTGTGATATTATAACTTTTTCATTTTTAATTTCAAAATACGTACCACTTTTACAGTTTAAAAACACTAAATGCTTTTTACTGGCCCTTGACTAAATATCACTTATTGGCAAGCAGTTGGATGTCCTGGTAGCTTACTAGAAATGATAACAGTGACAGCAAGATTCTCTGTGCTCAAGGTTTCTACTATGACGGCACGACCACGCAATGCTGCCATCCCTATTTCGAGGCTCAAGGAGTCAAGTCATCTGCCCAAGCTCACCCAGGTAGGCAGAGTGGGAGTGAGGCCTCTTAACTTTAAATCTGGCCTTTTTATTCAGCTGCCTGCCTCATCAAGGATGATGATCAGCATAATGGTGACCCTCAGGCACTACAGTATCCTAAATGCCTTCTGAATCATCAAAGAAAGGTTTAATTATATTTAGCGCAGTTGGAATTTTACCCATATGTTATTGTGTTTTAATCTCTGGAAAAGTCTTCAGCCTCTACAACACATACTGTCACCCTTAGTTTGAAGACTGTGGCTGACAGGACCCCTCTGGCCAGGCTGGAAAACAGAGAACTTACTGGGGTTCTTTTTAAATTAATTTATTTATTTTAATTGGAGGATAATTACAATATTGTGATGGTTTTAGCCATACATCAATTTGAATCGGCCATAGGTATACATGTTCCCCTCCATCCTAAATCCCCTCCTCTCTCCCTCCCCACCTTATCCCTCCTAACACTGAAACGTATATATTACCATATGTGAAATAGAGAACTTACTCTCAGGTTGATCCCATTCATGAGCTGAGACTATTTTACTTTCCTCTAAAAGAGAAGATATTTCTCCCCCCTCAAGTCTCTTCTCTCAAAGACCGGGTCAGTCCAGTCTTCCCACAGTCGGAGAACAGAAGGGGTTAGGAGGGGTGGCCTGAGCCACCACCAGCAGAGGCCTCAGGGTGCTACAGCCTTAAGGCTTCTCTCCCAGCCCCCTCCTACCAGCTGGAGCACTGGTGACAATCTCCTGGTCACCACACCCTCACTCTGGCTGGGCATTGCCACCACATGTGAATGGGAGCTCTCACAATGAAAGGGAGTGTGTGAGTAAAGGAAAGCAAGTCTGAGCTCAGGCTGAAGGCCTGAGGCCACACTGCTTTGAAGAATAGCAAATATGGGCCTTTAAACTACAGAGTGAGCTTCTTTGTGACCATACAGGCTACCGCAGCAAGGGCAATGTCCTTTTGGGGGTTGATCTGCTCAGTCCACACAGGTTAAAACAGACCTTGCATTTTCTATGTAGAGACAAGAAGTAAAGACCTAAGACTGGGAATCCGGCAGCCCATCCTAGAAATAAAGAGAGAGAACTGTGCCCATTTTAGAACCAGACAAACTTGAGTTCAAAACCAGCCATGGACTCTAATTGGATAATTTGGAGTAATCTATATGCCTCAGCTTCTTTGTCTATAAATCAAGGTAGGGATAATGTTTATTTTGATGCTGTGATTAAAGATTAGTCTACATAAAGTACTTAGTATCATTCCTGGCACATGATTACTAAGACGTAGACATTATTACTATCAAACTCTCATCCTGGTTCTGCCACAAAAATGAAAAAAAAAAAAAAAAAAAAACAAATAGGTGATTCCTCAAGATCCTCCTAGGTCTGAAACTTTATGATCCTGTTACTGAAATGAGCAAGAGGGCTTAACTAACTTGATTACCATGAGAAGCCCCTGGACTCCATAAGTTAGGGATTCATTTCCAGGTCTCCAAGACATCCTGGTTTCTGCTGCCCCAGGAGCACTAGAGCAGGCTCCAGACTCCACACTGATAAATCAGAACCCAGGTGCAAGACCAGGTGTCCACTGTAGGATTCATTAACCACAAGGATGAAATGGAAGAAGCACAATTCCTACCTCTACATTATTTCTTCTTAAAGGCTCTTTCTTTAACCCTCTATTGATAAAAACTACCATGCTCTTTGTGGGTTGGCAAATGTTAAAAAACAAAGAAGAAAAATATCAACTATAATTTCACATGCAGCTGTGAATACTTCATTTTATTTCAGATCTTTTACCTACACATACTCCTCCTTTTGTAAGTGAACTCACTGCATGTTCAACTGCCTGTTTCACTTAATATTTTAACAACCAGTTCCCCAGTTAATGGTTCTCTACAGAGCTTGTGGCTTGTGGCTGTAGCCTCTATGTCCTGGCAGACAAAACCACAGATACTCCTCAGTCCATCTCCTAAAAGTCCTGAAGGAAAAAGAGTGCCAGAGAAATCAGCAGTCGCCCTCTTTAAAGTCCTTGATCCCCATGATTTTCATAAAGTCTGAAGTTATTCCTAGGACACAGTTCTCCGTTGGCTTTTTTGATGGTCTCCCTGAAGAAGAAAGACATTGGAGAGAAAAGGGTTTAATTCTTCTCTGACCCCTGAGGTTCTACGTCTGACCATCGGACAATGGATGTAGAAGTCTGAAGGGCGGTAAAGTCTGGGGGGAAGTGAAAAGTTAGGTCACAAGCAACTAGAGTCAAAAAGCAAAGATCCTCCTATCACCTACAGTTCATATGGTTGGTTTTGTTTAGTCACTAAGTCATGTCCGATGCTTCTGTGACCCTGTGGACTATAGCCTGCCAGGCTCCACTGTCCATGGGATTTCCCAGGCAAGAATACTATAGTAGACTGTCATTTCCTACTCCAGGGAATCTTCCTGACCCAGGAATTGAACTCATGTCTCCTGAAACACAGATTCTTTATCATTGAGCTAGGGCTAGGAAATCCAGCTGACAGACCACACCTACCTCTAAAAGTCCTGACTTCATAGAGATGTACTCCCCTCTGGCTGGGTGATCATAGGAAAATGCCCAGGAGAATGCAGTTATGATGTTCCCATGGACTGTTTAAAAAAAAAAAGTTAAAGTTAAAAATAAAAAAGAAACTAAGAGGAAAAGAAGGAAAGAATATGAAGTAAGTGAACATAATTTGAATACTGGCAGTATCACTGGTGTTAATAAACTAACAGTATCAGCTTGAGACTGATCATTAATAGAGAATGGTAGATGAAATGGTAGTAGTGGTATTGTAACACCAAAGAATTGCTTTCTTTTCAAAAATGACATTTGAACCAAGCATGAAGCCAAAATTCAAAACTATCCACCAACAGCATCTCTGGTGTTTAGTTGCTAAAACTCCAGATTCAGAAGCATAGCCAAGAGGGGCACACTGTTCTAAGTCAGAGCTTGCAGTAGGGAGCAGGTTTCTGTCCATCTGCTCCTTCAAGGGAACTGAAAGATTGGCAAAGAACAGTGAGTTCATGTTGCACTGAGAGCCACTGGGGATAATTCAGGAGAAAATACACTTCCAGCACAGGATAACATGGCTACCCAGAGGAGCTGAATGCAAACAGAGTGTCTGTCAGGTGACGTACCTGGCCCCTCCTTCTAACCCAACTTCACTTGGTGCCAAAGGACAATGATGGCATTGGGGGAAAGTTATTTTCATTGCATAGTAAACACTTCTCCTGGGTTGAATAGAACAGAGTTAGCCTGCCTACAGTATCCGTTCTCCAGTGCACCTTGTATTGATGTTAATTTTCCAGTGGGGCTAGTGTGGGGGTGAGCACCTATCTGAAAATTCCCTTAACCTTGTAACTATTTTGTATATTCCATTTTACAGGATTCTGTACCTATACTAAGAACCAAACATGAACCAAGTAAAAGTATTCATCTCAGATAGTAAAGTGCACTCTTGTGAATTATGAGTCTCTCCAGTTAGTCAGGACCCATAGTAATAACATTTACAATAATGGAGAAGATACTGAAAAATCCAAACTAGGTAAATCCACTCTTATGGCAGAAAGTGAAGAAAGAACTAAAGAGCCTCTTGATGAAAGTGAAAGAGGAGAGTGAAAAAGTTGGCTTAAAACTCAACATTCGGAAAACAAAGATCATGGCATCTGGTCCCATCACTTCATGGCAAATAGATGGGGAAACAATGGAAACAGTGACAGACTTTGTATTTTCGCGGGGGGGAGGGGGACTCCAAAATCACTGCAGATGGTGACTGCAGCCATGAAACTAGAAGACGCTTGCTCCTTGGAAGAAAAGCTATAACCAACCTAGACAGCATATTAGAAAGCAGAGACATTACTTTATCAACAAAGGTCCGTCTACTCAAAACTATGGTTTTCCCAGTAGTCATCTATGAATGTGGGAGTTGGAGTATAAAGAAAGCTGAGCACCAAAGAAGTGATGCTTTGGGACTGTGGTGTTGGAGAAGACTCTTGAGAGTCCCTTGGACTGCCAAGAGATCTAACAAGTCCATCCTAAAGGAAATCTATCCTGACTATTCATTGGAAGAATTGATGCTGAAGCTGAAACTCCAATACTTTGGCCACCTAATGCAAAGAACCGACTCACTAGAAAAGACCCTGATGCTGGGAAAGATTGAAGGTGGGAGGAGAAGGGGATGACAGAGAATAAGACGGTTGGATGGCATCACCAGTGTGATGGACATGAATTTGAGCAAGCTCCAGGAGTTGGTGATGGACAGGGAAGCCTGGCATGCTGCAGTCCATGGGGTTGCAAAGAGTTAGATGCGACTGAGCAACTGAACTGAAAATACAATGTATAGTTATAATAGGTGGGAAATCAAAATTACTCAAAGATGCTTACAGACTCAAGGTACATCTCAGCTCTTAGGAAGGTTTCTTGCTCCCAGTTATTTCTTCCTCCAACTTACCTAAGTGATGTCTCTCTTTTAAAGCTTTTCTATTCAGTTCAGTTCAGTTCAGTTCAGTCGCTCAGTCGTGTCCAACTCTTTGCAACCCCATGCATCGCAGCACACCAGGCCTCCCTGTCCATCACCAACTCCCAGAGTTCACTCAAACTCATGTCCATTGAGTCAGTGATGCCATCCAGCCATCTCATCCTCTGTTGTCCCCTTATTCTCTTGCCCCCAATCCCTCCCAGCATCAGAGTCTTTTCCAATGAGTCAATGCTTTGCATGAGGTGGCCAAAGTACTGGAGTTTCAGCTTTAGCTTCATTCCTTCCAAAGAACACCCAGGGCTGATCTCCTTTAGGATGGACTGGTTGGATCTCCTTGCAGTCCAAGGGACTCTCAAGAGTCGTCTCCAACACCACAGTTCAAAAGCATCAATTCTTCGGCACTCAGCTTTCTTCACAGTCCAACTCTCACATCCATACATGACCACTGGAAAAATCATAGCCTTGACTAGATGGACCTTTGTTGACAAAGTAATGTCTCTGCTTTTCAATATGCTATCTAAGTTGGTTAAAACTTTTCTTCCAAGGAGTAAGCGTCTTTTAATTTCATGGCTGCAGTCACCATCTGCAGTGATTTTGGAGCCCAAAAAATAAAGTCTGACACTGTTGCCACTGTTTCCCCACCTATTTCCCATGAAGTGATGGGACCAGATGCCATGATCTTTGTTTTCTGAATGTTGAGTTTTAAGCCAACTTTTTCACTCTCCTCTTTCACTTTCATTAAGAGGCTTTTTAGTTCCTCTTCACTTTCTGCCATAAGGGTGGTGTCATCTGCATATCTGAGATTATTGATATTTCTCCCAGCAATCTTGATTCCAGCTTGTGTTTCCTCCAGCCCAGCGTTTCTCATGATGTACTCTGCATATAAGCTTTTCTATTAAGGCTCTTCTAATCACCTTCCCAGAAATCCCTTCTTCCCCTGAACGCCTAGTGCTCTTATTGTTGCTACAGTTTCAAAATGTCAACTGAATTGTTGGTATGTCCCATCTTTCACATGGGTTATTCTCTCTTTAAAATTAAAAAGCTTCTTTTGATTCTGAAAAATCCCCACAACTCTCAGAGCAGGGTATGACAATGTGATGCTCAGAACCAACTCAGAGCCCCATGGGGGAGCACTGACCCACCTGTGACCTTTACTGACCCTGCTGGGTCAGTTCTCACCCCTGCCTCTACTTCATCACCTGCCTCTTAATCTCCAGCCCTAATACCTCTCTCTACCCAAACATTTCCTTTACTAGTTCCCAATTCTCTCAGGCAGCAGGAACCCCAAATGATATTTGATTTGTCATGTTTTTCAGTTTTATTTCATAATCCTCTCATTCACAAGGCACAGAACTCTCTTAGGGGATAGGGACCAGGTGGGTTCAAAGGCCTGTCCTTGGAAACACCATCTTTCCAGTGACATTTCTTAAAGTTCAGTGCAATCTATCATGCAAAGCTCCTTACTTTGGTTGATTTTTCTCTCAGGACGGTGATATTCTTCAACAGTGCCCCAGCAGTCCATCAGTTATGATGGTCAAGGTCTCAATTTCAACTGCCAAGAGCATTCAAATTCTTTCTCATGGAGCACTTGGGCACCAGGCCAATCAGATGGTCATTGTGTAACCCTGAGATTTCCATGGCAATTAGGAAGAGGGCTTTTCCACCTAGAGCACAGGGAGGACCCTTTGAGGAGGGGAGGGTACCCCTCAGGCCAATGAATTAGAATCTTGGTGCTGGCCTATTCCAAACCTTCCAACCAAGGAATGAAGTTCCTGGGAAATTAGGGTAGACTGGTTTTCAGTGGGGGTTCCTAAAGTCACATTGTACTGAGCAATACTTGACAGAATACTTATTTAATAAGCAGTTTGCTACTTTTAAAAAATTTGGCACAATGAAAACGATCATGTGACCCAATATATATCTGAAAGAAAACAACACTTATTCAAAAAGATACATGCATCCCAATGTTCAGTGAAGCTCTATTTACAGTAGCTAATCACTGCAGATGGTGACTGCAGCCATGAAATTAAAAGACTCTTACTCGGAAGAAAAGTCATGACCAACCTAAATAGCATATTGAAAAGCAGAGACATTCATTTGTCAACAAAGGTCCATCTAGTCAAAGCTATGGTTTTTCCAGTGGTCATGTATGGATGTGAGAGTTGGACTGTGAAGAAAGCTGAGCGCTGAAGAACTGATGCTTTTGATGGTGTTGGAGAAGACTCTCGAGAGTCCCTTGGACTGCAAGGAGATCCAACCAGTCCATCCTAAAGGAGATCAGCCCTGGGTGTTCTTTGGAAGGAATGAAGCTAAAGCTGAAACTCCAGTACTTTGGCCACCTCATGCAAAGCATTGACTCATTGGAAAAGACTCTGATGCTGGGAGGGATTGGGGGCAGGAGGACAAGGGGACGACAGAGGATGAGATGGCTGGATGGCATCACCGACTCGATGGACATGAGTTTGAGTGAACTCTGGGAGTTGGTAATGGACAGAGATGCCTGGCGTGCTGCAATACATGGCATCGCAAAGAGTCAGACACAACTGAGCGATGAACTGAACTGACTGAAGACATGGAAACAGCCTAAGTGTCCACCAACAGATAAATGGATAAAGAATATATAGAATGAATATAAATATATAATGGAAAACTACTCAGCCATAAAAAAGAATGAAATTTTGTCATTTGCAGCTACATGGATGGACTTGAAGAGCATTATGCTAAGTGAAATAAGTCAGGAAAAAGTATATAAACACTATAAATTATATCACTTATATGTGAAATCTAAAAAATACAACAAACTGAATTTAACATAAAAGAAGCAGACTCACAGATGGAAAGAACAGACTAGTGGTTACCAGAGGGGTTGGGCAATATAGCGCTGGGGTGGGGTAGTAGGAGGTACAAACTATTGGGCATAAAATAGGCTCAGGGCTGTATTCTACAACATGGAGAATATAGCCAACATAGTTCATAATAACTGTAAATGTACATTAACCTTTAAAAATTACATAAAAATTAAAAAAAGTTAAAGTAGCTCAAAAAAGAAAGCCATAGTAAAGAAAAGTTTTTTAAAATTTGTTTTAATACTAGACAGCTTTGTTGAAAAGGTGCATTGACCAATTCTTATTAGCATTTCTGTTGTTTTCTTAATGTCTGTCTTCATTGGGAGACAATGTTGACTCTAACAATTTGCGTGCATTTGTGGTCACACACCCCTTACAGGTTGCCTTGAACAGCTTGGTTTCTCCCCCTGTGATGGGATATAAGCTCTAACAATAACCAGTCTTCCATTTATTATTGCTGAATAATTCCTTCTCAGTGGCTTTATAATAATAATAATATTTTTAAGAAAGAATTCATATTGTTCTGTTTGGCTCTTTTGAGATTCTTAGTATCTCATTACATCAGGGGAGTCTTTGTTTCCTCAAGGTAAAAAAACAAAAAGCAGAAACCCACATGCTACTGGCCTTTTTATTTAGCTGGCACAATACCAGCAGTGGGAGAGTCACTGTGAGAAGGAAACAGTAGTAACATGGATCACTTCACGTTAAAATGTGGTACCTAATTATTGTTTTTAGGGGCAGTTAATAAGTGGTACTTATAAGTGATTAAGTATATTTGGGTTTGGAAGACCAATGGGGTGAGAAGAAAGCCACTCAGCTTAGTAACAGTGTGGAGTGAGAGTTTGAGTACTGCATCTGCCTACATAGTCCCATCCCACCCCACCCACAGTGCCTTCTCGTGAGTTTGACAATGGGCTGAGGAGGCCTGGGAACCACCCAGCCAATAGAGCCCATTCACAAAGGACAACCTGAGTTTGCTATGTGTCATCACAGATGCAGCTTAGCATCCGTGGAGAACAAAAAAGATGTTAAGTGTATTTACAGCTGGTGATGCTGAATAGAAGGTCCCTGAAGATGTCAAATATCAGGAGTCCTTACCCTACAGCATGTATTATACCAGATACTAAGGATGAAAAGGTAAATAATAAGCTTCCCCAGCCCCTGGGAAACTCCACCTTGCAGTGAAGATAGACCCATATACACTGCTATAGATTTAATGCTTGTGTCCCCCCAAAAATTCATATATTGAATTCTAACCCTCAAACTGATGGCATTAGGAAGTAGGGTATTTGAGAAGTAATTAGGTCATGATGGTGGAACCCTTATGAATGGGATTGGTGTCCTTAAAAAAAAAGCCCCAGAGAGCTGCCTTTGTCCCTGCCGCCATGTGAAGATACAATGAGAAGTAACCGGGGAGAAGGCCCTCACTCAACCATGGTGGCACCCTGATGTTCCAGCCTCCAGAACTGTGAGAAATGAATGTCCATTGTTTACAAGTGACCCAGTCTGTGGTATTTTGTTATAGGAGCCCAGATGGTTTGACATGCATTTCACTGAAAAAGCACAATGATGAGGAATGCTTTGGTTGTCTAATGGTTAGGACTCAGCCCTTTCACTGCCAGGGCCTGGGTTCAGTCCCTGGTCAGGGAACTAAAATCTGGCAAGCCATATGGTGTGGCCAAAAAACAAAAAACAAACCCACAAAGATGTATTAAAGCAGAGGTATACACAAAATATTGTGGGAGCACAAAGATGAGAATAACTAATCCTGGCCAGTTTGGAAATATTGAAGGGGAAAGAGGAAAAGGTTCTGTGAAGGAAAGGACATTTGACCTAGGCTTTCAAACAGGAAGAAGAGTTCAGCAGGTAGAGGATGGACCCTTCCCCAGAGGAAGCAACATAGCAATGAAAGATCTGGTTTATATATACAACAGAATATTATTCATTCATAAAAAGGAATGAAGCATGGAGGGCTTTTTAATTTATCAGCATTTTATCATTATTCTATTATGGATCTATAATGCTCTTCAGAAAAATTATTTGTTTTAATGAAAAAAGAAATGTGCATTGATTTCTTAAGAAGGCACTATAAACATATCCATCAAGATTTTTTTAATTAAAATTTTAGCCCAATAATTTTTCTCCCAAGAGCTAGTGTTATAGACACAGAAACCAGGATCAAAACATGTTGAATGATCGCCCACTATGTGCCAGGCACCCAGGCGTGGGACCCCAGTCATACACAAGGCCAGGCCTCGGGAAACTCAAAAAAACAGGTTAGCAAATTTTATATAGAGGTCCGTCATTTCCATCAGGATCACCTAGATGGCCTTTTTAAAATTTCTTAAAAGCTACCTCCCTCCACTTAAACCTACTGCTCAGGATCCCCAGGGTGGAAGACAGAAACCTCTGGCTTAAAAACTGCATGGGTGGCTGATATTGTCAGCCTGGAACTAGCCTCAGGGCACTATTAGTGAGGTGGTTCATGGCCATGTCCTTTGAATACTGAAAAGCTGCAAACTAACTATAAAGAAAGCTGAGAGCAGAAAATTGATGCTTTTGAACTGTGGTGTTGGAGAAGACTCTTGAGAGTCCCTTGGACTGCAAGGAGATCCAACCAGTCCATCCTAAAGGAGATCAGTCCTGGGTGTTCATTGGAAGGACTGATGCTGAAGCTGAAACTCCAGTACTTTGGCCACCTGATGCAAAGAGCTCACTTCAACCCTGATGCTGGGAAAGATTGAGGGCAGGAGAAGAAGGGGATGACAGAGGATGAGACGGTTGGGTGGCATCACCAACTCAACGGACATGAGTTTGGGTAAACTCTGGGAGTCGGTGATGGACAGAGAGGCCTGATGTGATGCAGTCCATGGGGTCACAAAGAGTCGGACACGACTGAGTGACTGAACTGAACTGAAGGGCTATGGAAGTTCACATAATTGAATGGGACTTGAAAAAAACAGGTTAGCAAATTTTATATTTAGTATAATCACAATTTTATTAATAAAATATACATGGAAAGAAAAAATATATGACTAGAAGAAAACTGGTGAAAACAGGAATACCAATATCCATTATCTTATAAAATCTATTAATATTTTCTATTTTTCAGTTCAGTCGCTCAGTCGTGTCCGACTCTTTGTGACCCCATGGATTACAGCACACCAGGTCTCCCTGTCCATCACCATCTCCCGGAGTTCACTCAGAGTCACATGCATCGAGTCGGTGATGCCATCCAGCTATCTCATCCTGGGTCGCCCCTTGTCCTCCTGCCCCCAATCCTTCCCAGCATCAGAGTCTTTTCCAATGAGTCAACTCTTCGCATGAGGTGGTTTAACTTCCCTGAATTTTTCAAAATTCTCTATAAATGAACACACATTGCTTTAATAGAAAAATAAATTACCTTTTGAAACAACAAACAAGGATTTATTATCCCTTCCCAGTGGCAAAACTCACAGGAAAGCAGGATACTATGGCAGCAAAAACACTGGCCTCTTTCTCCAATGTAGGCCTTACGTGTTTGCAAGTCCTTGGTTTACAGGAGGCAGGACTTTATGAAATAGGTTTCATGATCCTCATTGTGTAGATGGAGAGGAAGTCTTAGAAAAATCCATTCACCTGTTATTCAAAAGATGCTTGCGGCACCCATGAGTCAGTCAGTCATAGAGAGCCAGGTCTCTGCTCTCCCAGTCAGGATCCCACAGACTGGTCATTCAACAGGCAGATTTGCTCAGAGCTGAAGAGCGGCAGAGCCAGGATGTGGACCCACGTCTTTCTGCTTTCAGGACCCAGATTCTTTTCAACAGAGCCCTGGGTTTCCTAAGCACAGATTCAAGATACATTATACTATTTTAGGGCCCCCAAAACAGACATGGAAGGCGTATGGCCGCACTGTTCAGGCTTTCTTATCTTTAACTCATCCTTTGCAATCACCACCCACCATCGTTGCACCCAGGGTTTCCATCTTTCATCAGAGGTGGGAGAGTGAATGAATAAAAGTGAAAGAATTTTTCTATACATCCATTTTCATCATGTGACTCTAATACTCAAAATTTGTTCAAGGGTTGCCCATTGCCTACAGGCACGGTCATTCAAGGCCCTCCCCTGACTGTCCCTGTCCTCCTCCCACCCATCCCATCCATGAGTCCCCCTCCCATCCAGTATGTCCCTGCATCAGTCCACTTACTGAGCTACACCTCTTTATCAGCTCCATGGCTTTGGACATCCTACTTAATATCATTAAATTCCATTTCCCCATTATAAAATGCTTTTTTAATTAATTTATGTTTAATTGGAGGATAATTGCTTTATAATATCCTGTTGGTTCCTGCCATACATTAATATGAATCAGCCATATATATGTGTATGTCTCCTCCCTCCTGAACCTCCCTCCCACCTGCCACCCCATCCCACCCTTCTAGGAATTGTATCTCATCAGGATTTTTTTAATATTTATTTATTTATGTATTTGGCTGTGTTGGGTCTGAGTTGTTGTATGCTGGATCTTCGTTGTATCACATGGGATCCTTTCCATGAAGCACACAGACTCTCTGGTTGTGGTCTCTGGCCTCAGTAGTTGCTACTCCCAGGTCTAGTTGCTCCGTGGCATATGGGATCTTAGTTCCCTGACCAGGAATGGAACCCCATCCCCTGCAAATTGAATTATTTTCTTTTTTAAGAAAGAGATTTATTTATAGGTTTATTTATTTATCTGGTATTTATTTATATTAGAGCTTAGGATCTGGCTGCACAATTCCTCTTTTCACAAAGAAATTTCAGAAGAATCTGTCTCATTTTGAGTTTCTTCATATCCACAGAGTGCAGGATGAGTTCTTAACCACTGGACCACCAGGGAAGTCCCTATCTCATCAGAATTTATTAAGAATTAAATAAAATGTTTCCTATGGAGCACTGTGCAAGGTCCCAGCCCAGAGTAAAATGATCTGTAATGTTAATTTATTGCTATTATTATGGTTGTGACTGTTGTTAGTCTTTTGTTTTTTGCTTTTCCCTTCCCGTATCTTTATTTACACCTTTTCCTTCCTCTTCCTCATAGCCCAAACCTAAATCATTTAATTCCCAGGTCCTAGCTGAAAGTCCTACAGGCAATCCTAGCCCATAGGAAACACTCCCTCCTCTGAATCCCTTTTGTACTGACAGCAACGTTGTAGTGAGAATTGCAGGACAACCTAGTGACTAAAATCCTCAGGCTCAGGTGTCAAAGAACCTGAATTCAAGTCCCTGCTCTACTGCTCACCAGTGCAAGCAAGTTTCATCTCCCAGAGTTGGTGTCCTGTCACTTTGGGCTGACCTGGAGAGAAGCCAGCAGACACGCCTGCCACCCTCACCCTAAAGTCTGCTGGGCATTGTGGCAGGGCTGTCAGAGTCCTGTCCCCCAGCCCTGAGATGCATCACTAGGCATTTTCGAGATGGGGCTGCCTAGGGTTTATCAGGGATAGTTAGATATTTAGAGGCTGGAAATTCCCAGGCAAAAACAACCACCAGTCCTTTGAAATCACGTCGCCAAAAGTCAATCACAAACTTGCAGTGCCATTGTAGCACAAAGTCCTAAACTGAAAATTACTGTGTTATAATGAAGTAGCCTCCATCAGCTTTGCCTCCATGATAAAGGCCCATGGCCTTTAAGTACTTCAGAGAACACTTTGGTGACAAAGAAAGCATGACTGGTTACAAGTTTTGTCTGAAAAGGCTTAGGTTCCAAATGGGATTTATTCTATCTCCTACTAAGACTTGCCTAAAATTTATGTCTTGCCTAAAGCCTCATGCACACAGTAGGTATACATGTGCTCAGTCATGTCCAAACTTTGTCACCCCATAGACTGTAGCCCGCCAGGCTCCTCGGTCTGTGGAATTTTCCAGGCAAGAACACTGGAGTGGGTTGCCATTCCCAACTCCAGGCGATCTTCCCAACCCGGGGATGAAACATACATCTCTTGCACCCCCTGCATTGGCAGGCAGATTCTTTACCACTGCACCACCTGGGAAGCCTATGGTAAACAACATATGCTAGAAATTTATTTAAGCATTAAAAGTCATTTATCATTAATTAATTAATTTGAAAGGGATGGCAAAATTGGCATCTTTGACTGAATAGAAATTTCAGCTAGAAATACATTCCCCTTTTTGAAGTTTAACTGGGATAGAAAAAAAAAGAGACAACCTCAATGTCTATCAATGGAGAAATGAGTAGGTGAGCTGGAATAACCCCACACAAAGAAATACTATGCAGACTCAAATACGCACTAACTTGGAACAATCTCCAAGAAACATTTTAAAACTAAAAAAAAAAAAAAAAAGTTTCAGAAAGAGATATTTCTATTTCTATTTATTTTTTAAATCTCCAAAGAATTTACATTTGTATGTAGATGTGAAAGGAAATTCAAAAAATACAGAGAAAACTTCTGACAGTCAGTCGCCATTTACCTTTTAGGGAGGGGAAGACAGAGTGCATGATTGTATGTGAAGTGAAAGATCTGAAATGGGTGGGAATGAAAATATTCACTTAACCTTTCACAATAATACAATAGTAGCATATTATCTATATAATAAAACATATACTGTCAAAGGGGAATAAGCAATTTAAATTTTGTTAGAAGTAATTTTAGACATGATTCAGGCAAAAACATATTTGCTAAAGTATGACCAACAGAGTAAAGAAACTATTTCACATTCTTTATTTTCCTCTGTGTGTATGTATGTGTGTGTTTTAAAAGCTGATTTCCTTTAGGTCATTCTGTTTACACTGCCACTTCACTCTGCCTTATCTGAGAATAAATTCCATGGCTAATGTGTTTTTAAAAATTAGAAGGTTTCCTTACTTAAAAGCCACCAATCACCAGGATTGACGCTAACAAGTATACTGAGCAAAATTTGATTTAGGTGGAATGGCAGGTCCAGGAAATGAAAATTTTGCATCACACAGCATTTCGGAACATGACAGTAGTCACTTAACAACGGAGGTCCCTTTATCTTTCCTAAGGACAGCATTCTAGGGCGGAAGTTGTCTAATTGTTCCAGGACATCCAGGTGAAGCCGGGCTCTATTCACCTGAGCCACCCCTTTCATTGTTCCCTTGAAGGCTTGCCTGCCAGCACCGTGGTGGTTCTACCTGCAGTGGCTTAGAGGGCCGGCCCCGGGGGCTGTTTCTCATAGTCTGCGTGCTGCATCTTGCCCTGAGACCCTGAGGAGGCTTTGTGGTATCACAACTTTCAGACAGACAAGCTGCTAAAGTAAACAGCAGGGGAGAACAGGCCAGGCCACACACCTAAAAGACACCTACATTTCAAACATTAGCACATGTCAAGATGGTTTAAGATCGATTAAAATAGTCTCAATGCCATCAGAAGCCTCATTCGCCATCCCCTGAATGAGTTTCTCTTTCTTTTCCCCACTTCCTCAAAATACCGGTAACCAGAGAGCAATTGTCTTAGAAATCTCAGAAATCCAGGGGCAATGGTAAAGTGTCCCAACTAGAATGCTGCAGGACAGCAAGGAGAAAACATGCCACCAAACATAAAGCAATCAACTGCTTCACAGAATATCTAACATAGTCATAAAGATCGGGAGATGCGTTTTAGATAGCAAAAGATAGTAACATTATCAAAAGGAGATTTGAGCAGTTTTTTGTACAGGCTAGTTTTAGAAAGTATTTTCATCTGTCAGATAAATTTTAAACATCAAAATATGATTTTGTTTGAGTCCAAAATTCAGGAAGAGGTTGTTTTCATACATGATGGTGGTATATGGCTCTGACTTCAATGGAAGGGAAGGTTGGCAATTATCCAAACAAATCAGATTTTTAAATCTGAAGAAGGGGAACTTCCCTGGTGGTCCAGTGGCTAAGACTCTGTACTCCTAATGCAGGGGGCCCAGGTTCAATTCCTGGTCAGGGAACGAGATTCCACATGCTGCAACTGAGAGTTCACATGCAAGTAATTTAAGATCTTGCATGCCACAACTAAGACCCAGTGCAGTCAGATATTTAAATACTTTTTAAAAAATAAAGTCAGTTTTTCTCACCCCTCAGGTGAAACAGGATTGCTAGATTAGATTGGAGTTGGGAACAGGCATATCTCAAAGAGATTGTGGGTTTTGTTTCAGACTACTACAGTAGAAAGAATATTCTAATTAAAAAGTCACATAAAAAAAGTTAGTTTAAAAAAATTTTGGATAAGGTGTTATTAACAGATTTCTACTAACTTTTATCTGTTTTTCACCAGTGTCTTTGATTCCATTTTGCTGTGAATGATTATTTGCTCAGTTGTATATTGTGAGAGTCCCTTGGACTGCAAGGAGATACAATCAGTCCATTCTAAAGGAGATCAGTCCTGGGTGTTCTTTGGAAGGAATGATGCTGAAGCTGAAACTCCAGTACTTTGGCCACGTCATGCGAAGAGTTGACTCATTGGAAAAGACTCTGATGCTGGGAGGGATTGGGGGCAGGAGGAGACAACAGAGGATGAAATGGCTGAATGGCATCCCCGACTCAATGGACGTGAATTTGGGTGAACTCCGGGAGTTGGTGATGGACTGGGAGGCCTGGTGTGCTGCAATTCATGGGGTTGCAAAGAGATACAGCTGAGCGACTGAACTGAACTGAACTGAACTGAACTGATACTGTGGGAATACATAGGAACACAGATTAGAGTGAGTATATTTTGTTTTTCCTTTCTTTGAGATCTTTTTAATTTGGCATGTAGCTCCTTCTGCCTGCCCCTTACCTCCATAGAGGTCTCCAGACAGCACTTCTTGACTAAATTTGGGGCTGTCTCTCTCAGCATTCATTCTTCCTATGAGAAATGCTAAGAGAACACTCTAGTCTTCCCCTGTAACAATTCTTACACTAAACCTCACTTTCAAGTGTAAGATCTCCAATGAAACTCTAGGCATGGTTATGAGAACACTGGGTGATCAGATTTCCATTCTGGCCTGTTTCTGGCTTGATTTGATTAAAGTCCACTCAGACTGTACATCCAGAGTCTTACTTTCACATTCTTCCACTGCCATTTAATCCTTAATTTCCTCTTCTGCTGGAATGCTTCGTGCTGAATGATTGGATTAAACTCACAACACTTCAGGATGTACTCAGTCAGCTTGGTGGTCCAAGACTCCTTTAATTGATAAGTGCCTTTTCCATATTTATCTATGTTAAATGTTGCCTCCTTCTTATTTTCCTTAGTTAATACAAGCTATTTGCAAAGAAGACAGAATTTTGCAGAAGAAGGTCTGTCTCTTTTTCAGGGAAGGAGATGCTTGGAGAACACCCCTTACACTAACTTTTTTTTCCCCCAAAACAAGCATTGAATCTATTCTTTGTCCCCAGCTTTCATGAACTTTTTGTCTTTTCTCTCCTTTAGATCTGTGTATATTCTCAACACCTGTCTCTCTGGGAAGCACATATCCCGTTTTTTCAGCTCACCAGAAGTAGACATATATATTATTTCCCTGAGGGTTAAAGAAAGCTATCAAAACTTGGCAACATATAAAGTAAATACCCACTAATTGTAATACATTCATTTAAATCAGGTCTTTATCCTCCTTAGGCATTGTAGTAGGTGGCTTCCTTTGAAGTCTTGTTGAATTGGTCCAAAATTACCTTGCCTGAGGCAGAAGGCTGTTTGGAACATTTGTTCTGAACCGATCCCCAAAGCAGTAAATCTTAGCCTTGGTAACGGCTCACATGCCACAAAGAGGAAATGTCCTGGGTAGGGCATGGATCCAGGCTTAGATCCCCCATTGTATGCAAAGAAAAGAAAGAGAAAGGGAGAGATAACTGCACAACTCTCAGGGATATAATGCTATTGTACAACTCTGATGATGTTATAAACCACAAACCCTATATGTTACTGAAATACATAACCAAAAGCCTGCCAGAGAATTGCTTTTCTCTTTTTCCTGCTGCATCCATTCATGTATGCATCTCTCATTTAACAATGATTTTGTTAGTGTTACTTGTTTGTTTGCTTGCTTGCTTGCTATAATTGCAAGTAGCTTATACCCCTCATTATCTTAAACTCATCCAGGGAATTTTATTTACCTATATGAGAGAATCCTGTTCCATCAGCATCAAGATATCGATATCATAACTTTCATAGACTCCCATCTTCCCCACAAGCCCACTGATAACCTGATGCAAACAATCATGCTCTGAGGTCTTCGGACATAGTCAAGCCTTTGTTTAGGCTGCATTTCATGCCTCTACTGTGTACATGAAACAACTTCCAAGTTTTTCCAGTCTGTTGCAAGGCTTTGCTTCTGTTATATCAGAAACTACTGTGCTGTAGGCAATGTGAAAGTGAAGTCGCTCAGTCCTGTCCAACTTTTTGCCACCCCAGGGAACTATACAATCCATGGAATTCTCCAGGCCGGAATACTGAATGCGTAGCCTTTCCCTTCTCCAGGGGATTTCCCCAACCCAGGAATTGAACCTGCATTGGGGTGGATTCTTTACCAACTGGGATATCAGGGAAGCCCACAGTAGGCAAAGAGCTATCTGAACGTGGAACAAATGATTCTCCAGTTAATTGTCATGAAGACAGCCTTCAGCCATGCCCTTTTTGACTAAGGGTGGAATCTAAATCAGGTTGTGGAGCATTTATAAATTACATGACTTAGAGCCATGTGAAAGCATATCACGGGACACACTGGGGAAGAAGTCATTCAAATGATGCTCCAGTGAAATCTCATCTGTGGATGACGGTAGAGTGAATAAGGGAGAAGGCAATGGCACCCCACTCCAGTACTCTTGCCTGGAAAATCCCATGGATGAAGGAGCCTGGTAGGCTGCAGTCCATGGGGTTGCTAGGAGTCAGACACGACTGAGTGACTTCACTTTCACTTTTCACTTTCATGCATTGGAGAAGGAAATGGCAACCCACTCCAGTGTTCTCGCCTGGAGAAACCCAGGGACAGGGGAGCCTGGTGGGCTGCTGTCTCTGGGGTCACACAGAGTCGGACACGACGGAAGTGACTTAGCAGCAGCAGCAGCAGCAGAATGAATAAGAATTATGAATCTCATCACAGCATAAGCTAAAGGAGTTCAGCTGAGTTAAAATGAGGGAGTAAAGCAAGAAAGAAGGTGACAAGAGATTTAGTAAGCAGGTGATTTTGCTCCATAAAAAGGGAAATTTCTCGGATGCTGGAGAAGGGAGATTGTAGAGAATGGGATGGCATTGTGCAGTAGGACAGGGGAATCATTCATCCAGATTAGAGCAGGCAGCAGACTCCAGAAGAATGAATCCAAGAATATGAACTTGATTGAGTACCCAATATACTTAAATATACTGACAAAAGATTTAGACAAGCAGGGAGCATGTGAAGATAAATTAGTATTAAAAATCTAGAAAAGTAACCCAAACTTCAAAAAAAAAAAAAAGCTAAATGAAAAGCAATTATTATCAGCTTCAGAGAAGACAAAAAGGTATGAAAGATGCTATGAAAAGAAATAAAGAATATCTTTACTCACTACTAGGATCTTACTACTTGTGATCTCCATAATATATTAAGTTAAATGCTTCCATTTCTCTAAGAATACACATTTGATTATACTAAAAGTCAAAAAAGGGAAAGAAAAATCATAACATAAAAATTTTAAGATTACCTGTAGGGCAAGTGACATAATATCTAGACATTTTTGAATTTATGGGCTTCCCAGGTGGCTCTAGTGGTTAAGAACCCACCTGCCAATGCAGAAGACATAAGAGATTCGGGTTCAATCCCTGGGTCAGGAAGATCCCCTGGAGGTGGGCATGGCAACCCACTTCAGTATCCTTGCCTGGAGAATCCTCATAGATAGAGGAGCCTGGCAGGCTACAGTCCACAGGGTCGCAAATAGTCAGACACAACCAAAGCGACTGAGCATGCACACAGGCTTTGTTGTACAGACTTCACTTTGGAGCCAAGTTAACAATTTACACAATCACTGAGCAAAATTCAAATTTTAAATACAATCTAAAAAACTCAAAATTTAAATGAAACAAATGAACCTCATTATATAGCCAATTGATGGCATAACCTTACAGAGATGATCTATCTCAAATGATTCTTACAACACAGTTGCTTGACTATATGTTCTTAGCAGGATATACTCTAAGGACAGCAGTTTTCACTAATTATAGTGAGCATATATTACAGTATAACAGTATAATAGTACTGTTGGTATTTTTGTTCCAAGACTATTATATAATCATGCTAGTGTTTTGAAAACTGAAATTTTCAATATCAATAAAAAGAGATAAATATGTAAGATCAAAGAGGTTGAGAAAAACATCTGAATTGCAACACATGTATATTTTACCTCAAATATATATATATATATATCTCCTGAAAAAGCCTAGAAAAAATGACCAACCCAGCAGCAATAAGCACCACTAGTGTCCAGACCATGCTCTCTAAATTCTATTTCCCACTAAAATGGATCAGTGCTCTCTGGAGATTCTCAGTTCTTGGTCTGGGGCAGAAAATATACAAGATGATCTTGAAATATCTTGTCATAACAGAAAGCAAAGATGCTATCAAGGATTACTGAGGTTGTATCAGATGGACTCCGAAGCCAACTTCAGGAGGCTTCTACTGGCTGAAGACTGGATAAATTGATCTTCAGTAAGGACAGTGGGCTTCCCAGGTAGCTCAGAAGTAAAGAGTCCATCTGCAATGCAGGAGACACGGGTTTGATCCCTGGGAAAAAGCCCTGGAGGAGGGCATGGTAACCCACTCCAGGATTCTTGCCTAAAGATCCCATGGACAAAGGAGCCTGTCGGGCTATAGTCCATAGGGTTGCAAAGAGTCAGACACAGCTGAAGCAGCTTAGCATGAACTCATCCTATTCCTTGTAGGGCATTTTTTAAAAGTATGCTTATCTAAGTTTACACATATATTTATAGATATCATCTCTTCTAAAAGAAATTATGAATAAACTAATTCTATATCTATTATTTTGCATTTTAAAAAATCTTAAAACTGTATTTTGAGGCTCTAATATCCCAATATATCCAGATTCCCTAATTCTTCTGAAAGGGCACACAGTATCCATAATAGGTTTATCCAGTTCTACACTGATGAATAGCTAAGCTTATTGAAGTTTTGTATGATCTTTTCTATTTGGTGTTCCTATTTCACTTTATACATTTATAACTTAATTGATTGTGAACTCTTTATTAAGATATAAAGCCTATTGAATATTTCTTTATTGAATGTTTCTTACACACTGTAAGCACTAGTGCTTCAACAATGGTATCTACTTGGCCCTCCATTTGAAAGGCTCCTTGAAAAATGCCCACAATGAGTTTCAGTACTCTAAATTTCCACAGCTATACTTTTGAGGTCAGTGACCAGATGCTTAATAATTCATCTTTGTTCCTAGAGGAAGCAAGAAGCTCTTTACAAGACAGACCATTTAGCGCTTTATAAGTCAGAGTTAACACTTGAAATTACACTCAGAGGTGAAGAAACAGTTGCCATAATAAAGAAGACATAAGTTACTTCACACCCTGAGGACTTGGGTCGATTTTGTCTCTGTAGATTTTGTTTCTCCTTAGGGCCATTAGACTTTGTTAGGAAGACAACATCACGATTGAACAGTACACCAGGAATCAACAAACAAGGCAGCTGCATTCTCCCATATGTTTTCCTCGTCTATGTCATTGGAGATTGTCACTGCAGTTGGTTTAACAGCTTAGCAAACCCTCAACAACTACCAGGTTCAAGGAGACCCTGAAGGTGGTATATATATATTAGAGGGGAATACTCCCTGGCACAGGCTTCCCTGGTAGTCCAGCCAGTAAAGAATTCACCTGCAATGCAGGAGACCCCGGTTCAATTCCTTAGTCGGGAAGACCCTGATAGGCCACCCACTCCAGTATTCATGAGCTTCCCTGGTGGCTCAGACAGTAAAGAGTCCACCTGCAATGAGGAAGACCTGGGTTTGATCCCTAGGTTGGGAACAACTCCTGGAGGAGGGCATGGCCACCCATTCCAGTATTCTTGCCTGGACAATCCCATGGACAGAGGAGACTGGCAGGCTATGGTCCATGGAGTTGCAAAGAGTCAGACACGACTAAACCCAGCACACCCCTGGCACATTAAAGGCTAATTCCCAAGACAGTAAGAAGTAAATAATGCAAGAAACTAAATTTTAAAGATGAAGCTGTTTTGTCAGATAAGACAGATTCTGCTTTCCCCCACCCCCTTTATTTGAAGTAAAAATGAAAAGTATTAAAGATTTTTCAGAGGTTTTGAAAATTATATTTTTAAATATCAAGAAATATTAGTACTTAATTCTGTGGTCATTTGTAAGGTTATTTCTTTGAAATTTAAGTGGGCTCCCTTCACACTCTTTCACACTCACACACACACACAAGCACACACACACAGGTGTGAGAAGCCCAATCACTCCAGGATTAGCTGTTCCTCAAAAAGCTCAGTAATGATCTGAAATCTGAAGCCCTACTTGAACTTTTCTACTAATTCAGTAATTACTGCTGTGCCTGAAATTGGCCCCTTTCCTGCAATTACTCAACATGCACTTTCAGTCAAAGAGGTTAACACCTGAATTTAGATTCTAATTAGCACCTAAGGTGGAATTTTTTGTTTAAAGCTTATTAAAATGGGGACTTTTCCCAGCATAAGATTTCACTAGTCTACACAGGTAAACGCATGTTTTATAGACTAATCTCTTTCTGGTTATCTTGAAAGCAACAGAGGTTAGAGATAAAACCAAGATCAACATTTCCCCATTCAAGATACTAACTTCAGAATAAAGCAAACTCAATCAATATCTGGAGTTGTCAAACTGGACAGATTCTCAATACAGCCAAAGACCACTGTTTCCAAACCCCCTCTAAAGAAATGATTTCTCCCAAAGGAAGATGTAAACAAATGGAGATAAAAAGAAAAAAGAAATTAATACTGGCATCATTAGCTTTCAGGGTGATCTCTATTTCTTTCCATGAATCTTCCTAAGCACTAATATTTAAAAGATAGTTACAGTAAAAACTCAGAATTATGTGGGGGCATGTGGTCTTCAATTCCTCGGGCAACCATTTGTGATTTTAACTTCAACCACTGGTGTGTCTTCAAGTTAACTATGTGCCTTCTGCCACATAACTGAAAACTGGTCACTGGGTCATTCCTTGGATACCTTCAGCAATGGGAGACTCACTACTTCATGAGGCAGCTCTTTATCTTGTCAGGAACCCCTGAAAATAGGGATCCCATAAATGATGGCTTATAAACACTCTAAGTTTGGGGGCATTCTCACCATTCAGTTGGCTCATTATGAGCTTTCAATACACACCACTGTTTAACAACTTCTCGCCTCCCTTGTACTTGTGCAATTGACATTTTAAAGCCCAAGTTTAAGAACTTATAGTTAAATCTTTTGAATTTTTCTCTACTTCAGTTTAGCTCTTTGTTTAACTAATCAAGATGATTTGGATTGACTGTGGTCTCTGGTCTCTTGCTATCTAAATATAATAAGCATCCTTTCTTTTTTCCCACTCAAGGATAAACTTCAAGATATATGCAAGGTCTCTCAGCATCAAACCTGACTCAGCTCACACTGAAAGACAGAAATGAGGCTCTTGTGGCTTGTCAGTTATTCTGAGTCATGTCATTGGCAGAGCCAAATCAAGTACAAGACGTTGAAACAATACTCGTGTTTTGCAACACAAAGGCAAGAGTGTCAAAGGGTATAATAGTAATAATTTGCTAGGGCTGCCATAGCAAAGTACCACAGACTGGGTAGCTTAAAAACTAGACATTTGTTTCTCAGAATTCTGGAGGCTAGAAATCTGAGGTCAAGGGTTGATGTCTTCTGAGGCCTCTTTCCCTGGCTTATCGATGGCCTCCTCTCTTTGTCCTCCCATGCTCTCTCCTCTGTACATGTCTGTATCATAATCTCCTCTTCATATGAGGACACTTGTCATGCTGACAACAATCAGCCCGCAATGCCAGCTGAGACATTTCTATCCGTATTCCGAGTTATAGATTGCCTGTGTTCCTTTAATGTCAGTTTCTCTAAATGCTCAGTTCTAATCTCACCAGATTTGCAATCTTATTTATTTAATGCACATGTGTTTTCACATTCCCTTTTTTAAGGACTTCTACCTATACTTTGGGCTTCTGTGGTGGCTCAGAGGTTAAAGTGTCTGCCTGGAATGTGGGAGACTCAGGTTTGATCCCTGGATCAGGAAGATCCCCTGGAGAAGGAAATGGCAACCCACTCCAGTACTCTTGCCTGGAGAATGCCATGGAGGGAGGACCCTGGTAGGCTACAGTCCATGGGGTCGCAAAGAATCAGACACGACTGAGTGACAAGCTACTATCTATACTTTAGAATCTGCCTTCAAATGGGCTAATGTGCCAATGTGACTCTTAAAGTATTTAAACTCTTTAAACTTGGCAGTTATTTCACAAAAGTTACCTTTTGCTGATGGACCTATTTACTATGTAAATCATATTTTAATCTACGCTTAAATGAGCATCAATATGTAAATATACAAAATTTATAAGTTCACAGCATATTTACTTATATTTCTGCCACTCCACCCAATCTTTCCTTAAGAGCATACAATGTGAATACGTAGGTAAATAACCTCAATTGCTGGCATATGGAATGCAGCACTTTCACAGCATCATCTTTCAGGATTTAAAATAGTTCAGCTGGAATTCCATCACTTCCACTAGCTTTGTTCGTAGTGATGCTTTCTAAGGCCCACTTGACTTCACATTCCAGGATGTCTGGCTCTAGGTGAGTGATCACACCATCATGATTATCTTGGTCGTGAAGATTTTTTTGTATAGTTCTTCTGTGTATTCTTACCACCTCTTCTTAATATCTTCCGCTTCTGTTAGCACCATACCATTTCTCAATATGCCAGAAAATTTGGAAAACTCAGCAGTGGCCACAGGACTGGAAAAGGTCAGTTTTCATTCCAATTCCAAAGAAAGGCAAGGCCAAAGAATGCTCAAACTACCGCACAATTGCACTCATCTCACACGCTAGTAAAGTAATGCTCAAAATTCTCCAAGCTGGGCTTCAGCAATATGTGAACCGTGAACTTCCAGATGTTCAAGCTGGTTTTAGAAAAGGCAGAGGAACCAGAGATCAAGTTGCCAACATCCGCTGGATCATGGAAAAAGCAAGAGAGTTCCAGAAAAACATCTATTTCTGCTTTCTTGACTATGCCAAAGCCTTTGACTGTGTGGATCACAATATACTGTGGAAAATTCTTCAAGAGATGAGAATACCAGAGCACCTGACCTGCCTCTTGAGAAATCTATATGCAGGTCAGGAAGCAACAGTTAGAACTGGACATGGAACACCAGACTGGTTCCAAATAGGAAAAGGAGTACGTCAAGGCTGTATATTGTCACCCTGCTTATTTAACTTCTATGCAGTGTACACCATGAGAAACGCTGGGCTAGAAGAAGCACAAGCTGGAATCAAGACTGCCAGGAGAAATATCAATAACCTCAGATATGCAGATGACACCACCCTTATGGCAGAAAGTGAAGAGGAACTAAAAAGCCTCTTGATGAAAGTGAAAGAGGAGAGTAAAAAAGTTGGCTTAAAGCTCAACATTCAGAAAACGAAGATTATGGCATCTGGTCCCATCACTTCATGGCAAATAGATGGGGAAACAGTGGCAACAGTGTCAGACTTTATTTTGGGGGCTCCAAAGTCACTGCAGATGGTGACTGCAGCCATGAAATTAAAAGACACTTACTCTTTGGAAGGAAAGTTAATACCAACCTAGACAGCATATTGAAAAGCAGAGACATTACTTTGCCAACAAAGGTCCATCTAGTCAAGGCTATGGTTTTTCCAGTGGTCATGTATGGATGTGAGAGTTGGACTATGAAGAAGGCTGAGTGCCGAAGAATTGATGCTTTTGAATTGTGGTGTTGGAGAAGACTCTTGAGAGTCCCTTGGACTGCAAGGAGTTCCAACCAGTCCATTCTAAAGGAGATCAGCCCTGGGTGTTGTTTGGAAGGAATGAAGCTAAAGCTGAAACTCCAGTACTTTGACCACCTCATGAGAAGAGTTGACTCATTGGAAAAGACTCTGATGCTGGGAGGGATTGGGGGCAGGAGGAGAAGGGGACAGCAGAGGATGAGATGGCTGGATGGCATCACTGACTCGATGGACGTGAGTTTGGGTGAACTCTGGGAGTTGATGATGGACAGGGAGGCCTGGCGTGCTGCGATTCATGGGGTCGCAAAGAGTCGGACACAACTGAGTGACTGAACTGAACTGAACTGACCCTCAGTTACCTTGACCCAAGCGTTGCTAAGGAAATTGGGTTATTTGACCTCCAGTGAGGTCAAACAAAGTCTAGATAAACCTCTGGACCAAATATTTTTCTCCCTTAAATGTGCCCTGGGCTTTCCTGGTGTCTCAGCAGTAAAGAATCCGCCTGCCAATGTAGGAGACTTGGGTTTGATCCCTGGGTGGAGAAGATCCCCTTGGAGGACAGTCCATGGGGTCACAAAGAGTCAGACATGACTGACTGACTAAAGAACAACAACAGCAGATGTGTCTCACCACAGTGGACCCTATACTTGTGCCAAAAAGCTCAAAGCCCACAGAAGAAAGGCGACAGGAACATCTTAGGATAATGGATGTTAGCCACATTCAGTCAGTAACATACTCTCTTTATCCTAAAATTCTTAGACTCTAGATATTATTAGCAACTAGTAAATACTGTGTGTTTGTGAATAAAATGATTTTTTTAAAAAAACAATATAATTCCCTTTTGACCACCCTCTAAATTATCACATTCCTTTGTAGTCACTGCCTGCAAGCACTTAGAAAAAAACTGCTATCGTGGTTTAAAATTGCTTCAGTTATACCATGATAATATATTATGAAATGATATATTATAATCATTTTAAATATATATAAATAATATATTATAAAATGGTAATATATTAAGTAGAAAAAGTTTGGATTGAAGACAGCCACTAGACTTTAGAACTATCTTGACTGTTAAACTAGCCAGCTTCTTTAATAAGTAACTAGAGGAAGTTCGTTTGCCCCCCGCCCCTCCCCAATATGCCCATTACACCACCCAACTGTCAAAAGGGCTGGACATCTGTGAGACCAGGCCACATGTGGTCCGAATACACACAACTGTTAATGTATCAGAGAATCAGGGAGAAAAAGCTAAAGGGAAAAATAACATGCAGGATGGCTTTTTTTTTAATAGCACCTATTTATTCCATGGAACAAGAAAATGTGTTTTTTATGGCATTCTCTCAAGACCCTGGAAAACAAGAGAATTAAAGATAAATTAAATAAATCCCTTTAAAATATTTTGTTATTTCTTTTTTACAATAAGAGAATAGAAATTTTATCCATATCTTCAATTAACCTCAGCCTTGAGAAGGTGGTGTAGTGAGTGAGGGCATGAACCCTGGAGCCAGGCTGCCTGGATGAAATTCTAACCCTTCCGCTTGCTCACTCTTAGCACGGGAAAGTTACTTAAGCCTCACCACCCTCACCTGTAACATGAATATATTAATATCTACCTCTTAGGATTGTTGCAAAGATTAAATGAGGTCAGCCCTTAGGACAATAGCCAGCACGTAGCCAGCACTCAGTCTGAGACATTATTATTTTTTGTTAAAAACATTAATAATCACAAAAACCTGTAAGGTGTCTCTATTATCTCTGTTTATGCATGAAAAAAATCAAGATTTATCCAAGATCAACTGGCAAATGATGGAATTGAGATTTCTGCCCAACTTCTGCTTCTGCTGTAACTTCTGCTATAAAATGTAATCTTATGTGGAAATTGCTTGTCTCCCCATGACCAAGGGCATGTAGCAGTGGGGGATTGGAATTCCTTTAGAGAACTCAGTCATTACACAGTTCTTTTCTCATGCTAATGAATGAGGCAAATTCAGGCCTAGTCTAGGCAAACACCTGAAGTGGGGGCAGACGGGAGACCAGGGGAGGAGCAGAGGCATCAGGCAGTTCCTGAAGTCAGGGCATCAGTGGCATTCTGATTCGGAGCCATCTGCCCAGGAACAGCAGGATGCCAGCAAGTGACAGGTTAGGTTAAGGCAGCCGTCTCTGAGGGCAGAGGCCTTGTCTTCTCCAACTCCTGTGACATGCCCAATAGAGCATAATAAATACTCAATAATAACTGTTTGTTAAATTGAGTTGTCTTGAACTAAATTGAACTGGCCAGGCATCCTCACTGGTATTACTTGAGAAGCATGAAAGCCTCCACCCCCAACCCCAAAACCACACATGCTGAAATAACCCATTTATTCACTGGTTCATCAGTGCTTTCCATGGGAGTGCTCCATAATAAGCAAGACGGCCAGGGTCCTGCTATCATGGAGCTTAGAGTCTGATGATGGAGGAAATGGATAATTAAGGAAGTAATTACATACAGCAGGAAGAGTGCTCAGGGAGCAAAGTAGGAGGTAACCCCAGGAGCACGTGTCAGGGAGACCTAAATAAAAGAGTGGGGAGACAGTATCACAGAGTACAAGGCACTTTGAGATGAAGTCGAGGGCCTTGCAGGCCTGGATAAAGAGTCGGGGTTCTGGTGAGTGATAATGGGACGACCTTCAGTGTTTTCAACTGGAAGTGACATGATTAGTTTGCATTTTAAAAAGTTCCATCCTTCTCTGTTATGGAGAACAGATTGGAGGAGTTCACACAGCTGCAATAGTCTAGGAGAGAAAGAATGGTGGCTGGGCTAGGGGAAGGAGAAAAGTGGAAAGACTGGACATCTATTTCGAAAGGGGAGGTCAGATGTGGAAGATGAGAGTGAGAGAACAATCAGAGAGGAGCCATGGGTTTTGACAGGGAAACTGAGATGACTGTGATTCCATTCATTGAAGTGTAAAAGGATGAGCCCAGTTTTTAATATGTTTATTTTGTAATGCCCTGGGGACACCTGAGTGAGCAGCTGAATATTGAGTCTGAAGCTCAAAAGCAGAAGTAAAGACATTATGTACTGACCTGTGATAATGCAGTAAAGTTGTCAGCATATGTGTGACCATTGATTGAGTGAGACCAAAGTGAGACTAAGGTGAATATAGTGAAGGATATTGAGGAATACATTTATTTCAGGCGGCTGACTCCAAACTTAATAGTGTATCTGAATCGCGGAGAAAACTGTTAAGATATACAGGGCCCCATCCTGTGAGTTTCTCATTTAGAAAGTCTAACCGGAGGCCTTGGTTTTTATTAGTATTTATTTTTGGCTGTGCTGGGTCTTCATTTCTACTCGGGCTTTTCTTTAGTTGCTGTGAGCCGGGGCTACCCTCCAGATGTGGTGCGCAGGCTTCTCATTGTGGTGGCCCCTCTTGTTGAAGAGCACAGGCTCTAGAACGCTCAGGCTTCACTAGTTGTGGCTCGCTAGCTCTACAGCACAGGCTCAGTAGTTGTGGCTCACGGAATTGGTGGTTCCATGATAGGGAGATCTTCCTGGATCAGAAATGGAACCTGTGTTTCCTGCATTGGCAGGTAAATTTTTTACCCATGAGCCACCAGGGAAGCCGGGGCCTTTTATTTCACTGGACGATTCTAAGGTGGATGGACTGTGAAAAAAACTGATTTCAGAGAAGGGAAGGAGAAGAGAAATGCTCACGGAGCTCCAAGAAAGAGCAGAGGGAGTGGAAGGAGAGGGACTAGTTGTGGAGCCAAGAAGACAGCTCCAACAAGAGAGGGAGGGGCCTGTCTACCATCTCTCCATCAACCTGCTTGCACAGGGCACCCCTAAATGTAACAACCCAGAAGGTCCTGTCAAAATGGGAATGTGTCACCTAAAATGAGTCATACATTTTTGGTCCTTGCAGATCCACAGTCTTGGGTCCATATGTGTTTTAGAATTCAAAATTTGGGAGCTACTGGAATTCCCTGGCAGACCAGTGTTTAGGCCACTGCACTACCTCTGCAGAGGGCTCGAGTTTGACTCCTGGTGAGGATCCCGCATGATGCAGGGCGTGCAGTCAAAAAACAGAAACAAACAAACAAAAAAAAGAATTTGGAGGATATTAGAAGCCTGCTTATTCCATATATTACTTAAATCTCCAACAGAGTTTGAGATAATATCTAATTGCCAGATACAAAAATACTTCTGCAACAAAATGTATAAATATTTATACTGAGCAATACAAGTGAAGAAAAGAGTCTCATATCAGTTTAAGCCAGGTGACAAATGAAGCTAAATTGGATTAAGTTTTACCCTAAGCTGAGTTACAAAAACAAGCAAACCAACCAAAAAATAAAATAAAACTATCTTTTAGTTCTCAGAGCTTTATGGATTTCAAAACTATAGATAAAATTCATAGATCTCTGCCACCTGGTCATGCCTTCTATGGAATGTGTTTGTCAGACCATAGTTATTTTTGCTATAACATTTGTTTTGACAACACCAATTTATTTTAATACCATGATATATTAAGGAACAGTCTGAGCATAACTCAAATTTCACATTCATTTTTGCACATTCTTAGGTGAACATAGAAAACTGCATCCAGCTGAACCAACAAGGTTCAGTTCAGTTCAGTTCAGTTCAGTTACTCAGTCATGTCTGACTCTTTGCGACCCCATGAATCGCAACATGCCAGGCCTCCCTGTCCATCACCAACTCCCAGAGTTCACTCAAATTCACGTCCATCGAGTCAGTGATGCCATCCAGCCATCTCATCCTCTGCTGTCCCCTTCTCCTCCTGCCCCCAATCCCTCCCAGCATCAGAGTCTTTTCCAATGAGTCAACTCTTTGCATGAGGTGGCCAAAGTATTGGAGTTTCAGCTTTAGCATCATTCCTTCCAAAGGACACCCAGGGCTGATCTTCTTTAGAATGGACTGGTTGGATCTCCTTGCAGGCCAAGGGACTCTCAAGAGTCTTCTCCAACACCACAGTTCAAAAGCATCAATTCTTTGGTGCTCAGCTTTCTTCACACTGCAACTCTCACATCCATGCATGACAAATGGAAAAACCATAGCCTTGACTAGATGGACCTTTGCTGGCAAAGTAATGTCTCTGCTTTTCAATATGCTGTCTAGGTTGGTTATAACTTTCCTTCCAAAGAGTAAGCATCTTTTAATTTCATGGCTGCAGTCACCATCTGCAGTGATTTTGGAGCCAAAAAAATTAAGTCTGACACTGTTTCTGTTTCCCCATCTATTTCCCATGATAAGAATACACAAAACACACATATCTCAAACTATTAACTACCTGAATTCATCATATGTGCTATTCTATGAGGTTGTGCTTTCTGTTCTTTCACACTTGTGAGGTTTTCTGTACAAATACTCATTCAACATCCCAAACCTAAGAATCCTGATTCAAAATATCAAGCAGTGCACACACAAAGGAAAGTAGCACATACACTTGAGGACCTCAACCGAAAAACCCCAAACCCTGCAAAAGTGGCTCCACTTTGTGCTAGTAGTGGCTGCTTCAGTTGCTTCAAACGTCAGTACAATTTTCCAAAGCTTTCAGCTGCCCAGTGAAACTGCAAGAAAATGAGAAAACTACAAAAGAATTTCTAACCATCATAAAAATTTAATCGAAGAAAGTTGTACATTAGGTTCATTTTTTTAATTTTGATGGAAGTTTTTTTGTAAACAAATGTTTGGAAAGATCTGCATGTCAAAGACAGAAAACTATGCTCCATGATTTAAAGCTGTGAATGATCACTTAACTGCAATCTTTGGATCACAAACCGAGGACAATGAGTTACAGCCATTCACATCCTAGTATTACAACTTTTTATTGATTTCAGAAAAACCTCCTTCTGGCACTTCACAATAACTCACAAGAGGCAACTCTCCCAATGCCCACTTCAGGTAAACACCAATTCTTTTTCAAACTAAAGTGCCATATGTATTTTAATATTTATGAATGTCATCACCATTTGATATGGTACAACCCCAAGGCTATGGTTTTTCCAGTGGAAATGTATGGATGTGAGAGTTGGACTATAGAGAAAGCTGAGAGCCGAAGAATTGATGCTTTTGAACTATGGTGTTGGAGAAGACTCTTGAGAGTCCCTTGGCCTGCAAGGAGATCCAACCAGTCTATCCTAATGGAGATCAGTCCTGGGTGTTCATTGGAAGGACTGATGTTAAAGCTGAAACTCCAGTCCTTTGGCCACCTGATGCAAAGAGCTGACTCATTTGAAAAGACCCTGATGCTAGGAAAGACTGAGGGCAGGAGGAGAAGGGGACAACAGAGGATGAGATGGCTGGATGGCATCACCGACTCGATGGACATGGGTTTGGGTGGACTCTGGGAGTTGGTGATGGACAGGGCATCCTGGCGTGCTGGGGTTCATGGGGTTGCAAAGAGTTGGACATGACTGAGTGACTGAATTGAACTGAACTTTTATTAAGTTCTTATCTTTGTAAGTTCTTATCTTACTGACAAAGCTTTTGAGTCCTGTCCCTTTAATCTCATTATCCCATAAGTTCTATGCTTTTTATCGTGTATTTATGCAGATTATGGATATTCTCAGGGGTGTATATAGATCACATTACAAAAGAACTGACTGTACCTCTGGCATTCAACAAGATCTTCAAGGAATAAGATTAGAATGAATAAATCTTGATGGAGAGAAGGGTAAAAAATAATGGTCAACTGTAATGCTCCCCCCCGACCCGAAATGTGTGTGACATAGAATAGAAATACAATAATCAAAAAAGCTAATAAGTAATTTATCTCTGAGTGACATATAGAGACTAATTAATTCTTTATTCTTTAAAAAATATTCCAAGTTGTCTGCAATTCTACTATCTTTATAATAACAAGTAAGCACATAAATTGTTGAGCTTCGTTTTTTTACTCTTTTCTTGTGTCATTTGAAATCTGGATCTCAACCAAGTACTTCAGGCTCAGGTAGGAAATGACAGTTGTGGTTCCCCCACATTCCTTGATGCCTGCGTTGGGAGTGATAGAGCACACAAAAAGTCAAGCTTTCCCTTCTCACAATTTTGCCCTGGTCCAGCCCTGCCGAACCCTTTAACCCTCAAGCCTATCCAGGCTTCCCTTGGCACCAGGTTCAGGGCCTTCTCTCAGGGAGATGAGAGTTGGCTAGACGTCCCTTCCAGATCTACTGTCATCTACTGGACCAATTGCTAAAAGGGGATTGGGGATGTCAAAACCAAATACCAATCTCCAGGTCTTAGATCCTATCCTCTTTCTTAGAAAATCCAGCCTTAATCCGGTTTGCATTTTTTCCGCAAAAGCAGCTTATTCGCTAATGGAACAGTCAGATTCCACCACTTCTTCATTTGTTCACACAGAAAAAGCTGCCTGGAGACCACCTGTATTGGTAAGGCAGCTGACTAAAGGGTTGTTTTTTCTGAAAACAGATCTTCAGGGTAATTCTCGGGATTTTGTGCATGTCAGAGTCACTTTTCCAAGTAACAACGTGTAGCCCCCACAAGGTAGTTCCCTGTGTTATGTGCAAGTCCAACTGCCTGTCAGACAGAACCAAAATGTATGTTAGTTTCCGAAGCAATGAGGTTTCACCTCTCCCTTCCCCACCTGATACAGAGACAACGAAACTATTCACCCAGTATCTAGAATTTGCCAATTCAGAAATCTATGTTGGGTCCAATTCTAAGGTAATTATTCAGACATAAGTCCCAGTGACTTAAAGGGAATTTGACCAAGGGGAAAAAAAAACCTACTAAATCATGTTGCAAATACAAGGTATATTAGATTGTTAATTGTTAATTTATAAACTGGAGAGTTTTCTGTAAAGTAGCTAAAATCTCCCTTCTCAGAAAGATTGAACTTTTAAAATTGCTTAATAATATTTAAGAGGTACCATTTGCTTTTACTTGATAATGTTTTGTCTCCTTTCCTACACTGTCAATGTCTAACACTGAAGGTGTACATAAGTAGCTGTTTTATAATATAATGACAGGATAGGAAAGACTTCCTATAGGGAAAAAAAAAGTTTTAAAGGAAAAACTTCTTTCACCAGCTTTCCTTTTCCTGAGACATCCCAAAGTTAATTAAGTACTTGGCCTATTACCATCAGCTATGTCTACAGTGTGCTAAACCAACTTTTGGAGTTGAAATTAACTGCAGCACTTAGAAATGGTCTTGCTTCTTTATAAGGGAAGAAAACTTGTCCAACAAAGTGCATGGATTTTTTTTTTTTTCATAGCACTGAATTCTCCCATGCCCCTAAGGATAAGTTGGAGGAGAATCCTTGTATAGTTAGATTTTAAGAACTCATAGTCAAGTAACACAGTCTTAATTGGGAGAGAAAGGAGATCGTGGTAGACGAAGAAAAGTTCAGTGAATCATCATGCTGTAGATAAAGGCAGGGTGCACTTCACAACTTTTCAATCTTTGTCTTTGGTATGCTCTTTTTTTGTATGTTTTTACCAATTCAGTACATGTTATGACATATTTAAGAATATTAAGTTAATTTTTACTATCCTTGGTGTGGTCTATAGGGGGTACTGGATAATTGTTTGCTAATTGTTTTAACTAAATTAGCAATTCTTTCAAACAACTTGTGTCTCTAATCTAGTTTTTCACTGACTTAAGCAATTTTTTATTTTTTTACACATTGGACGAGTAAGCCTAAGCACACTTAGCCTCTGAGTAGGTAACCCAGACTATTAAGTTCTGTCCCCAAGACTATCTCTGGCTCACAGGGAGAATAGGAAAATAAATCAATCCAAAGAACTTCCAGACTTCTGAGGTATGCTGGGATCAGCCCTGATGAGCCCTTACTCATCTTTCTTCCAGTTCTGGTGAGATGACTCAGTAGTAATAAGATGATTCATCATTGTCTTGCAAGCAATTATAAAAATATCCCTGTGTGTGTGGTTTAAAATAAAAGTTCAGAGATCAAGCTAATGAAGTAAATTTCATGTAGACCTATATATCATATTCTATTAATATAAAGCAAAGTCAGCTTTTCAGCCTCTTCTTATTCCTAAACACTGTTTCAAAGTCCCTATAGTACAACATCTTCTAAGAAAAGCTGGAACAGTGTGAATACTCACTGGAACAGAGCCACCCATACATGAAGACAGCAGGCAAGAGAAAATGAGAGCTCTGCTGCATTGAGTGACTACTATGTGCTCTTTTTAAAGATGGGGAAACAAGGGCCCAAAGATACTCAACATTGCCTGAGGTCACACAGTTATAAGCAAAATTCAAGGTGAGGTCATCTAACTCCAAAGTGTTTCCACTGCACTGTGGTAGACAGCCTTACAGAAATGTACCTTCACAATTCTAAATAATAAAGTTCTCTCCCACCCAAGCTTCTTCACCCTTTAGGAGGCAATTATCAAATTGCCCTGTGCTTTGGGGCCTGGGCTCTCATGACAGATAATTTGCATTTATTAATGTATGATCTGGAGCAAGTTGAATAAATTCTTTAAGCCTCATAAATCATATTTTTAAAATATAAATATTTTATATGATTATAAAATCTATGTCAAAGGATGGTGTGGAGATTAGATGTGATAATGTTCTAAAGGTCTGAGTACATAGTAAGTATTTTATGAGACCATTATTATTAACTATTATTATTTTCCACTGAAATAATGACTCCAGAGATATGGTGTTTTTATTTAATCATTGCAATGGGTTAATAACATTCTCTCCTCCTCTCTTTCTAATCTACTTTTCACTTTTTATTGATAGCCTCTTTTTTCTTTGAAACTTTATATTTAACTTTTTCTTATAGAAAATTTCAAACACAAATTAGAGATTAGAAACTCCAATATACATCATTCAGCTTCAACAATTATCAACTTGTAATTAACAGTCTAAAGGTCAACACCGGTAGGAAAAATCCTCTTCAATTTACTTGTTATATAGAATCACTTGAGTTTCTCTCATTAAAATGCCAAACATTCCAGAAATTGTTTTCAAATATATTGAGTTGGCCAAAAAGTTCATTTCCTTAACATCTTTTGGAAAAATCTGAACAAACTTTTTGGCCAACCCAATGTAAATACTGCTCACAGTTATTTCCCTCTTTGCTCATTAAAAAAAAAAAAAAAGGAGCCCAGTCCTTTTGGAATCACAGTATACAGTATAACAAGCTAAGAAAACTTTACAAATTATATATGATCCAACAAATTCTGAAATCTCAGCATGGAATCAAGAAAAGAATATGAACTCAACAAGGGTCTAAGATCTATGAAAAGTTTACAAATCCTCTAGTGAATTTTTTTTTCCTGAATCTGATCCAAGTGTTGGATTCTAAACAAATACAAAGAAAATGAGTTAAACCAAGCTTTGTCCCCTAGTTAGAGGAATTCCCCATAGCTCTATCATTGAAAATTGGGCCTTTGTCTTCCAATGTGGGCCTCCAGAGTTTAGGTTGTTGATGCAGAACCAGTGAAGTTATTGTAAACCACATCTCATGGACTCCAAAAATGGTTTCTTAGTAATGGGGAACTAATTATGTGATTACTAGACTCCCTTCATGTACCATTAGTCATATGAAGCTGGAAAATATGCCTGTTTTCAAGGCAAATTGCTCATTTTGAATTATGCCTCAAAATGGAGCCTCTCCTCTGTAGGCCTAAACTAAAAACCCCCAAGCAAATTTTCCATTATAACTTCTAAACAGCCATCTTTAGCCAGGCCTGTGAATGGTCTGGACTGAGTTGGGGAATCTTCTAAATGGGAGACAGAAATGCAAAGACTGGAGTCTTCTGCAGATTTTCTTCCTTTCCTACAAGTGCTTGAGGGGAATTCAAATCACAGCCATCTTTTTTCCATAACTCAGAAAAACCCAGCATAACGATGATTTCCCCTGACAAATCTATGGTTCACCAAGACACTGGCTCCGCTTCTCTGATAATGACAACTGACCTCATTTTCCAGTCCAGATGCACAGGCTCATCCTTCTGAGGTAGTTATAGCCCTCAAACTAGCAAGATGACAGCAGAGTTAGGAACAGGTCCTGACAGAGTTCATCCACAGAAGAAGGAAGAGGACCTACTGGCACGTGGTATAAAGAGAAACAGAACCATCACCCCTTCCCCAAAAGAGCAAGAAGGGGTGGGTGGTGGGGGAGGGAATGGAATATGGCTGCAAGAAAGCCAGGGAAAATGAGAGATTCCAAAACTTGCTAGGTCTAGAACTCCTTTGGGCATAAACCGCATCCCATTCATTTCTGTAACCACAGTGCTTGGCACACAGTAGAAATGCAATGAATATTTGCTAAATTTGATTTAATTGAAATGAGAAGAAACAGATTAACCCAATGTAGCTGGCAGTGTCTCTAAACATAATTAATTCTGGAGATTCTCAAAGTCATCTGAGAGTTGCTTGCAGGCTCAGTAATAATTTTCATCTAATGACAGCTCCTTAGACCCGATATGAATTTCATTAAACGAGTCAGCATGCCAGCAGCTAGAATATGAGCAAAATGTTAAAGAAGATCTGTATATCGCCAGGGTCAGGGGACAGAACAGGATATGGGTTAATTATGCTCTCTCAAGCTTTTGCTGTATGGAATTTGTTTCCTAGAACAGGAGCAATCTGTTTCAGATGGGAATCAGGGTGATAATAAGTAGGATTCTGCCAGAGTGTGTGTGGCCAGTCCCAGCTCTGCACGCACACCCTGGAGGGTGCAGCGCAAAAACCGTGCAATCTAGGCCGGCAAGTGATGTCAGCCAAGCCAAAATTAATTGCTCAGATTGGGCTTTGGTCCCCTTTAAAACAACTCTACGAGGCAGTCTGATTTCTACTGTGACTTTCGCTGTTTTAAGTTCCAAATGACACTCAAGTTCAATCTTGTTTCAGCACCAAACTTTTGATTCAGGTGTGGCCTCAGCAAAGCTGATAACAATTCCGCACTTTCCCTGACCTTGCCCCAGCTTTCCTGTAAACAGGTAGGAGATGCGGAAAGAAATGCTGAATGGTAACCTAATACCAATGCCAGCTCTGGGGTGGCTGGTAACTTGCTCTATTGTGTCTCTTTCTGCTTTCTGCTACCACTTTAATGTAGTCAAAAGAAAGGATGTGATACTGGAGGTCTAAGAGACAGCACTGTAAATTGTGTCTTCTTTTCATAAGCTGAAGATGAGCCTTATACCAATAAACAGCTGGCCCTCCCATTGTTCTGTGTCTGAGTATCAGGAAGTTTTGGTAGCAGAGACAATGCGAAATGCTAGAGACAAAAATAATTACTTGAATCAGTACAAGTTACGCTGGTGTGTTGATTTAAGATGCTCTGTCAGCTACTGTACCAAGTTAGGGCTTGATTTCTTTTTTATTGTGTTTGCTTTCTTCCCAAGTGAACGAATTAAAGAAGTACAAGACCGGAAACTGAAGAGTACATAAGACAGGTAGGTGGGATTTAACGAGTTAAACCTTTAAGCTTTACAGAAAGCTAGACTTCTAGGGGACAAAAAGTTGCTGACTAGAGGCTTAAACGGCATGCTTTCATCTCTGGGATGACAGCTAATTAAATATGTCTTTACAGTATCTTAGACTTGATACTCTGCATGACAAAGCATGACCTGGCATTGTGTAAATAGAATTTTCCATGTTTCCAAATGCTGTTTAGTAAAGATATATTTCTTTTATAATAAGAAAACATTAATGTATTCACTATTTGAAAAGTGATCCCTCAGGAAAACAAGAGAACGGATGAAAGATTTGATTGCAGTTGAAAGGGTCTGGGTTCAAGTTCTAGCTCTGTTACCTTGTAGCTCCATGAAATTGGAAAATTTCTTTACTTCTGTGTGAATTGCCATTTTCTTACCTGTGGCATAGTGAGTGATAACATCAACCTCTTCACAGAGTTGTAATGGGGATTGAAACAGAAAAAAGCGCCTCAGACTTACTAGTCACTCAGCATATGACAGCTATGGATGGCCATGACTGAAGAGCTCCCTTCAGCCCACAGCTGTTGTGAGGAAAAAGCCAATGCCATTTTGCCAAAAAAGCATTTGTAAAAAACAAGTCAATTCTATACAACCAAAAGTTTTTAAAATGCTAATTGAAAAGCACAGAACTGATATGAAAGGGTATTTTTTTAATCTTTTTTTTTTTTTTTTTGGTTGCACTGCTAGTGGGATTTCAGTTCCCTGACCAGGAACAGAACTCAGTCAGGCCTTCTGCAATAAGAGCCCAGAGTCCTAACCACTGGACCACCAGGAAATTCCCGTCAGAGAGTATTTATAATGACTGTACAATTCAGTGGGAAAAGCCAGGAGGCCTTGGCAGTCATGGAAGGAAAACAGTCTTAAGCAAGTTTCCTTGTACCTCAGTCTCCTCCTCATACCTTCCCCAGGCAATGCTGTAGGGCCATAAGAAAGCACGGGAAAGAGCTCTGAAAGCTGAAAGATCTATAGGCACAGAAGACAGATGTTACCATGATTCCGTAATTTAAAAGTATACATGCATATTAGTATCTACTCAGAGTTTGGTCATGCTTTTGAAACATAATCTACCTAACTAGCAGCCCTAAAACAAAACCAAAAAAAAAAAAAGATTTTGCTTGGTATAAGAAAGAAATCTCCTGAAAACTAGGATGAGAAAAAAATCTTATTGCTATATATACTTTTACAAAAGATTCAGATAATGTGGTATGTATTGATTCTCTGTATGTTCCAGAAAATTTGCAAAAATATCAACAAAATCTATAAAGCCAAACAGGCAAACGAGCATTACATGCAACAACAACCTACTTTTTTTTTTTCTAGAATCTTAACTAATGGAACTCTTGTTTATTCATAATACACAGTCTCTTTGTTTTATTTACTTATTTCTTATGAATGAATGAGTCAGAAATGGAAGGTCCTGGCAGACGAGGATCCTGGGACATGCCTTCACACATGGCTGGTGAATAATTGATTTAAAATAATCACTTTAAATGACACACATTCATTGCTGGTGTCAGGTTCATTGTTACTATCCTTCAGAAAGCAATATGGCAAAATCTATTAAGGGCCATAAAAATGCCCATATCGTTTCACCCAGTCATCACATCCCAGGGGGTTTATTCTAAGGAAATAAATCATGCACAAAGATGTTTGTGGCAGTTTCATATGTAAAAGTGAAATCACTTAAATGTTCAACCATGGTTGTAACAAACAATAATTATAAAGATAATGCAGCAACCCAGAACCATATTAATTAAAAATTATTAAGCTACAAATATTAAGTATAAAATGGTATCCCAACATGATTTCAGGTCTATAAAATTTTGATATGTGAATAATAACCAGAAAAATATGCAAAAATAAAAAATAAGGTGTTAAGATATGATACATAATTTAAATTTTTTTCTTAACTATGCTATTTTTCACAGTTAAAAAAATGAATATCAGTTGAAATGTTTTTCATTTGAATAGAGCTGTAAGGAGATCAGCTGACATGATCTTATTTGATTTTCAACACAACCCTGGAGAGATGGCAAAGGTGTATCCATCATCATTTGACAAATGGAGTATCTGAGACTTTAGTTCAGTTCAGTCTCTCAGTCATGTCCGACTCTTTGCGACCCCATGAATCGCAGCACGCCAGGCCTCCCTGTCCATCACCAACTCCCAGAGTTTACCCATATCCATGACCACCGAGTCGGTGATGCCATCCAGGCATCTCATCCTCTGTCGTCCCCTTCTTCTCCTCCCCCAATCCCTCCCAGCATCAGGGTCTTTTCCAATGAGTCAACTCTTTCCATGAGGTAGCCAAAGTATTGGAGTTTCAGCTTCAACATCAGTCCTTCCAAAGAACACCCAGGACTGATCTCCTTTAGGATGGACTGGTTGGATCTCCTTGCAGTCCAGGGGACTCTCAAGAGTCTTCTCCAACACCACAGTTCAAAAGCATTAATTCTTTGGTGCTCAACTTTCTTCACAGTCCAGCTCTCACATCCATACATGACTACTGGAAAAACTGTAGCCTTGACTAGACAGACCTTTGTTGGCAAAGTAATGTCTCTGCTTTTGAATATGCTATCTAAGTTGGTCATAACTTTTCTTCCAAGGAGTAAGCGTCTTTTAATTTCATGGCTGCAGTCACCATCTGCAGTGATTTGGGAGCCCAAAAAAATAAAGTCTGCCACTGTTTCCACTGTTTCCCCATCTATTTCCCATGAAGTGATGGGACCAGATGCCATGATCTTCATTTTCTGAATGTTGAGCTTTAAGCCAACTTTTTCACTCTCCACTTTCACTTTCATCAAGAGGCTTTTTAGTTCCTCTTCACTTTCTGCCATAAGGGTGGCATCATCTACATATCAGAGGTTATTGATATTTCTCCCGGCAATCTTGATCCCAGCTTGTGCTTCTAGAGAGATCCAATTTTGTCTAGAGTCCCTCTTGGAAAGTAACTGAGCCAGGCCTTGAACCAAAAGTGTCTCCTGACCCCTTAGTCCAGTGACCTGTCCCCAAAGTGCCTGAATCTGACCAAGCCTCTAGATCCACATACCAATTTATAAGAAACACAGATGGAAGGTAGAGGAATATGTTAGGTACACTGCAGGGATACAATCTACAAAATCCAGAAATGAACAGTTCTACAGGCAAACAGTCTCATTTCTTCAGCAAATAAATAACATCACGTAAAGAGAGAGGGGAGGAAAGGGAGAGAGACGTATAGATTAAAGAGACAAAAAACATCAACAAATCATGTGTGAACTGCATGTGACCACTGATTTCAATAAACTATTTTTAAGAAAAAAGAAATTTGTGAGACAATTGCAAATTAAAATACTGACTAGGTATTTGATGATATTAAAGAATTATTGTTAATTTTTTGAGATATGATAATAGTAGTCTGTGTTTTTATTTAAAGGTTTTGTTTTCTGAGACATGTGCTTAATTACCCATGGATGACATAGTATGATGTCTGGGGTTTGCTTCAAAATAATGTGGAAAGTGGGAATGAAGGATTTAGGTGAAATAAGAGTGTTCCTGAGTTGAAGCTGAGTGTGATGGGTACATGGGGTTTCATTGTACTATTTTTCTATTTATATTTGTTTAAAAATCTTAGTGAAGTCGCTCAGTAGTGTCCTAGTCTTCACAACCCCATGGACTGTAGCCTACCAGGCTCCTCTGTCCATGGGATTTTCCAGGCAAGAGTATTGGAGTGGGTTGCCATTTCCTTCTCCAGGGGATCTTCCCAACCCAGGGAATGTCTCCTGCATTGTAGGCAGATGCTTTAACCTCTGAGCCACCAGGGAAGTCCTAATAAAGAGGGGTTTTTGAAAATAAATGGTATCGATATTTGTTCATTTTCATCTTACCCTTCTCCCATTAGTAAAGTAAAAGTTTAATACAATAACCTGGGTTGAAAATGAGAAGCTACAGCTGCATAACTTTTAATTTTTTTAACATCTATCTATTTGGCTGCATCAGGTCTTTATTGCTGCACACAGGGTCTGTGCTGTGGTGCACAGGCTCTCTTATGGCTCTCGGGTTTAGCTGAGCCAAGGCATGTGGGAGCTTAATTCCTGACCAAGGATTGAACCCACATCCTCCACATTGCAAGGTGGATTCTTAATTACTGGACCACCAAGGAAGTCCCTTACCTTTTTAAATAGAGCAAACGATATCTTTGGTAGGCTACAGAGTAGAGCACAAGGAATGAAATTGCTTGGTACATTTCCTTCAATTTAAATGTTTTTCTTTGTTTAAAATATTAAAAAAGAGAGAGGGAGAAATAAAACAGTGGATAAAAGGAAGGAGGAAAGAAAGTGAAAGGACCAGCATAACAGTATAAACTAGTATGGATTTGAATAGGCCACTTGAAAATAATCAAGGAAGGCTGGGGGATTGTGAATACAATGAAATCATGGTATTAGTGATTATATTGGCATCAGGTTTTCAGCCAGACAGATTCGGATTCTAAGCACTGCAAGTTTCAGGACTAATGACTTAAGTTCTCTGAGCCTCAGTTTCCTTGTCTGTAAGGGGAAGGATAATCACATCCACCTTGCAGAGTTTGTGTAGAGATGAGACAAAGCATGTGGAATGCCTGGTCCACAGAGGACCATGAGTACACAACAGTCTGCCTCTTAGTCTAGTGAAGCCAAAGGCTTTGTTGACCAAAAATGTCAGATGAGAGCTCACTTAGCCAATGGCCATGAGGGAATCCTGAATTCACGGTTCCATGGCTCACCTAAAACGCTGCCACTCGGCGATGAGGCCTGCAGCCCAACTGTCCATTCACCTACTGTATATCTCTAAGGCAAAGAGTTGGCAAAGTCTCTTCTCAGTATTTCTGAACACTAAAATAGACTACTACGTTGACTGGGAATAAATGAACTATTTAACCTCAAACATTTAGACAAGAATTTTTTCATCCTCAGAACATTCATCAGCAACAAATACTTGGATAAAATATTTCCTTTCTGTGACAAAGTCAGTGTCACCCTGACTTATGAAACCTCAAACCCCCCTGTATAAACCAGGACCCAGCCAATGTCTTTATCTACCATCACGTGGACTTGGAACTGGGAATGAGCATGAATGCGCAACATAGTAAAGGCTACGGCTTTTTAAGAGAATTTCTGGGTACTTTCTGCCATTTGATCCTTCCATAATTATGCCACAAGATGCCAACTGCCAAACACAAAAGTGAGAACCTCTAAGAGTACCATATAATGTTTCTTTTCTTAAATTATAGTATTATAATTATTATTACTACCAAAGTAATACATATTATCTGCATCTTCAAATTCAGATAAACAAAAAGAAAAAATTAAATTCCCCGCTGTCCCACAGTGCATAGATAACTAATGCCAGGCTAGCATTTTAACCTTTTGGAATTCATCTTCCAATTTTTCTGTATGGATTTACCTTTTTCCCTTCTTTACCTTTCCATTTTTCCCCAAACTGGGATAATATTGCATCACAGATTTATAATTTTTTTTGGTCACATAACAACATATCATGAAACTTTTACATTATCTTCTATTGCTCCATTTTTAATAGCTATGTACTATCCCATCATATGGACGTATTATAATTTATTTAATAATTCCCTATACTGGGGACTCCCCTGGCAGTTCAGAGGTTAATACTCCACACTTCCACTGCAGAAAGTATGGGTTCCATCCCTGGTAGGAGAACTAATATCCCACATGCCTCAGGATGAGGCCAAATAAAAAAAGCTTGTATTGGGTACTTTCTCTACTAACATAATCTAGTTTATTAGTGAGAGAGTTGGGAAATTCTGCTTTAGTAGATCCAGATTTAAACCTGATATCCAAATGGGGTAAATGCAACCAAGAAAGCCTGAATCTAAAGTTCAAAACCTCTTTGAACTTTGGCGCTTCCATTCAGGTGCCTCAGAAGACCTGCACCTGTGAGGCTACCGCCCCAGCTCGGCTGGAATTCCCAAAAGGACCCATGCCATGCGACAGAGCAGGCAGCTTTGTTTCTCCAGAATCCCATGGGAGCATTCATCTCAGGGTTCAAGCAATGTCATGTTTGCAAAGACTGAGTCAGAACCTCCACCACCCACCATGTGAAAAGCATTTTTACTGTAGCTTTGTTTTAAGTTTTGCCACAGAAATAAAAGGAATGGGGGGATGGGTAAGAGAAACTACCAAACTTCAAGCATGTTTTCATTGCCAGTTGGGTGGCTGATGCTACATCTCCTTCCGCTTCTTGGGTTCTCAGCACCAACTCCCATCAGTCACTGGAGTTGCTTTGACTCTCATGCAATCCTAGACATCCAACTTTATACTCTGGGTGGTTTTACCCAAAAAGAAATGGATGACTTGAACAGAAGAAGCAAACACAGAAGCAACTGTGAAAGGAAGTCAGATGTGGTTGGGGTAGAAAGTCCTTCTCAGAATGTGGCTTTTTCCAGTATTGATTTTTCTGTACAAACAATATAAACTGAAAAGCTGGCAATAGGATTCATCCTAAAGAAGAAGAAAAAAATATGTGTGTATAAATATATACACATTTCTTTACAAATATTTTGGAAACATGAGGTCCAAAAGAATGGTTAGTGTTTTATGGAGGAGAGAAAGAATGAGAGGACAGAGAGGGAGCCAGGACAGGGCACACAAGGACAATTATTAAGGTGCCCCCTCCCCAAAAAAAGAGGTAGAGAATTTTCTGCTAAACCTGGATTATTTCACTGCTTTTGAGTGTTTGCAATGAATACTTTTTTCCTCCAAGCAAATTAGTTACCAGAAAAATATACTGCCTCCCAGCCTCTTACTCTGCCTGACAGTACCTGTCAAAAAGATAAGATCTTTTAATGAATTAAAGAAGGTGAAAGGCCAATCCCTCCCAGGCATCTGGCTGTGATTTACATCAGTATAATTATATCTTCTATTGCTGTGGGAAATTGACTATACCTACAGGGAAAAGCTACTCGTGTATAGGAAGTTTCCTTTTTAATTACTACAGAAAGCAAATAATGCAACTTTATTTTTGGACCAATCTCATGTTGTGCTTGGGTGGGGGGAGTATGGCCCACAAACATGGAGACTTTTTTCTTCATGAGTAAAAAAGTCTCAAAATAGAATTGGGTTAGTACTAAAGAGAAAAGGAAAGTAAAGGATTGACATTAATTCCGGTAATTCTTTAATTGTGAATATGCATGCACTTGCATAGTTCTGGGAGGGGTTTGTGTCTTAAGTCCTTCTATATGTTTTATTTCCATAGACAAAATAGTTTATTAAACAGATCGCAGCCTTGTAGTTGTTCCTTGAGTCGCATTTAATCTGAGACTTTGATAAGTATCTTCATCCATTTGAGGTTTTGCTCCTTTGCATCATGCTCTACTTTCTACCTCAGATACCCTAGAATGTTATCACACACACGTGTTTACATAAAAAAGACATGTCAATGTGTACACCCACAAGTATATGTACACATAGAAAATATTTTCATTTAGGCAGAGTCCTGTCTACACTCTTCATTTTTCACTGGAGGAGTGAAGCAACTTTAATTATTAATGGGTTCTTCTCAATTTCAACATTAGTCTCAGGGGATGTATTACTTTAAAAATATTAGTCTATGTTGCTTATTTAAAACTAAGCAAAATTTAAACTTAAATTGAAGAAAATAAGGAAAACCACTAGACCTAAATTTCAGGTATGACCCTTACAGTGAAAGTGACAAATATATTCAAGGGATTAGATTTGATAGAGTGCCTGAGGATCTATGACATTGTACAGGAGGTGGTGATCAAGACCATCCCCAAGAAAAGAAATTCAAAAAGGCAAAATGCAAAAAGGTCTGAGGAGGCCTTACAAATAGCTGAGAAAAGGAGAGAAACTAAACATAAAGGAGAAAAGGAAAGATAAACCCATCTGAATGCAGAGTTCCAAAGAATACCAAGGAGAGATAAGAAAGCCTTCCTCAGTGATCAATGTAAAGAAATAGAGGAAAACAATAGAATGGGAAAGACTAGAGATCTCTTCAAGAAAATTAGAGATTCCAAGGGAATATTTCATGCAAAGATGGGCTCAATAAAGGACAGAAATGGTATGGACCTAACAGAAGCAGAAGATATTAAGAAGTGGCAAGAATACACAGAAGAACTCTACCAAAAAGATCTTTGTGACCCAGATAATCATGATAGATCACTCACCTAGAGCCAGATATCCTGGAATGTGAAGTCAAGTGGGCCTTAGAAAGCATCACTACAAACAAAGCTAGTGGAGGTGATGGAATTTCAGCTGAACTATTTCAAATCCTAAAAGATGAGGCTGTGAAAGTGCTGCACCTGATATAACAGCAAATTTGAAAACTCAGCAGTGGCCGCAGGACTGGAAAAGGTCAGTTTTCACTCCAATCCCAAAGAAAGGCAATGCCAAAGCATGCTCAAACTACCACACAATTGCACTCATCTCACACCCTAGCAGAGTGATGCTCAAAATTCTCCAAGTGAGGCTTCAATAGTATATGAACTGTGAACTTCCAGATGTTCCAGCTGGATTTAGAAACAGCAGAGAATCAGAGATCAAATTGCCAACATTCGCTGGATCATCTAAAAAGCAAGAGAGTTCCAGAAAAACATCCGCTTCTGCTTCATTGACTATGCCAAAGTCATTGACTGTGTAGATCACAACAAACTGTGGAAAATTCTTAAAGAAATGGGAATACTAGGCCACCTTACCTGCCTCCTGAGAAATCTGTATGCAGGTCAAGAAGCAACAGTTAGAACTGGACAAGAAACAACAGACTGGTTCCAAATAGGAAAAGGAGTATGTCAAGGCTATATATTGTCACCCTGCTTATTTAACTTACATGCAGAGTACATCATGGGAAATGCCAGGCTGTATGAAGCACAAGCTGGAATCAAGATTGCAGAGAAAAATATCAATAACCTCAGATAGGCAGATGACACCACCCTTATGGCAGAAAGTGAAGAAGAACAAAAGAGCCTCTTGATGAAGGTGAAAGAGGAGAGTGAAAAAGCTGGCTTAAAACTCAGCATTCAAAAAAATGAAGATCATGGCATCTGGTCGCATCACTTCATGTCAAATAAATGGGGAAACAATGGAAACATTGACAGACTTTATTTTCTTGGGCTCCAAAATCACTGCAGATGGTGACTGAAGCCATGAAATTAAAAGACACTTGCTCCTTGGAACAAAAGCTATGACAAACCTAGACGGTATATTAAAAAGTAGAGACATCACTTTGCCGACAAAGGTCTGTATAGTCAAAGCTATGGTTTTTCCAGTGGTCATGTATGGGTGTGACAGTTAGACCATAAATAAAGCTGAGAACCAAAGAACTGATACTTCTGAACTATGGTGTTGGAGAAGACTCTTGAGAGGCCCTTGGATTGCAAGGAGATCCAACCAGTCAATCCTAAAGGAGATCAGTTCTGAATATTCACTGGAAAGACTGATGCTGAAGCTGAAACTCCAATAGTTTGGCCACCTGATGGGAAAAACTGACTCACTGGAAAAGACCCTGAGGCTGGGCATGATTGAAGGAAAGAGATGAAAGGGATGACAGAGGATGAGATGGTTGGATGACATCCCTGATTTGATTGACATCATCACTGATTTGATCGACATGTGTTTGAGCAAGCTTTGGGAGTTGGTAATGAACAGAGAAGCTTGGCGTGCTACAGTCCATGAAGTCACAAAGAGTCAGATACAACAGTGACTAAACCGAACTGGTGTTGCTTCCTGCCTGGGATAAACCAAGTACTTAAAAAAAAGAAAGAAAAAACTTTGTAAATGCAATTAAGGCTAACTCAGTTGCCTGCCCCTCTTCTCTTATAAATGGTCTGATTTTATCATAGAGGAATGATCCTTAAAATCTAGTACATAGTCTTGCTAATTGAGTTAATTTAAAAACTGATCTGATATTATTTGTAACCAGGGGAATTATTTTAAACTATCACTTTAGACTCTGGTCTAATTTTTTAATCCAGAATATCTCCATGGCAACATTTGATGGATTTTTAGTGGACTTTTCAAAAAATTCAGTAAATCTGAGCCTTCAACTTGTAAACTTTCTCAAAGGAAATTCCAACTCTATCTCAGTTACAAATATATCACTGTGATACTGGACGTGTTCAAATCTCTTGCTATCAAGCACCATCTGATGTATGCGTTGTTTAGAAAAAAGATCACAAGCTGCCTCAGGTTAATGCAGAAAACTAGCAAGCCATCTGAAATATATGGGCTAATTGTGATTTGCTTTATCTGTGTTTAGAACTAGAAGTCATCTTGTTCCACCTTTTTAGTTACAGGCGAGAAAACTGAAGCCTGAAGATGTTACATAATAGTCCCAATTTTAAAGGATAACATAATGGTAAAACTGAGACCATAACTCAAGCCTCCTCAATGTCAAATCAATTATCACATTATCTTCTACGACGGAATGTTTCATACATCAAGCTCCCTGTGGAAGGTTATCACTCTTTTCAGCAATGGGTTTCTCATAAGGATTTCAGTGTCTCTTTAAGGGAAATATATTCTGGGAGATGGACTCCCTCGGTGTCTCAGCAGGAAAGAATCCACCCGCAGTGCAGGAGACGAGGGTTCAGTCCCGGGGTCAGAGAGATCCTCTGGAGAAGGAAATGGCAACCCACTCCGGTATGCTTACCTAGCGAAGTCCACGGGACAGAGGAGCCTGGCAGGCTGCAGTCCATGGGGCCACAAGGGAATCGGACATGACTTAGTGACTAAACAACCACCACAGAATTCCGAGGGATGATACTTTTCCAAAAATGGCTGCAACACTATCTGCCATCCTACATGCTCTTACTATAATGTCCTGAAGCTTCTCCCATCAAAATGAGGGGTTTATGGAATTTCCCTGGTGGTCCAGTGGCTAAGACTCCACATTCCCAATGCAGAGGGGCTCGGTTCAATTTTTGGTCAGGGAATTAGATCTCACATGCAGCAACAAAGAAGAAAGATTCCAAGTGCCTCAACCAAGACCTGGCACAACCTAATAAATAAATAAATATTAAAAGATGTGTTTATGTTCCATTCCCTCAAATCAAAAAGATGATATAGCTTTTCTCTGGTTCTTCTGAAATATTCACTCCTAGGACCTAACTACCATGCTGTGAAGACATCGAAGCAGCCAGGCAAAGAAGCCCTAAGAAGAAGCTCTGGCCAATAGACCCAGCTGGGTTCCCAGGCTATAGCCAGCATCACTCACCAGATATGTAAGTGAATGAGCCTTCAACAGTTTATCCCCAGTGACCAAGTCACCCCCATCTCTGGATCCATTGACTCCTGGCTGCAAGCACAGCCTTTGCTGTTCACAGTATATTGGGAAAGGTATGGCAGACAAGCCAGACTCCAAGGCAAGGACAGTCCAACTTTCTCCCCACTTCTTCCTCACCCTGTTCTCAGCTGCTGAGGGAAAGCTCAGCAGGAGTTACTTGGGTCCCCTCTTTTCCTGTCTCCAGTGATATACTTTTTTTTTCATGTGCTATCTCTTCTTTCCTTAGAGACTCAGTTCAAATGACTTCTTTTTCCAAAAAGCTTCCCTTGAACCCTTCACCTGGAATAGCACCCATATGCACTAGTTAAGATTATATGAGCTACAAATGACCAATAAAAATATAAAAGCTTCTTGGATGCATCCATATTCAAAAGTTAACGCATCTGGTAGTATTCAGTCTTGAGGCTGTGGGAAAGCAAATATTCTTATATGTTACTAGTGAGACCATAAAGCGGCTCATCCACTTTCTTTTTTTTTTTAATTTAAATTTATTTATTTTAATTGGAGGCTAATTACTTTACAGTATCGTATTGGTTTTGCCATACATAAACATGAATCCGCCACGGGTATACACATATTCCCCATCCTGAACCCCCCTCCCACCTCCCTCCCCATACCGTCCCTCTGGGTCATCCCAGTGCACCAGCCCCAAGCATCCTGTATCCTGCATCGAACCTGGACTGGCGATTCATTTCTTATATGATATTATACATGTTTCAATGTCATTCTCCCAAATCATCCCACCCTCTCCCTCTCCCACAGAGTTCAAAAGACTGTTCTATACATCTGTGTCTCTTTTGCTGTCTCGCATACAGGGTTATCGTTACCATCTTTCTAAATTCCGTATATATGCGTTAGTATACTGTATTGGTATTTTTCTTTCTGGCTTACTTCACTCTGTATAAAAGTATATCATTGCAAAACAAAAATGTACTTGTGATAGCATAGCTATAGATTTGAGCACTACAATATCAAATAATGGATACAGCACAAAAAAATACTTACATAAACACATAAACACTTTTTCAACTTAAAAATTATGTATTTCTCTAGGTTTATATATTTGTAAACACATGTAAAGTAAAAGGTCTAAAAGAATACACACCAAACCAACGATGGGGATATATGTCACTTGTAGGTTTTGGTCCAAGAGTCTTTATCTTTATCTGTATTTTTTAAATATTTTAAAGAGAATCCCTTCATATTTTACTGGTGTTATTTTAAATGAATGCAATTTAAGAGGTTTGAAAACATGGCAATGCAAAATAAGTGCCCCTGAAAAGTGCCAAAACAGAGATATGAACAAGGCATTATGTAACCGAACAGAAGGTGAAAATAATCTATTTTGTGAATTTTCCAATCCACTAAACATACCTTTATTCATTTTAAAAAATAAATTATATACCTCAAGTGTTCATACACACCCAGAGACTTAGACTAAGCGAAACTACTTTAGCAGTCTGTGACATCTTTAGAATGCTCATTAATTTACAAAAGTTAGAACCAAAACTATAAAGCACTCAGGCTTATTAGTTATTCCTACCAGTGACTCTCTGTGGTGTCAGTATCCTGAACCTTAGCTAACAGGTGGGAAAATCGGAAAGGGAAAAGGAGTGTGCTGCCCAGAATCATCCAGTAGTCAATGGCAGGAGCAGAATTTCAAATCCAAAGGACCTGCTGAAATTGATTGTGTTGAAACTGTCAGATGACAATAGGTGATGGTTTAGAGACATCTCTTTTCAAAAAAGAAGAGAGTATGTCTGGCCTCACCTATTAGATGTCTTTACAGGGCCATGTGGCTCATGCCCATAGGACAACCGAGACATTTTAGTCCTTTTTCCAGAGAAAAGCCACAGCAAGAGGCAGGTGTCCAGGAACATTCCGAGCCTAGTTCTCCAAGCTCACTCCTCTGCTGCACATCAAACATAAGCTCGGCCTCCACGCAGTGTGAATCACTGCCTTAGAGAGGTCCTTCTATGTAGTAATAATTTGCCCTTATCTCAAGCTAGAAGAAAACCCAATGACTTGAATAAATCTCCTAGCATTTTTTCCATGACAAAGTAAAAAGTCCAATTTATTCCTGACTTAGCTTCACAAGTAAAAGTGTTCCTGCATGCCACATGTAATTCACAAATAAAGCCAGCACTCCTGTCAGCCCTCATTTATTCCCAACAGGTGAATCAGAAGCACACGCTGACAAGATGTGATGCTGGGTAACTTGGCTTTTTTTTCTCCCTGATTTAACTGAGACCTGTAATGTTATTTGATGCAGTTTTCTGTATTTAATTAATTTAACATTCCAGATTTTTAATTTGCATTTAATTTAACATTTCAGGTTTTTAATTTACCAGATATTGTTTATCAAATATTCATTTCAGAGACTTTCACCGTATATACAGTGCATACCCCTCTTTAATTAGTGTGTGGCAAATTAATTCTTCTCTCCTTGCTCCTTCATCAGATATTGGATTAAGGAAGTTGCACTGTTTCAACACAGCACATAAACGCATTTATTAAACCAAGACGGTAAATTTCCCCATGTATGTGCCTTGCTAGTCTGCTTTCATGTTTAACCTGATAAAAGCTGCTTTGGTTAAAACCAGAAATCTGTTATCATTTAAAGCCCATTGCTTGGTTTGACAATGGGAGTGTTACATTTTGTTCAGTTCAGTTCAGTTCCTCAGTCATGTCCGACTCTTTGCGACCCCATGAATCACAGCACACCAGGCTGTCTTTGTTCATCACCAACTCCCAGAGCTTACTCAAACTCATGTCCATCGAGTCAGTGATGCCATCCAGCCATCTCATCCTCTGTTGTCCTCTTCTCCTCCTGCCCCCAATCCCTCCCAGCATCAGGGTCTTTTCCAATGAGTCAACTCTTCGCATGAGGTGGCCAAAGTACTAGAGTTTCGGCTTTAGCATCATTCCTTCCAAAGAACACCCAGGACTGATCTCCTTTAGGATGGACTGGTTGGATCTCCTTGCAGTCCAAGGGACTCTCAAGAGTCTTCTCCAACACCACAGTTCAAAAGCATCAATTCTTCGGCGCTCAGCTTTCTTCACAGTCCAACTCTCACATCCATATATGACCACTGGAAAAACCATACCCTTGACTTAACGGACCTTCCTTGGCAAAGTAACATCTCTGCTTTTCAATATGCTATCTAGGTTGGTCATAACTTTCCTTCCAAGGAGTAAGTGTCGTTTAATTTCATGCCTGCAATCACCATCTGCAGTGATTTTGGAGCCCCCAAAAATAAAGTCTGCCACTGTTTCCACTGTTTCCTCATCTATTTCCCATGAAGTGATGGGACCAGATGCCATGATTTTAGTTTTCTGAATGTTGAGCTTTAAGACAACATTTTGTAGTCGAGCCCATTATTAGGTGCAGTTTTGCTCTTTTCTTTCTCCTCAGTCTGTGACTTGGCCACCTCCCTCCCTAACCTTCTTCCTCTCTCTCCCTTCAACCACATAACCAATGCTCTCCCTCCCTAGGATATTGGCTAAAATAAGATTTTATTGTCAACTTTTCTCCAAGACACAGGCTCTCCCAAATTACAAGTTTACCTTCTCATCCTCAAGTTTTACACTTCAGTTTTCTCTTACCTCCTCCCTACCTCCCTCCAAATAATAACCAGTTCCCAAAGTGATTGCTATGTCTAAATTATATTGGAAGGGACCATTGTGGCCCAAGGGGTCTTATCTCTCCCACTATGTTGTCAACTTTTTGAGAACACATTTTTCTCAATTCTGCATCCCAAACAAGGTCTACCTAGCATAATATTTTACATAAACAGACAAACAGTCTGGATAAGTGGATTAATAGATGGATGGAGTCATGGACAACAAGACGTCATCTGTGCACCTGTTACCATGCTTGTCCTTTAAACTATGTTTTCTCACATAAATGTTTCTCATAATGAGGAGATAGTCCCATTTAACTGATGAAGACACTGAGGCCCAGAAGTTCAGGTAAGGTTTTACTCATGATTTCATGGCTAACAAGTAGCTGAGCCCAAATTAGAACCCCAATTTGTCCGACTGTTCTTGGGCAGGACTGGCTGCATAAATGTGGGACTGCTATGGTATGAATGTGTCTCCCCCAAATTCATGTGTTGAAACCCTAATGCCGTAAGTATCAGGACAGTATCAGGGGTTGGAAACTCTGGTAGGTGGGTAGGGCATGAGAGCTGAGCTACTCTTGTGAGTGAGAAAGACATTGGGAGACCCCCTCACCCCTTCCCCCCACATGAGAATACAACACCAAGTCTGCAGCCCCCAAAGAGGGCCCACCTCTGACCATGCTGGCTTCCTGATCTCTGACTTCCAACATCCAGGACTGTGAGAAATAACTTTCTGTTGTTTCTAAGCTACCCAGTCAATTGCATTTTGTTATAGAAGCCTCAACAGACTAAGATGGGGGCCCTGTGAAAAATTAAAATGTATAAACATTCAAAAATTATTAATAATTTCAAGACAGTGACAGAAGAGCCTTAAACTTCAGCTGGAGCCCTTTTAGGCATGGAATTTGTGGGGCTTCATAGCCAGACACCCATGAAGCCAGCCCAGTTTCTGGGTCCCTCACCCCCAGGCTGCCATCCAGCCCACCTGTCTGAGGCAGAAGTACACCAGCCTCACCCCAGCTACACACAGGAAACTTGAACCTGGTTCAGACACTTGTGGTTAAAAGTTACATATACATCCTAAAATAGATTGGGGATGGCCATGGGCAAGGATCACCTCAAAATATGTTTCTAGCATATTCTGCATGTCTGTCACCACCAACACCATCAATTACCCTGATCAGGGATGGCAATGGGAACTAGGAAAAGATTGCACTTTGCTCTGCAATTTCTCACTGCCCAACCAAATCAAGTCCCTAAGAATAGGTGTCCTGCGCTTGCTACTTTGCTGAAATAGATTTAATACATCAGCAGGTAAGGAAGAGCCAGATGGGAGATGAGAACCATGAAAAGTAAAGGGTAACAGTCCAGTACTTGAGCTCCTGAGAGCTGGAACTGACAGTGATATCCAGAAAGGATCCTTTCTTTGAAATTCCATGAACCAATATCAGGGCCAGTGTGAGCTAAGTCTAAGGAGCCCTAGCGTGAAACTCAACTTCATACAGCCACAAGCTAAATGACTGCCCCTCCCACCCCTAAGGCCATCTCCCCGTGGCTACGATTCCTTTCAAAGGAAAGATAATGACACACTGATGGCTATTTAAAGAAATCCTTAAGACACCCATTTCAGAGGTGGTAGAAATGGCAACCCACTCCAGTGTTCTTGCCTGGAGAATCCCAGGGACGGGGGAGCCTGGTGGGCTGCCATCTATGGGGTCACAAAGAGTCGGACACGACTGTAGCGACTTAGCAGCCGCAGCAGCCATTGATAAAATACCACAAGGCAGGGACAAGAAAGTCTTTGAAAACTTGTGGAACACCACAAGGTGGTAATGGCAACTCTGCTTGGGACCCAGGAGAGTGCTAAAGACCAACAAATAATAAACGAAACATTGAGGTCATTCAGGGTGAGATGAGCATCAAATTAGGGGCAAACACTTACTCCTTGACTGTTGATGGCCACATTTTTGTGTCCTTGAAGACAGGGTTCACATCTGCCCTGTTCTTTGAGGAATCCCCAGGTTCTAATGCAGTCATCAATAAATGTGGGAGGATAGAAGTAAAGAAAAATGTTCCAAAAGGAAAGATGAGACAAGTTTAACAGGTCCAACTTCCTTTGTCCTTCCTTTGTCGCTTTATTTCCAAAATAGTTTATGGCATTTGTGTAAATTCTTTGTTAAGATGTACTTGGGTGTTTTAAAACACATAAAGTGGTTAATTTCATCTCTTAGGTACCCTTGCTGTCACCTGAAGTCCAGAACTGAAGTGTCAGCATTTAGCTTTCCCTTCATCATCTGCTTTCCCTTCTCCTGTTCCCCTGAGTCCTGGCAGCCCTACTGGAACACAGCCCTACTAGATGTCAGCCAGGAGGCTCTGTTATTTGCTATAAGGCATTATTTTTTAAACATGTTTTTCATTTTGGGTTAATTTTAGATTTCCAGAAAAGTAACAGAAATAGTATAGATTCTCATATATTCCTTACTTTGTTTCCCATAAGGTTAACTTGCATAACTATGGTAACTGTATTAAAACTAATATGTTAACATTAGTACATTACTATTAGCTAAAATCCAGAATTTATTCAGATTTCACAAGCTTTTCCATTAATGTTCTATTTTAAAAAGATTAATAAAATTTGTTTTTTTGATTGAATTTTAGAATTATAGAAAATGTGAGCGGGTAGTATCAGTCCTACACACCCATTCTATTCCAGCCTCTCCACACCTGCCCACAGTTTCTCTTGTTATTAACACCTTGTATTAGTGTAGTACATCTGTTAAAGTAAAGGGCTAATATCGATACATTATTACCAATTAAAGTTTGCATGAAGGCTCACTCTTTGTGCTGTATGGTTCTATGGGTTTTGACAGATGATGAATGACATTTATCTATCATTATGGTATCATGCAGAATAATTCCACTGCTCTAAAGACACCCTGTGTCTCACTAGTCATCCTTCCCCTCTCTCTCCTGAAACTGCTGACAGCCACTGATCTTTTTCCTGTCTCTTTAGTTTGGGCTTTTCTGAAATCTCCTATAGCTGGAATCGGGCTTCCCAGGTGGCGCTAGTGGCAAAGGACCCGCCTGCCAGTGCAGATAGATGTAACGGAGACCGGTGACATCGACCCCTGGGTCAGGACGATCCCCTGGAGAAGGAAATGGCAACCCACTTCAGTATTCTTGCCTGGAGAATCCCATGCACTGACAGCCTGGAGGGCTTTTAAAAAAAGTCCATGGGGGCGCAAGAGTCGGACATGACCTGGCAACGAAACCAGCATAGTAGGAATCATACAATACATGCAGCCTTTTTAGATTGGTTTGCTTCTTTGAGCAATGTGCGCTTAAGACTATTCCGTGTCTTCTCATGGCTTGATTAATGTCCTTTTTCTCTTTCAGGATCCATCCAATACAGAGTACTTAGTATTTAGTATGGAAGCATTTTTTTAACACTCCTTTTTCTATGGTCAGAATTCTTTTCAAAGCAAGAGATTCAGTTTAGTATCCTTTGGTAACTTTTTTATACTTAGTGTTATATTTATTTCTCTAGCAAATACTGGTTTTTGGCCATGTCACACAGAATGTGGGACCTTAGTTCCCCCACCAGGGAGCAAACCCACACACCCTGCATCTCTGCATTGGGAACTTAAGAGTTTTAACCACTGGACCACTAGGGAAGGGAAGTCCCTTTAACAAATATTAATTGTGCTCTTATCATGTGCCAGGAATTGTCTTAAGCAAAGACTATTACAGATGTGAGCAAGCATACAAGATCCTTGCTCCTATGCAGTTTAAAAACCATTCCTAAAATTACTATTCATGGCTGCATAGTATTCAATTTTAGCAATTTATTTTGGAACAAATCACCTACAAATTTTTCTTATTTTAAATAATGCTGTGATGAATACAAATCTTTGACTATCATTCATTCTGTGCTAGGAGAGAGTATTTAAGATATGTATGACAGGCACATTTGAGGTGTTTAATACCTGGTGCCATATTCCTGATCAGAATGGATGCAGTTATTGAGACTCCCTTCAGCCACGAAAGTTCCCATCTTATGTTTACTGTGTCTGCTATCTCCCCTCTGACATTCCCCCAAATCTTGGTGGTTGCCCTCAGTTTGTTTGCTCTCTTCCAATGCAAGCAATCTAAGCAGTCAGCCTCCAGTCCCAAGTTGTTTTCTTGGCTCTAGACTGATTCATACAATCCACCTCCCACCAAAAATCCTTTTTTCTGTGTGTGTACTGATCATGCATATCTCACTTGTCTGTATTCCATGCCATCTGGGACCCATGCTTAGATTCTTTATGGCTAAGTTCCTCACTGTAAAACTGGCACACTCTAATGATGAAAGTTAACCATTACATAGGGTTTACAACCATTAGTTGCTTGCAGGTGACCATGCTATATTTCCATGACCCCAGACTGTGATGCTGGGTGTGTGTGTGTGTGTTAGTAGCTCAGTTGTGTCCAACTCTTTGCAACCCATGGACTATACCCCACCAGGCTCCTCTGTCCATGGAATTCTCTAGGCAAGAATACTGGAGTGGGTTGCCATTTCCTTCTCCAGGGATCTTCCCAAACCAGGGATTGAACCTGGGTCTCCTGCCTTGGAGGCAGATGCTTTACCATCTGAGCTACTAGGGAAGCCCCAGTGTAATGCTAGACTATGAAAAGTATGTAAACTGAGGGCAATTTTCTGTCATTCATCTCAAAACCCACTCTCTTTTTAACTCCTTAATGTGTCACTATGTTCTTATTAAAAGTACATATTTAAGAGACAACCTCTTATTCTGAAAAGCTCATTGTCTTTATCTCACTGAATGCAGTAATATGCACTAAAAATAATATGGTCTTTGGAAGCAGACATACCTAGGTTTAAAAACTCAGTGCAACTGGGACTTCTCTAGTGGTCCAAGGGTTAAGACTCCATGCTTCCAATGCAGGGGCCTGGGTTTGATTCCTGGTCAGGGAATTAGATCCCACATGCCCTAACTAAAGATACTGCATGTCACAGCTAAGACCTTGTGTAGCCAAACTAATTAGTTAATTTAAAAAAAAAAGTTTTTAAATCAGTGCAACCATTTGCTGATTAAATGGCAGACAAGTTACATAACCTTTTCATGTCCAAATTCCTCCCCTCTAAAATCAGGACATTATGAAGAACTAGGGCTTCTCTGATGGCTCAAATGGTAAGGGAGGGAGACCTGGGTTTGATCCCTGGGTAGGGAAGATCCCCTGGAGAAGAAAATGGCAACCCACTCCAGTATTCTTGCCTGGGAGAAGCATGGTGGGCTACAGTCCATGGGGTTGCAAAGAGTCAGACATGACTCAGTGAGTAACACTATGAAGAGTTAACCCTTGGAAAGAGGTTACCATGTGCCAGACACTGTTAAACTGATCCTCATTACAACCTTATGAGACAAGTTCGATTATTATCATTTCCATTTTACAGAGAAACAAACTGAGCCACAGGTAGGGTAAGTGGCCTGCCCAAGGTCATGCAGCTAGTGAGTAGCAAAATTGGGATTGAATACTGGGGGAAATGGCTCCCTATTCTAAATTCTTAATCCTTACATACACGTGCTCTCACTAACACTGCTGACACTCCACAAAATAATTACGAGTAAGTGAAACAACTTATACTAAGAATCTATTGCACAATGTGCAGGACACATAAATTTATATTCCCTTCTACCCAGTCTTGGTGTATGTGTGCTCAGTTGTGTCCAGCTGTTTGTGACTCCATGGACTAGGACCCACCAGGCTCCTCTGTCCATGGGATTTCCCAGGCAAGAATACTGGAGTGAGTTTCCATTTCCTACTCCAGGGGACCTTCCTGACCCAGGAATTGAACCCACATCTCTTTCGTCTCCTACATTGGCAGGTGGATCCTTTACCACTGGCCCCACATGGGAGGCCCACCTACTCTTGTGAAATTGTCATTTTCCCAGTCCTGGGGACTCAGATCTCAGCCAAACAGACCATTCTGCCTCTGGATCAGACACAGCTTATCACAGCCTTTCTCATTCCTAGAGGGAAGCCTGAGCAGAGAGAGGGGAGACTGTTCTGATGGATGGGAGTGTAGTCATGGAGGGCTTTGAGTGTCCAGAGGGAGGCAGTGCAATGTAGGGTAAAGGACCTGGGCTTTGAAATCAGCCGGGTTTGGATCCCAGCTCTGCCTACCTTATAGGGTAGTTGGGAGGATTAAATGAGATACGGTGAAAATGACACTCACCGTACCTTCTCTTAAATTCATTCACACTCACACAGTTGGACCTGTCCAGCTGCCTAAATAGAAATAAGACTAACCTCAGGGTGAAAACTTTTAGAAATATATAGTCCTGGGACTAGCCTGGTGGTCCAGTGGCTAAGACTTCACGTTCCCAATGTTGGGGCCCCGGGTTCCAGCTCTGGTCAGGGAACTAGATCCCACATGCCACAAGTATGACCTGGAGCAGCCAAATAAATAAGTTAAAGAAAAAATATATATATACAGAGATTTCCCTGGTGGTCCAGTGTTCAAAAAATCTGCCTTTCAATGCAGGGGACTCAGGTTTGATCCCTGGTCGGGGAACTAAGATCCCACTTTCTGGGGTGGTGGGGAGGGGTGGAACTAAGCCTGGGTGCTGCAGTTACTGAGCCCATGGGCCCTGGAACCCCTGCTCACCAATGAGAGAAGGCTGCACACTGCAACAAAGACCCAGCGAGGCCAAAATGAAGTACAAATTATATGGGCCTGTCTTAGGTTTAGTCAGCAAATAGGTAGCACCCGGCACCGTTGACACCAAGCTGCTGGGAAGGCCTGCTGGGGCTGAGATCAAGGCAGCCCTTTGTAGGGGAAGGAAGGGTCAGGCGAGGGGGAAGCTGGTGTATGTGGTAGGTGATGGCAAGTCTGTCCTTAAAGCAGTGTGCTTGTCCTGTAATCACCAAAACCTGAATGAAGTAACCCTCATGATTCTCAATCCTTTACAGCTTGGATTCAATATTCACCAAGCAACCTTCTGATGAATACCTAGATCCCCAACAGAGTGTCCAGGTAAACTGCACAGAAATATTCTGGCCCTTAAGGGGAAAAAAAATCACCGTCATAAACATATAGAAATCAACTTCATAGAAATTAAGAGCTTTGCTGTCCAGAAGGTAGAATAACCCTTATTCTTTTAACACCCTTTTGATTCTATCATCAAGAAAATTTTGGAAACCCCACCTTGCATCTTTGACTGCCTGAGCGCTGACTTTGTGCCAGACACAGTGAGGAATTCAACACTGAAATGACATGGTCCCTGCTGAAACAACTTGAAACCTAGTAGAGATAATAAGGCAAATACACCAAGAACTAAAATAAGGCACAAGTTGGACAAAATGCCATCTCATTATCACCTTGAGAAACCCCCAAGGCCAAGTCCAGGCCTCCCAGTTCTATTCAATTTAAGGAAGTGATAATGAGGAGAAAATGTTCTTGCCCATTAAAAGGGTTCTAAACTGTAGATCAAGACTAGCTGCTAAATGGTGGGATTATACCTTTCAAATGACATAGGTAACACATGTTAGCTTTTAAGATACATACTTTTCAAAGACTATTTCTATGAAAAGAGGAATGCATACATAGGGGAACAAAAGCATAATTTATTTATAGATAAAGAAATGGCAGGAGAAGCTGCTGGCAAAGGCCATTTGTCTGGACAGTGATGAGCGAAATCAACAGGCGTAATTCAGTGATTCCCAAATCAAGCCAGTGCTGGACAGGCTGAGGCTGATGACAAGAGTCTGCACTAGCCCACACCACACCCTCACAGATAGACCACCCTCCCTCCACCCAGGCGCGCTCTTCTTCCCCTCTAACATCCTACCCTGCCTTCTCAGCCCAGACCAAACAGTGTGTCTGTGCTAAGCTCTACCTGCCGTCAGCTAATAGAAGGTATCTTTCCTCTTCCAAATTCCCACATATGTTGTCTCAGAGGCCTTATTGGATTCCTCACATTTTGTCCTGCAGGTGGCTATGAGGTAACAAAAAGAATATCAGAAATTGATTCAGAAAGCCTGAGTTGGTACTCAGATTTTACTGCCAACGAACAGTCTAACAGTAGGAAAGTCATAATCTCCCATTTCAACAAATAGAGAAATTGTGTCCACTTCAAAGGGAAACCAGGAGATTTCAATGAGTAAGTTTATGATAGTAAAGAGCCAACTGCAAGAGCCACACAAAACTGAACCTAGCAGGAAAGTGTAGCACATGCATTTCCTCAAAGATGGTTTCTGGACTTTGCAGGCGGTCCAGCGGTTAATACCCCAGAGCAGCGGACACGAGTTCCATCCCTGATCAAGGAACAAAGATCCTACATGCCATGCAATGTGGCCAACAGATTTAAAAAAAAAAAAGATGGCTTCAAAGGGAAAAATCTAGTTTTGAGGAAGAGGAGAAAAGACTGATAAAAAGATCCACAGAGGGAATACTTAACGTATCTGTGATCTTCTAGTGGTAGAAGTAAAATCAAAATAACTGACGTCCCTTATGTTTATGACTGCTACTGCTAAGTCACTTCAGTCGTGTCCGACTGTGTGCGACCCCATAGACCAGGCTCCCCCGTCTCTGGGATTCTCCAGGCAAGAACACTGGAGTGGGTTGCCATTTCCTTCTCCAATGCATGAAAGTGAAAAGTGAAAGGGAAGTCGCTCAGTCGTATCCGACTCTTAGCGACCCCATGGACTGCAGCCTACCAGGCTCCTTCGTTCATAGGATTTTCCAGGCAAGAGTACTGGAGTGGGGTGCCATTGACAGTGGTCAGAAAGAATTACAGACCTGAGAAAAGTCTAGCGATAAGTGTTAATAAACTGTGTGTGGGGGCTAAGGTGCTTCAGTCATGTTTGACTCATTGAGACCCTACAGACTGTAGCCTGCCAGACTCCTCTGTGCATGGGTTTCTCCAAGCAAGAATACTGGAGTGGGTTGCCATGCTTTCTTCCAGGGGATCTTCCCAACTCAGGGATCAAACTGCTGTCTCTTACATTTCCTGCACTGGTGACTAGAGTCACCTGGAAACCCTGTTAGTGAACTAAGTCATATTTTAATTTGAATATATAAACAATAGAGACTTGACTTCAGATAAACAAGAATAACCCTGACATGGACTCCACCAGAATCTTTAGTCTGTTCTGTGGACAAGACAGATGGTCTCTCAGAAGCTGTGTTTTTAGAAGTGAAGTTGGGTTCTTGTGGACCAGTATTAATGACTTAAAATCAGTCCAAAGGGAATAAAGAATAAAGTAATGGGGAAAACATCAGATGGAGAATCAGGGGAGCCAAGTTCCCTTTGTTACCCTGTTAATGTTTGTGAAGCAGCCTTGGGAGGGTCTCTGGGTCTCTGCTTCTTCAATTGTATAATGAAACAAAGCCACCATTGCCTTCTCAGGACACTTTCAGCCCTGTGCGTCTCTGACAACTCTCAAATCAACAAAGTTCAAGAGGTCAGTAATAAGCCAAGGGGAAAGCCATTCTGCTCACAGTTCCACCTTGAGGTCCTACATTAGAAAGCCTCCATTCTCAAAGCATTCAGCAAACCCTGTACTGGGCACTAAGAGCTAGACACAGGTCAGCTGGAAACTGAATACCCATTGGGACAACCAAAAATAAAACACCCAGAGAATCAGAAAATCAGGTCATCTTAAATCTAAAAGGAATTAGCTCTCTCCTATATAGAGAAGGAAAGCAAGCATCACTGAATCAGAAGTCTTTCTTCCCAAGGATGAACAGCTAGAGGAAGATGCAAGAAGTACAGATGGAAGGAGCATTGGACTGAGAATCCTTGCTGCATAAGGAGCTAATTGCGCCACTCGGGGTCGGTAGCCGCATCTTTCCAGGCCTCAGTCTCTCCTTCTGGGTAACTGCATCTCAACTACTGCTTCCTCCTTCCTAACCCTCTCGACAGTTGTGACATTGAGATTGGAATCCAGGTCTCCTGATCCTCTGCCTTGTCCCACCAAAAGGAAATACGGATGCCACAAAAATGCACCCAATGGCAAAGTTCTGGGAAGAGGAGGAGAGGTAGAAACCAGCTTGTCATGAAGCCCGTTAGTACCCCCAGGAGACTCATCTGAGAATTGGTTTCTGTGTTTCTCAAAATACTGTTTACCTGGGCATGGAAAGACTTTTACTCATTTACTTATTCAGAAATGTGTAGTTTTTGAAGGGGCGTAAATCTAATAGTGAAGTTAGAAGATGAAAATGTGTATGTAGACAGAGGCTGTTTTAAAGCTGATAAAACTTCAGCTCTGAGTTCTTTACTAGCAGGGTCTCTTTCCAAGATGCTGGAAGGGTCCTAGCAGTGGGTTCACATGGCCATATGAGTGTATAAAGTTTTCAGAAGTGAGATATTTTTGAATAATTGTTCATAAAAAAGACAATGAGTTTCAGGTCCTGCGAAACCTATATCCACTCCTGTCTTCAGGGCTGAATTCCTTCCCTTCTCTGCTCTTCTCTCCTCCTTCTTTTTTTTCTAGGACTGGACAATGGAAAAGTGCGTGGTTTTACTAGTGAAAAGAAATACATGAATGTATTAATACAACTTAAGATCAAGTCGGAGTAATTAAAACTAAGAAGGTATAAAAAGCAAACTCTGAGTGAAATCATCACAGTCCCCTGGAACAGGACAGGTCGGGCGAGTTCTACTGTCAGTGTAGAGACGTTTGCTGAAAATGTATTGAGTTTGAAACCCCGACTGCCTTTCATCTCCCAGAAGTATTGGTCCTTGAACTGATTTGACACAACGGTGACAGATCAAAAACAAAAGTTTGTCCAACAACCTGTTGGGCCAGTTTTTAAACTTTTTTACCAACTTGTCTATTCTCCTCATCAGTTAAGTCAAATAAAAACAAATCCATTTGCTGACCTGGTTCACAAATTCATTTGTGAGTGAGATTTTGAGAATCATCACTAGAAGAACCCCAGAGGAGGATTCATTTAACTTCTGACCTCTTCTACCATGGAACAAAAAGGCCAGTTCCAACTTCTCGGCTTCGTTGAATAGAAGCCACCAGTTGGGGACTGTTACTTTGTAGTGGGTGAAGATGTTTTTTCACAGGAAGGGCATTTGGTTGTGTTCCATAGGTATGCCACAGAAACATCCTCTGCTGTGGCTAGTCTGTCCTCCTGAGACACCCACATATCTGACTACATGCAGAGGACATCATGAGAAACACTGGACTGGAAGAAACACAAGCTGGAATCAAGATTGCTGGGAGAAATATCAATAACCTCAGATATGCAGAGGACACCACCCTATGGCAGAAAGTGAAGAGGAACTAAAAAGCCTCTTGATGAAAGTGAAAGAGGAGAGTGAAAAAGTTGGCTTAAAGCTCAACATTCAGAAAACAAAGATCATGGCATCCGGTCCCATCACTTCATGGGAAATAGACAGGGAAACAGTGGAAACAGTGTCAGACTTTATTTTTGGGGGGGCTTCCCTGGTGGCTCAGAGGTTAAAGCGTCTGCCTCCAATGTGGGAGACCCGGGTTCAATCCCTGGGTCAGGAAGATCCCCTGGAGAAGGAAATGGCAATCCACTCCAGTATTCTTGCCTGGAGAATCCCATGGACGGAGAAGCGTAGTAGGTTACAGTCCACGGGGCTGCAAAGAGTCAGACACGACTGAGCAAATTCACCAAAAATCACTGCAAATGGTGACTGCAGCCATGAAATTAAAAGACTTACTCCTTGGAAGAAAAGTTATGACCAACCTAGATAGCATATTCAAAAGCAGAGACATTACTTTGCCGACTAAGGTCCGTCTAGTCAAGGCTATTGTTTTTCCTGTGGTCATGTATGGATGTGAGAGTTGGACTGTGAAGAAGGCTGAGTGCCGAAGAAGTGATGCTTTTGAACTGTGGTGTTGGAGAAGACTCTTGAGAGTCCCTTGGCCTGCAAGGAGATCCAGCCAGTCCATTCTGAAGGAGATCCAACCAGTCCATTCTGAAGGAGATCAGCCCTGGGATTTCTTTGGAAGGAATGATGCTAAAGCTGAAACTCCAGTACTTTGGCCACCTCATGCGAAGAGTTGACTCACTGGAAAAGACTGATGCTGGGAGGGATTTGGGGCAGGAGGAGAAGGGGACGACAGAGGATGAGATGGCTGGATGGCATCACGGACTCGATGGACGTGAATCTGAGTGAACTCTGGGAGATGGTGATGGACAGGGAGGCCTGGCGTGCTGCGATTCATGGGGTCACAAAGAGTCGGACACGACTGAGCGACTGAACTGCACTGAAAGGCAATTAAATCAAGTTTCCCTGGTGGCTCAGATAGTAAAGAATCCACCTGCAATGCCAGAGACCTGGGTTTGATCCCTGGGTTGGGAAGATCCCCTGGAGGCGGGCATGGCAACTCACTTCAGTATTCTTGCCTGGAGAATCTCCATGGTCAGAGGAGCCTGGCGGGCTACAGTCCATGGGGTCTCAAAAAATCGGACACAACTGAGTGACTAAGCACACAGCTGTTACCAGATGCCTCTGCTGGGTGCAACCCTGAACTTTTACATATGGCTCCAAAGATTTCTGAGCTCTGCATTTAAAATAGAAACCTCTGGAGGAAACTGCAGGTATTTCACAACCTTCTTCCTATAAGCAAAAATGGAAAAATCAGATATTTTAAGTGTGAGTCACTAGTAAAGTCTAATGGAGATCCTGAAAGTTCTCTCACAGGCCCATGCAAAATGATACCCTGGGAATTGAGAGCACTGGCCCCTTTCTTTCCAGGGAAAGACGTTTATCTTCCAGGTAGAAGAGGTCAGCCTAATGACAGGATGATTCAGTAAAACATCACTTTCCTCTCAAGATTCTACAATGTTTCCCAAACTTGCCAGATAAGAATTATCTGAGGGAACTGAGCAGATATCCAGGGCTTAGGTGGAGACCAGGAATCTGTTTTTAGTAAGCATCCCAGGTGATTCTTATCACAAAGCCTAGGTTCAGAGTGGCCCTCAGAGTCATCCCATTACTGGAATCAATACAGCAGTCACGGGGAAATGTACTTTAACCTGTGCACAACTGGGAACCCGCTGGGACTCATGGCTTAGAATTTCATCTTCAAGCCAAGATGTTAAACATATCAATGAGTGTGCATTCCTTATTATCACCCATAATGGTTTCCTTCTTCATGTCTTAGGGGAATGCCATATGCCCAGAGTTCCTGGCAGCAGAAAACCAAAATATTAACAGAATAAATTACTCCAAATTAGACATGTGCTGCTGAACTAACCTAAGGCATTTGGAATATTAGCAAACTTGGACCCAGCCAAAGATCATTAATAGCATTGTCCTGTGAGCATATTCTTTGAATGAAAACCTTCAAAATTTGCTTTCAACTGCCCCAGTATTAGCATCTTCATCATCCTGCAAAGAAAGCAAGGCATTGGTTTTGCCAGCTCTTCAAAGCTTTGTCTGTGATACCTGCAGTCAGAAACAGCTCACCTTGGGGACCGTGCCAGAACCCCTGGCTGCCTCCTCCCCTTGTCTGCCAGTTCCAGCATGACCCAGACAGCTGAAAAATGCAAAGAAGGGTCCTGTTGCTGCTGAAGGGAAGGAAAAGACCTACTTCCTCCTCTCCAGGGATACCCTCCAAGTAAGAAGAGCTGCCAAGATCCCAAGGTCAAGCTCATTACACACATGAATGGTGGGAAGAATCCCAGAATTATGAATTAAATATAAGCCTGTGAGAAAATGCCTCCTTACTATCAGACCCTGGGCTCTCTCACATGCTAGTAACATGTCATGGTTTTGTTTCCTCAATGCAAGTGTAAAGCTTTATTATTATTATCATTATTGTATTAATTTTTAAGATGATATGTTCACATGTTTGGGCTTCCCCAGTGCTTCAGCGGTAAAGAATCCACCTGCAATACAGGAGACGTGGTTCGATCCTGGAGTCAGGAAGATCCCCTGGAAGAGGGCATGGCAACCCACCCCAGTACTCTTGCCTGGAAATCCATGGACAGAGGAGCCTGGCCGGCTGCAGCCCATAGGGTTGCAAAGAGTCGGACACAACTAAAGCGACTTAGCATGCACACACGCACATTCACTTGTTCAAAACAAACAAGATGAAAAGTCTCATTTCTACCTTTGTCTTCTATTTGCCTCATTTCCTTCCTCCAGCCCAAACACTACCACTGCATGTAGTTCCTTGTACAGTCCTCTAGAATTGATGCAAAAACAAACACTAATATACATATTTTCCCTTGCTTTTTCTCACCCAACAAACAGACCTTAGCACTCTTTCCATATGTGTGCAAAAAGAGTAGCTCTGTTCTTGTTTACAGCTGCATAGTGTTCTATCATAAGGTGCAACAATTTGTGATGAAACTATGTTTTCAGTCTGTTTTCGCCACAGTGAAATAGTGCTTCCTTGGTGGCTCAGATGATAAGGAGTTCGCCTGCAATGCAGGAGACCTGGGTTCAGTCCCTGGGTTGGAAACATCCCCTGGAGAAGGGAATGGCAACCCACTCCAGTTTCTTGCCTGGAGAGTTCCATGGACAGAGGAGCCTGGCAGGCTATAGTCCATGGGGTTGCAAAGAGTTGGACACAACTGAGCGATTAGCACACACACACACCTAGCTGCATAGTATCCTATCATAAGGTGACCAATTTGTGATGAAACTATATTTTCAGTCCATTTTATCCACAGTGAAATAAATCAATTTGTTTCAGACACTTAAAAACGAAACAAGGCCAGGAACACCACGAGGATTGGCAGTGTTGTACAGGTGAAATTTCTGGAGATGCTCAGATAGCTTTGACTTGAGAAATATACTCTGTTCCACATAATTACAGAAGGTTATTTGCTATATCATATTTTACAATAAGAGCAGGCATAAAGCATCTGAGAGAAATTAGAACAGAGCGTGAACCCAAATCAGGGTTAATTAAGGTTGAAAAAGGGAAAACAAGAGAGACAGAAGACCAGCTTTGTTTCTGTAACTCTCTTTCAGCTTTGTTAAACTCCTCTCAGTTCTTGGAGAGACCAAGGCTTATTTGCAAAGCCTCCTTGAGAACATGGGCCCAAATGGCCTAATTAGGAGGGAAGAGAAGAAACTAGGTAAAGGGAAGGCCAGAAGGGAAACAAGGAGAGCCATTTCCATCTGTTTTCATTCTAAGAAGCCAAACCGTTTCCTAAGTAGTTTTTTCATGATAGTGTTTTCCTCTATGTTGTGATTTTACAAAAGGGAAATTTTTACCTCATAACTCAATGTCTTCAGCCACAATAGTATGTAAAGCTATGTCCCTTTGTCTTTTAACCAACCCTTGAACTGTTGAGTCATACAGGTATCTATAATGTCCACTTTCCAGGGTTTTCCTCTCAGAAGAAGTCAAAACAAGAGGTTCCATCTTTGGCTTAAAACCTACTAATACATCAACAAGTACGTTTCAAAGCCATTTTAAACCTCAAAATAAAAATGTTTCAAAAATTTCCAATAAGTTGGGAGAACTTTAACACAATCTCTAACTTTGTACTCTAGCTGGTGTTCACGACCTGGGATGTTAACTAAATTTAGCCAAAATTAAATGAGCATAATCAAATGTTGATCATAAGAAAGATTATAAACTGGTACCACACTTTTGGAGGGCAATAAAGCATTATAGAGACAAACTGCTCAATCAATACCTGCTTTTTTTCAAATTGAGGTATATTTGATTTACAATATTATATTAGTTTCAGATGAACAACATAGTGATTCACAATTTTTATGCTCCATTTATGGTTATTATTAAATGTTATGCCACCTGTGCTCTATAATAAATGTATCCTTGTAGCTTATTTACTTTATAACTTTTAATCCCCAGTCTTGCTCCTCCCCCTTCCCTCCCTCACCAGTACTACCAGATTGTTCTCTATTATCTGTGAGTATGCTTCTTTTTTTGGTTACATTCACTAGTTTGTTTTTTTAGATTACACATATAAGTGAGAACACACATTAGCTGTCTGTATTCATTCTTAGACTATGAAGTCTCTCAGTTTATACCAAGGAAATGTGATATTTTCACTGCAGGAATGAAAAGCTATAGGAGACTAGATTTAGCAGGTGTTCTCAAATATTTTAGTCTCAAGACCCCATTACACTCTTGAAAGCTATTGAGTACACCACAAAGCATTTATTTGAGTTGAATCTATTAATATTTACTATATTAGAAATTTAAACTGAGAAACTGAATTAGAAACTCAAACAATCGCTCAAGGGCTTTTCCTCCAGATGTTCACCGTGACTTCAGCCTGCAGCAAGAGTGCCTTAGGAGTACTTCTGATTTCATCACATAGCATATTAAAAGGATATGAACACGTGGGTTAAAATTTCATAAACTTAGTAATCTGTTATCTAATTAAACCATTACTTAAATGATTAGTTAAATAAATTATAGTTTATTCTTTCATTACCTAATTATTACTCAGTTATTAATTATTATTTATTTGCTAAGTATTAGTTATTACTGCATCTATGCAAAATCAGGCAGTAAAAATTGCAAGACTCAAAAAAAAGAAAAAACAACTGTAATACTTACAGGAAAATGGGTTCGGGACACTACATGAAAATCTTTGTCAGTGAAACAGTAAAAGGTATAGGAACTTAATTAAAAAAAAAAAAAGCCCAGGTTTACTTAAGTTAAACGTGAATTTTATAAATATGGTGGTAATTTACATTGAAAGAAACCAGGAATTTGTTGTGGAAGCAGATGTCTGCCTGACTCCCAGGGTGCCCACTGGGGTCCCAAAGCCCAGCATCCTGTGTGGGAGAGGCAAAGTACCACAGGGAGAAAAGGGGTGAGAGAACGGCGAGAAGAAAGGAGGAAAATGAGCAGAGCACAGGGAGAAACAGTACAAAATAGGCTGAGAAGAAAGAGAGGAGCTAAAGGCAGGGAGGGTACCCCAGTGCCAGGGGAGGGAAGGGTTACAGGCTGCCTGTTATGCAGAAGTGCTGGCAGGAGGGTTATCAGAACTGGGACAAAAGTTGTAACATCAGGACTCCCCTGGTGGTCCAGCGATGAACAATCCACCTGCCAACGCAGGGGACAAGGGTTCAATCCCTTGTCTGAGAAGATTCTGCATGCCTCAGGGCAACTAAGCCTGAGTACCAGGACTGCTGAGCGGAGCTCTAGAGCCACGAACCTCAGCTGCTGGAGCCCATGCACCCTAGAGCCGTTGCTCTGCAGCAAGAGAAACCGCTGCGACGAGAAGCTTGCCGACCACACTAGAAAGGAGCCTTCACGCTCCGCAACTGGGGAAAGCCCACGGGCAGCAGCAAGGACCCAGAGCCGTCAAAAGTACGTCATATTCTTAAATTTCCATTTAATTTTTTCAAACAGGTTGTAACACCAGATGTTAGTGGCTGTGGCTCATTTTCCTTGGGAGGGTGTTAGTGTGTGTGCGTGTGTGTGTGCGCGCGCGCACGCACGCAAGGAGCCAGCAGTTTTCTGCATTCTCCTGGAAGAAACTAAACATACACAGATCTGCTCAATTGCTTCCTAGTAATATTAATCATCTTGGAACAAATTTATGTTTTCAAAACAAACATTACCAGAACCAAATGTATTTAGATGATCTTTATAAATCTGGAAATATGTATACCATGTATTAGTTCTATCTCCATGTAGGATTATAAGTGGTTTAAATTTTCTTCTTTATGCTAATTTGTGTTTGCTAAATTTCCTTTGAGCAACATGTATTAATTTCCAATAAGAAATTGAAGAAAATGTTTCTAAGTTTAAAAATCCAGCCAAAGGTTATGATCTGGTCCTAAAAACCAGTTACAAAATGGATTCTCTCCCTGAACCAGTCGAAAATGTTAGTCACCAGCGGGTCTCTGGGGATCACACTAGAACCTCATTTTGCATCTTCCAAGTCAAAGAATCAAAAGGTGAAATTCCAGACCGCTGAACACTTGTCTTGCCCAACCTCTTCATTTTACATTTAAGGAAATGGAGGCCCTAGAAGGAGAAATGACCTGCCCAAGTTCACACTTCCTTGGTGGCTCAGACAGTAAAGAATCTGCCTGCAATGTGGGAGACCTGGTTTTGATCCCTGGGTTGGGAAGATCCTCTGGAGGTAGGGCATGGCAACCCACTCCTGCATTCTTTCTTGGAGACTCCCCATGAACTGAGGAGCCTGGCAGGCATGGGGTTGCAAAGAGTCGGACACAACTGGGAGACTAAGCACAAGTTCATGTAACTGGTAGGTGACAAAGAGGCAACAAGATCACGAAGTCCCCTAGCTTTCAGTTTAATTATGCTTTTCACTCTCACTTGCTTTACTTCTTTCTTTCTTTCTTTTTTTCTGCCTAACAATCACAGAGGTATTGTGGAATTGAGATTGATTTATACAATACTGAATCAACAAATCATTTCAGTCCAAAGAAATCTAACAAAACAAAACTGTCAAAGAGGTGAAAAATAAAATCATGCCAACTTCTTGTTTCACATTGTATAGACAAAACAACCAGTAATTACGTGGATGTTTCCCTTTTCAACTGGTTGCTTTGGCATTGGGTTCTCATAGCCTCAGTATTAGAATAACCAAACATGGTGGGTGGTGGGAGGGAAAGGAAGGAAAATCTTATTTTCTAAAGGCAAATTAAAGTCCTCAAAACCCTATTACTCATATAAATAGCTGAATTTGGGTTTTTTTGTTTTTTTTAATAACTGAATTTGTACCTTGGATTTAACTGCACTTGCCAGTAACAACTAACACTCTAGACTACAGAAGAAAACATCCATTGAGAGGTCAATCTGCTTGATAAGAATACTAGGTACTCACAAATTCCATGTATTCAAGTATCCTTGATGATCTAACAAAAATAAAATAGGAAATATGAAACACTTTGATGCGTCTTCAAAGAAAAATGGAATTGTATCTCAATGACACCAGGCTGTTTTCATTTATCTGCCTTAAATCAATTATCTGTATTAACTATAGAAATTTTTCTATTTGTTCTTAATATGCAGCTGATTCTGTGTATAATTCAGCCGGCCAAAGCCTCAGTGATCACCTCAGGAAAAAAGTACACCTTTTGAATTAGAAAGGGTGGAAAACCTGGCCAGGCCAAACACTGACTGCTCTCAAGCTCCTGATGGGAACTAATGAAAGAGGCCTGGTTTCCGGCCTTCAACAATTAAGTAATCAGCTGCCTTTGGTTACCCCTAACAACTCACACAGACAAGGAGATTACCAGTCAAACAGGCTGCGACAATTCAGGATACAGAGCCAACTGGAGTGCTGAAATGACATATATTCCCAGGGCAGTCACTACCTTCTGTTGTAAAAAAAGAAGGAAGTTGAATGGAATTATTTTTTAAAGGTCCAGGTCTTGGCAGCCATATGCTGAGGTGCATTCATATACATAAAGCAGGCATAGAAAACCTACTCAAGAGGGCAGTTGCAGTCAGAAGGGTTAGGCTGTCAGACAACCAAGGGCCCTTGCCTTTTCCCTTAAGTAATATTTGTTGATGTTTTCACTTTGTCTTGTTATATTTGCTGTAACTTTATTTATGGTAATGCTCAGAAAAGTACATTCTGTTAATGCAAAATAATCACCATCATCAAGCAAATGATCACTTAAATAAAATAAACCATCTTGCACTAGAAATGAAGGATATTACCAGTTTAGCAAAGACACACAATAAAATCTCATATTAAGGAAGCCAATTGCTGGATTCAGGGGGGAATGAGAGAAGGAATGAATTAAAAGCAAAATTTTATTCAAATGGCTTTAACCCAAAGTAGCTTTGGCGGGGGTGGGGAGTGGTATTTCTTTTGAGAAGATTTTTCGTTGCAAATGTAATGCCTTTAATAGATATAGGACTATTCATATTTTCTATTTCTTCTCATGCCAGTTTTGGTAAGTGACCTCTAAAGGAAGATGTACATTTCTTTTCAAATTATTGACATGAAGATATCCATACCATTTCTTTCTATTCTCTTATCTTTTTAATGTCTGTATAGGTGATGTCACCTCTTTTATTCCTAATATTGGTACTTTTTTCCCTTGCTGAATCTAGCTAGCTTTTTGAATCATATAGACATTTTTTGAAGAAGTTTTTAATTTTCAAAAGTTGCCCTCTCATAGCAACCTTATTTTGTAAACATGATCCATCACTTCTACTTTATTTTCAAGATGGTTCTTTGTGTCCCAGCCCATCACCCACAGCAGATTCTAGTAAGGTCAGCTGGGTGGGTCAGAAGGAAAGTACTTACTGAATCTGTGTGCAGCAGGCAGTACTCAGAGCACCCCTTTTTTCATTGTACATTTCACTGACTTCTGTTCTTATTTTCAATGTCTTTTTTTTTTTTTTACTTACTAGGAGTTTAATTTGCTCTTCTTTTTCTTGGTAGAGTGGCTTGGATTGTTGATTTTAGACCTTTTTTCTTTTTCTAGGAAGACATTAGATTTATTTCCCTCTAAGCATTGCTTCAGCATCAGTCTACAAACTTTTATATTTTCTTTGACCGTAGGATTATTTAGGAGTAATTGTTTAATTTCCAAACATTGGAGGATATTCCAAGCATCTTACTGTTATTTACATTTAATTCTCTTTTGGTCAGAGAATAATATTCTGCATTATTTCAAATTCAAATCTTTTATATTTGTTGAAACTTGCTTTATTTTTTCAGTATATAATCTATTTTGATGAATAGGGAAAATGGGCTATGCACCTAGAACCTGTCCTCCGCTACAAGAGAAGCCACGACAACAGTAAGCCCACACACTGCAAGAAGAATAGACCCCGCTCACCACAACTAAAGAAAGCCTTCGTGCAGCAACAAAGACCCGCCAGAGCCGAAAAATAAAATTTAAACACACACACACATATACGTCTGGATTGAAGACAACGGTTCTCAAATTTGGCTGAATATTGGAATCAGCTGAGAAACTTTTTAAAACTTAATGTCCAGAACATACCTCAGGCCAGTTAAATCAGAATCAAATGAGAGAAGTGGTACAGGAGCCTGATAGGAATGGTTCTAGGCCAGACTGCTAAACAGTGAAATTTCTCTTGGGAGGCTTTGACTTTCCTTTTTCCTTGCTTTCCTTTCATGAAAGCTTCTTCTCACTCCATATCATCTTATTAGGTCATAAAAGTTAGTGGAACTGGTCACAGAGTAGGAGGACATGGGTGCACATGACTACGAATGATTTGTGAATACAGTGGTTATAGCCCAAAAGTGAAAAGGGAAAGTATTAGTCATTTAGTCATGTCTGACTCTGTGACCCCATGGACCATAGCCCACCAGGCTCCTCTGCCCATCCTTTCTCCAGGGGATTTTCCTGACCCAGAGATTAAACCTGGGTCTCCTGCATTGAAGGCAGATTCTTCAAAAGGATGCCTGAAAATTGATAGGGACCTGAAGAGAGTAAGATAATTTAATAGCTGAGGTATTAAAGACAATCTAATTGTGGTCAAATTTTTCCCCCCTTTAAAATATTTTTACTCCTGTCACAATGTTGTAAGAAAGATTGAAATAAAGTCAAACTCTAAAAGCCCACCCTTATTTTGGATTATAAATTCCATCTGTAATACCCGCTGAGGTTCTCTGGAGCCCTAAAAACCAAGCCTAATATCCTCTCTGCTGTGGTCTGAATATTTATGCCTTCTCTTCTCCAAAAGCACTTGAAATCCTAACTTTCAAAGATGCTAATATTGGTAAATGTGGCTTTTGGGAGGTGCTCTGGTCATGAAGGAGGAGCTTTAATGAAGGGGATTGTTGTTGCTTTAGTCATCCAGTTGTGTTGAACTACTTTGCTACCCCATGGACTATAGCCTGCCAGGCTGCCTTGTCCATGGAATTCTACAGGCAGGAATACTGGAGTGGGTAGCAGCCATGCTCTTCTCCAGCGGATCTTCCTGTCCTCCTGCCTTTCAGGCCAAAATTTTTATCTGCTGAGCCACCAGGGAAGCCCCGTGAAGGGGATTAGAGCCTTATAAGGCTCCAGAGAGATCCGAAGCCCCCTCCACCGTGTGAGGATATCATCAGAATGCCAAGTCTGTAACCTGGAAGAAGGCCTTTAGGCAATTATGCTCGCACCATGAACCTGGACTTCCCAGCCTCCAGAATTGTGAGATGGAAATTTTTGTCATTTATTGCCATTTATTTTTGTCATTTATTGGTATTTTTTTCTAGTCACCTGAATAGACTAAGACACACTCCCCCCTTTTCAGAACACTTTACATCTGTTAATTCTCTTTTGTTTCTGCTATGTGAAGGAAAATTTTCTATTCAAAAGCCTCCTGCTTTTATAAGTGTAATTTATTAATTTAAAAATATCATGTTACTCTTTATTCTTCATATAAATTCTTCATGTAAATTTGCACAGCTTCATACTGCATCATGATTTGCCTCTGAGTCCCTGTTGGACACTTAAGTTACTTTCACTTTTCACTCATGAAAAGTGAATAAAATGCCAGTGAACATTTGTTGATAAATTTGTGGGTTCATTTCTGATTATTTCCTCTAGATACTAGGCCACACGTCTGGAAGACCATGTTCTCATTCCCTAGATGACATCAGCATTTTGGGCAGCAGCCTGAACAAACTGCTTATTCATATCAAGCTTTCAATCAACCCAAAGTGCCCTCTTCCCACACTTGCTCCTATTTAACCACATCTCCTCTACCCAGAGCCCGACACATTTTGTTACCAATCCAACATTCAGAGCCTATCGAGATTATTTTAAGTTTTTATTTCTTAGTTTCAAAAGCAGTACAAGTTGAATGGAGGAAAGGAGAAAAAACAGACAGGCTCACAGATAGAAATAAAAACAATATTTGCCACTGGCATAGAAAACAAATTTATAGAGGAATTTTCCTGGTGGTCCAGCCATTAAGACTCCTGGCTTCCAATTCAGGCGGCACGGGTTCCATCCCTGGTTAGGAAACTTAGATCCCACATGCCGTGCTGTGATATGGCCAAAATATAGATACATAAATAATAAAACAACAATAAGCCCAACAAATGTATAGTTACCAAAGGCTGGGCAAGAGGTGGAGAGTGTGGGGAGGGGAAATAAATTAGTGGTAAAGAATCTGCCTGCTAATGCAAGAGCTGGAGGAGCCACAGGAGACTCGGGTTCAACCCCTGGGACACAAGATCCCCTGGAGGAGGAAATGGCAACCCACTCCAGTATTTTCGCCTGAAAAATCACATGGACAGAGGATCCTGGGAGACTAATAGTCCATGGGGTCACATAGAGTTGAACACGACTGAACACGCATATAAAAATTTTAAAATACATGAATTAGTAGATACATACAAAAAATTCTTTTTGCTAGTCCACAATCCCCCCAATTTTTTTTCATAGAATTAAGACGACATAATTTTTATTCTTGCTTGGGACCCACACCATATAGAAGGAGGCTCTGTGGAGATCTCTCCTCCCCCACATCTCCCACCCGTTCCTCTGCCTCACAAAATAAGACTCACTCCATGACTCACTCCAAATGCCTGGACACGATCAGCCTTGCCTACTCTACAGCTTCCTGGCTTTCTCCCAATTTAAAAGGTTCACAGCCTTTGGGGGATGCCTCACATGCCACTTCCTTAGGTCCATTCCAAGCCTATATTTCATGTCTAGCTGCCTCCTTAGTGTGGAATCATCAGAGGAATGAGCTCTGCTTCTGGCAGTACTGAATGCAGTGGCCCCTGTTAGGCAACTATTAATGTTATTGCAATTTCTGAGTTCAGCAAATATTTATTATGGGCTTACTATACGCCCAGATTCAAGCTGAGACACCCTCATTCACTTAAGATGCAAAAAAAAAAAAAAAAAAAAAAAAAGCTTCCTCCAAAGAGCTCAGAGTTCAATGGGTTTGCATCAGATGAGAAGATAGGAAGAAACATTCCTCAGACAGTAATTCACAGATTGTCTAGAAAGCAAATTTTAAAGTTTCAGAGATAATGATACAAATAGCCTCACAACACCAGCCATCTTCACTGAGCTGATCACCCAGCTCTTTTGTACTGGAGTGGCAATACCCAGCAGAGCACTTAGCTTACCTTCGGACTTACTATTTACAAACCTGTCTCTCCCACCGAACGCCATGCCTCGATTCCTCGCTGCATGCCCAATACCAGTGCAGTACTGAACAAAGTAGACTGTGAACAAACGCTCACAGAAGGTACAGATGTTTTCATCTGTATGTGATTGCCACAAGGAAAACCAGTTTTAAACTAACAAATACCCCACTTTGAAATCTCCTACCGACTGTTTTGAAAGAGTCCTTAAGGATGGGGAGAGGAGAAAACGAAAACTATTTTGAAATCTCAAGACTCAAATGTCATTCCCACTATTTTACAACTTTGCAACCTCCTTATGGATTTCCCCTGCAAAGTATTTGTATCTGGGTGGTGAAACCCACGGGATGAAAATGTAAATGCCAAGAAATCTGGGTAATATCTCCAAATCAGATTGCTGGAGAGAAAGAATGAAAGCTCAAAAGTGCTCATCGAACTCCGAGCTGACAAAATAAAGACAAATTAATGTAGGCTTTCTGGAAAGTCTGGGCTGAGTAAGCTCTAGTGCTTGAAAAAAAAAAAAAAGGGTAAACAAGCCCTTCTTCTGGTCATTATCTTCTGAAGTGCATGAGACATTAAATAAACAGTCATATTATGTTCAAAATACTTCTAAGATGAAAAAGACTGTCAGCCGAGCATTTGAAGAAGACAATGGCAAAGAAAAGACAACGTTGTAGAAGTAAGACATCCGGAAAATAAAAATCATTTAGTGGGTTTTCAGAGCTGACAGGTTTTGAAAGAGACAGGTTTCTTCCTACCAAAAAAAAAAAAAAAAAAAAGAAAAAAAGCTTTAAAAAAAATAATGTTTTGTTGTTAATTATTTGGTGGCTTAAGGCCTGGAGAGGATTTGGGACATACTAAAGCTCAACTCTGCCTTTTCCCCACTGACAGGTGAAGAAACTGAGGCCCTAAGGACTTTTCAAAGTGAAGAGCTGAACAAAATCTGGGGTCTCAGTCTGAAATTCCAGTGCTTCTGATCCCAGTGAGCAAACACATGCCTCACCATCCCCTGACCCTGTTACAAAGGCCATTCTCAAAGGATTCAGGGACAACTACTAGGATTTAAAAAAAAAAAAAATAGTACAAGTATCGTGTATTGGAGGCAAATTCTATAAAGCACATTATTGAGGTAACTTCTGAAATCTGATTATCAATAATAGTATTTAATAAATATTACATTTCCTAATTTGATAAACCCTGTGGTTATATAAGAAAATGTCATTTTTCTTAGGAGATACTCCCTGAAGTATTTAGCAGTAAAGTGGCACATGGTAGATGGAGCTTATTCTTGAATGGTCAGAAAAAAACACATTTTTTAGACAGAAAGAAATGAAACAAATTTGGCAAAATATTAACAATTGGTGAATCTGGGAGGAGGGTATACAGGCATTCTTCCTACAAGTCTTGTGACTCTTCTGTAAGTTGAAATTCTTTCAAAAGGCTCAAAAATATTTCAAAAGTAGATATCCTGTATATTTATTATGGTCCAGGGAGCAAAAGTTCTTTATGACTCCATCTAGACTGGGCCTGCTCGGAAGGGGAAGGTGACAAGCCCCTACTTAGCACTGTTTGCAGGACACAGTTTCCATGAGACAGAATGCTGAGTCACTGAGTCAGCCAAGCTCTCCATTCGAGTCAGAATCAATTGGAAACAGCAGAGACAGAGTCCCGAAGCAGCTGAGTTAGTTTTTAGGCACAAGCCCTGGGATCTGACAAGCTTACAGTCCTCACTTTGCCGCTCACTGAAGACAAGGAGCTCAACTTCTCTGCATCTCAGCATGTCCAGTAAATGTTGCTAAGAATATCTACTTCACAGAGTGATAGTAAGGATTAGATTACACAGTGCATAAAAACCTCTAAGTAAAGTGAAGTGAAAGTTGCTCAGTGTCCGACTCTTTGTGACCCATGAACTATACAGTCCCTGGAATTCTCCAGGCCAGAATACTGGAGTGGGTGGCCATTCCGTTCTTCAGGGGATCTTCCCAACCCAGGGGTTGAAACAGGTCTCCCACATTGCAGGCAGATTGCTTACCAGCTGAGCCACCAGGGAAGTCCTGTCACAAATACACGCCACGAAAGTACAGGCTGCCAGAAAACATATCCACTCATTCATTCATTTGCCCCTTCACTCAAATCCACAAGCTTGTATTTCAACAAGAGCTGTGCCAGGCACAAGGTGTCCAGCAATGCAAATGACCATTCCCTCCTTCAGAGGATTTACCTTCCAGGGGAAACCAGCAGGTAAATGGATAATTACACTACAAGCGTGACCAGGGATGTGAATGGCCGGTTTGAGAGGGGGCTTAGCACTGGGGGGAGAACGAGGGCGCCAAGGAAGAGGTGCTATCTCGGCTGAGACCTGGAGGATGGGTAGGAGTCTGGTAGGCTAAGGTGGGTCAAAGAGAAGGACATTCCTGTCAGTGGAAGCAGAAAATGAGAGAGAGATTGCAGGGCCTTTCAGCAATCAGCAGCCCAGGTATGTATCAACTGAGGTGCCAGGAATGCGGGAGACAATGTGTAGTGAGGCATGCTTGCTGGGGATGAGGCAAAACAGCAAGTTTAGAGCCACAGAAAGATCCTCCGTACTGGGGAGCTGGGGTTTGTCAGGAAGAAACTTTCAAATGATTATGAGCAGAGGACAGATGAAAAATCATGCTGACTGCAACCCACTCCTCTAAAACCAAGGCTGCTGACTGGAGATGATGGTGGTAGGAGCTCCACTAGATTCTGGAGAATCTGGAGAGAGCATAACAGGATTTGGTACTTGCCTCAGGGTAGTTTAGAAGAGGGAGGAGTTTAGGAAAACCTGGGTTTCTAGGTCATGGGGGATATTTCCTTGGCTGGATGGTGGCTCCATTAATGTAAACAGGGACTATCTGGAAGGTGGTAGACACACAGATGAGGAATGTTCTTCTGCTACTAGAAATTGCTAAGTGGGAAATTTACTCAGTGGGAGTAGTGGGGAGGGGCGAGGGTGCATCTGGGTGGGATGGGAGAGATAGAGAGAAGGTGGGGCAGGAGAGTAGAATCTAAAAGGGTCAAATGTGATACAGAGATAAAGTTCCCCCTTCTCACAGTTTTGCCAAGGGCCGTTGACAAATTAAACATTTTGAGAACTTGTAATCCTCCCACTAAGAACTATGCGAAGAAATAGCTGACAACTGAAAAATTTTAAGATGCACACACTCTATGAGCCAGCAATTCCACTTTAAGAAACCTGTCCTGCAACTCTACTGGCATTTGTGAGCACAAGATGAACATGCAAAGTCTTCCAATGGGGAATTAATAAATCAACTATGATACAACCTTACTATGGAATACAAATAGCTATTAAAAGAATGACGTAGTAGGGGTGAATCTACCTGGGAAATGGAAAAATCTCTGAAATGGATTGAAAAACAAGCAGACACAAGCAGTAGGACACCATCTCTAATATTACCCCATTTCTGTTTGCTAAAACACCCACATGGATTTGGGAGTCAGGACTGTATTAGGTTTGTGTGCTTGTGGGTACGTGCAGTATAAAGAAATGAAAAGATATACATTGAACAGTTAACATCTCAGGCAAGAGAGTAAAAGAGGAGAGAAGGTTAGGGGTAGGATAAAAGGAAACCTGTAATTGCATTCACATGTTCTGTTTTGGTTTCTTTTACAATCAGCATGTCTTCACATTACATATGTATTTTTTTAAACCATCCAAAAGTTGGAGGCGGACTTTGGGAGATGCAAAGAGGACTCATTCAATAAACTTTGTTTCAGATTCTACTGTGCATCAACCACTAATTAGATGCTACAGATACTGCAGTGAATAACAATAGCAGGGGTGCTTCTCTCACAAACCTTATAGTCTAGCAGTGAAGGCAGATCATTAAATATGGGATTATATCAATAATGTGCTGTGCTGTGTATTGTGCTAAGTTGCTTCAGTCATATCTGACTCTTTGTGACCCTATGGACCATAGCCCACCAGGCTCCCCTGCCATTGGGATTCTTCAGGCAAGAAAACTGGAGCGGGTTGCCGTGCCCTTCTCCAGGAGATCTTTCCAACCCAGGGATCAAACCTGTATCTCTTATGTCTCCTGCATTGGCAGGTGGGTTGTTAACTACTAGTGCCACCTGGGAAGCCCATATCAATAATAAGGAATGACAACACCTTGACCAAGAATGATTAGGTCCTACTGAGGCACATGGGAGCCCTAGAAGAAATCAAGGATGGCTTTCTGGAGGGGATGACATCTAAACTAAGACCTGGAAGATTAGCAGGAGTTAGGAGGGAGAGTTTCCAGCCCAGGATACTGCAGAGGTCACTGAACTGAAGAGACTGATGGTGAGCAGCTGGGCAGAGCTGGAACCTAGTGAGAGAACAGGGTGAGACCTGAGGCTGGAGGTTTAAGCAGGTCTAGGTTATGAAAGAGTTAGTGTGTGCCGGGCCATAGAAATTGGATTTTATCTTCACTGTGTGAACCACTGACACATTTTAAGCAAGGCAGTGAAATCTGCAGATTTGCCTTTCAGAAAGATCACTCTGTCAGCAGCTGTTCTCAGTTGTGTACTCAGGCATATATAAGTGGGATCAGCTGGAGGGGGAAAAGGTAGAAGATTCAGGATCCCTGGTTTAAAAAAGAGACTGTGGTAGAGCAAGTCTGGCTACTCTAGACCAGTTGAATTAACACAGGCAAGAGATGCAAGTAACAGAGGTGAGAAACAAGCAGCTGACAGTCTGGTAGAGAAGTTAGGCTGATAACCAGTATGTACAAATAATCATATTAAATATTCAGGGTGAGGTAATTCTAGAAGTCTAAACCCTAACCCTGGAGCATGGAGGAAGAAGTAGCTGATCCTGAATGGAAGGACCAAAAAGGCTCCTGGCAGAGGTGGTATTTGAAATGGGTGATGAAGGAAGCCTAGAGCTTTCAAGAGGCAAACATACACAGTAGCATATTTTGTTAGAGGGAACTGTGTGGACAGAGACATAAAGATAGAAGAGTCTAGAAAGAAATTCCGTGGAGTTGGAGGACATTGGTGCTTGTCATGGGGAAGCAAGATGGAAAAGTGAGTTGGGATCTGATCCTGTTAATAGCTCACAGGATTGACATGTGTTCAAAGCTCTGTGTTTCATAATAGTTGGCTTAACACGTACATGTTTCCTCTCCTATCATCTGAATCTGCACTAGTGTGAAAGTTCCATAAGGGTAGGACCTGTCAGTCACCTTTACCACTATCCCCCAGCGACTGGCTTCAAGTAAGTGCTCAACAAGTATTTATTGAATGAGCACATGAATGAGTGAATTAAAATATAAAATATAAAGCACTTAGTACAAGAGATGGCATAAACTCTTGAAAAAGTGAAAGTGAAAAAGTGAACATGAAAGTTGTTCGGTCGTGTCTGGCTCTTTGCAACCCCATAGACTGTATGTAACCTGGCTCCTCTGTCCATGGGATTCTCAGGCAAGAATACTGGAGTGGGTAGTCATTCTCTTCTCCAGGGGAATCTTCCCGGCCCAGGGATGGAACCTTGGTCTCCTGAATTGCAGGTAGGTTCCCTATTGTCTGAGCCACCAGGGAAGCCCAAATCATAACTATTATTCATAATAACAGTTATTATCCTCACCACATATTGGGGAGAATTGGAAGAAAATTCAATTCTTCCAATTGGGTTGAGGAAGTTCACCAATTATCTTGTCAAAATATTCTTTAAATTATTTCATTACTTCTCAAAGATCATGGACTATACTGTAAACTTAAAATCTTTAATTCCAAACTAACTTCTAAGAAGTTCAAGGTCCATTCATTACACGCTGTTCTTCCCAAATCCCTACCCCCAATATAGCCAAAGTTTCCTTCCTCTTAGTTCATGTGGCAAATTCAAAAGCCTTGGGTGGTGGGTGGTGGTGGAGAGATGGATATTAACATAAAGGCATTAAATAAATAGTAATAACAATATCCAGCATTAACCCATTCCCCAGAACTATGCTAAAACAAATTACTCATTAACAACTTACAGGTAGGTATTATTCTTATTCCCCCTCACCTGGGTGAGTAATTTTCCCAAGGTCAGAGTTCCTAGGAGAGGAGCTTGGCCTTGAACAGCCCCAGGTATCACAAAGAGGAACTAGAGAGCCGGTTGATGAAGGTGAAAGAGGAGAGAGAAAAACTGGCTTAAAACTTAACAGGCTTTATTTTCCTGGGCTCCGAAATCACTGCAGATGCAGATGGTGATTGCAGCCATGAAATTAAAAGACACTTGCTCCTTGGAAGAAAAGCTATGACAAACCTAGATAGCATATTAAAAAGCAGAGACATCACTTTGCCAACAAAGGTCTGTATAGTCAAAGCTATGGCTTTTCCAGTGATCATGTATGGATGTGAGAGTTGGACCATAAAGAAGACTGAGCACCAAAGAATTGATGCTTTAGAACTGTGGTGTTGTAGAAGACTCTTGAGAGTCCCATGGACAGCAAGGATATCAAGCCAGTCGATTCTAAATGAAATCAACCTTGAATATTTATTGGAAGGACAGAGGCTAAAGCTGGAGCTCCAATACTTTAGCCTCCTGATGCGAAGAGCTGACTCATTGGAAAAGACCCTGATGCTGGAAAAGACTGAAGGCAGGAGAGAGGACAGAGGATGAGACGGTTGGATGGCATCACTGACTCAATGGATGTGAGTTTGAGCAAACTCTGGGAGATGATGAAGGACAGGGAAGCCTGGCATGCTGCAGTCCATGGGGTCACAAAGAGTCAAACATGACTGAGCAACTGAACAACAACAAGGGGTCATGTGATAAACCACTCAACCATTTCTCTGTTCTGGCTTCAGGGTTTCAAGGAAAGGCAGTGAATCCAAAATCTGAATTTTATTCTGAATCAGATTGTAGCTTGGAAGAAGGATCCAGGCTGTATTCAGGGACTGGTTCCCAGCCACATTTTTCCAGAGCCCAAGGTACATTTAAGGAGACAAGTCAAAAACAAAAACAAAACAAAACAAAAAAAACAGGAAAGCTGGTTGGAACGTGATGCCAGGAAATTGTCTTTTACTTGGTAAGAAACAGAGAACCAAAGGGAATTTGAGCAAGAAAATTATTCAAATAGTTAAGTATTTGTATGGCACCTCTGGGAAAGCATTGCTCCAGGTGTTTGGCAACATGAGTTGTATATGAGAAGATCACTTGGAGGAGGGCATGGCAACCCTCTCCAGTATTCTTGCCTGGAGAATCCCCATGGACAAAGGCGCCTTCAGTCCATGGGGTCGCAGACACAGCTGAGCGACTAAGCACACACATGGCTAAATGTGATTAGTCATACCAGCAGAAAGTTTATGGTCTAGCGAGGAAGGTAAAGCACACATATACTTAGGCACAAAGTGAGGAGAGTCTGACAAACCCTAGACCAGCCTCACAGAAAGGTGCCATGTTAGTAGGCAGAAAGGTGAAGGGCTTGAAGGCCAGGAGCTAAAGTTCAGTTCCCAGCCTACAGGCTCCTCTTGCTATCCTTTCCATCCCTTTGCTAAGTACTAATGCAGATGACACCACCCTTATGGCAGAAAGCGAAGAGGAACTAAAAAGCCTCTTGATGAAAGTGAAAGTGGAGAGTGAAAATGTTGGCTTAAAGCTCAACATTCAGAAAACGAAGATCATGGCATCCGGTCCCATCACTTCATGGGAAATAGACGGGGAAACAGTGGAAACAGTGCCAGACTTTATTTTGGGGGGCTCCAAAATCACTGCAGATGGTGATTGCAGCCATGAAATTAAAAGACGCTTACTCCTTGGAAGAAAAGTTATGGCCAACCTAGATAGCATATTCAAAAGCAGAGACATTACTTTGACGACTAAGGTCCAACTAGTCAAGGCTATGGTTTTTCCAGTAGTCATATATTGATGTGAGAGTTAGACTGTGAAGAAGGCCGAGCGCCAAAGAATTGATGCGTTTGAACTGTGGTGTTGAAGAAGACTCTTGAGAGTCCCTCGGACTGCAAGGAGATCCAACCAGTCCATTCTGAAGGAGATCAGCCCTGGGATTTCTTTGGAAGGAATGATGCTAAAGCTGAAACTCCAGTACTTTGGCCACCTCATGCGAAGAGTTGACTCATTGGAAAAGACTCTGATGCTTGGAGGGATTGGGGGCAGGAGGAGAAGGGGACGACAGAGGATGAGATGGCTGGATGGCATCACTGACTCGATGGACATGAATCTGAGCCAACTCCAGGAGTTGGTGATGGACAGGGAGGCCTGGCGTGTTGTGACTCATGGGGTCGTAAAGAGTCGGACATGACTGAGCAACTGAACTGAACTGAAATGAATTGAAGATAAGGAAGACCTTTATCACTTCCTCACCAGAAATCTGCATTCTTGTTCATATGAACTTTTCCCTGGAACCAGAAATCTCTAGTTAAAAATATTCCCCTCAGACCAATCTAGCCTTTTGCATTAAAGGGCTTCCCAGGCTCCCCAGGTGGCGCTAGTGGTAAAGATCCCACCTGTCAATGGGGAAAACATAAGAGATGTGGGTTTAACCCCTGGAGCAGGGAGATTCCCCTGGAGGAAGGCATGGCCACCCTCACCAGTATTCTTGCCCGGAAAATCCCATGGACGGAGGAGCCAGGTCGTTTGCATTCCATGGGCTGCAGTTCACGGGGTCACAAAGAGTCAGACACAACTGAGTACAGAAGCATGGTGCATGGAACCCTAACTACCTCAAGCTGGCCTCCCCTAGATTCTGGCTGCTGTAATGTAATTTGTCATCTGCAAAATGTAGAAGAGAAACGAAACCTCCATGGAATTGCCTGGGTTAAAACCTGGACAGGAGAAATGGCTTTTTTTTTTTTTTTTTTGGCTGTGCCACTTGGCTTGCAGGTTCTTAGTTCCTCAACTAGGGGGGGTTGAACCCAGGCCTCAGCAGTGAAATACCAAGTCCTAAGCACTGGACCACCAAGGAATTTCATATATACATAGAAAACTAAGAAAACCGTAAGAAGAACATATGCTTCACTAGCTTTATTTCTCACCTGATTTGTCGTTCACTTGCTAAGTCGTGTCCAACTCTTTACGACTCCGAGGGCTGCAGCACTCCAGGCTTCCCTGTCCTTCACAATCTCCCAGAGTTTGCTCAAATTCTTGTCCATTGAATCAGTGATACTATCTAACTATCCCATCCTCTGCTGACCCCTTCTCTTTTTGATTTCAATCTTTTCCTGATTTCACCTGATTACAAAGGTTACGTCAGGCGAGTGTATGCTCCTCGGTTCTGTCTCGTCACAACAAAGATTTGGAGTGATGGACATTAAAGCCCTCAGGGCCTCTCTCGGGTCTTGGACAAACCGTGTTATAGCTCTTAGACAAATCAGTGTTACAGCTCTATTCTATTTAGAAGATAGCAGGAGAATCCATCCTGGAAGCGTGAGTGCATGCCAACCCAAAGACGCGAAAAGAGAGTGGAGGAGTGTGCCAGTGTGCAGGAGAGAGAGCGAGAGTGCGCACGCTCACACACGCGGTGGGGTGGAGGGGAGGAGAGAAAGAGCAAGAGCGCTCGCACACGGGAGAGAGAGAGAGAGAAAGCGCTTGGCTCCTCCTTTTATATGTTTTTTCCTCCCCCTGGGCCTGCCCTCTGCAAATTGGGCTTAGCCAGAAGTGCTGTTTGTTCCACCTGAGGTCTTCACTCTTGTCCTTGCTTTGTTCAAAGGACCTTCCTTTGTTCTATTTTCACGGGCTTTTCCCTTCCTTGTCTTTTGGCCACCGCCATTTTGGACTCCTTTTCCCTGTTCTAACTACCTAACAGGTTATACATGCAGTGAACAATTAAAGCAGTTTAACAGAGACTACATCTTTCATAACCCCACCTGCAACGGTGGTATATATCACCTCCAAATTAGACTAGATAGGAAATAGATAGGCAGATATATAACATTAATCCACATATACATAAATAAATAAACAATATATGCTGTTTTGCATATTTTGTGGGATTTTCTTTCTTTTTTTATTTATTGAAGTATAGATGATATACAATATTAAATTAGTTTCAGGTGTATCAACATAGTGTTTCAACATTTAAATATGTTATGAAATGACCACAGTGATAAATTTAGCAACTCTCTGTCATCATTTATTATAATATTATTGACTTTTATGGGGAAACAGTGGAAACAGTGGCTGACTTTATTTTGGGGGGCTCCAAAATCACTGCAGATGGTGATTGCAGCCATGAAATTAAAAGACGCTTACTCCTTGGAAGGAAGGTTATGACCAACCTAGACAGCATATTAAAAAGCAGAGACATTACTTTGTCAACAAAGGTCCATCTAGTCAAGGCTATGGTTTTTCCAGTAGTCATGTATGGATGTGAGAGTTGGACTATAAAGAAAGCTGAGCGCTAAAGAATTGATGCTTTTGAACTGTGGCATTGGAGAAGTCTCTTGAGAGTCCCTTGGACTGCAAGGAGATCCAACCAGTCCATCCTAAAGGAGATGAGTCCTGGGTATTCATTGGAAAGACTGATGCTGAAGCTGAAACTCCAATACTTTGGCCACCTGATGTGAAGAGCTGACCCACTGGAAAAGACCCTGATGCTGGGAAAGATTGGGGGCAGGAGGAGAAGGGGACGACAGAGGATGAGATGGTTGGGTGGCATCACCAACTCAATGGACACGAATTTGAGTAAACTTCGGGAGTTGGTGATGGACAGGGAGGCTTGGCATGCTGTGGTTCATGGGGTTGCAGAGTCAGACACAACTGAGCGACTGAACTGAACTGATGTTGTATATGAATATCCCAGTGGCACATCACTGCTTAATCTTTTTGTCTGTCAGGAAAAATAAAGACAGGAGCAACTGTATCATTTACAGTGCATAGTTTCACTATGGAAATATTAGTCAGATCCAGGCATCTGAATTGGTAAAGGGCTTTAGTTTTAGGCAGGAGATTGAAGAAGCAAGAGACCTTGGTGGATCGAGAAATGCTTTTCTGTGGCAAGTGATAATGATCTAGTTTGGAAAGATTAATTTGGAAATCTCTAGTGTTCAGCTGGAAATTTTACAACGCTTTAAAAACTTATCTTGGGGGCCACTACATAGAATACATTGTTATCAGACAAAATAAGTACTTTTGTGGTTAGGTAAGGCAGTGCTAGAAACTCTAAAGGGCAGCTTTTCTCTGGGAAATCACACTTTCTTCAAACACAAGAGCTGGTGGCTTTGTGCCACCAACACTCCACAGTCACATGGACGCTCCTGCACCTAGAGGCCCCAAAAGAGCAGCGAGGAGGGTGCAACACGTTGGTCAATCAAGTGGAAAAGCCTGTGACTTGGGTGACGGCTCAGATACTGGCTGACTGCGCAACCCTGTACAATCCACTTAACATAGCAAAACGTCTGTCCCCTTCCTTATAAAGTGAAGGCATTTATAGGATGCTTTCCAAGGTATTTTTTAGCTCTGTAAACTGCCAGATTGTAGGTAAACTAAAAGTTACTAATTCTCAGAGCTGGTGTGTATCAGATTGGCCTGGAGAGCCAATAAAGAGCACTGAGGGTAGTACCTGGCCCTGCGATCTTTGTAAAGTTCCCGGGGGATTCTCATACTCACCAAGTTTGAGAACCACTGAGTTAGGGAAAGGATGAGAGTAGAGTTTTTTGAAAACATGTAGCTATTGTGAGAATTAGTGGGGTGATACAGTAAGGTGTTTAAGTGATGTTAAAATATTTTTTATCATAGGGGCTCTATTCATTGAATGATTTTACTTCTGGGAAGGATAAATTTTAAATTGTGGTCAGGTCTTTGTTAACTGGTAAAAGTGTCTCCTGCATCGGGTAAACCCATCCCAGTAGATGGTTTGCCCATCTGGCCCTTAGTCATCACTCTTAGGTGCTATTGTTTCCTTTCTTCACTTGTATTTATAGGTCTCTCCATTGCTGAAAATATTAATATAACTCTTCCAACGTTTATCTTACTTTGAAGCTTTCAAAACACTTGCAGATTCATTTTATTTGATTCACACTCATCCAGTGAGGTAGCAGGACAAGTATCACTATACCCATTTGGGCATGCTATTTCCCAGGGCTCCCAAATGCCTTTTAGAGACACTGGAATACATGCCCATAGAGAATAGAGGAGGATATCTTGTTCACTGTTGTATTCTAATCAGCCGGAATAGATACACTCACATATATCTACTCACAAAAGAGTAGATATTCATAAGAATCAAATATAAATACTAATTTTTGCTATTCTTATTTCCTAAAGATGCTATATTTTGATCTCAACAAAAACTATCTCTTATTGATCTCAACCAGAACTTAACTCTGAGAAGGCAGAGATTTTTGTCTGGTTTGTTGATTGCTATATCCCAAATGTCTAGAACACTGTCTGGCACATGCTAGACACTCAGTAATTTTTTAAATAAAAATATACATTTTATCTGTGATGCCTAACTTACTGCTTAGACCAGATATAAGCTTACTAAGTATGTGATGAATAAAATACTATAAGAGGAAAAAACCTTAAATATTAAAGCCAAAAAGATAAATTTTTTTCATCTATAATTATTAAGTATTATTAAGAACAATTATTAAGTAAATATCCACTAGGGACTACTAAAACATCAATAAAATGATTATGTGCTGTTTAATTTTTAAACATATATGCTTATTTCTTTCAGTGTTAGTCACTCAGTTGTGTCTGACTCTTTGCTACCCCATGGACTGTAGCCTGCCGGGTTCCTCTGTCCATGGGATTCTCTAGGCAAAAATACTGGAGTGGGTAATCATTCTTTTCTCCAGGGGATCTTCCCAACCCAGGGATCAAACCCAGATCTCCTACATTGCTGACAGATTCTTTACCATCTGAGCCACCAGGGAAGCACCTCCAAAAAAAAAAAAAACAAAAAAACAAAAAATAGTAGAGGAACTAATTCTGAAGCTGAAGTTCCAATACTTTGACTACCTGATGCAAAGAGCTGACTCGTTGGAAAAGACCCTGATGCTGGGAAGGATTGAGGGCAAGAGAAGGAGACGATAGAGGATGAGATGGTTGGATGGCATCACTGACTCAATGGGCATGAATCTGAGATAGTGAAGGACAGGGAAGCCTAGCATGCTGCAGTCCATGGGATTCAGTCCAACTGAACAACAACAATGTATTTCTTTGATTAAAAAAAATTTTTTTTAATTATATGCTTGTTTTTTTCGCAAGGTAAGTGAAAAGGCAGCTTTACAATATGATTAGAACTAAGTAAAATATATAAATGTTAAAAAAGACTGGGAAGTTTATGTCAAGATAAATGAGTTAATGGCTAATTTTTATTTTCTTTTCTTATCCATATTTTTTTAATTATCTATACTACACATGCATTGTTTTTTTAATAAGGAGAAAACAAAAGAATAGATGGCAGAAAATGTATTAAAATTTCTAACAATGGTTTCATGTGGCAGTGAAAAAATGGGTTATACTTTAAAAAATTATTTTCTCTTTCTTTAAACATTTTTGAACTTTTCAACAAAAACAAAATTATTACCAGAAACTTGCAAGAATCTGATTTGCTGTGCAGTCTGAGATATACTCTGCAAAATCAAATATTTGTCAGTAACTTGAAGCACACACTGAGTGTCAAATTTGGAAAAAGGAAACTTTTACAGGTTATCAGTAAAAACCATAGTTGTGACTTCCCAGAAAATCCTAGGAACTTTTAGCTATGGGCACCAAAATATGCCCAGAGTGCTGCTGGTAGGGTGGGGAGTGGAGGTGGGGCCAGGTTGGGGAGGCTCTGTGGAATCCTTAATATTCCCATAGACCTTCTATGGCAGGAATGATTGATGGATGATATATAATTAATTTCACTTGACAAGCATAAAAGAAAACTTTTCCTGAACCACTGTAACCTGAGCTAATGAAACCCTATTTAACCAAGGGTGTGTATTTAGACTGGATCTTACCTTAGTGACTTAGCCATTAGTAGGAATTCACTGTTTACCTTTAGGATTCTTATCAGGACTTAGACTCTGTTTGCATGTGATTTTCACCTGATTGCTCAACTTGCTCAGTGTTATATGATTTGGGAAGAAATGAGACCTTTGCAAGATCACAAAAAGCTAATCTCAACTATCCAATCTACTTAAAACTTTATGATTTTCTCATCTCTTTCAGGATGCTCTATGACTTTCTCCGAAAAGATACTGTGAACAAACAAGACACCTGTTTCAGGTTTTGTAAAATACGAAATCCTTCCAGTTCCTTTAAGGCTTTTGGAGACATGGGCCATGTCATCACACATAAACACCCCGCCCCAGTTCCTTTTCCAATCTCCCCGGGGCAACACTTTCAAGAATCTCCCCTGGGGTCTGCTATCCATGAGATCCCTTTTATAGAAAGTTCCAAAAAAAAAAAAAAAAAAAAAAAGATGAATGAGCTCTAAGAGTTCCTAAGGAACTTTTGGGGAACCCACAACTGGTAAACCCCAGACAAGGAAGCCAGTACACCTGGATTCTGGTTGTACTTTACCCTGTCTGTATGACATTGGATGAGTTGCCCAACTTTTAGAACCTCCATTTCCTATTTGTGCAAGGACAGGATTGAAGTAGATAACCTCTTAAGTCTGTTTCAGTTCTAAAATTCTCTGACTCAGAAGAAATCGCACTTGATGGTCAGTGGCAGGAAGACCCAAGGTGGACTGATGGGCCCTACCTCACAGTAAGAGAAATGAGACCTTAACACGGGGTCTACGTCTCAGGGGAACATGAGGTATTCCCATGCAGCTCTATTCTTGGAAAACTAGGAAGTAAGAGTGTTAGATTCAACTCTCCTTAAGGCTCCTTGGAATAAAAAATCTGGATGCATCAGGTGAGTTGGCATTTGTCTTTCTCCTGGATGGCTAGAGCTGTGTTTTTATTTCCATGGCAAAGAAACAAGATCATAGCTGTGCCATGCAGAAGTGTCCATGAATAATTAGGGGGCAGTGACAGCGGAACACCAAAAGGATTGTTCTGTGAGCCCTTGGATTTGGGCAGCCTTGAGAACCTCCACAGAGACCCAGTCTAGAGCAGCTGTAAAGTCATCCAGCGCCTGGGGCCAGCAACAAGCCCCGGCATTGCCTTGGCTTAACCCCACCCAAACCTCAGTCCTCTGCCAGGTGTGTTCACAGCGGGTGGCACAGATTTGTGGCAGGGGAGGAGGGAGCCCTGCTGAAGCAGCTTTCTCCCCCAACTCCTTGCCCAGGAACCACTTGACGGCCTGCCTTGGTCTCCAGGCTGAAGATGGCTTTTTAAGGCCTGCTTAGCCCTCATCTCTGCCCATCCCACCTTTGGTGGGATGAAGGAGGGCCTACATCCCTCCCTCAGCCTTTCTTGGAAGCCTTGACTCCCTGCCTTCTGCACTCTGCAAGTACCTCAGAACTGAGGGAAACCCTGGAGTCTGGCCCTGTTTCCCCTCCTCCTCCCCACCATCTGGTCTCACCTCCGCAATACTGAGTCAGTCAGCCCAAAGCATCACATGATATCACTTGCCAGTTCAAAAATCCAGTATCAACTATTTCCTAGCAAATGAATCCAAATGTCTTAATCCAACCTTCAATGTTATATTACGAAATTCTATCATATGCCAGGCATTCCAACTCAAATGGAAAATCCCCCCAGAGCAGCCCAGACTTCTGCACATTTTGCCCAGTCTACACACACCCCTTTACAGAGCTCATTCATCCTGCTAAGCCTAGCTTAAATGATTCTTCTTTGGGGAAGCCTACCTACCATCTTTCTGCCTAAAATCTTCTAAACTCCCTTAATTCTGATTCACATCTGTTTGGAGACATTCAGCATTTTCTAGCTAAAATCACAGTATGCTTTTTAAGGAACAAAGAATTGCTAACAATTACAACCTTTTAATCTTTGTATGTCTGTAGCAGAATACATGCTACATTGGGGGTTCTCAGTGAATGCTCAGTGAACCAAGAGGCCACCCAGATACTGCAGGTAGTTATTACACACCTCAGAAAGGTGAAAGATTAAGTTGCAAAGCAGATGTGAGTACCAGAAATTGGAATCCATAAGTTGGAAATACAGTAGCCTGCCTCCCCACATACCCTGCAATCCTTATCCACAGGGGATATGTCCCCAAACCTCCAAAGGATGCCTGAAACTGCAGATAGTACTGAATCCTGCATACTCTATGTTTTTCTATAAATACATACCTGTAATAAAGTTTAATTTATAAATTAGGCACAGAAAGAGATTAATAACTAATAGTGAAATAGTATAACAATATACTGTAATGAAAATTATATATATTATATATGTAATCATACATAAAATTCTTTCTCAAAACACCTTATTGAACAAATTTAATGTCTGTTCCATCTTAGCTAAGCACTTACCACACACTGACTATAAGTTTTGCAATTTGAGGCACAACAGCAAAACAATCATGAATTCCTTTTTCCTTTTTCATAATTTCACAGGCGGAAGATTTGTTTTTACTGCAGATTTTAGCAACTTCAACATACAATTTCTTTCTTTCCTTATTAAGTCAAGAACTTTCCCCTTTTCACCTACAGCAAATATTTTATGACTTCTCTGGGAGAACCCAATTGCCAGCATCACAACTCTTTCACTTTAGGGCCACCAGTAAGTAAAATAAGGGTAACTTGAACACAAGCACTGTGATGACTCAATAGTCAATCTGATTACCAAGATGGCTACTAAGTGACTAACGGGCAGTATACACTGAGCAAAGGAACAGTTCATGTCCCAGGTGAGACAGAGCAGGCTAGTAAGAAATTTCATCATGCTACTCAGAACAGTGCACAATTTGAAATCTAGGAATTGCGAATTTTTGGAATTTTCCACCTACTATTTTGGACTGCAGATGCTCACAAGTAACGGAAACAGGAATGGCAAGCCGCTGATAAGGGAGACTGCTATACATGGTTCTTTCTCTTAAAGAATACACTTCTTTCCAATGGAGAATAAAGTGTTCTTCACAAATCAAGATGCTATATCTCAGTCACTTTTTTCTGTCACAGATTCTTACAAAATCTAAGGAAACTGATGGATCTTCTCCCCAAGAAAAGGTACATGTACACTTCCAGACAAATATCCATGTACCATTTCTTATTTGGTGATCATTTCAAAAAGATAACTTATAAAAAGTTGAGAAACATAAATGTGTTCTAGAAATATCCATATACCCTTTACCCAACCTCCCCCATTTGTTTTATCATTTGATTCATCCAGCTCATTCATTTCTGCTCTGTGTGTATGTTTATACAAGTTAACATTTTTTGTAAACAACTTATGTGATCACAGTAGTTTCCACTTTATAAATTTGTATGTTTTTATCTAATTCACCCTCCCTGTTTTGATTGTGCACTAATACTATCATTTATAGCATTGTTTTTCCCTCCATGACAGGATCCAGTCTAGCGTCATGTACTGCATTTAATTGCCATGTCTCATAAGCCTCTTTTATCTAGGAGATTTCCATAGCTTTTGTCTTTTTTTGATATTAACATTATTGAAGAATAAAGATCTCTTGTCTTTTTTTTTAATTAAATAAAATATTCTTCATTTTGCGTTCATTTGAGGTTTCCTCCTGGTTAGACTGAGGCTCTGCATTCTTGGTTGGCAAACTATCGAGGGGATGCTGTGCCCTTCACCGTCCATCCACTCCTCATCAGTAAGGTTCATTCTGACCATCCAGAAAAGGTCAGTTCCTCCACTGTATATTTGCTGTGCTTTTTTCTCTCTTGCAGCTATAACAGACAATCTGTGAGGGCACACTTTAAGACAATGCAAAGATTCTGCTCTCCATCAAATTTACTTTCAGAATAGCTTGAAGGCATTCCTCTCTGAGGGCCATCTGTGCATTCTGAGTTAAGAACACAAGTGATGTGTTTACTGTTTTTCTCTAGCAGGGGCAGTGGGTTTGCATAAGGTGAATCACACATATGTTCCTAGCACTAGGTGGACATTAAAATAAGAAAAACTCCACCTCTTGCCAGCTTTAACTTTTTGCCCAGGTTGCTGTGAGCATTAAATGAGATCAGAACAGAGAGCTCCTCCCTGAGTCCCTGACATATGGTCTGTATTTAATCAATGCTAGTCCCCTTTCCCTCCTGATGAATAATTTAAGGCTACTGAGATAGAATAATCTGTGTCCAAGGATCCAAAGGAAAACTTCGCCCTATGAGAGGCACTCAGCCAGTCTTTGTTGCAATGAGAATGTGTGGGACCTTGGGCAGACTTCTTAACCTCTTAACCTCTCTGGACATCAGTCTCTGCATCTGTTAACAGGGATGACAATATCACCTAACCTGTAGTGTTGTGAGGGTTAAATGAATTAACATATGAGAGTACATGGCACAGAGCAGGCACTGTATAAATGTTAACTCTTACAGATAAAATGTAAGCTCCATGAGGATAAAGATTTTGCCCCCCGACATACAACTGTCTAGAAGAGAGTCCTGCGCATAGTAAACAATGATACCCCCAAGAAGCAACTCAGAAATGCTAAGAAATCAGAATGAGCCTTGAACTTTCCAGCTGATGTACAGTTTTCCTGTTTGGCTTGCCATTGCCTGTAGCTGGCTGAGACCCTGGGTAGGACAAATCTCTTTAAAGAATACTTTGCTCCTACTGACTCCTGGCAGGCAGTTCCTCAGTTGGAAGCTTTGTGCTCTTATCACAGGACAGGAAAGCAAAGGCCAGAAGCAGGTGCAGCCAACCAGGGCCGGCTCAACAGTGACTGGAGAAGAAGCTCCCCCAGGCCTCACCTCCAGCAGAAAGAGGGAGATAACCACACAGTAGCCCTGCCTCATGTGCTGCCTCCTTCCAAAACACTTTGACCTCTGGATTAAGCAATTTAACTGCCAAGTAGGGATTTCCAAGCAGTAGGCTACTTTAGGAGGTTGTAGTTAACAATTGCATATTGAAAACAAGAGTTGAATAAATAGTGAGTCTTTTAAAGATGAGCTCCGTCTTCAGAGATTGAAGGCAGAAATTAGGATTTCTGACATAACGGTTTCCCATCCCTCATCAAAACTGCTGAAAATGCAGATTCCAGGACCTCACTTCACACAGCTAAATCAGCATTGGTTGGGGAGGGGAAGCTGGAAGTGGTGAGGGGGTGAAATGGGGATGGGGGGAGATGGAGGAGTGGGGTGGAGAGGTGTAGCTGAGCAGGAATCTGCATTTTTAAAATTAATTAATGAACTTTATTTTGTTAGACCAGTTGTAGGTTCACAGCAAAATTGAGCAGAAAGTACAGAGTTCACCGATACTTTCTGTCCCTCCACACACTCACAACCTCTCTCACTATCAACATCCCCCACCACAGTAGTCCGTTTGTTACAATTAATGACCCTCCCTTGACACATCAATATCACCCAGAGTCCATAGTTCACTTTAGGGTTCACTCTTGGTACCGTGCATTCTATGAGTCTGGACGAATATGTAATGATGTCCACCATCATAGTATCATATAGAATAGTTTCACTGCCTTAAAAGTCCTCTGGGCCCCACCTATTCATCCCTCCCCTCTAACCTCCAAGAACCAATGAAACTTCTATATCATAGTCTCCATAGTCCTGCCTTCTCCAGAATGTCATATAGTTGGAATAATACAGTACGTAGTCTTTTCAGATTGACCTCTTCCACTTACTAATATGCATTTAAGATTCCTCCATGTCTTTTCATGGCTTGATAGCTCACTTCTTTTTTAGTACTGAATAGTGTACCATTGTCTGGATATACCAGTTTGTTTATCCATTCACCTACTGAAGAGTGTCTTGGTCCCTTCCAGGTTTTGGCAATAATAAACACCTCTGAGTAGGTATTTGTGTGAACAAAGTTCTCAACTCATTTAGGTAAATACCAAGGAGCATAATTGCTAGATTGTACGGTAGAAGTATGTTAAGCTTTGTTAAAAAACAAAACAACAACAACAAAAAAACCCTGCCAAGTTGTCTTCCAAAGTAGCTGTACCATTTTGCATTCCTACCAGCAGTGAACGAGAGTTCTGTTGCTCCTTGCCAACATTTAGTGGTGTTAGTGTTTTGGATTTTGACCATTCTAATATGTATATAGAGGAATCTCATTGTTTTAATTTGCAGTTCTCTAATGGCATATGATGTGGAGCACCTTTTCATAAGCTTACTTAAAATCTATTTATTTTCTTTGATGAGCTATCTGTCCAGGTCTTTTGCCTACTTTTTAATTTAGTTTTCCATTTTCTTACTGTTGACTTTTAAGAGTTTTTTGTATATTTTTGGATAACAGTCCTTTAACAGATGTGTCTTTTGTAAGCATTTTCTTTCTCCAGTTTGTGGCTTGTCCTCTCTTTTTATTTGCTATATGCAATAAAGTTCGTGCTTGTGCTTTCTGCTCAAACTAAAGAGTGAAGAAATCTCTCCTTCATTCACCAAAGTGTAACAATGCACTTTAATTTTGTTTTTAAGCACAATCCTATAAATACTCAAAGTTATAAGTGTATAATGAATATAATTCAAATGTACACTTGCAAACATGCCCAAAAGTATCTTTAATCTTTTTAATCCAGTTTTATGAATATGGACAGAGCATTAGAAAAAGTCAAGAGATCCGGGTTCTAAAAAAATCTGCTTGCTAATTAGCTTTGTGACCTTGCACAAGTCTCTGTCCATCTCTAGATCTTTTTCCTCAAGTGTAAAATGAACGGGGTAAATTAGATGAGCTTTAAATTTCCCTCTGGCCCTGTGGTTCTAGGTTTTTCATCAAAGCCAAAGCAAGGTGCATATTACTACCAATGAAACTTCTGAGTAAACATAGGTGGGTACATATTAATAAGAAATGCCTTTGACTTCACATCCCCTAGACTGTGGGTAACAGTCTTCAAAGTCAGGATTTAACACAGATTTGACTAATGCATAGATGAAACAAGGTTAGTGTCCCCACAAAAGTGCCACTGTGGTCGGTAAAACAAACCCAGATTGATAATGGCTAAATTTAAATGAGAAACTGTGTGTGTACATATACACAATTACATATAGGGCAGAACATAGGAAATTTCAGACTCAACAGAGTTTGTGAATGCAAAGAGAAACAAAAATAGAAACCATCAAATAGCCAGATGGCTGAGCTTTCTATTTTTAAATATATCATGAGTTCTGTGGGAGTATGTCAATGAGCAGCACTAAGAAAAATGTGGTAACCTTGAATGTTTCTATTTTTTAAACAAAACAATATCACACAGGGTGTCAAATAGCAAAGAAATTATATAATGAAATGAAAGCAGTGAATGCTTTTAAGTTTGCGAAGCCCAGCCTTTAATATTACATCGTGATTCAAAGCACTAATCAAACATGCTTCATGCTTGAAGCTACAAGTTGTTTACAGTGACTGTAAAATTTCCAAGGAACACCTAAATTAGTAGGTGAAGTTACCTTTTTTTTCCTGCTCTCAAATTCCTACACTCGACTTCTTTTCAAATGTCCTAATATAGTCGTGGCGTAGCCACCAAACGTGACAGGATAAACACATCCGCGGGTCATCGATGAGCCTAACTCTGTGAAACATCTAAGAAAATGTGTTTGGAAAAGGTCTGCACCGTTTAGAAGAATTTTAGAGTAACTCACGAATCAGCTAACCCAGTCAAAAGATTACTCACTTAAGAATGATATAATTACTTTCAGTTTGCTTAAAGCCAGGGAAAAGTTGACACAGCGATTAAAGGAAAATGGGTGAAAAAAATAGAGTTACATTATACCGACTAAATTCAGGCTGTTCCAAGGAGTAGGCCCAAGGCTTATTTGAGGAAAGATTATCTTGACAAATTGGATAAACATTTTCTGCATGACAGGACGCTGATGGAGAGTCTGTTCAGCAAGCACACCTGGTGGTGGTTTGCTTAGTGTTTGACCAAGGTGTTCAGCTCACCGGAGTTCTCCCAGGGGCTTTGTTTACCGTTTGGCAGGTAGAGGCAGAGCTGAGGTAGGCCTTGGTAACGGTTGTCGGGCTCTGCAGATGTCTTACCCCACCCCAGCCCCACCCCCATCTCCCCATTTGGGCTAAAACAACTCTTGGCTAGACCAGTCCACAAAAGCCAACACCAGACTTTAGCAAACAGTCCATGCTTAAGGAGACCTGCAGTCTAATGTCCCTGAGGCAAATAAAAATGGCAAATGCAAATAAATGCACCGACGCCCCCCCCCCCTTTGGTTTCCCTCCATAGTCTGGGATAGAGAGATCAGGTCCCACACAGGGCATTGCTATGGATGCAAGTTCCCAGCACACAAGTCATCCCAGTATCAGGATGGAGAAGGTGTGACTTCCACTCAAGGCCATGCTTACCTGAGCCCAAACGACGATAGAATATGGGAGGTTGGTCCTCTTCTAAGGCCTTTGGGAAGACTCTCGGGCTCTCAAGTTGCCTAAAGGTCTGTAGGCAGGCCCCCGAGTGTCTTTGCTATGACTTGGCATCTTGAGAAGCCTTTACTTTCTGGAGGCGGTAATTTGCAGAATGGCTTCCGACAGTTGGTCTTTCAGTACTTTTTAGTGCTGCTTATCATCCAGGGAAGCACTAATCTGGGGAGCAGCATAACCAGAGATGTCATTAGACAGTGTAATGTCTAATTAGACTGAAGGGAAAAGAACAAACAAACCCACTTCCAGGATGAGTTGGCATTTTCCTAGGTCAATTTGGTTCATCCAGAATTGCTCTGTGTCAAATAATTTACCTCAGTTTGTAGCCCATTCAGTTGTTCCAAGCATAAAGGCCTCATGTTACCATGTAAGATACATTGGTTAGAAATTTCATTAGAGGTAACAGTGGTTTTAATTTGTTGAGTCTATAAATCCTTGGGAAGTCAATCCCAGTGCCAGGATATGAAGCACCATTGAGCTTTACCCTTGAGCAGCATCCGCTTTGCTGTCCTAAACCTAAAACTTTGGTTTTATAGATTATAAACCATAATCCCCCTGATAATGTGAAAGTACCTCATTTCTTTCCCATATTCACTTCATCCCTCTACCCATCCTCTTAACTTTTTTTTTTAAACAAATAAACAAACCAAATTAAGTAAAATAAAACCCTGGGGGAAAGCCAGAACAATGAAAGTGTTTGATTCAAAATTATCCAACATTTAATATGTGTCTACATTCCCTATCTTGTATAATCCTCACCTTGGAGTAGGTATTATCTACCTGTGCCTTAAAGATGTGAGATCTCAAGTCTAGAAAACATTATATGACAAGTCCAGGTTCACACAGCTAGAATGTCCAGAAACCAGGAGTGAATTTCAGTGACTTTCTGCCTGATTCAGTCTTAGGGCTCATTTTACAAGACTGTAACTCCTGTGTTTCAAAGATGGATCAAATCAAAGCCAATGATTTTTTTCTGCTGTTAATTTAGTTATATGTTAATTGTACCTTATTTTCTAAGCCTAACATTTGAAAAAATTTTACAATGTGTTTTTCTAGTAGATTTTTTTTGTTTTTTTATATATATTTTTTTCTAATGAGAGATGTTTTGTTGTGATTTGGATCTGACTTGAAAATCTGGTTATAACTCTGATGAATTCATGAATTCATCACTTAACCTCTGGTGGCCTCATTTACTGAATTTATAAACTGGAAATAAAGATACTTACCTCCAAGGAGTGTTAATATTACATATTACTTCTGCTCTTTCTCCTTAGACATTATCTGTCTCTCTCAGTAGACTAAGAACTCATCTTAAACATGAACTTTGTCCTCATTATCTGTGTATCTTCCATTCATTTTATTAGATTGTACATATATTTTTTGTGGAGTCAATAAATGATTTATGTGAGGGTCCTTGTCACAAAGTAGGACCTCAGGAATTGTTCATTTTTCTTCTGGCTTTGTTTCTTATTGAGAACTGAAAATCTGTCTATTGTAGAAGACAGGAAATTGTTCAAATAAATAACTGTAGGCACTGTAGACAAAAATAGAAGAGATATGCAATTGACTCCTTTGTCATGGAGCAAAGGATTTTCTCCAGGTGACCCACAGTAACAGAGGCACAAAAGAAGCCAAAACAACATGATTTAAGGTAAAATTTCTGTACACATTTTACACATGTGTAATACAGGGAACCCCATTCCTTGTTGATATCAGCCTGGGTCTGAAAGCAGATCTGATTTCGGAACGTGCTAAAGCCTTTGATGCAACCTTGAATTGTTTGGGTAGAAGATGTTGAGAGGAGACATACAATTTGAGGAAAGAATACAATCTTTTTGTGGTATCTAGTTCCTCCACCAGGAATCAAATCTTAGCCCTGGCAGTGAAATCACTGAGTCCTAACAAATGACCTGCCAGAATTCCCAGAATACTTATTTTGAGGGAACAAAATGTCAATAATCACATGATTGTACCAATGGGTATGGAATAATTTGACAAAATTCAACACTCAGTTTTTGATTTAAAAAAAAAAAACAAAAAGCCTTTCAGAAGGAGATTAGAGGAGAGCATCCTCCACTTGAGGAAGAACATCTACAAAGGCAATGTTATACTTACCGGGGAAAGACTGAATGCTTCTCTTCTGAGATGGGGACAAGAGAAGGACGCTTATTCTCGCCACTCTTGTTAAACATAGTGCTGGAAGTTTTAGCCAGAGCAAAAAGTCAAGAAATGTAAATATAAGGCATAGAGATAAGAAAGGAAAAGGTAAAACCATCTCTGAAGAGAGTCAACCTTCTTCACTGAAGATACAAAAAAAAAAAAAAACCCACCCCCAAAACCCTCCTAGAACTAATGACTGAGTTCAGCAAGATCACAAGATATAAGATAAACTACAAAAATGGTACTTTTTAACTCCAGCAACAGACACATGGACACTAAAAAAAAAATTATATGTCGATCTAACAAAATATGTATAAGACTTTTATAATGAGAATTACAAAACACGGATAAAACAAACTGAAGATGCTCTAAATAAATGAAGAGACACATGGTGCTGATGAAGTGAAAAGACTCAACACAGTAAAGATATTTATTCTCCTCAAATTGGTTTACAGGCTTAACACAATTCCTATCAAAATCCCAGCAAGATATTTTTATAAATGTTACCAAGATTGCTCTAGAATTGATAAAGAGAGGTAATTTGCTAGACAGTTACTGTGTGCCATACACTGTGCTAGACAGTCTATGAATGCATGCTGTCACGGCTTCCCCTTGTTAATACAAATCTCTCCCCCACCAAAAAAAGACAAAAATACTTATTCACTCTGACTCCCTGTGACTTCTATACATACCAAGTAGCAGAAGTCTATCACCCCTGCCCCTAACTGTAAGAGGGGTCAGCATCAGTAAAAGCACTGGAGCTTGCATTAGAAGGGACTTCCCAGGGGGCACCGGTGGTGAAGAACCCACCCGACAATGCAGGAGACATAAGAGATGCAGGTTTGACCCCTGGATTGGGAATGTCCCCTGGAGAGGGAAATGGACACTCCAGTATTCTTGCCTGGAGAATCCCATGGACAGAGGAGCTGGCAGGCTAGAGTCCATGGGGTCACAAAGAGTTGGACATGACTGAAGTGACCGTGTTAGAATACTCAGCCAACTAGCTGAGGGCAAATCATTCAATCTTTCTGTTTCCTCATCTCTAAAATGAGGAGACTGACATTACAAAAGTATTGTAAAGCTCAAATGAGATAATAAAGGGAAAAGTACTGCTTAAAATTTATACAATTGTTATTTGTTATTAATAAATAAAAAATAATAAAACAGAATAATTAAAGGCTCTGGTGATGTCTAAGTTTGTTAAGGGCACAAGACTCCATGGAATCTCATTCTGTTGGCATTTCTTCTCTCTCGCTCAGGCACACACACACACACCACTCAACACACATTAGTTTCACTGCTACTGCTTCCCTTCTTTACCATCAGTTCTTACAAAAAAAGAAAAAAATGATCTCTTAGTGGATGAAAACAAGTCTAGGTTTTCTTGGCTCCTGTTGTTCCGTCACTAAGTTGTGTCCGACTCTTTGTGACCCCATGGACTGCAGCATGCCAGGCTTACCTGTCCTCCCCTAGCTCCCAGAATTTGTTCAGACTCATGTCCATTGATTAGGTGATGTTATCCAAGCACTTGGTTCATACACGGGGATAAATGTAAAATAAGGAAACAAGGAAGAACTGAGGGATGTATACTCCCTTCGCTTCAGTGAATACTAATTGCGTGTCTAGTAGGCATTTATACAATGCTCTAAGAGGGCTTCCCAGGTGGTGCAGTGGTAAAGAATCTGCCTGTTAGTGCAGGAGACTTAAGAGATGTGGGTTTGATCCCTGGCTTGGGAAGATCCCCTGGAGGAGGAAACGGCAACCCACTCCAGTATTCTTAACCAAAAAATTCCATGGACAGAGGAGCTTGGTGGTCTACAGTCTATGGGGTCGCAGAGTCAAACACACACAATGCTCTAAGAACACACAGCTGAAGAAAACACAGTCCCTGCCCTGAAGGACTTCACAGCCTAGGAGAACAGACAGAACAGTGTAAAAATAATCTATAAAATGTTATAGAGAGGAAATTACCTGACAGTCCACTGTTAGTGGGCTTCCCCAGTAGCCAGCAGTAAAGAATCCACCTGCAATTCAGAAGACACAGGAGACAAGAGTCCGATCTCTGGATCGGGATGATCCCTTGGAGGAGGACATGGCAACCCACTCCAGTGTTCTTGCCTGGAAAATCCCATAGACAGAAGAACCTGGAGTCCATCGGGTCACCAAAAGTAGGACATGACTGAAGCTACTGAGCACACAGCACACTGTGTTCAATCCCTGGTTGGGGAACTAAGATCCTATAAGTTGCTCAGCAAAAAAAAAAAAAAAAGTGTGGAGAAACACAAAAATCCCTCAGCAATTCCTTGGTATGTCAAGGAGGACACCTGAGCTGAGCACAGTGAGAAGGGACCAGGAAAGGAGCAGGGTGCACAGGTGATTTCAGGTCCCCTATGTCACTAAGTATTGGTAAATATGCTCTTAAAGAGAAGACCCTATGGAGGTGGGTAGAAAACAGGTCAAAGAAAGGTGTGTTGTGCTGAAAGCACAGACTTCACTCTCTTAATCGTGAGAAGCCATTGGAGAGCTTTTAACCCCAAGAGCAACATGGTCAGAGTTGGTGCTCTAGATAGATTTCCTAGTGACAGTGAAAATAAAAGACCTGAAGGGGAGAACAGAGGTAGAAGGACAGGGGTGTGGGTTGGGAGGTGGGCAGGAAGTGTAATCATCCAGGCAAGAGATAAGGGAGGAAAGAATCAGGCAGTGGCAGTCAGAAATATAGGAAGGATAAAACTGATAAGACTGTGACCGACTGCACATGGGGATGGAGGCAGAAATGAAGAAAAAGGAAGTAGTCCATCAGTTCAGTTCAGTTCAGTTCAGTTCAGTCCAGTCGCTCAGCCATGTCCAACTCTTTGCGACCCCATGAACTGCAGCACACCAGGCCTCCCTGTCCATCACCAACTCCCGGAGTTCACCCAAACTCATGTCCATGGAGTTGGTGATGCCATCCAGCCATCTCATCCTCTGTCGTCCCCTTCTCCTCCTCCCCAATCCCTTCCAGCATCAGGGTCTTTTCCAATGAGTCAACTCTTCACATGAGGTGGCCAAAGTACTGGAGTTTCAGCTTCAGCATCAGTCCTTCCAATGAACACCCAGGGCTGATCTCCTTCAGAATGGACTGGTTGGATCTCCTTGCAGTCCAAGGAACTCTCAAGAGTCTTCTCCAACACCACAGTTCAAAAGCATCAATTCTTCGGCGCTCAGCCTTCTTCACAGTCCAACTCTCACATCCACACATGACCATTGGAAAAACCATAGCCTTGACTAAATGGACCTTAGTCGGCAAAGTAATGTCTCTGCCTTTGAATATGCTATCTAGGTTGGTCATAACTTTCGTTCCAAGGAGTAAGTGTCTTTTAATTTCATGGCTGCAATCACCATCTGCAGAAGTAGTCCATAGTGCCCCCTAAGTTTCTGTCTTGGATAATCAGGTAGGTAAGGTGAGGGTAGAAGTGGGGGGTTAATTTGAGAGCACTTGCATTTGGAGGAGTAGAATGGGACAGGGAAATGGCCATGATGCTTCCATTCAGGTGAGCCTGGGATGCTAAAGGAGACAAGTAAACAAGAGGAGTCCCTTGGAGGTTTCTTCCTATCAGAATAGCTGGTGAATGACAGCTAGCTTGGGTTTATACAAGAAATGCTCAAATACTAGAATTCACACAGGCAGTGATGATAAATACCAAGAAAGTCAAAATCTCCATGCTTGCCCCCAGAATACTATCATTCCACCACCCAAACACATAAACATTCAAGAGACCAGCAAACAGAAAACTGTGATGACTTCAGCTTAAAATGGCCCAAAGCAGAATCAGGACACCAGTGTGGTTGGTGTGCTCGCACCACACATCTACTCCTCACAGAGCCCAGAGCAGTTACACACAGGCCACTGCCCTCCTACTGTACCATCTGAATAAGGAACAAGGAAATGCCACATATATGCTGTGACAGGGTGCCAGCAGAGGAACCTCAGAGTCACTTGTGTAAAATAAACACGACCCAGTACTACCGAGCCCACATGGTCTCAAAGCCCTTGTGACTTTCTGCCCCCTAACTTCTCCCTCCTCCCATACTCTCCATCTCCCTTAGATCACTGGACCTTTTTCCTCTTGCCACAACTCTGTCACCAATTGGGTTGTTTATTGTGTTTCTGTTTGAGGATTACAGAAGCAAAACTCCCTTAAAAAAAAAATCTGTTCCTCTTACTGCAGGTGCCCCTTACCTATCAAATAACTCATTTGCCCACATGCACCAAGCAGCTCTGTGCTTTCCCTCTGCTGTTTGCAGTCTTAGTCACAGCTCCATGGAAGGATTAGGTGCAAATGTCACTCTGCCGTTTCCTTCAGTAGATTGTGCAAGTAAGTTGGATTGTGTAAGTGAATATCAGCTCTTTCCCTGAAACGTTAATACTGCAAGCAGTGTTTGAGGGTTTTTTTTTTTTTTCTTCTTCTTCTTCCTTGCAGAGGAATAGAATGAGCAAGCAAAAAGTCATGCCTTTCTTTCCCTTGGCAGGCAGGAGTAGTGAACTGAGAAGCCTGCCAAACTGCCAGCCCACATATGGAACGTGTCCAGTGACCCAGGGACTGAAATTCACAATGGCTACTAACTCTTCTGATGGGTTTACTGGAAATGATTTCTTTAGGAGGAAAATCCTTTTTGGGGGGGGGGGAGGGGCTGCGGCGTGGCACTTTCAGTGAAGTTGTGACAGTAAGACCTCCCTTGCACTAGAGGGAGCAGTGCAAAGAACACTTTTACTAGAGAATAGTAATTGGCAAACTGGACAAGTGGTATCTTTCTCTGTGGTAGCCCAGCAGATCTCATCTCAACTTTGCTTAGTCTCATCACTCTTGCAAACTCAGATCCCACTGCTCCTTCAGATCTGTGTGGACCAGAGAGCTCAAATTTGGTCTGGAGACAAGTGCTTGTATGCCATCTGATTGATCTGTGGGTTAGCCATAAGCATAAAAATTGGGAGTAAGTCTTTAGATATATTTATAGCAGTTCAACAGGGTAGTTTACCTAGATCCAGGTGGTACTGGTGGTTCTTTACCTGCCTGCCAATGCAGGAGACAAAGGAGACGCAGGTTCGACCTCTGGGTCAGGAAGATCCCCTGGAGAAGGAAATGGCAACCCACACCAGTATTCTTGCCTGGAAAATTCCATGGACAGAGGAGGCTGGTGGGCTACAGTCAATGTCAGACACAACTGAAGCTACTCATCTAAATGGTAGTTTGGTACCTAATAACTTAAAAAATAGGTTTGTCCTTTTAAATATCATTTTTCTCAGAATTTACTTTTATTTTATAAAAGTATAAATTAGCCAAGGTTTAGAAAAAATTTTAAAGAAGATCTGGATTTCCGCAGATTGATAGAGAAGTACTGATAAATAAAGAGCACCAGACAGAATTCAGGTGTCCTGGGCTCCACGCTCTGCTGTTTCATCAACTATGTTGCTGTTGTTGTTCAGTTGCCAAGTCATATCCAACTCTTTGCAACCCCATGGACTGCGGCACACCAGACCTCTCTGTCCCTCACCACCTCCCAGAGTTTGCCCAAGTCCATGTCCATTGCATTGACGATGCCATCCAAACATCTCATCCTCTGACACTCTCTTTTCCTCCTGCCTTCATTCTTTCATTAGCTATATGAATAGACAATTCACTTTGTCCCAAGAGGGTAAAAACTTATGTCTCTAAAGGCAAGGGGACGATGAAGATTGGACTTTAACCATACCTACCTTCTTGCCTAACAACACTACTGTCTACCCTGGATAAAATGCACAGATAGTTCTTTAATTTTTTTCCCCTTTAAACGTATCCAACTGGACAAAGTCCTGTGGATTTTATCCCTGAAATGCACATCATACCTCCTCACCCTAACTTCAGCCACATTAGGTCTCCTCCAAATTGAGCCTCCTGTCTCCAGGTTTGGTTCACATCATATTGTTGTTAGAGGGACCTTAATGAAATAAGATGCATTCCTCTGCTTACAGGGCTTCCCAGGTGGCACTAGTGGTAAATAACCCGCTTGCCAATGCAGGTTAGATGTAACAGACACAGGAAGATCCCCTGCAGGAGGGCGTGGCAACCCACTCCAGTATTCTCACCTGGAGAATCTCATAGACAGAGGAGCCTGGCAGGCTGCATTCCATAGGTTCGCACAGAGCTGGATATGACTGAAGCAGCTTACAGAGGAATGCCTTGTTGCCATACACAACACATTTCAAACTTTGCTGAATCTCCAACGTTGTCATTAACTGACTCTGGACTACACTTCTGGCCTCATCTCCAAATACCCTCCTAAACCACCCTAAGCCCCAACCACTCCAGGCTCCTTCCTATTCCTCAGAACCCTTGTTACAGCTCAACTCCATGCCTTGGTTCACACTGTTCCCCGTTCCTCCTCTTCCATGTCCATCTGGCACTTTCATCCTTCAAAGCCCATCTCACATCTCTATCTCTATGGATTTTCTCTAGCATTGCTCTTCTTCTACCAGATATTATTACTCCTATATGTAAATCTTTCTTCTCACTTTATATTTATGTAAATATTCCATATAGCTATTAGTTTACCTGTTTTGTTTCTGTTTTCCCTTTCAAAACTAAGATTCCTTATGAATTTTTTTTCCTTTTTTTTTTTTGCTTTGCCACATGGCATGCAGAATCTTAGTTCCCCTGACCAGGGATCAAACCCATGCCCCCAAAGTGTAAGTGTGAAATCCTTACCACTGGAGTGCCAGTCCAGCCCCACAATTTCCTTGTGAATCTTAATTATGCCAGCAACTAGTATAGCACCCCACCTGCAGGAGACAGTTGTTTATGTCCTTATTATAGGCTGAGACACTTTATTCATTCCTTGTGGACCACCATGTGCCAAGCTGTCAAGATTTCATGATGACTAAGATACACAAGGTCACAGCCATCAGGGAGCTTACATTACAATGTAGGAGACAGAAAACAAACAAATAGGGTGATAAACAAAAACAAATAAACAAGTCAGATAATTAGAAAGGATCACTGAGATTATTGCTATGAAGAATCTAAACAGACTGATGAGATAGAGCCTGCCTGGGGAGGCACATCAGGAAAAATCCTCTTAGAGAAAATAACCCTTGAACTGAGACCTGAAGACAAGAAGAGCAGAGAGGGAAAGGGCCCAGCCTGTTCAAGGAACAAAGAGAAGGCTGATTTTTTACATAACAATCACGGTTGAGTCATATGAAATGAAATTTGGAAAAATGGGCCCCAGTACGTAGGACCTCATGAGGGTGTAGTAAGGAGTTCAGATTTTACTCTGGGCTTAAAGTCGTTGAAAGGTTTTATGCATGGGGGTTGCCTTGGGCAGAATGAAATCTTAAGAAACTTACTCTGGTTCTATAAAGATTGCATTAAAGAGGAGCAGGGACTTCCCATGTGGTTCTGTTCAGTTCAGTTGCTCAGTCATGTCTGACTCTTTGTGACCCCATGAACTGCAGCACATCAGGCCTCCTTATCCATCACTAACTCCCGGAGCTTTCTCAAATTCATGTCCATCGAGTCAGTAATGCTATCCAACCATCTCATCCTCTATCGTCTCCTTCTCCTCCTGCCTTCAATCTTTCCCAGCACTGGGGTCTTTTCAAATGAGTCAGTTCTTTGCATCAAGTGGCCAACGTATTGGAGCTTCAGCTTCAGCATTCATCCTTCCAATGAATATTGAGGACTGATTTCCTTTAGGATTGACTTGTTTGATCTCCTTGCAGTCCAAGAGACTCTCAAGAGTCTTCTGCAATACCACAGTTCAAAAGCATCAATTCTTCAGTGTTCAGCTTTCTTTATGGTCTAGTTCTCACGTCCATACATCCCAGGTGGTGTTAGTGGTAAAGAATCCACCTGACAATGCAGGAGACATAAGAGACATGGGTTCAATCCCTGGGTCAGGAAGATCCCTTGGAGAAGGGAATGGCAACCCACTCCAGTATTCTTGCCTGGAGAATTCCATGGATGGAGGAGCCTTGCAAGCTATGGTCCATTGGGTCACAAAGAGTAGGACACAACCAAGTGACTGAGCATGCAAAGAAGAGAAAGAGATCAGGAAACAGATGAAGAGGTGATTCCAGAGCAGAGGTGATGCTTGCTTAGACTGGGTAAGACAGCGAAGGTTGGGGGGGGGGGGCAGGAAATGGGCCTATCAGAGATGGCATTTGGAGTTCAGATTAGAAGAGTTGGTGATAGATTGTATATGTATGGGGCTAGAGCATCTGGTCCCACCACTTCATGGGAAATAGATGGGGAAACAGTGGAAACAGTGTCAGACTTATTTTGGGGGGCTCCAAAATTACTGCAGATGGTGACTGCAGCCATGAAATTAAAAGACGCTTACTCCTTGGAAGAAAAGTTATGACCAACCTAGAGAGCATCTTGAAAAGTAGGGACATTACTTTGTCAACAAAGGTCCATCTAGTCAAGGCTATGGTTTTTCCTGTGGTCATGTATGGATGTGAGAGTTGGACTGTAAAGAAAGCTGAGCACCGAAGAACTGATGCTTTTGAACAGTGGTGTTGGAGAAGACTCTTGAGAGTCCCTTGGACTGCAAGGAGATCCAACCAGTCCATTCTGAAGGAGATCAGTCCTGGGTATTCTTTGGAAGAAATGATGCTGAAGCTGAAACTCCAGTACTTTGGCCACCTCATGTGAAGAGTTGACTCATTGGAAAAGACTCTGATGCTGGGATGGACTGAGGGCAGGAGGAGAAGGGGGCGACAGAGGATGAGATGGCTGGATGGCATCACTGACTCGATGGACGTGAGTCTGAGTGAACTTAGGGAGTTGGTGATGGATAGGGAGGCCTGGCATGCTGCGATTCATGGGGTCACAAAGAGTCGGGCACGACTGAGCGACTGAACTGAACTGAACTGAGAGAGAACTAGTGGGAATGTGGTAATCAAGGATGACCCTGAGGTTTTGGCCTGAGTGTCAAGGAAGAGATTGGTGGTGTGGACTGAATTGTATTGGACTGAATTTATTCAATTGAATTGAATTGGTAAGGAAATTTAGGGACTGGGTTCTGTTCAGTGGGCTGTGGGAGAGACTAGGAATTAAGAGTTCTGCTTTGGTAGGAGGTGTATATTAGACAACCAAGAGGAGCTATCAAGGATTAAGAAACAATTGATATAAAAGGAAACTGAGGCTGAAAAACAGGTATACAGGTGCCAAGTGTTAGAACTCCACTAAGCTAAGCAACCTCTTCACTATACATGCTTGCTAAGTTACGTCAGTCATGTCTGACTTTTTGGACTGTAGCCTGACAGACTCCTCTGTCCATGGGATTCTCCAGACAAGAATACTGGAGTGGGTTGCCATGCCCTCCTCCAGGGGATCTTCTCAACCTAGGGATCGAACTTGAGTCTCATGTCTCCTGCTTTGGCACGTGGGTTCTCTATCACTAGTGCCACCTGGGAAGCTGTCTCCACTATATGGAAAAATTATCAATTATTTCTTCCAGCCATGATTAGAATATAAGTACAAAAGATTTGGGAAGAGAAAGGTCAAAGAAATGGCCAAATAACAGTTTTTGTTAAATTTGGGGAAGGGGGAGACTGTTTGTTTTTTCCCAGCATAATCTTTAGAAAAAGAAAGACAAGTACAACAAAACTTCTCTCATGGGGTCTAGTTCAGAACATGCACTCTGCAGCAGCTTGGATTCAGATACAATCTCTACCAGTTATCCCTATGTGACCTTGAAAAAGTTTCCTTAAGACTTTACTCCTTGGTTCTTGACGTATGTGCTTCCTCTCTCAGTTGTGTCAGACTCTTTGCAATCCCATGGACTGTAGTTCCTCTGTCCTTGGGGATTCTCCAGGCAAGAGTACTGGAATGTGTTGCCATGCCCTCCTCCAGGGGATCTTCCTGACTCAGGGATCTAACCAAGCTCTTCAGCATTGCAGGTGGATTCTTTACCATCTGAGCCACCAGGGAAGCACTTTGTATAAAGCATTTTAAAATGGGACCTACTTCCAAATGTTATCACGAGGATTTACAAGTGCTTCTGGCACTGCCTGACACGCAAGAGGTCGCAGACCCTTAACTGTAATCTTAGCTTCTGCAAGAAGCCCCAGCAATGCCAAACAATTTCCAGTCATCAGAAAAGCCAAGCTTTCTCTCCACTGGGTCTTTCCCCAATTAGACAGGTGTCCTTAAAAACCACCATGCTATGAAAAAATGTGCAATAAAAGCCACAAGGCTTATGGGAAGATATTTTCCATGACACATTTTTAAAGTTTGTACCTCAAAGAGCACTATCAAAAGAGTGAAAAAAGAACCCACAGAATGGAAGAAGTTATTTACAAATCATATACCTGATAAGGGTCCAGTAACCAGAATAGATAGAGAACATTTACAACTCAACAACAGAAAGACAAACAATCCAATTTAAAAACAGGCCGAGGACTTGAGTAGACATTCTCCAAAGAAGAGATACAAATGGTAAACAGGTATATTAAAAGATACTCACTCTCATTAGTCATTCAGTTCAGTTCAGTCGCTCAGTTGTGTCCGACTCTTTGCGACCCCATGAATCGCAGCACACCAGGCCTCCCTGTCCATCACCAACTCCCAGAGTTCGCTCAGACTCACATTCATCAAGTCAGTGATGCCATCCAGCCATCTCATCCTCTGTCATCCCCTTCTCCTCCTGCCCCCAATCCCTCCCAGCATCAGAGTCTTTTCCAATGAGTCAACTCTTCACATGAGGTAGCCAAAGTACGGGAGTTTCAGCTTTAGCATCATTCCTTCCAAAGAAATCCCAGGGCTGATCTCCTTCAGAATAGATTGGTTCGATCTCCTTGCAGTCCAAGGGACTCTCAAGAGTCTTCTCCAACACCACAGTTCAAAAGCTTCAATTCTTTGGCGCTCGGCTTTCTTCACAATCCAACTCTCACATCCATATGTGACCACTGGAAAAACCACAGCCTTGACTAGATGGACCTTAGTCGGCAAAGTAATGTCTCTGCTTTTGAATATGCTATCTAGGTTGGTCATAACTTTTCTTCCAAGGAGTAAGTGTTTTTTAATTTCATGGCTGCAATCACTAGAGAAGTGCAAATCAAATATGATGAAATATCATTTCACATCCAATTTTAAAAAGAAGAAAGGAGAGAGAGATGACCCAGAAATTCCATATCAAGTTCAGTTCAGTTCAGTCGCTCAGTCGTGTCCAACTCTTTGCGACCCCATGAATCGCAGCACGCCAGGCCTCCCTGTCCATCACCAACCCCCGGGGTTCACTCAGACTCACATCCATCGAGTCAGTGATGCCATCCAGCCATCTCATCCTCTGCCATCCCTTTTTCCTCCTGCCCCCAATCCCTCCCAGCATCAGAGTCTTTTCCAATGAGTCAACTCTTTGCATGAGGTGGCCAAAGTACTGGAGTTTCAGCTTTACCATCAGTCCTTCCAAAGAACACCCAGGACTGATCTCCTTTAGAATGGACTGGTTGGATCTCCTTGCAGTCCAAGGGACACTCAAGGGTCTTCTCCAACAGTTCAAAAGCATCAATTCTTCAGCGCTCAGCTTTCTTCACAGTCCAACTTTCACATCCATACATGACCACTGGAAAAACCATAGCCTTGACTAGATGGACCTTTGTTGGTAAAGTAATGTCTCTGCTTTTGAATATGCTATCTAGGTGCTGTAAAGAGCAATATTGCATAGGAACCTGGAATGTCAGGTCCATGAATCAACGCAAACTGGAAGTGGTCAAACAGGAGATGGCAAGAGTGAACGTCGGCATTCTAGGAATCAGCAAACTAAAATGGACTGGAATGGGTGAATTTAACTCAGATGACCATTATATCTACTACTGTGAGCAGAAATCCCTTAGAAAAAATGGAGTAGCCATCATGGTCAACAAAAGAGTCCGAAATGCAGTACTTGGATGAAATCTCAAAAACGACAGAATGATCTCTGTTCATTTCCAAGGTAAACCATTCACTATCACAGTTATCTAAGTCTATGCCCCAACCAGTAATGCTGAAGAAGGTGAAGTTGAATGGTTCTATGAAGACCTACAAGACCTTTTAGAACTAACACCCAAAAAAGATGTGCTTTTCATTGTAGGGGACTGGAATTCAAAAGTAGGAAGTCAAGAAACACCTGGGGTGACAGGCAAATTTGGCCTTGGAATACGGAATGAAGCAGGGCAAAGACTAATAGAATTTTGCCAAGAGAACACACTGGTCATAGTGAACACCATCTTCCAACAACACCAGAGAAGACTACTCATGGGCATCACCAGATGGTCAACACTGAAATCAGATTGATTATATTCTTTGCAGTCAAAGATGGAGAGACTCTATACAGTCAACAAAAACAAGACTGGGAGCTGACTGTGGCTCAGATCATGAACCCCTTATTGCCAAATTCAGACTTAAATTGAAGAAAGTAGGGAAAACCACTAGACCATTTGAGTATGACCTAAATCAAATTCCATTTCAAAGAAAATAAAACATTGAAAACACAAACTTGTACACAAATGTTCATAGCATCTCTAGTTATGACGACTGGAATAATTCAAATGTCTATCGGCTGATGAATAGGTAAACAAAATGTGTTAAATCCATGATGTAAAATACTGTTCAGCCACAATCAGCAACTGCTGTGTGCTGCAACAGGATAAACCTTGAACACATCATGCTAAGTGAAAGAAGCTGGATACAAAAAACCACATTGTATATTTCCATTTACACAAAATATCCCAAATAGGAATAGAGCTGAATATTGATCTCTTACCACATGTCAGGTACTGTGCAAACACCATTTACATGTATAAACTTATTTCATCTTTATAAAAAATACCTATATATAGTTATTACCTCCCATTTTACATATTAAAAAATGGAGGCACAAACCTAGGATTTAAATCTAAAGGGTCTAGTTATAGATTATATTCATAACCACAACATAACCCAAAGTAAAGACATTCAGGTTTTAATTTAAAAAATAATAATTTAGGTGCTGATTAATCTTGTTATTAAACTTGCGTTGGCCACACAAGTTACCAATCTGCAACCTCTGTCAGGACAATGTCTTTTCTCCTTCTCTTGGCCTTGAATGCCTCTTTTTGGAGTAATATAGGCATGCGTTCCACACGTGACTAGTTTATGTCCTTTTTCTTTCTTTCTTTTTAAATTTTGTTTATTTATTTTTGGCTGTGCTGGGTCTTCGCTGTTGTGCAGGCTTTTCTCCAGTTGCAGTGAGCAGGGGCTCCTCTCTTGCTGTGGTGTGCAGGCTTCTCCTTGCAGTGGCTTCTTATTGCAAAGCACAGGTTCTGGGGTGCAAAGGCTTCAGTAGCTGTGACTCCTGGGCTCTCCAGCACAGGGCTCAATAGTTAGGGCACACTGGCTTACTTGCTCTGTAGCATGTGGGATCGTCCTGGCTCAGGGATTGAACCCATTTTCCTGCATTAACAGGTGGATTCTTTACCACTGTGCCATCAGGGAAGCCCCGTGTACTTTTTCTTTAAAATAGGTGTTGACAGACCTACTTTGCAAGGATGCTATAAATATACAAAATAAACTATATAAAGCTCTGTTGTTCAGTCACCAAGTAGTGTCCAACTCTTTGCAACCCCATGGACTATAGTCCACCAGGCTCCTGTGTCCAGGGATTTCCCACACAAGAATACTGGAGTGGTTGCCATGCCCTCCTCCCGGGATCTTCCCAACCCAGAGTCTGAACACAGGTAGGTGAATTTTTTTACCTCTGAGCCACCAGGGAAGTCCATATAAAACTCTATTTAGCACAAGAGATAGAACATCATCAGTTTAGTTCAGTCACTCAGTTGTGTTCAACTCTTTGGGACCCCATGGACTGCAGCACACCAGGCCTCCCTGTCCATCACCAACTCCTGGAGTTTACTCAAACTCATGTCCATTGAGTCAGTGATGCCATCCAACCATCTCATCCTCCGTTGTCCCCTTCACCTCCCACCTTCAATCTTTCCCAGCAACAGGCTTTTTTTCCAATGAATCACTTCTTCACATCGGGTGGCCAGAGGATTGGTGTTTCCACTTCATCATCAGTCCTTCCAATGAATATTCAAGACTGATTTCCTTCAGGACGGACTGGTTGGATCTCCTTGCAGTCCAAGGGACTCTCAAGAGTCCTCCAACACTGCAGTTCAAATGCATCAATTCTTCGGTGCTCAGCTTTCTTCACAGTCCAACCCTCACATCCATACATGACCACTGGAAAAACCATAGCCTTGACTAGACGGACCTTTGTTTTAAAGTCTCTGCTTTTTAATATGCTGTCTAGTTTGGTCATAACTTTTCTTCCAAGGAGCAAGTATCTTTTAATTTCATGGCTGCAGTCACCATCTGCACTGTCTGACTTTAGAGCCCCCCAAAATAAAGCCTGTCACTGTTTCTATTTGCCATGAGGTGATGGGACCAGATGCCATGATCTTAGTTTTCTGAATGTTGAGCTTTAAATCAACTTTTTCGCTCTCCTCTTTCACTTTCATCAAGAGGCTCGTTAGCTCTTCACTTTCTGCCATTAGGGTGGTGTCATCTGCATATCTGAGGTTATTGATATTTCTCCTGGCAATCTTGATTCCAGCTTGTGCTTCTTCCAGGCCAGCGTTTCTCATGATGTACTCTGCATAGAAGTTAAATAAACAGGGTGACAATACACAGCCTTGATGGACTCCTTTTCCTATTTGGAACCAGTCTGTTGTTCCATGTCCAGTTCTAACTGTTCCTTCCTGACCTGCATACAGATTTCTCAAAAGGCAGGTCAGGTGGTCTAGTATTCCCAGCTCTTTAAGAATTTTCCACAGTTTGTTCTGATCCACACAGTCAAAGGCTTTGGCATAGTCAATAAAGCAGAAATAGATGTTTTTCTGGAACTCTCTTGCTTTTTTGATGAGCCAACAGATGTTGGCAATTTGATCTCTGGTTCCTCTGCCTTTTCTAAAACCAGCTTGAACATCTGGAAGTTCACGGTTCATGTACTATTGAGGCCTGGCTTGGAGAATTTTGAGCATCACTTTACTAGTGTTTGAGATGAGTGCAATTGTGCAGTAGTTGGAGCATTCTTTGGCATTGCCTTTGGGATTGGAATGAAAACTGAATAGAAACTGGAATAGAATCTCATAGGCAAGAAATAAATTAGAAGATGGACTATTTTTTAAAGTTTTTCCTGTGTGTCCTGCTGTTTCCAACAGAGCCAGGTACAGATCCCCTTCTCTTTACCAGCCCAATTCACAGCACCTAGCAGAAGCCAGATAAATAGAGGATTTACTTTGATTGATGTCCAATCTACTTTTACACCATTTTTTCCTGGTTGGAAAATTAGTGATTGTTTATTTTAAAACAAAAACTCACCAGAAGGCAAAACTGGGGAAATTTTAAGTTATCTTGACTATATTATTATATCTAGAAATAATACCATTTTTATATTTTAGCATTTATCTTTCCAGGCTTATCTTTTATGTATATTTATAATAATTCCAACATGGAATTATTCAAAACATATTTGTCTATGCAATGCTTTTTTGTTTGTTTTCTTTCTTCCTTTTTTTTTTCAGCTCTGCCACTCTGTTTAGGGGATCTTAGTTTCACTGAGCACGTATCAAACCTGTGCCCCCTGTAGTGGAAGTTCAGGGTTCTAACCACTGGACTGATAGGAAAGTCAAAACAATGCTTTTTTCTTAAAAAAAAAAAAATACATACAGATGCACATACATTTTCTCACATGAAGACAAACATATTTACACCAACTTTTTAAGTATTATTTAGTATTTTTTTAAACAAATTCTGTCTACAAAATGTCCCTTTCTTATAGAACTAATATCCAACTGATTTATGTTCAGTAATATATATTTTCAACATTTATTAAGAATCTTTTAAATCTTTTATTGGACCAGCAAAGGTGACACACAGACCTCTGCCTCTGACCTTGTGCCAAGGTAAACCTTATTTACGTTCTGTGATCTCAGACAGAGAAGGCGCAGCAAGATGCAAATATTGAAAAAAATTTAAATAGCAGCCAACTCACCAAGCAAGAATTAGACTGGCCAAAAAGTTCCCTTGGGTTTTTCTGTATGATGGTATGGGAAACCTAAACGAAATTTTTGGCCGACCTAATGCATCATGTGAAGGAAATATATGTGTCTGGTTTCATCTCTGATTCACTGAAGGAAGTGAGTAACAGAGAGCCAAGGTATTAGCCTGGCAAAGTCCTGACCAATTTAGCCTATATCCTAGTCTTCTATGGAATATATCCCCACTCCTACAAAAGGTGAGAGGCAGGCCAGTGAGGTGGAAAAAGGATTGTTGTTCAGTCCTTCAGTCATGTCCAACTCTTTGTGACCCCATGAATTTCAGCATGCCAGGCTTCTCTGTCCTTCACTATCACCCAGAGATTGCTCAGATTCATGTCCATTGAGTCAATGGTGCCATTCAACCATCTCAGCCATCTCATGGACTTCACATTTCTTGATTTCACTTACTTCGTCAATTCAGTTCAGTTTCTCAGTCATGTCCAACTCTTTGTGACCCCATGAACTGCAGCACTGCCAGGCCTCCCTGTCCATCACCAACTCCCAGAGTTTACTCAAACTTATATCTATCAAGTCGGTGATGCCATCCAGCCATCTCATCCTCTGCCGTCCCCTTCTCCTCCTGCCCCCAATCCCTCCCAGCATCAGAGTCTTTTCCAATGAGTCAACTCTTCACATGAGGTGGCCAAAGTACTGGAGTTTCAGCTTCAGCATCAGTCCTTCCAATGAACACCCAGGACTGGTCTCCTTTAGGATGGACTGGTTGGATCTCCTTGCAGTCCAAGGGACAATCAAGGGTCTTCTCCAACAGTTCAAAAGCATCAATTCTTCAGCGCTCAGCTTTCTTCACAGTCCAACTTTCACATCCATACATGACCACAGGAAAAACCATAGCCTTGACTAGATGGACCTTTGTTGGCAAAGTAATGTCTCTGCTTTTTAATAGGCTATCTAAGTTGGTCATAACTTTCCTTCCAAGGAGTAAGCGTCTTTTAATTTCATGGCTGCAATCACCATCTGCAGTGATTTTGGAGCCCAAAAACTAAAGTCTGACACTGTTTCCACTGTTTCCCCATCTATTTGCCATGAAGTGATGGGACCAGATGCCATGATCTTCGTTTTCTGAATGTTGAGCTTTAAGCCAACTTTTTCACTCTCTACGTTCGCTTCCATCAAGAGGCTTTTCAGTTCCTCTTCACTTTCTGTCATAAGGGTGGTGTCATCTGTATATCTGAGGTTATTGATATTTCTCCTGGCAATCTTGATTCCAGCTTGTGCTTCCTCCAGCCCAGTGTTTCTCATGATGTACTCTGCATAGAAGTTAAATAAGCAGGGTGACAATATACAGCCTTGAAGTACTCCTTTTCCTATTTGGAACCAGTCTGTTGTTCCATGTTCAGTTCTAACTGTTGCTTCCTGACCTGCATATAGGTTTCTCAGGAGGCAGGTCAGGTGGTCTGGTATTCTCATCTCTTTCAGAATTTTCCACAGTTTGTTCTGATCCACACAGTCAAAGGCTTTGGCATAGTCAATAAAGCAGAAATAGATGTTTTTCTGGCACTCTCTTGCTTTTTCCATGATCCAGCAGATGTTGGCAATTTGATCTCTGGTTCCTCTGCCTTTTCTAAAACCAGCTTGAACATCTACTTTACTAGCATGTGAGATGAGTGCAATTGTGCGGTAGTTTGAGCATTCTTTGGCATTGCCTTTCTTTGGGATTGGAATGAAGACTGACCTTTTCCAGTCCTGTGGCCACTGCTGAGTTTTCCAAATTCGTTGGCATATTGAGTGCATCACTTTCACAGCATCATCTTTTAGGGTTTGAAATAGCTCCACTGCAATTGCATCACCTCTACTAGCTTTGTTCGTAGTGATGCTTTCTAAGGCCCACTTGACTTCACATTCCAGGATGTCTGGCTGTAGGTGAGTGATCACACCATCGTGATTATCTTGGTCATGAAGATCTTTTTTGTACAGTTCTTCTGTGTATTCTTGCCACCTCTTTTAATATCATCTGCTTCTGTTAGGCCATACAATTTCTTTCTTTCATTGAGCCCATCTTTGCATGAAATGTTCCCTTGGTATCTCTAATTTTCTTGAGGAGATCTCTAGTCTTTCCCATTCTGTTCTTTTTCTCTATTTCTTTGCATTGATCACTGAGGAAGGCTTTCTTATCTCTCCTTGCTATTCTTTGGAACTCTGCATTCAGATGCTTATATCTTTCCTTTTCTCCTGTGCTTTTCACTTTTCTTTTCATAGCTATTTGGAAGGCCTCCCCAGACAGCCATTTTGCTTTTTTGCATTTCTTTTTCTTGGGGATGGTCTTGATCCCTGACTCCTGTACAATGTCACGAACCTCCATCCATAGTTCATCAGGCACTCTGTTTCTCAGATCTAGTCCCTTAAATCTATTTCTCACTTCCACTGTATAATCATAAGGGATTTGATTTCGGTCATACCTGAATGGTCTAGTGGTATTCCTTACTTTCTTCAATTTAAGTCAAATTCACTTACTTCCTAGTATCCTTGAATAGTTTGCTTAATTTCTTTGAGGCCCTTTTCCTTATCAGTAAAACAGAGATAGGAATAATTATCTCATCAGGTTTTTAAGAGGATTAAATGAGACCTTGCTGAATCAAAAATCCAGTAGAAGCCTGATTTACTGCTTGAAGGCTCCAAGGGCTCTCCTGTGCCTTCCTGGTAAAATCTAATCCCTTTGGGAAGCCTGCCCAGCCCAATTCACCCAGGCTCTCCCATTTGCCAGTTATAGAAGCCTAATTCTGGAGATCTTTCAATCCTTCATTCACTCAGTACATTTTTTCTTTTCTATTTTTTGAGTCCCTCCTGTGAGTGAGGCCTTGGATTAAATGTTGGTAATACAACTATGGAACCATACCTGAGGTCTGGTGAGGGCTCAAGGGGCTTCCCAGGTGGCACTAGTGGTAAAGAACCTGCCTGCCAATGCAAGAGACGTAAGAAAGATATGTGGGTTCGATCCCTGGGTCGGAAAGATCAGCTGAAGGTGGAAATGACAACTCATTCCAGTAGTCTTGCCTGGGAAATCCATGGACAGAGGAGCCTGATGGGCTACAGTTTATGGGGTCACAAAGAGTTGGACAGAAGTAACTTAGTACATGTGCACAAAGAAACAAAAATATTACTCACTACTCAGCAATCCAGACTGAAATAATTGATTCACTGAAGAATCATAAATGGATGCTAACATCATTAGGTGAAAAACTGAGAAATGGGATGCTCAAAAATCCCTTAAAATGGAAAAATGTAATGATCATCACTTAACCCAAATGATCAAACTCAGAGCTTTCCTCTGAGCATTTGACAAGACTCTTCTCCCATATCTTTGATATTTCATTTCAAACTTTATTCTGTCTTCTTTTGCCTATTTCTCAATATATGTGTCTCTAGAGTTCAGTCTTGTTCCCTCTTTCCTTTTTCCTCTTAAAAGTTCTTCCAGGGCGAGTTCAGCCACTCCCAAGACCCTTTGAACCTGTTTCCATCCCACATCTCTTTCCACCTCTCTCAAGTCTTACTCCTGCCTTCTCCGAAAGTCTTAGTCCAACTGTCTGCTAGCCTTCCTCACTGGGACTTCCTAAAGTGCAACTTTCTTAGTACTATAACTTCTCCCCTTTTTCTGGCCCTATTCAAGAATATTCCTCATCTTGCATTCCTTAGCTTAATTAATGGCCTCACGATCCATCAGTTATCCAAACCAAAATTCTGATGGTCTTTATTCGTATTGTCAGCCAAGATTGATTTATTTTCTACTAATGGCTAGGTGCTGTGTTTATTGTTAGACATGCAATAGGGGCAAATTTATCTGGAGAAATAAACATTGATTAAGCAATCATAAAAATACATGCATAATTATAAACTGAGACAAGTGTTTTGAGAAAAAGGAATCAAGAGCTAAGAAAATAAAGAATCTACCCTAGATGAGGGGTGGAGTGGGAAAGGGAACAAGGAAATCAATTTCAGAACACTTTTTTCTGAGAAAACATTTGCATTCAGATAAGAATTTGGAATTAACTAAGCTGGGGAGGGAAGAGGTGGGTGGATAAAGAGGTGGTGGTCTCCAGGAAGAGAGAAGAACACATGCAAAAACCTTGAGGCAGCAATTTTGGAGATGATATGAATGGAACAAGTAGAGTTCAAGATTGAACTGAAGCAAGCACTGGGACCAAAACTTGCTGAGTATTGAAAACTAAATACAATGTTTTGAATATTATCTTAAAAATCAATGGGAAGGTGTGGGGCAGTTTTAAACAGTGTCTGGTGGAAATGGAGGTGTCTTTTATAACAGGCAAAAATGGAAATAATCCAAAATGTTTATCAGTTGATGAATGGGTAAATGTAACATGACATATCCATACAATGCAGTATTTTCATCTATAAAAAAGCAATCAGAACTGCTATATGCTATAGCATGGATGAACTTTGAAAACACTATGCTCATGGAAAGAAACCAGTCTTTAAAATGTATATATATTATGATTTTATAACTATAAAATATCCAGAATAGATAGAACTATAGACAGAAAGTAGGTTAGTATTTGCCTGGTCTGAGGAAGTGAGTGGGGGATGGCCAATGACTGCTAACAGGTAAATGGTTTCTTTTGGAGATTAGAAAAAGATGTAAAAATTAAATTACGGTGATAGTGGTACAGCTTTGTGAATATATTACAAATCGTTGAAACCCTTGATGTCTACAATTTTGTACACTTTATTTAACTATTTTATTTTATTTATATTGTTTTTGCCCACACACTGCTGGGCTTGTAGGATCTCATTTCCCTGACCAGGGATTAAACCCAGGCCATGGCAGGGAAAGCACCAAGTCCTAACCACTAAACCACCAGGGAACTCCCTGAGACATACACTTTAAAATGGATGAAATGTATGGTATATGAATTTACCTCAGTAAATCTGTTTTCAAAAAGGAGAAAAAAGAAACAGAGATTTAGTCCAGATAACAATAAGTGAAGTCACTCAGTCGTGTCCAACTCTTTGCGACCCTGTGGACTGTAGCCCGCCAGGCTCCTCTGTCCATGGGATTCTCCAGGCCAGAATACTGGAGTGGGTTGCCATTTCCTTCTCCAGGGGATCTTCCCGACCCAGGGATTGAACCCCGGTATCCCGCATTGCAGACAGATGCTTTACCCTCTGAGCCACCAGGGAAGCCCAATAAGCTATTTTTAAATAGATGTAATTCCTATTCATTGATTCCAAGGTCCTCTTATTCAAGATATCAAGATAGATTGGAAATTGGCCATCAGAAGTTTATGTGGTACAGAGAGAATCAAAACAAAAGGAATTTAATGATTTTGAGTGAGGTCTCTCAAATCAGCTAAAAACAACATAATCAACTAGTGACAGATGTATTTTTACATCTAGCATCCTGAGAATGCTGTAGATACTATGACAAAACTCTGAGGATTCAAATCATTCATTCATTCATCTGTTTACTGAGAACCTGTGTGTGGTACTTAACCATTCATGCTTTAAACAGTAGTCACCTTTTTAAAAATATTAAATCAATGACCCTGAGGGATGGGATGGGGAGGGAGGTGGAAGGGGGGTTCAGGATGGGGAACATATGTACACTCTGTGGCTGATTCATGTCAATATATGGCAAAAACCACTATAATATTGTAAAGTAAATAGCCTCCAATTAAAATTAATTAATTAATTAAAAAATAAATCTACTGAAACTTAAAAAAAACAGTAGTCACCTTTTTAAAAATATTAAATCAAGACTCACAGTCTGACAACAGCACTGAATATTGAATAGAAATGGAGACTATTCTTTAAATATGACTATAAGCTCTCCTAGTGCACAATTCAATTCTGGATAGCGGGAAGCTGGAAGCAGAAAACCGACATTTATGGATGCTCACAATTTTGTCAAGTACTGTGAATTGATTCAAAAGTATGTTCTGATTTAATCCTCATAATAAAACTTTGAGGTGTGTATTATCATCAGATGAGTAAACTATTCAGAGAGGTTATGTAACTTACGGAAAGTCACACCACCTGTAAGCTAGAGAGAAGATACTTGAAACGAGGTCTTCAGATTCTAAAAGCAGTGTTTTGCTTTGTTTTTGGTTTGTTTTGTCTTTGCTGGTTCCCAAGAAAATGTTTATGAATTAATTAATTTATTCACCAGAGGTTTATATACCATTGCCATATGCCAGGTACTGTGTGGGACCCTCCAAATGTGGAAAACAATCACTAACCTTGTAGTGCTCACAGTCTAATTAGGAAGACAAATCTTTTAACAAAGACAGCCTGAATCTTCAACGTACTGTAAGATTCAGCTCCCTTTATTGAATTTCACTGTTTCCGGAGCTGTGCTATGTGCTTCAGCGTCCAGTAAGATGCCAGCCCCAGCTCTCCTTCCCAGTAGCATCTCCTGCCACTTCATCCATGACCCTCTGTGCCAGACACCCTTACCCCTCCCAGCGACGCCCTAAACCACTGCTCTTCTTTTCACATTCACTCTCCCTCTGCTTTCGTATCTGCTTCCCCTTCTGCTGTTTCCTACCTCTTCGAAAAAATGTCAGTAGACTTCAAAATTTCAAGACAGGGAAGGACCTCGGGTTCATTCTGAGTTAGCCTCTTCTTTGTAGTGCGGTGGAAGGTTGCTTGGTCTATCCCAGCTTCAGGGCCCCATCTACAAACCGAGAAAAATAATAACCACCTCACATGATATCTGTGAAAATAAGAGTGATAAACAAGCAGAGTGTTGGTGCAAAGTCTTTTCAAAAATGATTCTGGAATATAGGAATGAGGATGAGAAATGCTATGCATTAATAAAGGAAGAAATACTTGAGAGTCAGGGATGCTTCGTGAAGAAGGTAAGACTTAAATTACTCCTTGAAACATGAGTAGATTCTGAATAGTCACAATTGTAGGAGAGAGGCTGGATAGATACTTGCTCTTTTTCTGTGTTTTAAATATTCTTTTACAAGACACACTGTAGAGCAGCACCAGGAACTGGCTGTAATAAGAAGGTTAAGCCTCCTTTCTTGAGTAGTTAGTGCAATGTATTTGTAAGAATGTGGAGATTCTTCCACACTTTTTACTCTCCTGACCCCAAAATGGTTTAAGAATGTCTCTAATTATGCCATCCACCAACTCAGCTTCTGAGCCTTGACTGCAGATGCCTCCTCCACACATCTTCTTGCCACAAGCTCACAATCATTCACTGATTCTTTTTAACAATTATTTATTAAGACATATTAAAATCTTAATTTTTGTTTGAACTTTGACTCAGCAGTTACATTATTAGGAATTTATTCCAGGGAAATAGTTATAGTTGAATACGAATACCCAACTATAATATAAGAATGTTTACCATAAAGACGAAAAGGCAGAAATGACCTAGATGTTTAGCAAAGGGGGATTCATTATGTAAATCCTTGTAAATTCATGAAAGATAATACCATGCAGCCATCAAGGATGATGGATAAAAGAACACAGTATACATGTGAAAATACCAATGTGATTTCATATCAGTATGTTAAGAATAACAACGATTGCATCTGGAGTGGCCTTATAAGCATTTTATTTTTCTCTTCTATAGTGAACACCTATTTCCTGTATTAAGAAAAATATGAGTATTGTTTTGTTTTGCCCACTTCTCACAGCTTGTGGGATCTCAGTTCCCCAGGCAGGGATTGAACCCAGGCCATGGCAGTGAAAGCCCAGGATTCTAACCATTAAGCCAGTAGGGAACTCCATAGGTTTTGTTTGTTTGTTTTTTTAAAGTCTATTGGGTCTAGTCTGTAGAATGTCATATTAAAAGAAAAAGGCAGAAAATTATGGGAAGAGGCCAAAAAGATACATATGAAGTGCCATAATTGTTCTTTTTTTCTGTAAGGATTTTTAAAATAAGAAAGTGATGAAAGATTAGTTCTCTTTAAAAAGAAAATTACTTCTCTCATCTTTCTCATTTCTATCTTATAAATGTTCAATAAATATTAGTAGTATTTTAGCAGAAAAAGTAAAACATTACTCAAATATGATATAGTGGCAGAATTCTCACAATTTTCATCTGAATTGGAAAGTTACTAATATTGAAATAATTTCAAAGTCCTTTTTACGCCTTTGAAAAGCATGTTTCTTCAAACTAGCAAAGGTAGACTTGAATGAAAAGCAGGATTTTTTTCCCTCTCTCTTTTTTTCTTTCTTTTTGTTGAAAGCTCTTGGAACACTTGTTATTTTAACAATTAATAAAAATTTTTAAATAAAATCATGTGAAAACTTAGAATCAAAGTCATAAACTATAAGTTAAAAGATTTTTCTGCTTTTCCTTGCTAGGTCATCCATAGTCACTTTATATTTCTTAAAAAAAAATTTTTCAAACACAAATGGGATTACATTAACTATACTGCTCCATAATTTATTACCTTACCATATTTTGATATTATACATAGAATTTATTCATTTTTTGTCTCATATATACATAATTTTAATGGACTTTTTCATATTCAAGAAATCAATGCTCCATCCAATTAAGTGAGTGAAAACAGTATCAGCCATAACTTTAAAACTGAGAAAAGAGCACTTTCAACATTTTGGAAAATCATTTTGTTATATCATTTCTGATTTCCTTCTATGCCAATACCTACTAGTATTAGAAAAACAACTACCACTTATTAAATACTACGTATGTACTAAGTGCTTTATATATGCTATTCAACATAAGATAAAAATATTAGCTTTTCATTTTAGCAATGAGGAAACCAAACTTCAAAGAAGTGAGAGACTTGTCCAAAGTCACATAATGATATGTGACACAGCTTGAATTCAAACCCACATCAGTCCCCAAAGACCATGTTCTCAAACACGTGTATGTATTAATACATGTATGAAAAGGGAACTGTACCATACATATTATTTGGTAACCTTTTTTTCACTTGATAATACAGACTTATTTTTATCACAATAAATTACATTTTCATCATCATTTCTTTTTTTGGTCATATTACACAGCTTGAGGGATCTTAGCTCCCAAGCTAAGGATCGAATTGGGGTCATGGCAGTGTAAGTGCCGACTCCTATCCCCTGGACATCCAAGGAATTCCCTTGTTATCATTTCTAATGATTGCCTTGGCCATCATTATATATAGAGGATCATAAAATATTGATGCCAGTTTGTCAGTGTTAGATACAGGATTGATTCCAATATTTTTACTATTATAGTAATAACGGACATAAATATTTTTATTTGCTGCACATTTTAAAGCATTCTCTCATATAGAAAATATCTTTAGTATTGCCTACTTCATGCAATAATTTCTTGTAGAACCTCAAAGAAGCCTGCATTAAAATGAATGTAAACTTCTCAAGAATGAATACATGTAATATACCAAAAGTAGTTCCTTTTTGTTCTAAAGTTTTACTTGGTTGACAACACTTTGTTTTAAGGGGAAACGAAACAATCTAAGAGACTAGCAAATGGTTTTAATATAAAGTAGAAATCTGCGCTGTCAAATATGGCAACCACCAGCCACACGTGACTATTTGAATTTAAACTAAATAAAGTTTAAATTTCAGAACCTCAGCTTCACTAGCCATATTTTAAGGGCTCAGATGCCATGTGGAAATAATGATGACTGTATTGGATAGGGCAGATACAGAATATCTCCATCAACACAGAAAACTGTTATTAAATGGTGCTGATATAGAACACTCATACTATGAAATACTATATAGTATTTCAAAAGAATTCAGAAGACCTATATATACTGACATGAGAAGGTACAATTTTTTAAAATTTGTTTTTAACTTTTTATGTAAGTGATATTGACTCATAGGGCCTTGAGATTTTTATAATTTTATTAGAATGTAGTCATATCTGATGTGAATTTTTGTAAAGAACCAATTAAAATATTTTTCCAATGAAAATTAAATGTATAAAGTAGTGAAGGAACACAGTGAAGAGATGGAGTCATTTCGATTTAATTTATTGGAGAAAGTTCTCATAGAAGAGGCAGCCCTGAGCTGTCTCAAATGTTAGCAAGTAAAGGGATATAAGACAGAGATAAAAAGGAAACTTATATATGGTGATGGACAGAAGAGTAAAGCCACAGATGAGGGTTTAAAATCCAAAGCACTTTGACCAGTTTTAAATTTCAGGAGTGTCATGAGAATTAAGTAACATAATATATAGTGAAAACCCTTTGTAATCTATAAAGTACTATCTAAATTAAAAAGATTGTTGTAGGAATCAAAAAGCATAATCTATATACTTTGAAAATTTGTGTACTTTGTAAACAAACTACATATAAGATAACATTCTTTATATGAAAATAAATGAAATTATTGATAAACACAATTACAAAAATAATGAATGCCTAGATAGCATTACATATGCATTAAGATTGAATTAATAGAATATTTACTTGTTTCATACACCTAAAGAGTCACTATTACAAATTATATTCTCATAATTATGTTAAAAAAGAAACAGAAAAGCAAAAACATCTACCCAGAAATATCATTCTACCTCACGATGACTTCGTTTTTCTTTTGCATAAGCCTGTGTCTTTCAAATAATCCACAAGCAAATAGCTCCATTCTGTAGATGAGAAATTATAAAAGACCATGTAATCAGCTGACAAAGGAACTGAAAACAAGCCCAGAGGAAATGCATGGCTGTTCTTACAAAGTCACAATGTACTGTTCTGTTTGCCTCCCACTCTCAAAGTGTATATTCCTGACATTTCTTGTCTTATAATTGGACTTTATGAATGAGAGCTGTAGGATGCTGTCTGGTGAATGATCTGAAAAGGATATACTGAAACACAGTGGAGGTGCTGCAAACACTGAATGCTAGGTTTTGTGTGGGAACTTAAATAAGAGGCATGAATTAGAAATTCAGAACCCCAAATTTTATTCTGTATAAAATAAGGGCTATTTTCTCAGTCTTTAATGGAGACTTTGAGTAGGTTTAGGTGACATATAATGTGGAAACCAAATGCAAAGGCTTGGATTTCAGGATAGTCTGGAGTCCCATGGCTTCCCAGAGTTTACCCTTTACAAATGCTCTGGTGAAAAAGAGCTCAATAATGTTTCCTCTTCTTTAATTTCATTTCTTCATCCCAACTGCTGAGCAACTATTAAAACACATACCTATTAACATTTCTATAGCATGTTCTTTCTAACGGGCATTCAATTTCATCTCACATGGTCCTGCTGAAGAATTAGTTCACTGGGACTCTGGAAATAATCAGCTATATTGGTAAATGTGCCCTGTGTGCCTACTATGTGCCACATGAGAACCAACAGCTGGGCAGTTTTATTCACATTCAGACAGGACACAACAAGGATTCTCTTTTGTTGGCAAAACTACTAGGGAAAGCATTTCCGAAGCAGGGGCAGGCAGGAATCAAAAAAAGTAGGCTTGAAGAAATTCTCCAAGGAAACAGGCCATTATGTTAATGGTCTGTTTGTCTCTGGGTGGTAACATTGTGGGTTTTTTTCCCTTCGTTATGCTTTTTTTATACTTTCCAATTTTTTTCCACAATAGGCATATATAACATATAAACAGAAAATAATAAAGTAAAATCTTAAAAGAAAAGGAGTTCCAAAAAACTATACAAAACGAGGAAGAGATTCAAATGTAAATAAGTCCATTGATTGGTATAGTTGACTGCCAATCATATTGATGGACAGCATGACTCCAGCTACTTAATGAATTGTTTTTTCTAAATCAAGCATTGGGCCTCAGCCTTTGGTAAGAAGGAAGTATACCATTCACCTTTTGAAGGTATTAACTCTTCCTGGACTCTAGGACTGTGCTTTACTGAAAGAAGAATTCATGCACCACCTCTTCCCCAGAAGCCCTAAAATAACTTGAAGTTTTCATCTATTTTTATCAAGGATAACCATGAGATCCCTGAGGAGAATAATATTGAATTATGGGTTAATATAATACAGGTTAAAAACAACCACCAAATCAAAAGTAGGATATTCAGTCACTGCTTTTTGTTTTTACATTTGGGTGAACCTTTCTGCCACTAGAAATGTCTAGGCCCAGCTAAGTTCTGGCTAGTAAGAAAATCAGAGAGAGCCCCCACCTCAAGTATGAAAGAGTCATTCATCGAGAGCTGGGCATGAACGTCCTCCGTCCACAGTGTGTTTCATCCTGAACACATACCCTCCAAGTACAGATGGCTCCTCAGGGCAGAAATTAAAGATGAAGAGAGAAATGGCTCTCCAACAGAACACAGTACGTTAATTCACTTAGAAGGCACAAGGGTGTGTCTGCTTTACTGACTTTTCTGAAGGCACAGAATTTGGCCCTATTTCTAGTTATAGTTAATATGTTTACTCCTTAAAATGTGCCTCTAAATTTCCCCCAAATGAAAGCCATGGCTTATCACCAAATTCTAAGAGACCTGCTCACTGGATTGAAAACACTTGAGGCCACTTGGGTCTCAGAGTCACTAGAGGCCCAGACGTCACCTTTGTCTTCATCCTCCTCTCAAAGCTCCCAAGAGCCGGCGAGGCCTTTCACTCATGAGTTCTGGCAGTTGGCTGAGGTCTCCCTGCGGAAAAAAGAAAGGGGGAAAACTGTGCTGGGTGAGGTTGGCCTCTCCTAACGCTTATTAATAGAGAACATGTGGGCTGAGGCAAAGGCGGGGGCTGGGGTTGCTGAGTAAACAGGATGGGATGAGAAAGAGAATGATGCTTTTATATTCTTGTCTATTATAGATCCAGCGAGGCTCTTTAATGGAGATAAAAGGGAGAGACAGATTTAAAGGAAGTCGCTTCCAAAGCTATACGTGCCGATCACTGATGTCTACTGTCTCATTTCCCAGGAAAGAGAGCTGTGTGGTCAATCAGCACTGCTAACCAATCTGCTAATCAGATTCCACCAAGGTTTTCTTGATCTCTGGCTCTGTTGTACCTCTATCATTTGAGAATTCTATTTTAAACCGTCATTTTTTATTCATTCTGCTAATGTTAATTGAGCACTACTATTACCAGGCACTGTTTGGAACACTGTGAACACAGCAGTGAACAAAAGAGCTTTCATGGACAGTCTAGAAAGAAAGGCCAGGAAAGAAGAATTAACAGGAGTGCAGACTGCAACACCAACCAGACATAGGTGCCAGGAAACCAGGGGAGGAAGTACTGACCCCATCTTTGTCTGGGGAAGGGTGGTCAGGGAGGGCACCCTGAGAAGGAGTCCATGACACCTGAACTGAGCCTGGAGTTAGCAGCTGGAGAAGGGAAGGGAGGACTTAAGGCTTGATAGGACAAGAACATTGCAAGTGGGGGAAGTGCCACCACTGCTTAGAAAAGTCCCGTTCCTCTTAGGGGTGCAGGAGAAGGCAGAGGTATCCCAAGAACTTTAAGGAAATATACTATAGAAGCTACACAAAAAGGATGCTGGTGTTTCAGAGAACATCCAGGTGAGATGCCACACTTAGAGGAAGAATGAGAAACAGTGCTGTTTGCATTTGAAACTTTCTTTCCACATGCTGACCTAGTTTTGATTCAAGCCCATAAATGCCTTTTTATAGAAAGGGAATTAAAGACTATGAGGCAGGCAGATATGGAAGGGAGTTTTTTCTTTCCTTATTGAAAAATGCTGGTATTTCTACAAACATACAGTTTTTAAAGTGTCTTAAGTGTGTTTGTCCCTGTAGTCTTAGACACAGTGTTGCTAAGTTACATAAACCATCACATTTTAAATTTTGTGTTGACATCTGAATATTAGGAAGGTTTCTTATTGTTAAAATTTAATTTTTAATACTATATACATTTATCAAATATACTTTGTATCCAGGGAATTGCTGTATAAATTTGAATCTTCCCCCAAATTTAGAAAAAATACACAGGAAAGTATCTATGATAAAGTTTTAGCCATGAAAAAACATAGCTAGTATTAGAGAACTTAGCTGTTACAGTTTTTTTTCATTTATCAATTTTATTTCAGACAATATAAAAGAAAGAGAACTTTGTCAGTATTTAAAAAAAAAACTTTATTCATGCCATTATTTCTTTTCAATCTGCTAGCTAAAAACATGTCCATATCAAGCTTTTGTTTCCTGATCCTTATTATAGTCTCCATAAAAATCATTAGAAATATACTGTCTCAAAAAGAGAAGCTGATTCCTCTCCTGTCCAAATTGTTAGTTTTCTGATTGACTTTGAAAACCAAAACTTTACTCTTTTGAGGGAAAATAATCTATTTTTCTAGAGAATTTCAGTCTGTCAGTCACTCTGATAGACGCATAGCTCCTACTGTATTATTTTTTGCTTCAGCTAACCTATGTTAAAGCAAAATCATTTTTAAAGCTGAAGACAATTCAACATTTCTGATTAGCCCCAAAAGTTCTGCAGTCAACTGGTGACTGCCAAGTTTTCCCAATGTAAGCCATTATCCTGACTCATTTTCTTCAAGGATCAGACAAGCGTGTGTGATCTGTCCTACAAATAAAGGTTGCATCTAAACATTCTGTCTTAGCAAAGAAATTAGAACTGCTAAATTTTTAATGCATGTATTTTTCATTTTAAACTCACAGAAAGATACTTCAGCTCCAACACATGAGATGTTTTGTCATTGTTGGTCATTTGCTCAGTCGTGTCTGACTCTGTGACCCTGTGGACGACCTAAGCACACCAGGCTTCCCTGTCCTTCACCATCTTCTGAAGCTTGCTCAAACTCATATATATTGAGTCGGTGATGCCATCCAACCATCTAGTCCTTTGTCATCCCTTTCTCCTGCCTTCAATCTTTCCCAGCTTCAGGGTCTTTTCAAAAAAGTCAGCTGTTCACATGAGGTGGCCAAGTATTGGAGCTTCAGCTTCACCATCAGAAAAAAAGTTCAGAAAGTCTTCACCCTTCATCATTTTTAGTCAATGATCCACTTGTATGTTGGCCAAAAAGTACTGTTACAATAAATTACTATATGCAGGCAGAGGCCACAGTCTTCACTGATATTTCCTCTTAGGGACCAGAGAATTCAGTGCTTTGGTCAAAAGTACAGATTGAGTTTAGACAGTTGTGGATATTTTTCAACAATTCTTTTTCAGGGAAGTACTGCTATGAAAAATTGTTTTCATTTATGCTTAAACAAGTTATTGAGCACACTAGCTGTTATATAAGTCAGTCATCTCAAAGAACCAGAACATCCGGAAACATGGTCAAGGTCACTAAGTTGCTATCCTGAAGGAAGAAACCTGATTTAAAGGTTAAGTCAGTGGAATAAAATGAGGAAACTAGCTTACTTGCTAGTTTTTACTTCCTCCCTCCCTCCTTTCCCCCTCCTCGCTCTCTTTTCCTTTTTTTTAAATCCAGATATCTTTAGCCTGAAGCCTGTTTGTTACATGTTTTTACAACTCAGACTCATCGGCATTAAACCACACTTCTGTCAGCCAGAATAGTTATAGCATACCAATTATTAAAATTGTCAGAACCCTCAGGTTAAAATTCTTCAGGTGCCAAAGAGCAGAAAGTCTCTTCAGCCTGTGGAGAAGTTGTTTCTCCCCAGGGTTGAGAGCTGGGCTTTCCTCTGAATCCGAGGGACAAACACACTTAGACATTGAGCTGGAGCTTCTTCCCTGCTGCCTGGAAATGGATGTTCTGAAAGACAACAATGTCACTGACCCACCTCTCCCAGGAGGTGAGCCAGGGGTTCAGAGAGACTAAATGAGAGGAAAAGGCAGACACTCTGATTCTCAAAAGTAGCTACTCAGCAGAGCTACCTGGAAAGTATTAAAAACTATTCCAATGCCTGGATTCTACATAATTGGCCTAGGTATTTTTAAAAGCAGCAAAGCATGAGGATAATTGTTTTGAAGTATGCAAATTTCACATTTAGGCCTTAGATAAGCTAAGCTTAAATAACAAAAAAACTGCCCCTCATCTAAGCTGGAAAATGTATCCAGGAAAAAAAGAGAGAAAACAGTTCTTACTACCGTGTTCCTCACGATTATTCTGTTGTCATGGACATCTATAAATCCATGAAGATTGTTAATCAGTTTACTTAGCCCCTCTTCAGAAGCTGTGTCAGAAACTTTACATCTAAGCAACTGCAAACAGCTGTCAGTACAAACATCCTGCTTCTTTGCTTCTCAGGCCTTCTGCAAGAGAGGAATAGAGAACTAGGTTTCTAGGTACAATACTAGTGAGCTGTCCTTTTCATAGGGTTGCCTTTAGCCAGGTCCAGCAATTGTTGTCTGGCCAGAATGTGGGCCCAAGGTCTCCAGATAATCCCATTTTTCAAAAGAACCCAGAAATCTTTGCAATTATGTGGAATCTTCCAATTTCTAAGTGTTGGAAAATAATTAAATTGTGAATAATCAAAACACATCTGCTAACCAAAATCAAACTGCTAGTTTGCAACCTCCAATCTGGAAGGCTCTTCTTCATCTCACCGTCTCAATTTCATGAGGCTAGTTCATATCAGCTTTCAATACTCTCTTCTGGCGACAGTTCTTTCAAAATGCCCCCATCCCCACCTCTCCTTTACCACCAGTCTAGTGCTACAACTCTGGGCATTCAAACACACCTCCAAAGTTATTGCTTATCTCCCTCCCCTAGTAACTATCCACCCTGAGGGCAGAGATAGTGCCTTAGTCTTTATTTTAGGAGTTAACTTTAATATGTTAATCCCAAATTGGATTCTGATTCAGCAAACTAACTTATTAGATGTTTACAATGTGTATATATAAAAATTTAACAAATTCAAATTATGGTCCCCTCATAAGCAAAGAAAATACACAGTAGGAAAAAAATGCATGTTTCTCCAAATTCATACCTTTAACTTTTTGATTTGCATTTCCTCCCAGATCTAATTCCTTTGTGAGCATACTGGAAACATCTCCATATGGCACTTTTATCCTTAGTGTTGCTTAGTAGTTGGCCTTGGAAGCCAGTATGGGTTCAACTTTGGGCTCTACCACCTGGGTGACTTGGGTAAGTTACTTGACCTTCTTATTCTAAGTTTTCTTCAGTTCAGTTCAGTCGCTCAGTCATGTCCGACTCTTTGAGACCCCATGAATCACAGCACGCCAGGCCTCCCTGTCCATCACCAACTCCCAGAGTTTACTCAGACTCACATCCATGGAGTCAGTGATGCCATCCAGCCAACTCATCCTCTGTCGTCCCCTTCTCCTCCTGCCTCCAATCCCTCCCAGCATCAGAGTCTTTTTCCAATGAGTCAACTCTTCGCATGAGGTGGCCAAAGTACTGGAGCTTCAGCTTTAGCATCATTCCCTCCAAAGAAATCCCAGGGCTGATCTCCTTCAGAATGGACTGGTTGGATCTCCTTGCAGTCCAAGGGACTCTCAAGAGTCTTCTCCAACACCGCAGCTCAAACGCATCAATTCTTCGGCACTCAGCCTTCTTTACAGTCCAACTCTCACATCCATACATGACCACAGGAAAACCATAGCCTTGACTAGACGGACCTTAGTCGGCAAAGCAATGTCTCTGCTTTTGAATATACTATATAGGTTGATCATAACTTTTCTTCCAATGAGAAAGTGTCTTTTAATTTCATGGCTGCTATCACAATCTGCAGTGATTTTGGAGCCCCCAAAAAATAAAGCCTGACACTGTTTCTACTGTTTCCCCATCTATTTCCCATGAAGTGATGGGACCAGATGCCATGATCTTCGTTTTCTGAATGTTGAGTTTTAAGCCAACTTTTTCACTCTCCACTTTCACTTTCATCAAGAGGCTTTTTAGTTCTTCACTTTCTGCCATAAGGGTGGTGTCATCTGCATATCTGAGGTTATTGATATTTCTCCCAGCAATCTTGATTCCAGCTTGTGTTTCTTCCAGTCCAGCGTTTCTCATGATGTACTCTGCATAGAAGTTAAATAAGCAGGGTGACAATATACAGGCCTTGACGTACTCCTTTTCCTATTTGGAACCAGTCTGTTGTTCCATGTCCAGTTCTAACTGTTGCTTCCTGACCTGCATACAGATTTCTCAAGAGGCAGGTTAGGTGGTCTGGTATTCCCATCTCTTTCAGAATTTTCCAGTTTATTGTGACCCACACAGTCAAAGGCTTTGGCATACCCAATAAAGCAGAAATAGATGTTTTTCTGGAACTCTCTTGCTTTGTTGATGAGCCAACAGATGTTGGCAATTTGATCTCTGGTTCCTCTGCCTTTTCTAAAACCAGCTTGAACATCAGGGAGTTCACGGTTCACGTATTGCTGAAGTCTGGCTTGGAGAATTTTGAACATTACTTTACTAGCATGTGAGATGGGTGTAATTGTGCGGTAGTTTGAGCATTCTTTTGCATTGCCTTTCTTTGGGGTTGGAATGAAAACTGACCTTTTCCAGTCCTGTGGCCACTGCTGAGTTTTCCAAATTTGCTGGCATATAGAGTATAGCACTTTCACAGCATCATCTTTCAGGATTTGAAACAGCTCAACTGGAATTCCATCACCTCCACTAGCTTTGTTCATAGTGATGCTTTCGAAGGCCCACTTGACTTCACATTCCAAGATGTCTGGCTCTAGATTAGCGATCACATCATCATGATTATCTGGGTCGTGAAGATCTTTTTTATACAGTTCTTCTGTGTATTCTTGCCACCTCTTTTAATATCATCTGCTTCTGTTAGGCCATACAATTTCTTTCTTTCATCGAGCCCATCTTTGCATGAAATGTTCCCTTGGTATCTCTAATTTTCTTGAAGAGATCTCTAGTCTTTCCCATTCTGTTGTTTTCCTCTATTTCTTTGCATTGATCACTGAAGAAGGCTTTTTTAATCTCTTCTTGCTATTCTTTGGAACTCTGCATTCAGATGCTTATATCTTTCCTTTTCTCCTTTGCTTTTCGCCTCTCTTCTTTTCACAGTTATTTCTAAGGCCTCCCCAGACAGCCATTTTGCTTTTTTGCATTTCTTTTCCATGGGAATGGTCTTGATCCCTGTCTCTGTACAATGTCACGAACCTCATTCCATAGTTCATCAGGCAGTCTATCTATCAGATCTAGGCCTTTAAGTCTATTTCTCACTTCCACTGTATAATCGTAAGGGATTTGATTTAGGTCATACCTGAATTGTCTAGCAGTTTTCCCTACTTTCTTTAATTTGAGTTTGAATTTGACAGTAAGGAGTTCATAATCTGAGCCACAGTCAGCTCCCGGTCTTGTTTTTGCTGACTGTATAGAGCTTCTCCATTTTTGGCTGCAAAGAATATAATCAATCTGATTTCGGTGTTGACCATCTGGTGATGTCCAAGTTTTCTTACAGTATTTAAACTGGGGGTAATAATAGAACCTGCCTTAAAGGCTTGTCATGAGGATTAATTATGCCAAGAACTACCTACTGTGCTGGGCCATTACTGTTAGTAATAATTGAAGAGGGTGGCCTCCAAGAACCCTTAAGTGTAAGCAGTATTATCCCCATCTGATTGATAGGTGAGGGACCAATGAAATTCTGATGTCAACTGCCCAAGGTCTCTCTGCTAGTACATCACAGAAGTGGGACATGAACACGAATCTGCCACCAAGCACATTACTTTTCCAATTATCCTAGGGAAAATTCAACCCAGTCTTCCCAAATATTTGTCAGATTACCAATACTTAAAATCTGCTTCACATATTAAGTGAGCCCTATTCATCTTAACAAGTCTCCAACTACAAGTAAATTTCTTTTATCATTATCCAATATTAATAAAAATAAAAGCTAGCACTATTGAGCTCTATGTTGTGCTAAACACATGTCTTTCATTGTCTTCTTTAACCTCTGTGGGCTTCCCTGATGCCTCAGTTGATAAAGAATCCTGCCTGCAATGCAGGATTCCCAGGTTCAGTCCTTCGATGGGGAAGATCCCCTGGAGAAGGAAACAGCAACCCACTCCAGTAATTCTTCCCTGGTTCTCATGGACAGAGGAGCCTGGTGGGCTACTACCCTCACGGGAGTCCATGGGGTTGCAAAGAGTCAGACATGACCTAGCAACTAAACCACCAATCTCTGTGAAGCAGTGATTATTATTTTCAGATGAGAAAACTGAAACCCAGAAAGTTAAGTCACTTGTCCAAGGACACAAAATAGTGTTTAAGCCTAGACACCAAAGCCATTAAGGGTCCTTAACCTCTCTGCCAGGCATTGGAATTTTCCGGACAGATACAATTTCATAAAACAATAATAATAAAATTACAAACCAACTTACCAACTCTTTATTTCAATTCCATCAACTCATAAAAGAAAGAACACTCTAATACACCATGGACAGTTCATAATCTCAGAATAAAATCATTAAATACATTTAACTTTATGAAAAGTTCCTGACATTGTTTTAACTTTTCTGTGTGCACTGGTGGAAGCTGTGTACCATTGCCTTCCTGCCACTGTTATCCCTCATCCTTGCCCTTTCGGTCACCTGCAGCCCTTTTACTTCATATCCTCCTACTTATTCCTTCCTTCAGAGCCAAGATAATTGCCCACAATTAGGCTTGGAATCTCCCACAGGAGGAGGAAACTCAAATGCCAGGGTAAGAAGGTGGTTGGCCCAACCGGGACAATGGGAAAACAGCCTATCAGCCAGGATGTAAACGGTCCTCCGTGCATGGAGCGAGTGGTCACTGAGGGAGGCCATGGTGTGCCGCCATATGCAATGCACAGTCCAGGAAAAGGGAGCAGGACAGGGGGCAGCTCCACCTTCCTAACCTCAAGACGGAGAGAGGGCTGAGCCTGTGGCAAGAAAAAGGCCCAGTGACAAAGAATGTTTGAATGCCCTGCCAACCGACCCACCAAAACTCCTAAGTGAGTTCCTCCCACAGAATCACCCAAATAGGTAGTTGTGCTTCATGTGACTAACACCCAAGAGGATATTTAACCTGCAGTGTCTGTTTTAATTCTTCTTACTGACATAGGTGGCTCAGAGGTTAAAGCGTCTGCCTGGAATGCGGGAGACCTGGGTTTGATCTCTGGCTCGGGAAGATCCCCTGGAGAAGGAAATGGCAACCCACTTCAGTACTCTTGCCTGGAGAATCCCATGGAGGGAGGAGCCTGGTACGCTTCAGTCCATGGGGTCGAAAAGAGTTGGACACGACTGAGTGACTTCACTTTCACTTTTCTTTCACTGACATATTACCAGGAGAAGGTTTCATTCTTTTGAACATGTGCACGGTTGGGGGAAAGCGGTAAGGGAAAGAAGAGGGATTCACCAAATCAGAAAAGAAGTCAAGGGCTTCCCTGGTGGTCCAGTGGTTAGGAGTCATCCTGCCAATGCAGGAGACATGGGCTCCATCCCAAGTCCAGGAAGATTCCACATGCCGCAGAGAAACTAAGCCCACGCTTTAAAGCCCCTGCCTAGAAACTAGAGAGTAACTTCCAATTTGGGCAACTATAAAAAACCACAGCAACACAAGACCCAGTGGCAGCCATAAATAATTTTTTTTTTTTTTAAAGAAGACAAAGCTTGTCAGCCCCATCCCTTGTATCAGGAAATGTGCACCTCTTTTATACCCAATCTGTTCTGAACCTGTTTGACTTTAGGTCAGTGCAAGTATTGATAGCATGTGACCTGCCGAAGTTAATTCTACAGAACAATGGAATTGAGTTAGCCAGGCTTCATCCTATTACCTTTTGATAACAAATTTCGCCCCCCACCTCTCACAGTGAGTTCCTGACACTTTCAACTATTGGTGTTGCCAGTGAAAAGGCCTGAGTTAAAAGATGTAACCAAGTGCATTTCCTAAAACTCTTTGGTGGGTTTAAGGACATCTTACTTCTTTTCATTGAACATTTCCTTTCCTCACTAACTAACTTAAAAGGATAAAATGTGTACATGGGGATGTGGGCAGGATTTGACCTCTAAATTCAGGGGCTGGCTTACGAATTCAGTCATGTTTGCTATTAGATTCCAAGAGGTATTTGCTAACAGAAAGCTGATAACGTTCTTTAAAAGCCATTCCTGAAACATCGCCTGTGATACATTCATAAGTAGAAAACAATTAGAAATATTCATTTTATCACCAGAATTTTGTTTAAAAAAATAAAACAAGCAAACACACATAAATGCATATACAAGTAAAAAGATTAGGAGGAAATATACAAAAAGTTAGCAGTGGTTAGCTTTGGATGTTGAGTTTTATTTTCTTCTTTGTTTATTTTCTTCTTTTCTTCTGAGTCTCCTTTGCAATTTTTCTGCTTGTGATAAATATTTGTCATTTACTAGGAAAAAGAGTGTTTAAAAAATTTTAAGCTATTTTGTTTATCCTAGAGACCTCCAGATTCATTCCTGCATAGCTGGGTGACAAACTCCTCCCCATCCTTGCTAAAGATTTGTTCTCTGCGAGTAAAACAGAGGGTCAGCTGAAGACAGAAGTGCTGCAGTGAGTCAAAGGGTGAAGATCTGGAGACACCCCGCAGGCACACCACACCAACACACGTCCTGCCAGTACCCTTTCCATCCTCAGCTCCTGTCACACCTTCACCCACTAACCAAAAGATGGAAGCATTTCCTCTGACCACCCCAAAGGAAAAAATCTAAAGACACTCATCCCAGAGCTTCCCCAGCTGGAAGGTTTAGTGACATGGCTTCCCAGTGAACCTCAATCTACAAGCCCCCGACAGCTTAGATATGAGCAGGTGGGCAAGACTGACAGACTGCTCAGAAAAGCCTCTAATGTTAAAATAATGTAAAGCAAATGGGTGGAAAAGAGAAATATGAATCAAACAATGATAATACAATGAGAAGAAAACTAAAAAAAGAAAAATTAATACTATCAGATAAAACATTGCAGTTACGAAACAGAATAAGATTTTTTTCATGAACATCCAGAAAACAAACAAACAAAAAAAGTATTACTGGAAATCAAAAATGTGGAAGACACAAAGGTAGGATTGGAAGCTAAGGCTAGTCCAGAAAATAAAGCAAAACGACCTAAAGATAAAATAAATAGGAAATAGAAAAGATAGGGATACAATATCCAAAGAATAGGAGTTCCAGAAAGAACAGATAAAATATTAATCGAAGGTAGGAATGTACAGTAAAATAATTTTCAAATTTTTTTCTAGTAGAGAGAACATGAGTTTTCAGATTCAAAAGACCTGCTGACTATCCAGCAAAAAGGATGAAAACAATCCCCCACTAAAGCTATTTTTCCCTGTATTGGCATGCAGGATCCTAGTTCTCCAACTAGGGATGGAACCCAGGCCGTCTGCAGTGGAAGCACCATGTCTTAAAGGACCGCCAGGGAAGTTCCCAACACTAAAGCACGTTAGAGAAAAGTGGACTATCACTGAGGTAAAAAAAAAAAAAAAAAAAAACTTATAAGATTCTAAAGAGAAAAAAAAACCATGTCACAATAAAAGAGCTTCGTATTTCTTGATAGCAACTAGAAAGCAATGGAGAAAAGTCTTCAAAATTTTAAAGGAAAATTATTTTTACTGTGGAATTTTATATCTAACCAAACCTTCACCATGTATGATAGTAGAAAAACTTTCAGAATTACAAGTTTTCAAAACAGTTACCTCTCCTCCATACTTTCTCAGGAAGCTAGAGTTTGGTCAGTAAACCAAAGAGAGGAAGCCATGGATACAGGAAGCAGTATTTCACCCATGGGAGTGGTGACAGGAATCAGCAGGGTGCTCATGATGGGAATCTATGAGGATAGCCAGTCCAAGTTGGTGCAAATCATAACGCCCCTGGGGAGAATGTGCAGGGAGATAATTGGTAGAACATGTGATGTCTACACATCTTGAAGGAAGACAAATACCAAAGATTGAATTGATTAAAAGAAAACAACAGTTAAGAAGCAAGAGACATGGACATGAAACAATAGGCTGGTTCTAAATCAGGAAAGGAGTACACCAAGCCTGTATATTGTCACCCTGCTTATTTAACTTATACGCAGAGTATATCATGCGAAATGCCAGGCTGGATGAAGCACAAGCTGGAATCAAGATTGCCAGGAGAAATATCAATAACTTCAGACACGCAGATAACACAACACTTATGGGCAGAAGCAAAGAACTAAAGAGCCTCTTAATGAAAGTGAAAGAGCAGAGTGAAAAAGTTGGCTTAAGACTCAACATTCAGAAAACGAAGATCATGGCATCTGGTCTCATCACTTCATGGCAAATAGATGGGAAAACAGTGACAGACTTTATTTTGGGGGTGCTCCAAAATCACTGCAGATGGTGACTGTAGACATGAAATTAAAAGACGATTGCTCCTTGGAAGAAAAGCTATGACCAACCTAGACAGCATATTAAAAAAGCAATTTCCAGTTGTCATGTATGGATGTGAGAGTTGGACTATAAAGAAAACTGAGGGCCAATGCTTTTGAACTGTGATGTTAGAGAAGACTCTTGAGAGTCCCTTGGACAGCAAGAAGATCAAACCAGTCTATCCTAAAGGAAATTAGCCCTGAATATTAATTGGAAGGACTGATGTTGAAGTGAAACTCCAACACTTGGCCACCTAATGTGAAGAACTGGCTCATTGGAAAAGACCCTGATGCTGGGAAAGATTGAAGGCGGGAGGAGAAGGGAATGACAGAGGATGAGATGGTTGGATGGCATCACCGACTCAATAGACATGAGTTTGAGTAAGCTCTGGGAGTTTGTGATGGCCAGGGAGGCCTGGCGTGCTGCAGTCCATGGGGTTGCAAAGAGTCAGACACAAGTGACTGAACTGAACTGAATTGAAAAGAAAACAAAGCAAAACACGTAGGAAGATAAAGCAAATGGGAAGATAAGATAATTTTCAGGGAAAACAAAAGTTACACAAGAAAAAAAAATCATGGTTTGTGAGATGACTCAGCTGTGAAAAGTCATTGTAGTGTAAACCCTAATGCTAAGCAAACAAAAATTAGAATATAATTAAATTGGGAGAAGAGGGAGATGAGAAGGGTGGTATGTGAGTGAGTGGAGTAGGGGCAAAGAGAGATAAAGCTTAACCTCACCTTCTACTAAGAGTGAAAAGTTGTTAGTTGGCACCTACAACTGAAAAAGCAAGGAGCTAGCAATTAAGCATGTTACATGGAAATGTGGAGGTAAATACAAACAGCAACAGCTGACACATGAAAGTGGTTCTCTCCAGGGAGAGGGAACTAAGGGTCTAGGAGGTAAGAAACTATTGCTTTTCCTTGCAAACCATATGAAACCATTCTATTCTTTAAGCTAAGGGCATGTATAACCTTGATCAGTTCAGTTCAGTCGCTTAGTAGTGTCCGACTCTTTGCGACCCCATGAATCGCAGCACGCCAGGCCTCCCTGTCCATCACCAACTCCCGGAATTCACCCAGACTCACGTCCATCGAGTCAGTGATGCCTTCCAGCCATCTCATCCCCTGTCGTCCCCTTCTCCTCCTGCGCCCAATCCCTCCCAGCATCAGAGTCTTTTCCAATGAGTCAACTCTTCACATGAGGCGGCCAAAGTACTTGAGTTTCAGCTTTAGCATCATTCCTTCCAAAGAAATCCCAGGGCTGATCTCCTTCAGAATGGACTGGTTGGATCTCCTTGCAGTCCAAGGGACTCTCAAGAGTCTTCTCCAACACCACAGTTCAAACGCATCAATTCTTCGGCACTCAGCCTTCTTCACAGTCCAACACTCACTTCCATACATGACCACAGGAAAAACCATAGCCTTGACTAGACGGACCTTAGTCAGCAAGGTAATGTCTCTGCTTTTGAATATACTATCTAGGTTGATCATAACTTTTCTTCCAATGAGAAAGTGTCTTTTAATTTCATGGCTGCTATCACAATCTGCAGTGATTTTGGAGCCCCAAAAAGTAAAGTCTGACACTGTTTCCACTGTTTCTCCATTTCCCATGAAGTGATGGGACTGGATGCCATGATCTTCGTTTTCTGAATGTGAGCTTTAAGCCAACTTTTTCACTCTCCTCTTTCACTTTCATCAAGAGGCTTTTTAGTTCCTCTTCACTTTCTGCCATAAGGGTGGTGTCATCTGCATATCTGAGGTTATTGATATTTCTCCCAGCAATCTTGATTCCAGCTTGTGTTTCTTCCAGTCCAGCGTTTCTCATGATGTACTCTGCATAGAAGTTAAATAAGCAGGGTGACAATATACAGCCTTGACGTACTCCTTTTCCTATTTGGAACCAGTCTGTTGTTCCATGTCCAGTTCTAACTGTTGCTTCCTGACCTGCATACAGATTTCTCAAGAGGCAGGTTAGGTGGTCTGGTATTCCCATCTCTTTCAGAATTTTCCACAGTTTATTGTGATCCACACAGTCAAAGGCTTTGGCATACCCAATAAAGCAGAAATAGATGTTTTTCTGGAACTCTCTTGCTTTGTTGATGAGCCAACAGATGTTGGCAATTTGATCTCTGGTTCCTCTGCCTTTTCTAAAACCAGCTTGAACATCAGGGAGTTCACGGTTCACGTATTGCTGAAGTCTGGCTTGGAGAATTTTGAACATTACTTTACTAGCATGTGAGATGAGTGCAAGTGTGCGGTAGTTTGAGCATTCTTTGGCATTGCCTTTCTTTGGGATTGGAATGAAAACTGACCTTTTCCAGTCCTGTGGCCACTGCTGAGTTTTCCAAATTTGCTGGCATATAGAGTATAGCACTTTCACAGCATCATCTTTCAGGATTTGAAACAGCTCAACTGGAATTCCATCACTTCTACTAGCTTTGTTCGTAGTGATGCTTTCCAAGGCCCACTTGACTTCACATTCCAAGATGTCTGGCTCTAGATTAGCGATCACATCATCATGATTATCTGGGTCGTGAAGATCTTTTTTGTACAGTTCTTCTGTGTATTCTTGCAGAATTCTGTGTATTCTTAAGATCGTCTGCTTCTTTTACGTCCAGACAATCTCTGTCCTTTATCGAGCCCATCTTTGCATGAAATGTTCCCTTGGTATCTCTAATTTTCTTGAAGAGATCTCTAGTCTTTCCCATTCTGTTCTTTTCCTCTATTTCTTTGCATTGATTGCTGAAGACGGCTTTCTTATCCCTTCCCACTATTCTCTGGAACTCTATATTCAGATGCTTATATCTTTCTTTTTCTCCTTTGCTTTCCACCTCTCTTCTTTTCATAGCTATTTGTAAGGCCTCCCCAGACAGCCATTTTGCTTTTTTGCATTTCTTTTCCATGGGGATGGTCTTGATCCCTGCCTCCTATACAATGTCATAAACCTCCGTCCATAGTTCATCAGGCACTCTATCTACCAGATCTAGGCCCTTAAATCTAGGTAAGGAGCAGCAGCTGTGCTTTGCTGGAGCAGCTATGAAGAGATACCCCACACCCAAGGTAAGAGAAAGATGGCAGGTGTTGTGAGAGGGCATCAAAGGACAGACACACTGAAACCATACTCATAGAAAACTAGTCAATCTAATCACACTAGGACCACAGCCCTGTCTAACTCAATGAAACCAAGCCATGCCTGCGGGGCAACCCAAGACGGGCGAGTCATGGTGGAGAGCTCTGACAGAATGTGGTCCGCTGGAGAAGGGAATGGCAAACCACTTCAGTATTCTTGCCTTGAGAACCCCATGAACAGTATGAAAAGGCAAAATGATAGGATACTGAAAGAGGAACTCCCCAGATCAGTAGGTGCCCAATATGCTATTGGAGATCAGTGGAGAACTAACTCCAGAAAGAATGAAGGGATGAAGCCAAAGCAAAAACAATACCCAGCTGTGGATGTGACTGGTGATAAAAGCAAGATCCAATGCTGTAAAGAGCAATATTGCATAGGAACCTGGAATGTCAGGTCCATGAATCAAGGCAAATTGGAAGTGGTCAAACAAGAGATGGCAAGAGTGAACGTCAACATTCTAGGAATCAGCAAACTAAAATGGACTGGAATGGGTGAATTTAACTCAGATGACCGTTATATCTACTACTGCGGGCAGGAATCCCTCAGAAGAAATGGAGTAGCCATCATGGTCAACAAAAGAGTCCGAAATGCAGTACTTGGATGCAATCTCAAAAAAAATACAGAATGATCTCTGTTCGTCTCCAAGGCAAACCATTCAATATCACTGTTATCCAACTCTATGCCCCAACCAGTAACACTGAAGAAGCTGAAGTTGAATGGTTTTATGAAGACCTACAAGACCTTTTAGAACTAACACCCAAAAAAGATGTCCTTTTCATTATAGGGGACTGGAATGCAAAAGTAGGAAGTCAAGAAACACCTGAAGTAACAGGCAAATTTGGCCTTGGAATGTGGAATGAAGCAGGGCAAAGACTAATAGAGTTTTGCCAAGAAAATGCACGGGTCATAGCAAACACCCTCTTCCAACAACACAAGAGAAGACTCTACACATGGACATCACCATATGGTCAACACTGAAATCAGACTGATTATATTCTTTGCAGCCAAAGATGAAGAAGCTCTATACAGTCAACAAAAACAAGACCAGGAGCTGACTGTGGCTCAGATCATGAACTCCTTATTACCAAATTCAGACTCAAATTGAAGAAAGTAGGGAAAACTGCTAGACCATTCAGGTATGACCTAAATCAAATCCCTTATGATTATACAGTGGAAGTGAGAAATAGATTTAAGGGTCTAGATCTGATAGATAGAGTGCCTGATGAACTATGGAATGAGGTTCGTGACGTAACCCTGATACAAGAATAAAAACAAAAAACTGAAAATTTAAATGGGAACGGTAGAACTGGGTTTTATAGCTCTACGTTAAATCTTGGGTTGTAGCACTTCTCTACATCTGACCATGCTTAAATTCCTTAACCTCTCTGAGCCAATTTGTTTCATCTGTAAAATCAGGACACTGGTGATTGTGAAGATTGAGTGAGGTTTTATGGCCCTTTGCCTACATTGAACAGTTAATGTCAGCTCCTAGTCAAACGGCCAAGGCTCCCACCCTTCATGTGGTCATTGTAGGAGCCTAGCAGCCGGAGTCTTTCTGCCCTTTAAAGCAGAGTTCTAATCACGCCAGTGCCCAGTTGTTTCAAGAAAAACTTTAGATCAGTGTTCGTTTCAATGGTGATTTAGTGGTTAGGACTCCACACTCTCACTGCTGAAGTCCTCAGCTGAGGAACTAAGATTCTACATCCCTCACAGCCCAAACCATCAAACAGAAAAGTAGATCTAGCATTGACTTAGATTATTTTTATTTATTTTTTAGACTATTTTTATTATAATGTTATTTAAATATTGTTTGGGTGTTTAACTCTGTCTATACATAGAACTTAAGCAACAATAAAGTAAAAATAAATTTAAATGAAAGGCAAATCACAAAACCAATAGAATCCAAATGAATATTAACATAATGTGACACAGGTGACGTGCTGAAACCGAATCACAGCTCTTTGAGAAAACATGCTATCGAAGGGTCTTATGGGTCTTCATGACCAGGCTACTGGATGCTAGGTGGTGACCCAATTTCTCCCTGCTTTTCTGTGAATCCTTCCCTAGCTGGCTGGGGAACTCTCCAGTCTTAGCTTGGTACTAGTGTATTTCTTATGTGATCTTTTCTTATTAGTCAGGTACAATGAAACTTAACACAATTTGGCACCAATTTAATCATAAACAGAAACCCAGGTTCAAAAAAATGAGGAAAACCCTAAGTTTAAAGTCATCATGGAAGGAATTCCCTGGCAGTCCAGTGGTTAGGACTCCACACTGTCACTGCTGAGGGCCGGAGTTCAATCCCTGATCCAGGAAGTAAGATTCCACTAGCCATGTGGCAAAGCAATGTGTGAAATTCTAAGACTGATATATGATATGCTATGGGAGCACAGGAAGGAGCCCCTCAACTTACTGGGAATGACTTTGAGTTGGTCTTCAGGCTGCATTAGAGTTCTTCAGCTTAACAAGAGTGGGTGAAGGAAGGAGTCTAGGCAGAGAATATTGCATGAGACATAATAAAGCTCAGAGCATGCAGGGAAGAGTAAGTAGGTCTGAGGTTACATAATGTATAGTAGATAAAAATAACCAGAAAAGACATCCTGGAGTAGATTACATTTGGATTTTTCCTATTGGTTTTCATTTGATGGGTGTGCATTTCTATGTGTCATTCATATAGATAGACAAGATACATATATGACAATATTTCTGTAAATAAAGCATTGTTCTAGATTTGGGGGATAGAGAGAAATTTTTGCAGTGCTTCTTGAAAGAAGGATACACAGAGCAAACAATAACTCATAGGAAGTAATTCTATAGGAACCACAATAGAACTGGCCAAGCAATGCTTATGGTTTTTCAATGAATAAAATCTAGAATAGCTAGAATGGATAGACTGCACGCCCTTCAAACGGTTTCTTCATAGATAACATTTCTATCAAGTGGGATAGAAATGGGCAAAAAGTGGTTGATTTCAAAATCTTTGTAAAATCTGAAGTCTGGAGTTGGTTTTCATGGCAACTGGTAGCCATTGAAGAGTTGTAATCAGTAAGCTGATACAGTTAATATATATAAATTTTAGTGGGTGGGGTGTGGAAGGAAAAGCCAGGAGGTGGATGAGGGGTCTATGTCATTGCCTAAGACGAAAAAAAAAAAAAAAAAGACAAAAATGAATTAGGTAGTAAGAATTAGGTAGTAATGGCAGACATGCAGGAATGTACAGATATTAAAGTGGTAAAATTGATAAGCTTTATGACCAATTAGTGCTAGGGAGTGAGAAGAAGTGAGAGGAGTCAGATTTCTTGCTTGAGTATCTGGAGCTTCAGTTCCCTTTACTGGAATAGTATGAAACATATTGAGAGAGATGGGTTATGATGATGAGTTCTGGTAAAATTTGATATTAAGACATGAAGACAGATTGGATGTAATTCATTTTTTTGATACAAGAAAACATACTGAGATAGTGAGGGGACTATACATTGCTACAGCCACATTATGAGGCAATTTGGCAGTATCTCATATAATATTAAAATGCACACACTGCGTGACCCAACAATTGCATTTCTCAGTATCAGCCTCACTAGGAAAAATGTACAACCTCAGTATCAGCCTCACTAGGAAGACTGTGCCTTGCTGTATTGTAATATAAAAAATTCAAGTTACTTAAATAGCCTTTGATAGGGAAACAGAAAAATAAACCATAATAATGTTTCCAGACTTGCCGAGTAATAAAATCACCTGGGATATTGATTGAAAATCGTTTCTCCAACCCCCTTTCCAGTCCTCCTATGGCAATAGACTCTCTTGGGGAGGGTCCTGAATATTTCTGGGGTATATTTTTTTTACCACAAGGAAAGTTTACAAAAGAGTTATGAAAAGTGTTTTCAAAACTGTATCTAGAAACAAACAAATGCTAGGCAGGATTAAAAAAGAATGAGGGCAGCTCTCTGTGAAATACCTCACAACAAGCTCCAGGATATATTCAGTGACAAACGCAAGGTATAGAATGAACACACAGTATGATACCATTATGCAACCACAGACCCACACACAGAACAACATGTTTCTAGAAGTAAATATGGGTTTGAGTGTGGTGATTTCAAAGGGAACGTCTGTAATGCTTGGACTTTTTTATGATAAAAAAAGTATGTGCGGGGACTTCCCTGGTAGTCCAGTGGCTAAGACTCTACATTCCCAATGCAGGGGCCTCAGGCTTGATCCCTGGTCAGAAAACTAGATCCCACATGTTGCAACTAAAGACCTGGCTCAACCAAATTAAAAAAAAGTATTTGTGTATTAATTCTGTAATTAGAAGCACGTATTTATCTACTGCTGGTGTGACTAAGGTGATGAAGGTAGGCTGTGCAAAATATGGTTTGTCTTAGAGCATACACCCTGGAGCATATTCTGAGTATATTATATCCTCAAATATTCGAAGCTGTTCTCTACATACACTGAAGCTGGTTCAGGGCTCAGAGGGGCCAGGGCAAGGGAGGCGGCAAAGATGGGGAAGAAGTACCCAGAAATTCCCTGCTACTTCCACATCTGCCTATCTTGAGATTCAACTCATATACTGTCTCTAGGTCCCACCAACCTGAATTCACCTCTTCTCTTCTAAACCCCACCCCAGTTCTTTCCTCTACTTACATATACATGTACTCCAAATTTCCCCAAGCCCAGCAGTGGCCTGCATGCCTAGCTCTCAGTACTTACTGATTATTGAAGGAGATGCTCCCAGCTCCGCCTAGGAGGTCTGAGCATGGCCTTCTACTCGCCACTGTAACTACTGCTCCCTGGAAGTCACTCAGTCCTCTCTCCTCACACATTCTCACCCCAGCTCTTCCCTCCTCCTCACTGCTGTCTACAATCCTTGCAATAGGAAACATATGCTTTCATTATATAATTAAAGCTGAGTTTCAAAATTCAGCTCCCCTGGGGAGAGCTGTAGAAGTTAAATGGTTGCATCCCATCCTTCCCAGAGCACGGGATGGGCAGGGGTGGGTGGGGAGAGAGTAGACGGTTCCTACAGACCTGGGAAAAGGTGAGGGGCAGGGGTGGGGAATAGAAACTCTCTTCTTTACAAAGGAAAAACAGATCAAAAGAGGGAGAGGGGAGCTCTCTTCATAAGTCTGCTACATCAGTTACCCACCACCACTCCCACCTTATTTTTTCCTTTTTCCAGGTGCTGGATCTTCCATCAAGGCAATAAATACTCCAATAAAGATCCAATCTTAGTCTTCTTCCTTTCATTTCTTCCCCATGTCTCCTTGGCTGAAGCCTACTGGAAGCTGGAGGGCAAGGAAGCCAGCTGATGGGTCCACAGTCTGTCAGCCCCTGCATCATGAGCAGATGGAAGTGAGTGGAGGGTGACTCTAGAGGGGCTGATGAAGGGTGTCCAGCACAACTTCCATATCAAATCTGCCTCTAGTTCAAGACACTCTAGTTAAGACCCATGGCTTTTGTGTGGTTTCCCACCTGGAGCAGTTCAGCCCTCTCTCTTCCTCCTCTCCCGTGATTCTTAGCCACGTGGCAGTACTAGGTTCAAGACACGGAATGACATCCCTGCCCAAGTCTCAAACTTTGTACCCTTACGGTTGCCTTGTGCTTCTCTGCCTGGACTGCTCTGCTTCACTTTCCTTTTGGAGAATGTCTACACATCTTTTGCGGTGAGGCTCCCACGTTTCTCTTTGAAGCCCCCCTACCCCACCCCAATTGTAGCCTCTTCACATCGGCTTCATTGCTCACATATACCTTCCTAACACTGAGGCACTGTGTGTGTTAGTCACTTAGTCAGGTCCGACTCCTTGTGACCCCATGGACTATAACCCACCAGGCTCCTCGGTCCATGGGATTCTCCAGGCAAGAATACTGGAATGGGTTGCCATTCCCTTCTCCAGGGGATCTTCCCAACACAGGAGTCGAACCCATGTCTCTTACGTCTCCTGCATTGGCAGGCAGGTTCTTTACCACTAGTGCCAGCTGGGAAGCCCACTTTTATTCAGGATTTTATTCACATATATTTTCCCTGCTGCTATGTTGAGCATGCCTCAAAGATGAAGCCTGCATCTCATCATTACCATCAACAACCACTATCATTGTTTTCTGAGGACCTATTAAGTGCCTGGCCCAGGCACTTTAATTCATGTTCTCAGCTCATTCTTTTATCTAAAAAGCACTGGTATCTGAGATACCAGTGTAAACACTGATTTTCAGCAGATTGGTCAGCTTGCAGAACATCACTCAGCCAGTAAGCTGTTGTCACTTGGACTGCTAAACTGAGATTCAAACCCATCTACCTCCAACTCCCAACCTGGAAATTAAAACTGAAAACAATCACAGTGAACATTGCCCCTCAGCTTTGCATCCCGAGAGATGGCCCAGGTCTGGATGATACAGGGTTAGTGTCTAAGATATGTTTTTGAATAAACAACCAGAAGCGCGATGTGCTGATAGAAATCTTTTGACTGCGTGTGTATTGTTTTCTCCTGATTCGCGCTGGCCCACACTCTTGAATTTCTTTTGTCTTTCTCTAGGCTGATGGTTTACAGTCAAGTCCCCTGTTGCTGGTAAACATTGTCTTGACTATGTTTAAGTGGCTTTTCAGAACAGAATCACCAGCAAACTGAATCCCTTAGAAGACTAAGGTATTGGTTTTTCTTCTGGACTGAGTTAGAAAATTTTCCCAAGAACTGGAACAGCTGTGTATCAGGAACTTCTAAGCAACATCTCCTTGTATTTTTACATATGAACTGTGAGAGTGGGGGGCCTCCCAGGTGGTGCTAGTGGTAAAGAACCTGCCTGCCAATGCAAGAAATGGAAGAGACATGGGTTCAGTCTCTGGGTTCGGAAGATCCTCTAGAGGAGGACAAAGCAACTCACTCCAGTATTCTTGTCTGGAGAATTTCCTGGGCAGAGGAGTCTGGTAGTCTACAGTCCATGCCTTGGCAAAGAGTTGGACATGAGTGAAGCAACTCAGCACATATGCATGTGAGAGTGGGAGCTGACGGAGAATGTTTTTTGAAAATCTATCCTGTTATAACAATAACAGCCACCATGGATTGGATACTTATTGTGCGGCCAATTCAATGCTTGTTGCCTTACATACACTATTCCTAATGTTTTAGCAGCCCTGCAAGGTAGGTCTTACTATTCCTATTTTACAGAATAGGAAACTGAGGCTCAGTGAGCCTAAGTAACTTGTCCAAGATGTTCCAAACACACATGGTATCATACTTTCTCATCTCTCCACTGTCACTTTTTTTCCTTATTATTTTCACTGACTACACAACGTTATTTATTTATTTGCTGTTCCATACTGCTTGTGGGATTTTATTTCCCCAACCAGGGATCAAACCCAGGCCCTCCTCTGCAGTGAGAACATGGAGTCCTAACAACTGGTCCACCAGGGAATTCCCAGTTGCACAGATATTATGACAAGAATACGGAAAACAGAAGAAAGTTGTTCATAATTTCAGTACCCCAACATATCAGTTATTTTTAGGTTTCTGTTACTGACTCAGTTGTGTCAGACTCTGTGCGACCCCATAGACTAGCCCACCAGGCTCCTCTCTCCATGGAATTTCCAGGCAAGAATGCAGCATGGGTTGCCATTTTCTCCTCTAGGGGATCTTCAGGACCCAGGGATCGAACCCACATCTCCTGCATTGGCGGGTGGATTCTTGACCACTGAGCCACCTGTCCTTATCCAAATATTACCAAAAAAGTGCTCACACACACACACACACACACACAAATAATTAAGCCCCTCTAGAAGACCTGGTGATGATTGAAAGCTGGTGGTTGCAAGCTCTTGATTCACAGAATCCAGACAGAGCCTTGCACGTAGTTTCCTCTGAGATGGCATGGATCTTGATATCACAAGCCAGAGAGCTAGAACATTTTGCTCTTGGACTTACTCAGTTAGTGACCATTCATCTAAAGATTTTTAAAAGAGCCATCACTACCACATCCAAATTCTGATTATGACAATCATTTCTCAGTAGGAAGGACCTTCCTGGTCCTTTGAATGTTATCTTAATCAGAGTGATATTGACCAAAATGTTAACAGCAGTTATTTCTGGGCAGTGAGATTACAGTGATGTTTATTTTCTTTCTGATTCTCTTTTACATTTTCTGAAGTTTTTGCAATGAACATGTATTACGTTTTTAGTAAGATTAAAATGAATACCAATGCTGAATAAAATATGAAGTTGATCTAAGGAAAAGAGTCTAGAAAAATTAGAATCAAGAATATAGATCATATAGTCCCTACAATTGGAGTGCCTATAACCAGTGCCTCCCTCAGATCAGAGAGCCTAGAACCCACTAGAACCCAGGAATTATGTAGGATTTCTAGTCCAATTCTCTTTCCAACATCTGCTAACAAGCCTGTTCTTTTTGTTGTTGTTGTTTTTTGGTTTGCATTTGTTATTGTTTTTGTTTGTTTTTGTTCCTAAACCATTTATCAACAGAGAAGATTTGATTCTGAGAATATGTTATGGATTTTCTGTAGCAATGGTCCAATATCATTTAGTAGACAGTAACACCCCTAGAAATGTGTGGGAGCCTTGCTGTCAAGTCCCATAGTGTTTTAATAAAGGAACATGTCAATTTTCTTCAGCTAAATTTCAGCTAGGAATAATACTAGATGAGTTTTCCTTGCCATTCATTCCATAGCCTTTCTGCAATTTGGACACCTTAATGATTTCATGCAAAATTCACTGTCTAAAGAGTCTTGGTGGCTTCTGTCTGATCCTGGTTTTCCCTTTTGATGCGGATTACTTACGTGCATCCATCATGGTAAAAACAGCAGAGTTTGGGCAAACACTGCTCTCTCAGACCCCTGCTCCCTTTTAGGCCTGGAGATCCTTCATCTAACCCAGTTCCATTCTTGTGCCTCTTCCCGCTGGCTTCCCCAGTGCCATTTTTATTAAAGCTCCAGCTCATCCTACATTCAGCCGCATGACTTCTTACAGGCTTCAGAATAAATCACCACATTGCTCCGATCTTGGCTTCTCTGCCCTCGGCTTTCAATTAAATTTAGAATTGACTTTAAAGGTACAACCTCAATGTACATGGTTGAAAATGACCTTGTTTCCCCTTTCCCACCACCTGCGACTTCCTGCACGGAGCTCTTATACTCCAGCTCCTGGTTCAAAAAGTAGAAACAGGAATTTGCTACATGCTCCTGTGGCAAACTATAAGTCTCAAGCTGTTTAAAGTCTTTAAAGTCCCATCCAAAAGGTAAAGTACACTCTGCAGAGAGAAATCTGGGGCCTGAATCTCTGGCTGCCTGTGTTCAGGAAGAGACACAGAAGGAGAAGAAGAAGAGAGAGTGAGAGAGAGGGGGGAAAAAAAAACCTTTGAGCTAAACACTTAATTTGTTTAATTTCTACAGTTTGCATTCAGGATGATTAGTCTATTTATAATACACATCACTATTAAAGTAATTATGTTAAGTTAATATAAATGATCTATGACAAGATTACAAGGACACCGAAGCTGACTTGAACATCAAAACTGACTTTCATCTTCTGTCTTGTCATTTGTCTTTCTACTCTTAGCAAGGAATAGAGAATAGTAAGCAGTAGATTTGGGCTATTTAGTGTTGGGCATGCTCCTGACAATTTCTTCCTCCTCTCTTTGGAAGTGTTCGCCAATCAGAATGACTGAACTAGAAAACCCTTCTTCCTATGTAAAATACTAATACTCCATTAGTATTTTAAGGCACTTCAGTTGTATCTAAAAGCTATAAGGTCCCTCCCACTTCAGAAGAGAAGGGAAGAATGATTTGATTGCCTGAAAAAAGAATAAAACAAGATCCAGTATGTGAACAGGATGCATAAGTTGAAAGAACTCTACAAGTGCAATGGGTCAATTTATTCATTCGACCATCACTTAGTTATTGAGTATTTACTATGCATCAGGTTCCATGGAAACTGTACAGTGTTTAAGAGCTTGAGCCTTAGTTTTCTCACTCTAAAATGAAAACAGTGTGATAATCAAGTGAAAGAATTAATATAAATCACCTGAAAACAGTTCTTAGCACATGACAAATGTTGAATGAATGGCCATATATAAAAATATGAGAGAGGTACTTCCAAATGCTAAGGGATTTACAGCCAAATGAATTATTATTCAAAACTTCAATTATTATTCAAAAGCTTGTTGCCTTTGACCCTGAAATTTGGGAAACTTTGAAGATTTAGCCATGCAAATCTCAGAACAAAATACTTTCCTACTGACTGTGCTTTAGAAAGATTTATTAAAAATTGTGGGTGCTTCACCAAATACGGAAGAAAGGAAAATGAATTAACACCCACTAAATGTGAGATCTCAATGATTTTTTATCTTTTTTAATTGAAATCTTATTAGATCTTAATTAATAGATAGGGATGAATAGTCTCATGTCCTAATGGGGATACCAAAGAGAATCAGTAACCTCCCCATGGTCACAGAGCTAGGAGGGAGAAGACTGAATTCAAACTAGGTGGTGGAATTTCATAGCAAACACCCTCTTCCAACAACACAAGAGACAGCTCTACACATGGACATCACTAGATGTCAAGACCAAAATCAGATTGATTATATTCTTTGCAGCCAAAGATGGAGAAGCTCTGTACAGTCAGCAGAAACAAGACCAGGAGCTGACTGTAGCTCAGATCATGAACTCCTTTTTGCAAAATTCAGACTTAAATTGAAGAAAGTAGGGAAAACCACTAGATCATTCAGATATGACCTAAATCAAATCCCTTGCAATTATACAGGGGAAGTGACAAGTATATTCAAGGGATTATTAGATCTGATAGACAGAGTGCCTGAAGAACTATGGACGGAGGTTCATGACATTGTACAGGAGGCGATGACCAAACCCCCAAGAAAAAGAAATGCAGAAAGGCAAAATGGTTGTCAGAGGAGGCCTTACAAATAGCTGAGAAAAGAAGAGAAGCTAAATGCAAAGGAGAAAGGGAAAGATATATCCATCTGAATGCAGAGTTCCAAAGAATAGCAAAGAGATAAGAAAGCTTTCCTAAGTGATCAAAGCAAAGAAATAGAGGAAGACAATAGAATGTGAAAGATTAGAGATCTCTTCAGGAAAAGTAAAGATACCAAGGGAACATTTCATGCAAAGATGGGCACAATAAAGGACAGAAATTATATTGACCTAACAGAAGTAGAAGATAATAAGAAGAGTGGACAAGAACACACAGAAGAACTATACAAAAAAGATCTTCATGACCCAGATAACCACAATAGTGTGATCACCCACCTAGAGCCAGACATCCTGGAGTGTGAAGTCAAGTGGGCCTTAGGAAGTATCACTATGAACAAATCCAGTAGAGATGATGGGATTCCAGTTAAACTATTTCAAATCCTAAAAGATGACACTGTTCAAGTGTTGTGCACAACATGCCAGCAAATTTGGAAAACTCAGCAGTGGCCACAGGACTGGAAAAGATTGGTTTTCATTCCAATCTCAAAGAAAGACAATGTCAAAGAATGTTCATACTATGGCACAAATGCACTCAATGGAAACAGTGACAGACTTTCTTTTCTTGGGCTCCAAAATCACTGCAGATGGTGACTGCAGCCATGAAATTAAAAGATGCTCGCTCCTTGGAAGAAAAGCTATGACAAAACTAAACAGCATATTAAAAAGCAGAGAAGTTACTTTGCTGACAAAGGTCCATATAGTCAAAGCTGTGGTTTTTCCAGTAGTCATGTATGGATGTGAGAGTTAGACCATAAAGAAAGCTGAGCGCCAAAGAATTGATGTTTTTGAACAGTGGTGTTGGAGAAGATCCTTGAGAGTCCCTTGGAAATAGTCAATCCTGAGGGAAATCAGTCCTGAATATTCATTAAAAGGGTTGGTGCTGAAGCTGAAGCTCCAATACTTTGGCCACCTAGTGTGAAGTGACTCATTAGAAGACCCTGATACTGGGAAAGATTGAAGGCAGGAGGAGAATGGGGATGACAGAGGATCAAATGGTTGGATGGCATCACCAAATCAATGGACATTAGTTTGAGCAAGCTTCAGGAGTTGGTAATTGACAGGGAAGCCTGGTGTGTAGTCCATAGCGTTGCAAAGAGTCAGATATGACTGAGCGACTGAACTGAACTGATGGAATTTCAGAGCCCATGCTCTTGGTCAAATTACCAGCTGCCCCCATCCACCCTAGGTCCGGGGGGAAAGACTTTGAGGCCTTATCTGAAAACACTAGAGATATTTGGGATCTGCTTAAAGTAGAAGGGGAAATATCAAAGGAGAAAAATATTGCAATAATTAATTTCCTGCTCAAGCTTCTGAACAGTAGTATTATAGTGAGTGTCCTTCCCTTCCATTTAAACTCTTCAGGGTAGAAACTTCCTTTTTCAGTTCTAAAAGATTACTGTTGACAGGGACATGTTTGAAGACTTTGATTCTCCTTTCCTTTCTTTCAGTAACACTTAACGCTTTTCTGGGGAAGGAAACCATACAAAAGTTTAAAAATATGAATGGAAAAGTTAGGGAAGAAGGTTATACCATACTGACCCTGTTTTGAAAGACTACAGCCACCCCCTAGGTTAACTGATCTTTCCACATCAGCTCTGTATCCACTCTTCCTAAATGAACTTTTCAAGCTGTCAGCCAGCCTTCCTCCACGGACTGCAGAAACAACAGTGATTGCCTATACGAAGTTCAACCCAGGAGGACAAGTGCCTACAGAGGCTAAAGACTCCTCTGCTAGGTGGGCCTCAATGGACAGCTCCTAGGGATTTTAAGGGTGTTAAGGAGTTGGGTTCTTATATTTCATGCCTACCCCCAACTATAGCACGGCTAGACCACACTTGGTCACAACCAGCTAATTAAACTAAGTCACCCCACAGAAGGTCAAATGGCCATGCATAAATAGAAATTTGTCTTTCTTACCTGCCCTGCAGTCTTCCTTCCTTTCCTTCTCTGTCTCTTTTTTTAGTTTCCAGAAATAATTGTTCTTTTTCTAGTGCCCAAAAAGAAGGCACCCCACAGTTCATCTTACTTGGCAGTAGCCTAAACAGCTTCTTATTCTCTCAATATAGTCTTTAAAGTACAAGGATGAAAAAGGCTGAAGGGTGAAAATACCATTTAACTAAGAGAGTTTACAATTATTTATCACTCCAACAGTTGTGCGTGTTTGTGTGTGTGTTTTAATATTCCAAACCTCAAAAATTGAACCCATAATTTTGTTAATAACCAAATAGATACATACTTACAATAAATTTCTGGGAATTTAATCATTTCTTTTATGTGTACATCATTTTCCTTTTCAAAGCACTTTCACATGTACCTAAGCTGGAGTTAAATTATAACACCCATTCTTCAGATCAGGAAACTTGACTCAGATGGACTAAGGGACATGCCGGGGTCACAGAGCTAATTAGTTGCAGCATCAGTATTAGAATTCTGGCTTTCTTTACTGTGTTGTTATATATATATATATATATATATATATATATACACACACACAAAGTTTATAGCATAGCCTTTGAGATTTCCTCCTGGGAAAAAGAAAGTACTGTTCCACAGTTTGTGCCTTGGAGCTTCTGCCAGGAGCTAATTTTTATGTACATTCTACTGACTTTTATGTAGAATGTACTATTGGCATACCCTATTAATATGACTTATGGCTACAAGACATTGAAAGACAGTTTGTAGAGAAAAGACCTGAAATCACCATTTAATACAATATAACTATGGAAAAGTTCTTTTACCTCTTTGAGTCAGTTTCTTTACCTGCAAAATGGCAGCATTGCCAATCTCATAGAACTGGTATAAGGCTTAAATAAATGACATTCGTACAGCACTCTGGCAGTAGATTGTGGTGGTAGAATTCTTTCTCTTGAAAAAGTGCTGTTAGAATAACAGAGCGAGGAGACTACAGAATATGGTTAAGAAAAGCTGATGTTGGACTTCCCTAGTGGTCCAATGGTTAAGATTCTTTACTTTCACTGCAGGGGCACAGGTCTTATCTCATGGTTAGGGAACTAAGATCCTATAACTGTACGACCAAACAAATTAAAAGAAGGAAAAAAAAATGAAAAGCTGATGTGCTAGGATTCCCTCACCCTCCTCAAGGACACTCCGCTTGCAGACCACCTCTCCCACCCAAACTGTAAAGCTTAGACAGGAGGAAGGATAGATAGGTAAAGGCCAGTCATGTGATGCCCTGAAGGCCTCAGTATAGAATTAGGAATGAAGGTGAAAATGTTAGTCACTCAGTCCTGTCCACTTCTTTGTGACCCCATGGACTATATAGTTCACCAGACTCCACTGTCCATGGAATTCTCCAAGCAAGAATACAGGAGTGGGTAGCCATTCCCTTCTCCAGGGCATCTTTCTGACCCAAGGATCGAACCCAGGTCTCCTGCATTGCAGGCAGATTCTTTACTGTCTGAGCCACCAGGGAAGAATTCATGGAGTTGGGATGCAAAAACAGGTTGAGGCGCTTCTTTCTGTTCCTCCAAGTCACCAAGCTTGTGCCTGCCTCACAGCCTTTGCACTTTCTGTTTCCTCATTTGAACTTAAGATGCTCATTCCCTCGCTGCATTCAATGCCATCCTTCAAGGAGGGTATCTCCATCAGAGTTTATTACAATACTGTCTTCCTACCCTGGTGGCTCAGATGGTAAAGAATTTGCCTGCAATGCAGGAGACCTGGGTTCAATCCCTGGTTTGAGAGGACTCCTTGGAGGAGGGCATGGCAACCCACTCCAGTATTCTTGCCTGAAAATCCCCATGGACTGAGGAGCGTGGTGGGCTACAGTCCATGCGGTCACAAAGAGTCAAACATGACTGAGTGACTAAGCACAGTCTTCCCACCTGCCCTCAACCCTTTATCTTGACTGAATTTTTCCTCAACACTTACCAATACCTGAAATTATATTCCATGTTTATTTAATTGTCGTCTATTTCTTCTGCTGGAAAAGTGTGAAAGTGTTAGTCACTCAGTCATGTCCAACTCTTTGTGAACCCTGCCAGGTTCCTCTGTCCATGGAATTCTCCAGGCAAAAATACTGGCATGGATAGCAATTCCCTTCTCCAGAGGACCTTTCCAACTCAGGGACTAAACTCGGTTCTTCTGTATTGAGGGCAGATTGAACTCAGGTCTTCTGCTTTGTGGGCAGATTCTTTACATCTGAGCTACCAGCGAAACCCTTCTTGCTAGAAAGTAAGCTCCATAAAGACAGGGACCTCATTCACTCTGCTTCCCCAGTACCTAGAGGAGAAAATGGTTAGTCTCAGATGTTTAATAAATAATAAGCAAATGAATGAATGAAATATATATATATGAAATAATGATACTAGGGCCACAGTTAGTAACACTGTGGATTCCTTAGACTGCCATCCTTATATTGATTTTAATCACTAAGAACATTTTCAGCATTACGTTAGGATTCTTATAAAGATTAAAGCTAAATGACATATTCAAAGAAACTGTAGAAACATGAACCATTCTTTAAAATTTCACTTAGAATAACTTTCCAAGATTGCTGAGAAAACTTTAAAATGTAAACCTGATCTTGTCACCAGTCAGCCCTATTCTTCAATGGCTGCCACTGCCCCAGGTGATACGTAAAAGAGTTCCACTCTGAAGGACCCTCAGAATCTCTTCAGAGCTCTTGCTTAAACGCCATCTCCTGTTCCCCATCATAGCTCCTTTCACTCTCAAAAGTGTCCTGGTTTGAGTAATGATATATACGCTCACCTACGTACATACTCCTTTCCTGCAGGGGCTCCTCTCCAACCGGGCTTCCCTGGTTCAGATGGTAAAGAATCTGCCTGCAGTGCGCAAGACCTGGGTTCAGGCCCCAAGTCAGGAAGATCATCTGGAGAAGAAAATGGCTACCCACTCCAGTATTCTTGCCTGGAGAATTCCATGGGCGGAGGAGCCTGGCAGGCTACAGTCCATGGGGTCACAAAGGATTGAACACAATTGAGCAACTAACACTTTCATTCCAACCAGACCCATCTACCAGCAGGTATCCAAATGGCAGAGACTCCTTCATATCTTCCTTTGAGCAATTTTCCCTCAGCCTAGGATATCCTTCATTCTTCCAGATACCAGCTTTAATATCAGCTCCTCCAGAAAGGCTTTCCCAGAATTTTCCTCCAGCCTAATAAAGATTAGGCAACCCACACAGCCAGAGCTACTTTGGAACTGCCTGAGGAGCTTTTGGAAATACAGATTTCTAGACCACCTAATGCCAGGAGGGGTAGAGCCCAGGAAATCAGTTTGCCCCGCCTAACTGTTCCCAACACATCTCTGCATATTTCCACAGGTATCCCTGTTATCACCAGTTTACCTATCTGTTTCCTTCACTATAAATTCCTTGAAGGCAGGACCTATGACCCTCATCTCTAGTGTGTCTCCATTGACTGGAATGGGCACTCGATCAAGGATACATTAACACATGAATAATAGTGGAAACCATTTACAGAGCCCGTACTATGGACCAGGCGCTATTCTATGTGTTTTTTGTGTGTTAACTCATTATTTCAGAAAAAAAATTTAACCCTTAGCATTATAATAGCCTGAATGACAAAGGGTATTAGGGACATTAAGGTACTAAAAATTAACTCTGGAGAGTGTGGAGTGTGACATCCAAATTAATCTTTTCAGTAAACATTTAAAGACAGAATACCTCTGAAAGTCTTCTATAGTCCTGTGCACACTGAAGAGTGTTGATCATTTCCTAGGTGAACATCCAATGTAGCTTGAGGGGGACTTCGTGAGGATGGCAGGGAAATATCTACAACCTCATCCCCACTTCCTGACTGCTTTGTGCTTGAGCAGCAGATGCACCTTCAAGTGTTTTATCTTCTATTTCTGACCTCTTCGACAGAAACAGCTTCCACGGTGCTGGGGAAGAGAACGGGGATGGAACTTCATTCTGTCAGTCTACATCTTTCAGCTTCAAAATTTAGCATTCTCTGTGCATATCCTATAAAAATTAAGGAGAGCTTAAGAAGGGCCTGAAAAGAGCTTAATGTGTTTTAAATGTACAGCTCTGGTAACAGTATCAGATTATGGATTTCCAAATGGCAGCCACAACCATGATTTAGAACAGATGGTCAAACCACAGGCAACAGAATCAACAGAATTTTCTGTCATTCCCAAGAGGCTAACAGAATCCAAGAGAAGTATCTGACATCACTTAAATTGGTAAACAGCTCAAAACAATCTTAATTAACAGTTTGCTGGAGCACTTAATGACAGAGAGCATGCCTCAGTAGAAATTGGTATTCTTAGGCATCGATCATGTGTTATTAACCACATAGGAAGATAGTCTAAAGCCCTGGGAAAAACAATCAAAATTAGGAATTAAGAAATCTTAGTTTGGGCTTTGACACTGGGTGACCTTGGGTACTAATTTGAACTTTCTGAACCTATTTCCTTGTCTGTAAAATGACATCTGAGTTGCCTTCTCTTAGCTTTAAATGTGAACCCAAACTAATCAGGGAATAGGAAGGATTTACCATAAAAAAGCAAAACAGGAATCACAAAAACACTTTAGATTACAATGAAGTAAAATTCATCTCTCAATATACAAAGAGACTACAGTAGGTGAAAGTTTACAATTATTGTTTATTTTGCTTATCATAGTTATTATGGCAGAGAATATTATTTTACTAGAAATATTAATGCTTGCAGCAGAGCAAATCAGACTGTCTATGGGTAAGGAGCCTTTCTTAAATCAACAAAATCATGTAACATTGTCAGTTAAGAAATGTTGAGCTATTTTTTATATAGTCATCTTCAGTTCTCCATGTCTTCTGGAATTGGCTTTGAAAAGAATGGTTAATCTTTTCAGCATTGCTTGTTATCCAGTGCAAGAAACTGATAAGGAAAGACTTCACAATGAGCCTCAGCAAGTAAGCAAAAAAAGTTTCAGCCTGAAATAATCCAGAACTAGTTAGGTCTAGATGCCAATAGGCAAATTTACTCTGATTTTTTTTGCACCCTACCTATGTTTCTTTGACCAAAAAAAAAAAAAAGTTTAAGGACTGTGTTCAGCTTCTTATGGAAAGTTATATTAGTCATTTGTAAAATGATGGAAGAAGAGAGGAGAGAGGTTGAAGAGAAGGGACAGAGTGGTAGGGGAAGGGGACAGAATTAAGCTGCTGGGAAGGGAGCCCGCTGCTTCTCAAGTTACCATTTGTAAACCCTTTACCCAGTTCTGTTTGGGCTATTGTCCTGAGTAAATCATCCATTGAAAATCAAGCTCCTCAGCTTATTATATATTCTTCATTTGAGGTGACCAGAACTATTTCCTGAAACCTGGTTTGGGTGCTAATTACCTGCCCAAACATCTCTGTGTATTTGTCATAGGAAAATTTCACTTTTTAAAATTTTTCTTAAATAGAGCACACTTATTCCAAGTTCCCCTTTCAACTTCCTAGTCATGACACTACCACCGCCTAAACAGAAGAGACTTCTGCTACTTTGGTTACTGTGAAGGGACCCTCCCACCTCCTCAGTTACCCTAAGGCATAGCTTGCAGCTCTGACTCAACTGTGGAGAAATGTTTACCAAAGTCAGCCACATATTTTTACACAGAGAAGGAAACTCCTTTTCCCTCCTCAGGCTTCTCTCCCTCTCTCTGCAAGGAGGCAAGAGCCCCCTCCTGCAAATAACCAAAGAACCCTGTACAAAATAGACTTGCCCTCACAGACAGTTTTTCCTCTTTAGATTTTAAAATAACTGTTTCTGTCAGCCTACCTCCTCTCCTAACCCTCAGAGGTGGGGAGGGGGGGGACATGTCAAACTCACAGCATTTGTCTTACCGTTGTGATAGGATAACATTTCTATCAATTTTGAAACTGAATAAAAAAAATTTATTTTACTGGGGAAAATGTTCATTTATATATCTCTAATTGATTCAGTACAAAACTGTGTTGCCTTTTCTTTCCCTTCCACATCTAAATAAATTTATGTCCAAAAGCATGAATGTAGGTGTCATCTTCAAGAAAAATAAGTAAAGCCAGAAAAACACGGAACATAACCAAACCAATAAAACCAGTATAAGCCAATATTCTAAATACACATACTTCAATCCCTGGAAAAGAACTGGAAGATAGGGAACACTGCATCCTGACTACACAAGATTTTTTTTTTTCTTCCCGTTTTCCTTAAGAAAGCTGAAGGTGAGGGCTGTCTCTATGTGGCACTGTGGTATAAGTGACCGCTGTTGTGGAGGAGAAAAGCCCATGAAGCTTAAAAATTTTGCAAGGAGAAAACAATCCTCCTGCAGACCACAGTAAATAAAATAACAGCAGTGGGGTGATTTGCAACCATGTAACGGGGCTTTTGTCTGGGTCTATTTCTCTAGGCCTTGAGGGTTTCTGTGTTCCTTCTCCACAGGATCTCAGTGTTGCGCCCCTCCATCACAAAGGCCCAGGGCTTGAGCCCCTCCTCCAGCTGTTCACCCCCAATCTTGCCCATGCTGAGGCTTACTTACAGCAGACTGAAGAGTTTCAGTGGGGTGCAGGGCACTGCAATTTAGGATTTCTGCAGTACAGGGTGAATTTTCAAGAGTGTATCAGAGAGGGGAGCCAGACTTAAAAATAGCCTTTACTCATCCTATTAACCATTTCATTGCTGAACTAATTTCTAAGGCCAGACGAGCAGGGTTGTTGTTTTTTTTTTTCCTCTCTCTCTCTCTCTAGCAAACACCAAAATTGCTACAGCTGCCTCTAGTCATTTGTATAAAGGCAACACTTCACCATGTCTTGGATAACAGCTGAATAGATGTTTTGAGTCATTACAGAAAAAACCATTAAAGAACAGTTGTATTGTATATGACATGTTTGAAGGTGGGAAAGAAGGGAAGGGATTAGAGAAGTAGAGGGAAGATGGAGAGTGAAAGAAAGGAGAAGGAAAAGAGAAATCTTGGTGAATAGAGGAGTGAAGCCTCTTGTTCTGGTTTGTATTGATCTTATTTAAGTATGGGGAGAACTGATGAGTCTGTGATTATTTAAATGACCATGAAACCTGTGCATTCAGAGAGATAAATGAAGCTATGTAATGACCTTCTAAGTAATATCAAAGGACCATAAAAGGACAAGGAGGAGGGGCGTCATTGTAGAATAATATTTACATCATACAGTGTACCATAGGCAAAGGCAAACTGGGGGTTGAAGAATTTCCAGGGAAACAAGAGCCTAAATTCAATACTTTACAGCCCTGATCCATCTAAGTTATTGAAGCAATAACTGTTTCCATTTTGTATTTTAGCAAGGAAAAGGTTGATTTTTTTTTTTTTTTTTTGGTTGGGGGGAGCAGTTGTGAGTAGTTTGAACAGCAAGTAAAACTTCAGAAATGCAATAACACAGAATATACCATCAATGGGCAAACTGAGTCATAGGATGAGAACTGCTGCTGCTGCTAAGTCGCTTCAGTCGTGTCCGACTCTGTGCGACCCCATAGACGGTAGCCCACCAGGATCCCCTGTCCCTGGGATTCTCCAGGCAAGAACACTGGAGTGGGTTGCTATTGCCTTCTCCAATGCATGAAAGTGAAAAGTGAAAGTAAAGTCTCTCAGTCGTGTCCAACTCTTCGAGACCCCATGAACTGCAGCCCACCAGGCTTCCCCGTCCATGGGATTTTCCAGGCAGGAGTACTGGAGTGGGGTGCCATTGCCTTCTTCAGGGGATCTTCCCCACCCAGGAATCGAACCCACAACTCCTGAATTATGCACGAATTTACCACTGAGCCACCAGGGAAACCCCTGATGTTGTTTAATGAGTTCTAATTAGCTGATTCCATCATTTGTAACTTTAGTGAACATTCACGTTTAATAAGCTATTGCAGCTAAGAGGAGAAGTCTCAACTATGGACTCTGACAAACCTGGTTTTCAATCCTAGTTCTCCCACTTATTAGTTGTCTAGTTCAAGAAAAATTGTCTCTGGGCCTTGGTTTTCTAATCTGTAAAGTGGGCACAATATCATCTGACTCCTGAGATTGCTGTGAAGATTAAATAAGATAATAAATGGAAGGCACCTGGTTGTATTTGGGCAGGTGCCCAATCAAAGTAGCTATTATCATTCATCCCATTACTCTAAAAAGGTAACAGAAAGTCTTAACGAAATTAGGAACCCCAGAAAAAATAAACCTAATTAAAAAAAAAGAAAAACCTAAACCCTTCAATGGAGAAGGCAATGGCACCCCACTCCAGTACTCTTGCCTGGAAAATCCCTTGGATGGAGGAGGCTGCAGTCCATGGGGTCACAAAGAGCCGGACACGACTGAGTGACTTCACTTTGACTTTTCACTTTCATGCATTGGAGAAGGAAATGGCAACCTACTCCAGTATTCTTGCTTAGAGAATCCCAGGGATGGGGGAGCCTGGTGGGCTGCCATCTATGGGGTCGCACAGTCAGACATGACTGAAGTGACTCAGCAGCAGCAAACCCTTCAAACCATAAAGTTTCTGATCATGAATTATCATTAATCAAGCTCTGCTACAAATACCATTGACAGATTTTTAAAAAAGACACTACTTAAATTTTAATATCAGATGAACAACAAATATTTTTAGTATTATAAGATGTCCCATGCAATATTGTACTTAAAAAATAATTTGTTGCTCATCTAAAATTCAAATTTAACTGATTGTCCTCTTTTTTATTTACCACATCAGACAACCTAACTGCAAACAGCAGAGACCTGAGTTTATTTAATTCCTACTTCCTTTAGCCCAGGTCCCTACTCTGCTAACAGGAAAGAAATCTTTATTTCAAAAAGTTTAAAATAAATCAATAGATTAATAAATTAACATTATTAAAACTTTTCAAATATCCAGAACTTTAGCTTTTCAATATAAGAGGAAAAAACAGCTGCTTTTTTTTTTTCTTTTTCATTTTATAGTGTAGCCATTGGCTTTTGGTTTTTAATAATCTCTCACACAAACCATGGCAATGTGCAGTTTCCAGGCTCCCTTGGCCAGTTCTGAATTTTGTTTTGTTTTGCCTTTCCTCTTTCTCCAGTGCAGGGCTCCATGGAAACTTGATTACGCAGACAGACCTGTGGAAGTGAGAGTAAACTGACAAATAAGACACCCAAATTGAGATGCTTTGTCAAAAAGAATGGTCCTTTCCAGTAAAGTGGTATTGTGTAGTAAGGCAAGATGTGTGTCCAGGAAATGTTCAGGTCAACCAAGTAAGTGTAAAGGGGTGCAGTGAACATGTTTATGACATCTTGCATTTGCTTGATTAACTCTTGGTATTCCTTTGTTGGTTTATATTTTCCAAATAGGGTGACAGGGTGATAGCCTCCCACAGTTTAATGAAATCAGAAACTTACATTAACAATGAAGTTAATACTTGAAGCTTGAGCTTTGAGCTCTTAATTTTGTGAGATACTACCTATGTATGGAGAATATTAATATCTGATTTAACTTTGTCAACAAAAGACACCATGCTAAAATTTGCTTTCACACATATATACTTGGCTTTGTAGTAACATGGTTGATAAGATGCATGCTTACATATAAATTCAGGTATATTGTTCACTAACATGTAAAAAGAAAAATGGTTTCAAAAGTAATTTTATTTTACTGTTTAAAAATGCTAAAAAGTTCAAAAGTGGCAGTTTTTACCTCTGTTAAGTTCCCTTATCCACCACTGACACAGATATGGTCTCTTAATTTTTATAATAATTTTATGATATCCCAACATTTATTTAAAATGTGCAAATCTCTTTAACTACTTCCAAATAAATGGTAGGAACTGGTTGGTTTTAAAAACTCTTTGTAGATATTATTATCCCATCAAAATCCATATTTCATCTTAATTTAGAATTTAAAACAATGAAACAAAAAAAGAAAAAGAATTGCGAAAGCAAACAAAAAGCCAAAAGAGCATTAGAACTCCGCATTTTCCTTTGAAGGGCAGAGAAAAATCACGGGTAATTCGGGCGAGCTGATTTCTAGAGGACTCCAGCCATCAGAATGACTTTGTTGGGAGCAGCCGCCCAACGGTCCTGGCCATTACATGTCAATCTGTCAAACCAACAAACAAAAACACCACAGGCTTTAGCACAAATGGCATATGACAAATGCAGATGTGCCTCTGAAAAGAATCCTTTGCTTTTAAAACACCTGCAAGAATTCCAAAACAACTGGCAAGCCTTCCACTCTGCTATAGCCACTTTCCTGACCCTGAGTTCGGAGTGGTAAAGACAAAAATGCCTAGAATGTACAGTCTTCCATTCCTGTTTGGAAGAGCAGTGGGGGGCTGATGAGGAGCTAGTACAGTGTTGATATCACAATGCTGTGCACCTGCTTTGGATGTAAAAAGAAAGGGTTTATTACAGAAACTGCAGCATTTTTCATCTTCTCATTAAGTAGTCGTGAGCAAATTCAAGTGTGTCTCCTTTTTATTAGGTTAACCCATCCTGAATTAAAAGGGCTTCTTGAGAATTTTTTCCCTTTTCTTCCCCAACAAGTATATTGTCTTCCTTTCACAATTAAATTGCCTCCTACATTTTGGTTTAGGCCGATGAATCATTTGTAGTACTGCTGCAAAAGATAATTTCTTAGACACTTAACAACCAAAACATAAAATTTAATTTTACATTTTTATAGATTTTTCTTTAACGTTAAAGACAAGCATCCTCCAAACATTTCTCTATTCAATGAACACTTTTATGTCTAAAAACTATGTTACCAAAAAAACTCATCCCCAGAGAGTATTCCTTCTGTGTGTTTCAGTTGGTGTCTTGTGAAATGGCATCCTTATGAAACTAGTACTGTGAAACCGTGGCTAATAGAAATATATTTAAGGTCATCAGCTGGTAGAGGAAAATGTCCCTTGACCCAGTAATTTTGTTTGCCAGAGGCAATTTGATAGTATTTTTCATTTCTTCCTTAATAACAGTCTGTTATAATATGTATACCTAGTTACCAAATAGATCTCTTGGGTTAGTAGTCCAGCTATAAATAGAGAGAGGGCACTACTCTGTTATCAGAAAGAATGTCAGCGAGAGCAGGCTGCCCAGTAGCAAATTACAAAGTTTTGGCTCCCAAGAATGAGATGCGTTGTTTGCTCTTGCACACTGCAGCTGCCTCCCCACCCCACCCCCCTTTTTGGTGGTTTATTACACACAAGCTACTAATGAATGGGAGCCGCTGTTTTACAGTACACCACACTTACAGGACTTATCTCTAGGCCTACCACAGATTTGACTGATCAACAGCAGGGCACCGCCATCATAATTCTTCCTAGAAACAGGAGTATAAAAAGGGGTTTGTTGGAGGTTGGCTGGATCTGCAGAGAATCCTGCCCGCAGGGCCTGCCGATGCCATCACTAGCTGTTATGGTCTTTGGCCTAATAAGGTACAGAAACAAAGATTGTTCACTTATTCAAGAAGACTAAAGCACTAGAATGATGGAAAGTAGAGGCAGTAGGGCACACATCCAAGTGGGATTAAGGCCACAAGTGCAACTTTATAGGGCTGTCTGGGTGGCAGAATAAGGATCTGCAGCTGAAAATCCAGTTCAAACATAATTTATTATATGTCATTCATAGTTAGCGGTGGCTGTCATTAGTGGTTAAATTGTTCCCTTGTATCCTACTGAGTTTGATAAGTATTTTTGCAAGCTGCTTATACCTTATCATAATTCAGAAACAGAGGCAGAACGTAAACAACAGATGGATAAATAAACATACTTCATGCTAAGAAATATATCTGGAAAAGGCCACGGTGCTTCATTTTTTATCCGCTCTCTACTATAAGTGACACTATGTCCTTCACATTTCTAAATGCTGGCATTGCAGTAAAAGGACACATTTAGCATCTCCGAGGCTTTCTCAAACTTTCAGATAAACACCAATAAGATGAATTCACCTATTGCCCAACAAAATTAACACAAAAACCATGTTTTATATAGGAGGAAAACTTCAACTTGGAGAAGTCATTGTCCCAGGCTTAAAGACAGTGAATGACCTAGTTGAGAATAAAATTCTGAAGTTAAATGCTGCTGGAATTAGAAAGTCGACTTATGAGAAGGGTATTTCCACAATGAGCTCTATACACTTTGAAGTCATTGTACAATAGTTTCTTGTCTGAGAGAGGAATATACTTGGCTAATGCTTCATTGTATTATTAATGGACTATATGTTCTAAGAGTACCATAATTTAAAGTCAGTTTCATATTTGTAATTAATGCAGGTTTGATTATCTTATTTAACAGAGTGTGATAGGTTATAGATTTGGGGTATGGAAGGTATAAAGTATTAATATCAGTCATACTAATGCCAGATCAGAGTTAATCAAATGTGTCCCATCTCAGAAGACGAGAGGTCAATATGGCTGTTTTTTCAAATAATATTTTTCCAAATAGTCCAATAGTAAGTCATCCTTTATACTCCCTCTCCTACCACTGTTTTATTTATCCTGATTTCAAACCATTTACGCTTTTAAGGGTAGGGTCATAAATTCAGTATTATCTGTAGTACTTAGGACCTCACCAGGTTTATATTTCATTCAGTCTTTTAGTACGTTCTCTTATATATCTCTGTTCATACCCACTTTGCAGCACATTAACTTACGCTTTGTGCTTATTCCAGAAAGCAGAAATGTCTTATTATGACATAAGGGCCACAATGCCTGTGAAACTATTTTAAGTCAAATGGGAAAATTTGAGATACAACAGTGTGAAACTGTGTTAAACTAGTTCTCTGAACTCTGTTACTTATTAGCTGTTTGACCTTATGCAGTTGACTAAATTTCTCTGAGCCTCATTTTGATCATGTATAAAATGGGAATGCCTATATGCCTGCCCTTTCTGCATCTCTTGTTTTATACTCAAGGACAAGATATGAGTAGTGGCTTTGAAGCAGAAATACCTGGAAACAACCTAAATGGCCATCAATAGGACAATGGTGAAAGAAATTCTGATTCAACACCCCTGTGGGATATTAGGCAGCAGTTACAAAGAGTGAACTAGATTGACCTGTGTTATAGGTGTTTTCCCTGCCATATTATGAAGTGAGAAAAACATCACAAAGTCTCATTTGTTTTTAAAAAATTAGTATATATGTAGTCATAAGAAGAAGAGTAGTTAACTACACATAAAATGGTTACTGTGTGCCAAGCACCGCTCTAAGCAGTTCATATATAAACTCGCTTAGTCCTTGCAATAACCCAATGCAATTGTACTGTTGTCATCTTCAATTTAATAGACGAGAAAACTCAGGTGAGATCATACATGGGGTGAGTAGTAGAGTTTGAACCAAAACCTTTACTCTCTAGTTCTAGAATCTATGTTCTTCATTTTCTGTTTGCCTATCAATCTATCAACTCCCTATCATCTATCTGCCTATCTTTCCGCCCATCCTTTCACCCATCCAGCTATCATCCATCTATCTTTCTATCTGAGATCTGGAAGGTTATATACTTTTGGAGAAGTGACAAGGGACACTTTCACTTTTTATCCTACACAACACTTTCACTTCTATAAACCTGTGTATTGTTTGCCATTCCATAGTCAAGTTTAGAAGTACAGTACTGGGGAGATCTGATATAGAGCTGCAGTGATTATAAAGGAAAAGCTTTAAAGCAAGTGGTCCTTAAGTGGGCACTAAAACCAATGTCAATAATTTACTTTGGGTGGGGCCTTAAATATGAATATTGTTTGTATCTTTGAGATGGGGGGTGGGTATGACACTTTTCCTTTTAATTGCAACATCTTTTTATTTCAATAGCACCTACATAATGCCTTGTCCCCTCTGAGCACTCAAAAGTTTTGTTTCCTGACCAAAAGGAGACCATATGTGAAGGATTTCTGTTAGAGCAGGACTATAATTTGGGGGTATGTAGAAGGGCAAAGTTAAATTGAAATTAAATAGATGATTCTGGACAATTAACCAGTGCTTTATCCAACTTGATTAAACAGCCACAGATAAGAATAAAAGTTTCTTTTGCCCACTCTTTTGCCCTCACCAGGTACTTCCCTGGTGGCTCAGATGGTAAAGCATCTGTCTAAAATGCAGGAGACCCGGGTTCAGTGCCTGGGTTGCGAAGATCTCCTGGAGAAGGAAATGGCAACCCACTCCAGTATTCTTGCCTGGAAAATCCCATGGACGGAGGAGCCTGGTAGGCTACAGTCCATGGGGTCGCAAAGAGTCGGACACGACTGAGCGACTTCACTTCACTTTGCCCTCACTGGCTTCCCTGCTGGCTCACCTGGTAAAGAATCTGCCTGCAATGCGGAAGACCTGGGTTCCATCCCTAGGTTGGGAAAATCCCCTGGAGAAGGGAATGGCTAACCATTCCAGTATTCTGGCCTGGAGAATTCCATGGACTATACAGTCTATGGGATCACAAATAATCAGACACGACTGAATGACTTTCACTTTGCCCTCACAAAACCTCACACCCGTCCTCATTATTTACCTTATATTTTACTCGAGTTTGGTGTTTACATTTTCTTCTTAAAATATTTCTAAGCTTTGGAGCTGAGATTTAATTTCCACTTGACTTGAGGTTTCATGTTAGGAAGATTGACACAACAAACATTCCATTCTTGGACTGTTGTGCACTACATCACCAAAAACATTTGTATTAGTGTATTATTTTGATTATTGCAGGATGAGTATGAGGTTGCTAGAATGTATTCACTGAGCTTTTATTCCTTGCTTCTGTGTCTTTTAGTATCTTTTTATCAGAGATTTTGAGTTTGTTTATACAACTGGCTGAGACTTCCTGATTTCAAAATATCTCCAGTGTTCTTGCCTGGAGAATCCCAGGGACGGGAGAGCATGGTGGGCTGCCATCTATGGGGTTGTACAGAGTTGGACACGACTGAAGAGACTTAGCGGCGGCGACGACAGTAGCCTTTTAAACATATTTAAATGTATTTCTAAACTTTCATTCACTTACACAAGCATGAATGTAGAACTTCCGAATGGAGAATTCAAAAATGATTTTTTTCCTCTCAAGCTGAAGATTCACTGACTTAAAAATAATACATTTGGGCACTTCCCTGGTGGCCCAGTGGCTAAGACTCCAAGCTCCCAATGCAGGAGCCTGGGTTTGATGCCTGGTCAGGGAACTAGATCACACATGCTGCAACTAAACATCCCAAAAGCCACAACTAAGACCTGGTGCGGCTAAATAAATAAATAAATATTAAAAATAATAATAATACATTTTAAGATGCAGTATTTATTTGTAATCCTATATTGGAACTCTGAGTGCAAGTGGCACATAGGAAGTGACCCACAAAATATCTTTGAAAGAGTATAATTGATTTTTCATAAAGATCTTCTATTTAATAATTGATGTTATTTCACAAATATGAGAAAGAGATATCCAGATGGAGATACTGAGGATCACAGAGGCACCCAGATCCAGGAATAAGCCAATATGAAAAGCACTAGATTTCTCACACTTGATTCTATTTATCACTGAATTTTAACTCCCTTTAAGATAAATGTTTTTATTATTAATAAAATGTTAAATGACAGTATTTACTAAATGAATAAAGTATAGGATGGCCCGTTAAAACAGAATATTCAGCCTCATTTTGTGTTATTCTAGGAATGTTTTAAATCTATTAAACCATCTTCTATAGTACACTGTACAATCTCAATTCTCTACCTTCCCCTTCCATATAGAATATTGTCCCATGTCTGTCTATCAGAGCTCTACCTACACTTTAAGGCCCATGTTCTCTATTAAACTTATCCAGGCTACTCCATATTTTCAGTCATTTGTTCAAACCTTTACCAAATACTTATTCTGAAGAGACTTCTATACATGCCCATTTCTCTTCCCCAGATAGCTGGACCCAAATCCCGAGCTTTTTAAATATTTTTAAATTCTAATCCTTACTTCCACAAAATTCCATGATGGCAGGGATTTATACTTTTCATCTTTGAATAACTTACAGGAATACCTTATACTTACTTAGAGGTAGCCAGTTATGCTTATTCAACGGATAGTAGGCACCCAACAATACTCAACATAAATAGGTTACTCTAGCAAATTAAGTTCCATAATCAGAAACTGCATCTATCAGCAGTCAATTATATAAGATATATTTACAATATTGAGATAGAAAAAAATCTGATATTATAGAAACTAATACACAAATAATTGACTGAATTTTCACTATATACTGTGATCTTCTACTACATAGATAAATAATATTCTTTTCAGAAGAATATAAAACATTTTTATGCCTGGTTGAATTGCTTAAAAACCTCATTGGGGAAAATGTTTGTATCACTGAAAAGAAAATCCTATTTTGCAAAATTATATTAAGTTTTTCAGATTGATAACAGCTTCAGGAGACAAAGAGGAGGGTAGCGAAAGAAGGAAAGAACGAAAACATATCTTTGATACCTCAGTATATTGGGCAGGAGTAACTTAAAAGAAAAACGAGAAACCTTTAATCTTTATTTATGCTTCCCAATGTTACTGTGGTGCTTCTATGTACTTATATGCAAGTTTTATGTAGCAATTGACAATATTTCTTTTTGGATTCCTAAAATAATTCTTCTCCTCCTCCTTCTTCATTATCTTCTTTTGCAACATGAGAAGTTTACATGGAAACTAACCAATAACTTAGTTGACTTAGAAGTACTATGAAGACAGCAAGAGGGAGGGACATTGCGAGACTCTATAACATTAAAAGTTGACCCCTAGAAGTAGGGTTTGGCTGTCAGAAAACTCTTGGTATTGTACTTAGCTTCTCTTACTTGTAGGTTCAGCGGCAGTGAGTGTTGTGTTGTGCTGAATATTTGTCTGGCATAAGGCACTGCCTTAGATAAGCCTCTTAACCCGAGCTGGGTTTAAAACAAAACTACTTAAAAACTGATGAGCAACATAAGAAGGAGGAAGGGAGGCAAAGAGGGAAGGGAAGGAGGGAAGAGAAGACAAGGAAGAAAGAAGGAAAAGAAGCAGGAAGGGAAGAAGTGGGGAAGGAAGGGAGGAAGACTGGGGGTGGGGGGGAGCCTGTTTAGGAGAATGGTAGCTGTAAAAGGCAGGTATGAATAAAGTTAATGAGACTGGTAATGTACAAAACAAAAAGGGCATCTAAGCAAACATATCAATGTGAATATGAGAGTCTTTATTTTCACATTTCTTAATTTGCAAATTCTAGAGAAGACATTAGAAGTTTGAACTTGGGGGCTTTAACATCTACTAGAAATGACAATAAACAATTCTCAGTCTAATGTCATATTATAAGCGAAAAACCTTGGCCCAAGAAAGCTTATAATATATGTATTTCATTATTAATACACATTCAACCAGAACACTTGTTTTCCCTTTCCTAGACACCTTTTCATTTTTTCCTAATCCTAAAAACTTTGATTGGATTTGTCTAGCTGCTAGCAAAATTCAGGAGCACAAACCTTGATTTAAGTATATATAAAGTGACTAAGCATATAAATTAAGAAATAAAAAAAAGGATTTTTTCATATTATCAATAACATTCCACATACCTATATTACATAATTAAAACAATATAATCAAAAGCCTAATTAGAATCACATGTTGTAATCCTTTTGTATTTTTTATTTCTGTGTTTAGATAGGTTACATCAACATCAGGTGAACTACACCTTTTATTTATCATTCATAAAGTAGTTTGCAAACTTTTTTTTATACACATAGAATAAAAAATCCAAGAGAAACAGGAAGTAGCCCTTCACAACTTTGTTTATCCAAACTTGATAAGATGTTAAAAGTACCAGTTTATAAACACTAGAAGGCAGAGCTGGAGAGTGAGGGAATTAGAGGTTAATAAAAGAGTACAAACTTTCAGCTATAAGATGAATAAAGTCTGAAAATTTAATGTGCAACATGGTGACTATAGTTTATAAGACTGTATTGAATAACTGAAATTTGTTAATAGAGTAAAACTTAATGGAATTTCCTTGGAGGTCCAGTGGTTGGGACTCCAAGCTTCCACTGTGGGGGGCATGGGTTCGATTCCTGGTTCAGGGAACTGGGGTCCTGCATGCCACTTGGCATGGCCAAAAGAAAAGAGAGACAGTAGAACGTAAATATTTTCCTTGAAAAATACATAAATAAATGCATAGGTGATAGATGTATTAATTGACTGGGGGAATCCCCTCACAATGTATGCCCATATCAAATCATCATGATGTGCATTTTAAATATCTAACAATTCTATTTGTCATTTATATCTCAACAGAGCTAAAAAAACAAAAACAAAACACACTAGACAAGAAACCTCACCTATAGTATTATCGATGGTTTTCGTGTTCATTTAAAAAATTCCAGGTAGTTATTTAATTTATGTAGGGCTGCCCATGTTTGACTTCTAGAGATTAATTCTGAAAGACCATTGATACATAGATAGATACACACAAAAGAAAATAATAATCAGTAAAATTCATTTCTAAATGAAAAAAGTTTTTAAATTGTGTCATAACTTTTTTGTGAAATATAAAAACTTTGCTCCTTAATACAAAATCTTGGTTTTCAGGGATATAGAACATAAAAGCCTATTGCTATAGGTTAATCACTTGAAGCAGAAGCTATAAAATCTGAGTTGGTATCCGAGGTGTTCCATTTATCAGCTGGATCACAGTGTGCCAACGACTCAGCTGCCTCCTTGGTAAAATGGGATTAATGATATTATTTCATGACATTATTCTAAGGATCAAACAAAATTATGAATTGTGAAGTGCTTTGTAAGTTATAGGGCATTAAAACAAAGTTAAGATTTTTTAAGTAATAATTTTATCTAGTTGAGAAATTATGATTTATGCAACATATCTTTCCTAACAGTGAGTTTGATATCTAGGCATGGGTACCACTTTGAAATCATACATTTACCAATAGGAAGTAGAATGTCTTTTTGGCCACCTCTCAGACAGATTAACAAACTGTAAGAAAAGGATCCACAGTTAGAGCCATGCTGTATTAGGTGGACAGTGTAATCACTAGGACAACTCTTAATACAAAGAAAGTGGAAACATGAGTCTGAAGAGGGGAACTATCAAAGGTACTCTTTATCAAGAGTGAAACTTTGAAATCCATCTATTTAAGATTAATCACTATTCTTTTAGTTAAGCTGTTGTCATCTCTAACTTTCCCTAAGTAGAAAATAATCTACACTTCCAACTAAGTTATTCATGGTCCAATTTGTTCTCAGAATACTATAATAGGCTTTGTGAAGATAAGTTTTATAATAGGGATTTAACATAGTGAGAAGCCAAGACACAGAGGCCTTCAAACACAAAGAGTATATATGTGTATAAACTGCTCAGTCTCCTCCCCCTCTGCTTCCACTCTTCCTGGTTTTTTCTCCGGAAAGGACATTCACCCCTACTTAAAATCTAATTTTTACAAAGGATTCAGATGAAATGGCATCTCAGTTTAGCTACCCGTAGAGTTGCTCTGGATCCATTTCAACATCACTGGAAAATGGGGGAAACTTTGAGCAAAGTACCACTGGAAGAAGGAATGTTCGTCGGATAAAATCTTCTCTCTTGGCAGTTTTGTCTTGCTTGATGACCACATTTACATAATGAGTTCACAGGCTAGAACTCTCAAAGAGTAGTCCACTTTCTTGGAGAAAATAAAATATTCAGGGTGGCATCTGGGAGGAAAAAAAAAATGAAGAAGAAGAAGGAAAAAGAATCACTGATGATTTACACATGTTATATTTATTTCCCAAGCTGCTGATATCTTCAACTATTGAAAATACATAAAATTAATTCTAAGACACTATACATTTATAAATTTGTTCTTTTTTCCTCTTTGACTCTAAAGATCTAACTTTCCCTATTTATAATTTTTACCTCATTTGTATCCAAATGAGTATATCAGCTAGTTATTTTACAAAGTACCAAGGCACTTCAAGTGAAATACAAGTTTATCTTCTTTCAGATGGTGGTTGTTTCTTTTTAAGGTTCCATATTTTCACATTTTAAACATTTCAAGACACAAGCACATGAAATGTAATATTTAAAATACTTGAGAAAATAAGATAAAATACCTGAAACTCTTCATCTATTTATGTATTTTAATAACTAGCTTTTCTTTTCCCTAGTTTTACATCCCTGCTGTACTTATTTTGTTGTAAGCGAGACTATCTTATTTGTATATTTGTAACAAAGTATATAAAAGGATGAAGGTGTGTGGTTCATTGAGTATTTATATTCAAAACTTTTTTGATTAAAAAATCTTAAAAATCATGTAAGAATTACACAACCAATAAACATTTTAAACTTTTTTAAGCTAAGAAAAAAATTTTAATTGTTTTTTAATGTGCTTTTAATGATTTCTAGCACTCACACCTCCTTACTTGCTTTCCAAACTGTTTATACTGTCCCCAATAACACTCAGTGGAAAGCTGTCATTCCTGGCTAAATCCTTACTTAGGGTGGATGCTATGCCTCCGTGAGACAGGGTCAGGGGGTCAAAATCGATTTTGGAGGCCACCTGGAGAGTCCAGGCCATGAACTGACTCAAAAAATTTATATCAGAGCCGGAATAGTCCACCTCCCAGGGTCAGATCTGGCCTGACACTCCAACCGCAGGCTGGGGCATGCTAGACCGAGCTCAGAGAGAGGCTAGAGTTGTTGACCCTGCTAGCTGACCTCTTCAAACTTCAGGAGAATTTTTTTGGCAGTTACCACGGTGACTGGGTACTCTAAAAGCTTATCCTTCTTACTGAAAGAAGGGAAAAAAAATTAGGAAAAAAATATGTTAAAACCTACCTTGCAGAGATGCCTATCACAAGTTTTTTCTTTTTTTTTTTTTTTAAGGGAAAAAACTGAAGGAGTTCTAAATTGTCTATGACTTTAATTTCCACTGTTGTCCTAAAGAAATTGGAACTTGTAAGGTCTCTCAAAACCAAATTTCACGTTTGTAACAGATATTGCTTTTTTTTTCTAAACCAATAACTGAAAACAATTTGAATAATGTATTAAAATACTTTTAAAACGACATAATTTACTTGGAAATTCTATTATCTCTCTGCTTTTCTTTGAGACTAATCAGCTTTTAAATAAAATCCACCATAAATGCTAATTTAATTGGGGGAAAATACTGTAACTAGATATTCATTTTTGTGTCAAAAACACATTCAATTTTTTTTTTCTGAGAGAAAAATGTCCATTTTTGCTTGACTTGAAATAGTAAAATTAAGAGAAAAGCAAGTGACCATTATTCTATATTAAAAAAATTTTTTTAACTAATGACTTAATAAAATAATGTTTACATTAAAAACAATGTCATGAAAATACTCTAATATAACACAAGAACACTAGGAGGAAAAATTCAAGGTGTACTTTCTTTTAGATCAATTTGAAGCTAAAAAAACCAGCTATAGAATATTCTTCTATGTTAATACCAAACGCTATCTTGTCCTAAATTTCTGCAGTGATAGAAAGACTTATAAATTAAAATTTAATTCCCATTGGGAAAACCTACACACATTATAAAACTCTGCTAGTTGATTTTTGGTGACAGATTATAATACAAAATACTTTTAAACGCCTCCTATATACATCTTGATATTAGATGAGAATCATAATACTTTAGAAGTATATTATTTAATTATAATAATACTTGCTTTTTAAAAATGCCTGTGTCATATATAAGGACTTTTTGTAAAGTTAAATCATTGACTCTTAGTGTTGCTACTGTTCTGGCCTCCTTCTGGTCCTCCTTTAATTTTCTCATCTGCCTCTTACACGACCCAGGTCCTGGAAGTCTTGAAAGGTTTTTCTCCAGCATATGTGTGTGTGTGTGTATGTGAGCATACGCACACACAAACGATTAAGCATTGGTGAGGGGAGGGTGGTTTTGCATTTTAAAAAGCACTGGCTGTGTAACAAAACAATGTCTTTGGTCTCGATATCATTTCTCATCTTGACTGTAAGCCAAGAAAGAAAAAAATGATGAATTACAGAAATGTAGTAACTGACACTCCAAAAATGAATACTGAAATTTCAGAGGAATGCTTTAACCTAATCTTGAATGTTCATTTTGCTGTGACCTATTTTCACTGCTTTGTAATCACCACTAAATTCCTAGAACGGAATGGACATAAAACCAAGTATCTGTTAATTAATCTCAATTAAAAACAAAAAAAACAAATATAATTCAGAATATAATTTCCTTTGGGTTCAAAACATCCAGTGAAAGCAAAGACTGGAGACATATTTTGAGAAGATTTTGCCATGTGATCCAATTGCACTTTGTTAAAACACAGGTCTTTCAATTAGATAGTGTGGTTCTTGCCACTGCAAAGTGGGCAATGAGGTTGTTGAGTCACTACAACTGTGGTGCCAGCTCATTCTCTATGATGAACTCAGACTGTCCTTCCCAGCCGGGAACTCTTGGCAAGCTTCGTTAAAGACCCGGAGGCTGGCACAGCATGAAGAACTATCAAACAGGAAATGAGGTCCTCCTCAGGTTTTGAAAAGAGATGATAGAAGTCTTAAAGTGAGGCAGGCCAGACCAGAATCTCCTAAACCACAAGCCTTATCTTGAGTGAAACATTATTTCTAAGCTGGATCTGAAAAGGAAAAGAAGTTAAAGTATGAGACAATGGTTCATTTGTACATAAGAAAACAGTGCCAAGTCTTAGTTTGGTTTCCTCAAGTCAAAGTTAGGGCCTCTCCCAGGAAAAAAACAAAAATCACTTATCAGTTTTCAACATAAATTTCTACTAAAAAAACAATGAAATAAATAGATATTTAGAAGATTCATAAACCTGGGTCTTTTCTTACGTTGAAAATTTATCGGTTGGTTCTAGAACTACAGAATTCAGGGACTGGGAGGGATTTAAGAGATCATCTGGTCCTATCTCTACTTATATCCTGCTCAGCACTTCTAGCTTGGTGGATTTTCCACTATAATGTCACTATAAAGTGACCACTACAATGGCCACTTTACTGGGTAGAAAGGATGTTAAAACCCCATACCAGTAGACCTATTCAGAGCCTTGGTGACAGAGTTATTCTCGAACCATGGTATAAAATGATTGTAAAACTCATTCAAGTTACACTTCCAGGAAACAACTTTAACAACATAAGCAAAAATTCCATAAAATCAGGTAGGAAACAATACAATAATGTGTGCTGTAGGAAGCTTCAAAATTTTCAGGAACTTTGGTAACAAGGGTAGGCTGTTAATATTATTTCTTCAGCTAATTGTTTTTATTGATTTGTTATGGCTAACAGGCACTGATTGATTTTCTTTTAATCAGTATGGAGTCTTCACTCTGCAGGTTTATAATTAAATACTGAGAAGAAGGGCTCTTGGTGTTAGTCTAAGTTTCCAGTGGTATGAAGGTCTGTCCAAATAACCATCAGCTATGTAAGATTTGACGGCTGCCAGTCCAGAAAGGGCTTAATGTGGTTTTTCTTTAATATTTCTCTAACTAGCTTTAGTTTTAACTTGTTTCTATTAGGATCAGTGGATCCTAAAAATGAAGTAAAAGGAAGCCCCTAGAAAAATATGGAATTCATTGCTCATACCCCAAACTGCCATTTGTCAACTGCATTCAACTATAACATTTATTTTCTGTATCATGTATTTTCAGTGCAATCATTAAAGTTCTCTTTTAACTTGTCATGGTGTTTGGGAGAAGACCATGATTGAATCCTGAGAATCTGGTTCAGGGCTCCAGAGGGGAAAAAAGAGTAAAGGATAAGAATTTAAGGGGAGGAAGAAAAGTACTAGGTATGCTGAGGGATTTTAATATGGAAAGAGGCTGGTGTTTAGGAAGATAGTTATGTGTGATTAAGAGGCGAAGGCAGCAAGAGTTGGGTAGTCCCTTAACTGCCATCTAGAATTTCAAAGAAATGCTATATCTTTTCCATAGATTCTAATGCGTGTTGGTTAAGGGAGGAATTTTGGGTACTAATTACTTGTTAAAGTTTTGGAGGTGGTGGTGGTTGGGGGACGGGAATGAAAAATAACTCTGAGGTTGAGGGTCAGAAGAATGACCCTTGCTTGGCTACTCAAGGCTCCTGATGACAATCAGCGACCTATCCTACAGTTATGTGTGTGAGACTATTTATCGTTCTGTTTCTCAAAAACACTTCAGTCGTCTCCCCTTTTCCCAGAAGTAGACTTCAACCAAAGGAGAAAGAGCTGTTAAGGGAAACTCCTTTGAGGAAGGAAACTTTTCTATATACACACACATTTTCTTTTTGGAATCAAGGATGAGAAGCCAGCCAAGAAAGTCAGTGGGGACTGTGAGATTAAAGAGTGAGAACTTCCCACTTGGTTCTGAGCTCTAGCCCCAGGATCAGCCAGGCTGTGCTCCAGAAACAATGTGGACGATGCAAGAGCTAACCGCCTTCGCCAGCTTCTTGACCTGTCTTGAGACTTTGCCAGGGCTGTTCCCTCAGTCCAGGTGGGCACAGCACTCCTGTCTAAAACACCATGGAAAGGATATAGCACTTCTTTGAAATTCTAGATGGCATTTAAGGACTACATGACTCATTGCCTTCACCTCTTAATCACACATAACTGTCTTCCCAAACACCAGCTTCCTTTCCTATAACAATCCACTGCAATACTCCTAGAAGGGCACAGTCTAGGGCAGGGGTCCCCAACCTCTGGGATCTAATTAAATGCCTGATGATTTGAGGTGGAGCTGATATAATAATAATAGAAATAATGTGCACAATAAATGTGTTTGAATCATCCTGAAACATCCCCACCCCCACCAACCCCAACCGACCCAGTCCGTGGAAAAATTGTCTTTCACGGAACCTGGTCCCTGGTGGCAAAAAGGTTGGGGAGTGCTAGCTAAGGCAACTTGGCCAGTGCCTTCCTTCTGCTGAGACAGGACCACTAGAAAAGGGGCTCACTCTTTTGGCATCCTTCAAAGGCTCCTTAGGAAATTGTTGAAGACAGAAATTTTGAAATTGAATTGTAAAGACTGAGAAAAGAGGGGTGAGGCCCCGGCAGCTGCTCCCAAGCAGCTGCCCCAGCTGCTCCAGCCTCGAGAAAGGCCAGCCTCTTGGGCACCACACCCACTAGTCCCAGAAGGAGGCAAGAAGAGGGGCACGAATTGAAGGGGTCAAGTTTAGAGAGAGGGCCCTGGCCCTGAGTGTTGGAGAGACATCCATAGCCACAAACACCAAGGAAAAGGTGAGCAAAACAAATGAACTATCTGGGCTATCACTCAGTCCCAGGTTGCTGAAATGACTTGTAGGCCCAAGAATACACATTATGTGTGTATGTGTGTGTGTGTGTGTGAGAGAGAGAGAGAGAGAGATGAGGCCCTTTTGTGAGAAACCTGGGGGAAAGGGGAAAGTTCTTAGGAGAAGGAACCAGTTTTCTCTCCTGGATCCCCATGACTTGTATGCTGGAGTGACTGTGGTCGGATTAACGCTCCTTTCCCTTCTTCTGCCTGCCCGGGGCCACGTCAAAATGAGAAGCAGCACACACGACAATGCCCTCCCACCACCAGCTTCCTCATCCCCAAACTCAAATGCCTGCCAGTGAAACGTCACCAAAAGTTATTGCCAGCGACAAATTGGGGCTGACAAATTGTCGATAATCGTGCCTTCAACGTGCAAGATGACTTGCAGGCAATAAAAAAGTAGACGCACCAAGAGGTGGGCAGGGGGCGCGCAGGTCGCAGCCGGGTCCGCGGTTCCCAGGTGGTGCCCTGCCCCAGCCCTGCGCCGCCCCAGCCCCGCGCCACCCCAGCCCCCTAGCAGGGGGACCGCGCCCGGTGCAGGACCGCCGGGCTCCCACTAGCCCGCTGGAGCTCTGGTTCTCTTTCTGCAGTCTGACTCAACACAGACCGCGGGAGGAGCCTCTCTCCTCCCCCTCCGCCGATTAACCCTTCTAGGTGCGCATGTCTATGGTCTCAAGCGCCCTTGATTTACAGTCACGTTACCCGAGTTTTCTTTTGTTTGAAATCCTGGGCCCGCAAGACTTTGGCATGTGTTGGACGTCTAGTTACTTCTGCATGCCTGTCTGTTTCCTGCGACAGAGAAAATGATTAGGAATTGAGGCTCAAGAGAAATAATAATATTTTTACCTGTGGATGCAGTGGAAGATGGTGTGCACGTTAAATCGTTTCAGAATTTAAGATAAATCTGAAAAAGCTCTTTCAAAGTGTTTGCAAGTTAGTGCCTCCACCCCACCACACACACATCATCACACATTCTCCCACTCCCACACACACACACACACACACACACACACCAAATTCACTAGAGTGCCCTTTGATTTGTTTTTTACATTTTGGATTCACTTGTGTTTCAAATTTAAGAGTAACTTCAAACACACACATCGATCTAAACATGAATTCTCTATGTAAGATATGATTTCTTACGTGATTTATCTGTAAACTTAAGGCTTCGGTTTCCATTATCAATCATAGCCCACCTAGGTGGCTGATTTAGCTATTAAAGTTTGAGTTCACAGTTGAAGCCACTCTTCCACTTTCTCCAAGTTGAATTCTGATTTCTGCAAGTAAATACCACACAGCATTTGAATCTAGGGTCTTCTTGTTAAACTGAAGGCATTTCCCATTTCCTTGAGCTCTGTAAATGAACTGCATTGTCACATAATCGATAGGAAAAACTCAGCTGTCACAGATCCTAAGCAACTCCTTGCCACAGAAATAACACGATCTGGCATTTGTGAGTTTGAAAAATATGCTGTTTGGATGACATGAGACCAGAACTACCTAGATGGTTTAAATGTCATGGTCTCTATGATTGGCCATGGACGGACCTGCTGGGATATTTCAAATAGGCTTCTCTCCTGGTTAGAGACCAGGTGCTCCTTTTTTTCTTCTGTTATCCAGTAGTATAAAAACATTGGGATCTAGGATTCAAAGCTATTTCTAACCTCATCTAAGTTTGTCTCCTCTCATAGAGTTTATGAGAGAATTTTAAATCAGGCATTTTCCTCCCTGAGCCAATGAGCAATTCAGATGTGGATTTTGGAGTTGAAATCTGAAACTAAATGTTCAACAACTTCAACACCCATCCTTTGAAGTCCTACATCATTCCATCAATGTGATCAGGATTTCTGCAGTATATAAATCTTTCGGCTCAAAAGTAACTGAATGGCATCTGATCATAAGTAGCAGGAACCCATAATCTCTCTTTCTCTGCCTCAAAGTTGCTGTCTCTAGTTGCATTTTTGGCTTTCTCTCTACAATCTGCCATGTACAAATGCTGCCATATCATATGAGAACATGAAGAAGATGTAATCCTTATCTATATTTTCTCCCCTTTTATCTTAGATAAAGTACTTTCAACTCAATGACTTCTTTCACCGCTGGCAGTGTTTTTAAAGTGGTACTGGGTGGACCTACTGTGGAATCTACGCCAGTCAGTAGATTAAATTATGTGATTAAAAGGTTAATTTATCTCACAAGAACCTTGCTAAGAAGCCTCATGACCTTGACATACTATTTGCATACCATTCTGTACTTGGAATCCTTTACACACCAAAGGTGAAAGGTAATTTCATTCATAGATTTGCTCTGTCAATGAAATGATGTATTAAATAGTACAGCTACCCTTAGCCTACCTAGACCCACTTGTACAAAGCAAAGTACTAGATCAGACAGTAGCAAGCTAGGTTAGACAAATTCAGTTTATAAATTCAAAGCATGAAGGCGTAAAATTTGTCTTTTCTAAAACTAAAGCTACTGGAATCTGCATTTCCCACATCTACCACGGTTAAGATCTTTGTGGTAAACTAAGAAACACCACCTCTAATTAGTTCATTTGTCAGAGAACCACTGCATCAAGCCAGGTATTTTGCTCCTATTCAACTCTAGAAGAAAATGGGACAACGTGGGCTATTATAAAAAGCTCAGCATTCAGTGCCAACATTTCAAATTGGCTTCATTTTACAAGTTCTCAGAAACCCCCTACTCATTCAGACTATGCCTTGGCAAACTTGCTCCAGCCCCAAACAGGACTGTTAACACAGCAGAGTTTATCCATTATCATAGTTCACAGGCTTCTCCATAGCTGCAAGTTGACATTTGGAACCTGTGACATGTAGACGGGATGAAAATCCATCCAGCAACCAAGTCCCTTATTTCCGAAGTAACTGCCATGGGTAAGTGGGGGCAAGGCCAGAGCAAGGCGGGGAGCGGGGAAGAAATAGGCACAAAATAACCAGGCTGGGAGTAACTGAGTTCTGATCAACGACATTCAGGTAACTGATGAAACAAGATCTCTTCTTGGATACTTGCTCATTGTGTGAATTTATCTTACTCAACAATTATGAGAAATGACTGATCCCATCCCAGGCTATTTAGAAATGCGGTGCATTAAATCATTAAATCATCTTGTCCTTGATTCTTGAGACATAAATCACATGAGGTCAATATCACAAATTTGAGAATTTGCCTGAATTCTTTAATCAGACAGTGCAGAGATATGACAAACTGGATACAGACGTACTGGACAACCTCAGTGTGTATATGGCTCTGAAATTTTTAAGTTGTTCATTTTTCTCTATATAATTTCATACACACCCCCTCCACCCCCACCACCACACAGAAAATATTTCTTTCCTTTACTGTCTACAATCTAAATTTAAGAGCACACAAATCATGAGCTGGAAGTAACAGATCTTCCCTGATGGCTCAGAGGTTAAAGCGTCTGCCTCCAATGTGGGAGAGCTGGGTTCGATCCCTGGGTCTGGAAGATTACTCTGGAGAAGAAAATGGTAACCCACTCCAGCGTTCTTGCCTGGAGAATCCCATGGAAGCCTGGTAGGCTACAGTCTACAAGGTCCCTAAGAGTCGGACCCGACTGAGCGACTTCACTTTCACTTTTCTCTTTTCCTACCCAGGCATCCACCCCAAGGGACTGAGTGATGCATGGTGCTCCTCAACTAGGTCTGAGAGAAAAGGTGGGGGTTGAAGAGCATCTTCACCATTGCAGTACTCTGGCTGCACCTGTTTTCTCAGGCAGTTCCCTGAACTCACTCTAAGCTCAATTTTACAAACGCACTATCTGGGTCTCCACTTATCTGTTAAAATGGTTCAGGGTGTTTGCCAGGAGTATTGTGCCACCATAGCTGGCACTTTCGTCTCTTCTGTCTAATGTCTGTCATTACACAAAGCATTCTAAAAAGCTCATTTTCAACTCTGAAAAATATACTCTTACTACAGAAGTCATTATATTAGCATAACAAGCACAAAGTTCCAAGTGGTAATTTAGTTATAGATCTCAAATCCTTCTGCTTCCATCAGATTGGCGTTGAGGTATGAGGTTGCCCTGCGGCCACTAGGATCTGAAGCAGTGGATCCCCTGCTGGAGGGAGGTTCTTCTGACCTGAACCGTTTGTCCTCCGGAACTCAAAGTGAGGTAAAAGTTTCAAGTGTCAGCTGCCCTGGTTGGGACATTTATTACAGATGCCTCCATATCTTTTTACCTTCCTCTTTCCATGCACTTCTTTCCTTGACCACCAAAAAAATGTCTTAAATGATATTCTTCCACAGGTGTCTCACTGGACATGGACAGATACCGGTCCTGCTCTCACCAGCAACATGAGCACTATTTCGTCCTTTTGTTGGGGGCGGGGTTTGGGAAACCCGACCTCAGTCTGCCCTGCCAATTGTGGCCTTATAGATTAGCTGAGACTCTGCTGAGGCCCGGATGGCAGCGGTGGTGGCAAGGGTCAGCAAGGTTGAGATGTATTCAGATGTTAATTTACACCTGAAAAGGCTGAATGCAGTTACCCACATGGGGGGTGACTGGAGTTTCTCATGAATGCTGGCCTTGAGTGCTTCCTTGGGAAATGTGAAAAGTTGAAATGGAGGGGAAAGTCGTCTAAAAGTTACGGGAGTAGGAAGAAGGGTGGGGAGTAGAGACAGTCTTGATGAATTAAAGGGAATTTATTTAGCCACCAGCCAATGGCACCCCACTCCAGTACTCTTGCCTGGAAAATCCCATGGGTGGAGGAGCCTGGTAGGGTGCAGTCCATGGGGTCGCGAAGAGTCGGACACGACTGAGCAACTTCACTTTCACTTTTCACTTTCATGCATTGGAGAAGGAAATGGCAACCCACTCCAGTGTTCTTGCCTGGAGACTCCCAGGGATGGGGGAGCCTGGTGGGCTGCTGTATATGGGGTCTCACAGAGTCGGACACAACGGAAGCGACTTAGCAGCAGTATAACTCTATGTTCAACTTTTCCTTTTTAACATAGTTTTAAGGTATAAGGGGGCAGGTGGTAATTTCCTGTTTACTAAATATTTGGAGATTGTCTATCAAATCCAGAAACACTGATATGGAAGGATGAGAGAGTAGTCTCATCTCTCTTCTGTCGTCAGGATGGGTGTCCTTGTTTTGCTGTCTTTCTGTTTAACAACTGCTACCTACCTTTCTTAGTGGAATTCCAAAGTACTTCATGAGTACTTTGAAAAAAGAAAAACCGACTACATTCCAATACTGCCTTTAACCTCAAACATAGTAAAGGGTTCATTCAGACCCCAGGACCAAACTGAGGCATTAATTAGGCTGATGAAATCCATCGAAATGTATGAATTCAGCATAATCAAGTTTCTACTGCAGACTATCGTTAAGGAATACGTGAGCAGCTGGGAGAATAGAAAGTACTGTTAGAGTTAAGTCATGCATGTAATTGAGTATATTTAACATAACCATTTTAATGATCAGTGATTAAAAGTGCATCTTACTTAAATGGTATATCCTCTGCAATTTGTTCATATCAACTTGATAATATTCTCAAAAGGAAAAAATAGGGATACACATTTCTAAACAAGATCTTTTTTGAGTTTGGGGCGGGGGGGGGGGGAAGCAGGAAAGTGAACTGGAAAAAAAAAGTGGGTTTTGCATGCAAACAGCGACACGGGTGTGATATAAATTAATCACTGTTTTGGGTATCTTCTGTGCTCAGTTCAAAGTATTAGGAATATATTCAGGTGAGTTTTTTCATCCCTCCAGAAGAATGCAATTTCTTCTTTCTCTGTCTGACAAGATTTTTTTTTTAAGACCCAGAGAGAGGGGTCTGCTCAAATCCTGATGATTTTAAAACCTTTTCTTAGGAACCTGAGAAGTTCATCTTTCCAATTCCACTTCCCACCTGTGGGGTTGGCTGATCTTAGTGGGACTCACCTCCGTGAAGATGGCGTTGAAAAGGAGAGAGATGCCCCTGGATATGGCCATCTAGGGCCACAGACAGGAGACGCTCTCAGAGGGAAATGAGCTGTTCAAATCAGTTAGTGGCCTGAGTCTAAACTCCATGCGCTTGGAGGCAGACTCTGCTCTGCTCTGGTCACTCAGACCTGGTCAGATAAATGAAGTTATTGTGGAGTCACTCGAAAGCCAGCCCAACTCTTTTTGTTGTAGTTTCTCAGCTTTTGCGCTCAAAACACGCAAATCACTCTACACATCTACGCAGGCACTATAAAAGGGAGGGTTTAAGAGAGTGGATGCAGTTGTCCCAGCTCCCAAAAGTTGCCTCACAGGACTGTTTTCCTCCCTTCACCCCTGCCCGCACTCCCATAAAGAGGTCAGTCTGTTCTCCCACTCAAAATAGGGTTTGAAGAGTGTGGCACATCTTGAATGTCTAGGAGTTGTACCTCGACTTTTTACAAACCTGAACCAGGAGAAAGGGAGACACAGGCACATAAAACTGTGCTGGGGCAAACGATCTGCTTGCTATAAACAACCAAAAATATATTAAGGGGAAGTTTATTTGAAATCCTCCTTTCACCCAGTAGCATGTCTTCCTTGGCTTGGAGGGACAGCTTTTGAGAAATCAGGGCTCTCAGGGAGCTCTCCCGCACCCAATGTATAGTCTATAAATATCGTGGAAGAGTCATGCCAGGGGTAGTCCGTGCAAGAGAATCTGGAGTCTTGAAAGCATCTTTTTCTTCTGGCTATGGTGGCACTTAAATGATAATGCGGGCAATGGAGCTAGGAGATTTATATCTTTTGGAAAGTAGGGCGAGCCAGATGGTAATAGCGTCATTAACACACAAACTTGGGATGTGCAAGTGAAGCTTGAAATTGGGAAAGAGATCGGGAGAACAAAGGGGGCTGCTGTTGAAAGGCTACCCCTCTTCTGCCGGCCAAAGCTAAGAGCCTCGTGGTACTGGGGTCTGCTCCTGCCCAGAGCAGATAATAAACGACAGCTTTCCTCCTCCCCTGTTGTGACTTAGAAAGCACCGAGAAAACTTTTGCAATAGGCAAATATGGCACTTATTTATGTGTAACCCTTTGTAGTCTGAAATGTCAGGAATGGGCCTTTAATTCAACTGCAACTCCCACCCTCCACCCCCTACCCTAGTTTGATAAGCTCTTGCAACTATTGACATTTATTTTATGGAATCAAAGTGCCGCTTGTTGCACGTTTCAGACAAAAGTTCATTTTCCTCCCCTTATATAAACACTCAAAGTAAATATTAAAGGCTGAACAGGCACTACCTTTTTCATTTTGGTGATGGGGGATGGTGTGAAGGTGTTGGTGGCAGGTTAAACTACAGTTTTACTTTTGGAACGCTTTAATGTTTAAGCTAAACTCCCACTTGCTCAAAGAGATATAACAGAGAGAATACAGAGAACATACTAAGACAAGATTAACAATGCCATTAATGATAATAATGTATGTCTATAATAAACACCCACACGAACAGGCAGGGCAGTTTGTAACAAAATTAATGACTTCGTTCACATATATATTATATATATATAGTATATATATAAAAGCAGCAAAGGTAACGGCCATTAAGTATTGAATAGCTTGAGTGATGCCTGTTAGCGACTCAAAGTTGACAACGTCTATCTAAACCAAAATCGAACGTTTTTTTTTCTTCTTCTCAAAAAAAAAAAAAAAAAAAAAACTGGAGCTCTTTAAAAGCCCGAAGGACTTACCCTCTAGGCATTATTCCGAGAAAAACTGAGACTGGCCGTTCGTCACAGGCAATTGTGAAGGGTTTCAAAGGGCCGATCAAACGATCGCCAGAGTAATCTACATTCAAGTCCGGATGGTGGTGTTACGGCACACACCTGCGGGGTGTTTGCTGTCCGTGCCCCTCGCCGAGCTACAAATCATCATTAAAGCGAGCTGCTTAAGCTTCTTCCCAGCTTCTAGACAAGAGTTACTTGGGACAGTTCACTTTGATATTGCTACAGCTCGCAATTGACAAGCACGCTATTTTGGAGCTCAAACCCGAGCCCACACCCTAGTTAGCCGCGGCAAAGGAGGGTGATGTAGTGCGGGTAAGGGGGGTTGTGAGCACATTGTAAAAGTCTGTTTATCCAATTTCCTGAGCAGGCTTGCCACAAAAATGTATAGGAAACCAGGTGAGAAGCACCTGAAACCTGCCTCGAGTTTTCGACTGAGGGTCTTCCAAAACTTTACTATCTTTGCCACAACTTTTAACCGACTCAGAGAAGAGACAAATCTCACAACCTCAGTTTCTCTCCTTTCCTCTCTGACATTCACAGGACTCGGGGCCAGCACACTCTCTTGAGTGCAAGATAACATTATTTTTCTCGATTAGGACCGGGGATCTACTTTGAAACTTTCACTTTTGATTCATTCGTTTGGGATTATATCCTCCCTTTCTTTGCGACCCTGCCCTCTCTTGTCCTCACCTGGAGATAGAGAGAGAGAGAAAAAAGAAATCTGGAGTTGGGTAAAAAGAAAGGGACGTGGGGATCGGCCAGTTGGAGCACGGGAAAAAGCAGGAAGGTCGGTTTCTGTCTGCTGCCTGCCTGGGTGTCTGCGACCTCTGCAATCCGTGTGCGCACCATTTGGGGCGTGGGGAATAACCGGTTGCCGGTGATGCCAAAAAATCAACCAAGACTCGGAGCGAACGTATCAATAGACCAATTTTCTGCTCCCACCGCGAGCTTTTTCATTTCAACCCTGAGAGGAGGCGTCTGCGCAGCGCAAGACGCAACAGCACCGTAGCGTCGCGAAAAAGAGGGCGCTAGACACGGGAGGCGCAAATATGGAAATTAACTCATTAGGAAGGGGTGTGGTTACTGCGAAGCCCCCTCCTCCATCCCTTCCTTTTCTCCCTTGCTGCCACTGTCCCGGCTTGCTAAATATGAGATTACAAACAAACAAATAAAGCAGAAGCTGACTACGCAGTCCCAGATCAAACACGCTCCAGATAATACGCTTCACTCAGCGCTGCGGCCAGAACTACGGCACAGCGCGGGCCCCTAACGCCCTCGCGGGGCTTCTGCGCCCGCTCCGCGCCAGCCAGGCGTCCGCGGCTCTGAAAGCCAGGGCCCGCGGCGGCGTTTCGAAGGCACAGCACGTGGCCTTGGCGCCCCGTTTGGTATAACTTTTAAAACATCAGACAAACGCTTGCACCAATATGGTAACCCTTCAAGGGCTTCTGCTGATCTCAGTGGTCCTGCCCTGATGCTGCATGGAGGGGAGTGTGGTGGTGTTCTCTTTGGGAGAAAACAGACCCCAAACTAGAAAGTAGTATCCCAGAGTACCTGGCCATGGAGGCTTCCCTTGTGGCCCGGCATCCCGAGCCGGGAGGCTTGAGGTGGGGAGTGGGGGTGGAAGGGGGAGTCGGCGTTGAGAAAGGCTGGGGCCAGGCTTGGGCGTCGGGTCGATTCGAGCGTTAAAGACCCAGGTTGAGAGATTAACCAGAGACCAGGTACCCAAGAGTGAAGGCGAGGGGGTTGGAAACCCTAGGCTGCACAATTCTGTGTCGAAATAAAATGTTTGGGGGAGGGGGTGGGGGCAGGATAAGAAAGAAACAAAATGCAAAACCTCTTACATCCCCCTCCCCAGCCGCCCTTCCCCCACGTCCTCAAAGCCGACTTCTGTGGAGGGCTGGGGAGTTGGGGGGGGCGGGGGGGGGGGAGAAAACTTGTGCTTTTATGGTTTTTCTTTCTGCCTGGCCCGCCTCCCCGGCCATGTTCTCTGCCCGGCGCTCCCCCAGCTGCGGGCCCCTTGGAGGAAGGCCGCCCAGTCCCCTCGTCTCCCGCTGCCTGCTGGCCACCGAGCCTCAAAGCGGGCATTGTCCGGCGGGGGCGGGGAGGCCAGCGGGCCCCTGGAGAAGAATAACACTGCGCCCAAGTCCTGTTAGGGAAAGTTTCCTAATGCACTCCTTGTGGTAAAATACACTTTTTAACAGGGCGGGGTGGGGTGGGGGAATAACTTTTAAAAAATCCATGGCCTTCTCTCATTTTATCAACTCTTTCCTTTGTCACTTTTTCGGTTCTCAGAAAGGGGGAGAGTGGACCGGAAAAAAATTGGAAGAGGAGCCGAAAATGTGAACGTGACTCTAGAACCGTCGATGTGACTGTTTTAAAATACGGGTGGGAAGAGAAGGGTGGGATGTCTCCACTCAGGTCTGGGCGGAGGACAGCTGCACAGTCGGTACGCCGGGGGAAAGGGGAGAGGGGCCCCGAGGGCGCGTGTGCGGGCGAAGCATTTCGCACCTCTTGTTTATCTTAGAAGCGAGGCGGGTGGGCAGGAGGGGGGCGAATTGTTCCTCCTCCCGACAGGCAGTAGAAGTTGAATAAAATGGAGAGGCGGGCGCACGGAAAAAAACAAAACCTGCTGTAGACTCGGAGTCTCTCTCCTTGACCCGAATTGCAAATACCGAGGGTTCCCCATTTGCAAAAAACTCCAAAGTCTTAAGACCCCCAGAGACAGCGGTCCTCCTGAGTCTGCAAGAGCCGCGACAGAGAACCGTTAGAATTGGGGCTTTGGGGGCAAATGTGACTCATCTCTCATTCGGGCCTCGAGGGCCCATCCTTCCAAGCGTTGCCATCTGCATTTGAGGGGTCTCTGGCTTTCATCTGCTCTTGCAGGCATTAGCAAAATAATGACTTGTGCCTCCTGCAAAACCCTACCTGAAAAAGTATATTCCAAGACACTGCGTTGGTGAAGCCGTTTTAAAAATCAAATCAAAACAAAATAAGACTTTTTAAAAGCCCCGAGTCAGTGCTCTCCGTGTCCAACAACCAAAGTAACCGAAGGGGCGCATTGGTGGTTGTGGCTCTTGGGGAGTTGCGCTAATTTGGTATGTGGACTCAATGCCTTAATGCTAAATCGGCAATATAAAGGGCTGAAGAGCAAGCCCGATAAAAGCTCTAATTGCTACTGGAAGATTTGGGTGGTTGCTAGGATCTGAGGACCACCACCACCACCACCACAAAAAACCTCCAATAGAGTGTTTGGGCTGAGTACATTGGGGGTGGGGGGTGGGGGTAGAGTGTCTAGGCGAGTAGTGCCCACATCTGCTGGAACTTCCATATCTAAGCTGTTCATTTACGGGAGCCAACTTATGAAATCTCCACAATTAGATCTTCATTGTTCTTCCTCCACAACACTGTCTAGAAAGAAAAGGTCTTCTCGGTCGGGGCCAATCCAACGAAGCGTTTGACGTTATTAAATAATAAAGCGATTGTGATTTACATTGTTGTTCAGAAAAAAAGGCCAATTATCCACTGTTATGTTGCCATAAAGATCATATTAACTCGAATTAGTAATCAAACAATATGCGAGGGTTTAAAAAAGTACAGCCGAACTGGGTGACAGCTACCGCGACGTCTTCACTTTCACCAGCGAACCCACCCGCGCCAGCAGCGGGAGCGATAGAGGCAGTCGCCACAGACCCGAAAGGAGGGAGAGAGCAGCAAAGTGGTGATTAACGGTCTCCAGTGTTAATTATTCTCAATTAATCCCAAACAGTGCAGACCTTCCCTGGTTCTCTGGGAGTTCCCTGGTTTGGGATGCTCTGAAAATTCCTCCTTTCTGGGAGGGGTTTATAAGAAATCCGGAAGAGGCAATCTCAGGGCAAGTGTACCTGTGAGCGATGAAGGTGTGTGTACGGAGGTTGCGCGCGATGTGTGCGCGGGAGGTTCGCTGCCTTTCCCAGAGCCTAGAGTGCAACCGGAGGCGGGGGCCTGGGGCGGGCAAGGCCCGCAGCATCCTTACACTCCTAGTGGATCTTTGCGTCTTCTCTACTCAAATCACTCTCTCTTGCCCTCTGTTATTAGGTTTATAACTCTTTGCCCACTTAAATTTGTGCAGCCAACCAAGGAAATCTAAATAGGTTTGAGTCGCCCCTTGGGTACAGAATGGAGGCTTTAATAAGAAAGATTAATTGTGGGTGTGTACCTGCCAGAAGACGCGGCAGTTATCAAATGGTGGCGGGCAGCGGGTCGAGGGGAGGGAGACACCTCTCCTCCAAGGCCCGGACTTTAGTAGGCGCCGTAGGCATACTTATCGCAGGTCATCGGCAACTCGTTGCAGTCCCAAGCAAAGGGCGCCACGGAGATGGTAAGATACATCTCTTCTGTGTTATTTGAGGTTTTAGAGAACTTAGTCCTTATTTACCCTGCTCACCAAATCCTCGGACTCCCGACTCCTTGCCTCCACGCCGTAGGCGAGTGTTGGGTAAGGCTGTGACTTCGGCCCTGGGAGGTCTGCCTATTCCCGCCCCCACCCCACTGAACAATGTTCAAGCGAATGATAAAGGTTTTGCTCCAAGGACTAGAAAGTTGATATTTTTGTTGCCGCGATTAAAAATGTATACGGTTACATGGTTTTTAAATAAGCAAACAGGGGAGCAATTTTCCTCGGCGCGATGCTTCAGCAAGTCCGGGCACAGAGGGAAATCAGCCAGGAGCAGGGCCATGGAATCTGGCCCCGCGCGGCGGCGGCGCTGGGGGAACCTTCCTGGTCCGCACAGTCCTTTTCTTGCCCCTCCCTCTTTCCACCAAACGCTCGGATCCCAGATTAAGCAGTGCGGCGGGGTGGGGGGGTTGAGGTTGGGGGCGGAGAAGAGTAGGAACCGCGTGGGGGTGGTGGCAAGAAGGGATGGACGACAAGAATTTCTCTAGTAGCGAACCCTCCTTGAATAATTCCATTTAAAACTTGAGGCACCGAGGACTGAGTTTAAACAAATGTAAAAATGAAATCTGCAGAATGTCCGGCCCTTCAGCTGCGGGGCAGCCAAAGGGTGGTCGCATCTTTGTCGAGAGTTTTGGAACAGTTGCTGCCTTTCCTAACCCCCTTCTCTATCTCCCAGTAAAACCAATTCAAAAGGGGACAGACTCCACTCCAGCAGATTAATGTCCGTTCATTTGCAGGATTAACCCTCTTACGAAGCATAATAAAATACTAGAGGTTCTTTTAAATTTAAATAAACACCCCAAATTCGTGCCTTCTCTCCCTTCCTGTTTGGTCTCTCTCTCCAGACATCAGAAAACAGCGTCTTGGAACCTAGTGAATCTTAGAAGAACTTTTAACTCAGAGTTTTCAGATCATCTGGGGGTGGAGGGGAGAGGGTGGCTGTTGTGGGCATGGGTATTGGGAGAGAGTGGAGAGACCAGCTTAACTTTAAAAATCTATGGCTATACGTTTTGATTTGGAACTCTCGATTAAAAATCTATTTGTTCCTCCCAGGGCTCAGCAGATTTCAGTGTTGGTCATGGAGCCACAAAAATGTTCATTAAAGGAACCTAACCAAGGCTACTGTATGGCCACTTTGTGAACTCAGAACTATGGATGGGGGGAAAAGTATGAAAGTGTGAGTTGATGTCACGCTGGCTGTCAGTGTGTGGTCTATTGTGGAGAATGGTGCTTTTTGACTGAACAGAGGGAGCCCCCCCTCTCCCCCTTCCCCAGCTCTACTGCACCTGCACTGGATGAGGGAGTCTCTGCCATTCAGCCCATCGCAGATTGTTCAAACAGAAGACATCTCTGACAGCACTCAATTCATTACATTTCTTCCTGCTTTTCAAACCAACACACACACACAAAATGAGTATTGCCAGCCAGTGACAGCCAAAAAAATCTTAAAATACTTTATATGCAGCTAATTTGGAAGCTCACACAACTAACCATGAAATATTTTGTATCCTTAACGTGTAAGGCTTCTTGAGAAAAGATTACCTGATTTTTCCTATTGAAAACATACCTCCATATTATACACCGGCATAGTAAATTTGCAAAAAGACACTGCAGCATGGCTCACGGAGAAGTTTTAATGGGAATGAAAGTAGAAATTTGCAAAAGAGAAAAGCCTCTGATTTATCTTACAGAACGGTGGCTGGAAATGCATTCATAATTTATGCTGGTGAACCAACTTGCTAATAGAGGTGAGGTACCCAAGAGCCAGGGGTGGGCAGTGAGCAAAGTGAGAGAGGGTAGTAAGGGAGGCATCCAGGCTGAAGTGTGAGTTAAACATTTAAATCAATTTTCTAACAATGAAGTCTTCCTCCCATATGCTCAGGTTTATTTTGCCATCTTAGACTCCAAGATGTTTTTGCACCATTTTACAAAGCTGATGAGAGAGTGTTTAGAAAGCTGATGAGAGAGTGTTAGTCTAGTTTAACAGAAGTTGGAGTAAACAAACTCTCACAAGGCAAACTTGAGTTTATGAGATTTTCCTTGGAGGTAGGAGTAAGGGGGAAACAAAGAAAGGGAAGAGGACTTTGAGCAGAAGGAAACACAACTTTTCCAGTTAGTATTTCAGACTGATTAAACTGTAATATTATGCAATAACCCATAATTGAGTTACATGTGATAGTCAAATCAATCTGGGTGTAAGTTGATACTAAACTGGCTGTATGTGAAATATTGGCTAATTCTCAGCAAATCATTAGTCTAGCCAGTATAAGGCCCTGAAATCCTTCCTGTTGCAAGGGCATTCAATGAATTACATTGGGTCGTAAATAAAACTTGAGAAATGCAGAGGTGCTTTCACCTAACACATAATTTTATCCATTACATATGGAGTGCACAGACGAAATGTCATTCTTATCTACAGTTTAAATCACTGTTCCAAGAAGTTCTCTCAGCAATACTTTTTTGATTCTAAAAAAAGATTATTACAAGCTACACAAAATATTAGGAATGGAGAAGGAAAGAGAAAATCGAAATAGCATAGCAATGGCAAGCCAGAAGCAACTGTCCTAATCACCTCTCCATATTGGAACCGGGAGTCCAGTTCTCCAGCCACCAGTGAAACTTATGCAGCGCCAAATAAAATAAGGGTGTGGTGTACGTTGTAAAGGTGTTTAGTGTAATTTTTTGATCCATCTCAAAACACACGTAAATCAAAATCAACTCATTCAGACTTCACAACAAACTCTAATTATCAAATCAAAAAACTATAAATTGTTCTTTACATATATGTAGATGGATAAATATATAAATATATAGAGAGTGCCAGGGTGATGGAGATGGTTGTCCTGTGCCTGACTGTATGTGTAGTGAAGACTCTTGCTATTGCTGTGTTTGGTTGTGTAGAGGGGGAGAGCCTCTGAGACTTCAAAAGCTGGAGCTGGGTGCTGGGGAAGGGGGCCCAGCTTCCCTGGCCTCGCCCTGCAAGTGTTCGGATGGTCCTTTCTGGGACGCTCAAACGAATCATCTCATCCCGGAGGCCCTGCAGACCCTGACGTCACGAGGTGGGGGTGGGGGCGCAGTCCTGTTACTGGTCTGGCCGCCAGCGATAAGAACCCTCGGGAAGAATTTGCTGCTCCTTTTAATACAGTAATTATTTTTTCTGCCTTTTATGGGTGGGGGCGGCTCCTGCCAGGAATGTCTGTATCCCTCCCTTCAGAAAGATGCCCAGGGGTGACAAGTTTGCAGGATAACTTCCTAGGCGAACCCTAAAGCCAGGAAGGGCCCTGGAAAAGGGAGCAGGGTGGTCCGAACAAGGCTAATTTCATGGCCAAAGACCAGCAAGCAGAGGAAGAACCCAAATGTCTGTAATGAACTCTGGGGTCTAAATGAGACTCTTTTGCCTTCCCTATCACCATTGGGCAGTAAGAAAAGTAATAGCTATTAATCCTGTTTAGCGTCAGTGACTTTGTACTCATCTTCTGCGGGGTAACTATATATTATCCCTATTTTATAAACGGGAAAGAGAGATCTGCATCCTCCCATCTCCACCTAGTCTGATCCTAGAGGGGGAGCAATATTCCCGGGAGCCCACATAGCTGCTGCAGCATCCCACAGCCATGTCTATCCGCAACCTCTGGCACTGGGAAGGACTAAGATCAAGATAACTCATGCTGAGCCTCGGCGCCAAACAGGGACAAACAACCCCTTAAAAATAAGGGTCTGGGTTAAGAAGCAAAAGGAAGGCAGAACTTGAGTCAGTGGGCCTCTGATTTGGGAAGTCTAGAGTCTAGAGCCGTCTTTGGAGTCACGATGTCAACGTGGAGAGGGCTGGGGTACAGGAGCTAGAGCACTCTGGAGGGGCGAGAGCTCTCAACACCTCGGGAGACTGCAAACTTGCCCGACGCGGGCACGGCCCAGGGCCTAGAGAGGAAATCGGGCAGTTTGGGCAGGGTCCGCGCGGAGAGAACTCGAGCCCCACGCAGCACCATCTCAGGGAGCCCGATGAGGGCCGTGGCCACGGCCGCGGTGACGTCAGGGCCCCGGCCCGGCGCTTGGCCGCCTCAGCTTCCATCTGCCGGCGCATCCGCTCCCAGCGCTGGGCGCGGCGCGCTCCCTGGGGCAGAAGGTGGGAGGCCCGCGCGCTCATAGCCCTGAGTCGCGCCCCGCACGGAAGCACGAGGAGGGAGGCAGAAGATAGTTCAAAGCGCTGAAATCTTTACTAATACTGCACATTTCATCTGTACATAAAGGCAGACGAGGGTAATGAAACGAATGACTCCTGGGAGCTTTTACATCACCTGGCACTTCTTTGCAAAGTAGAGGAAGCCTCTCAAGTCCAAAATCCCAAAAGTAACAAATATCTTTGCATCCTGAAAAGAGAGGACTTCCTATTTGCTTTTAACAGAAACTGAATGCACCGCTCGTGGAATAAGAAATACTACCGTTACACCAAAATATAAAATAAAATTTCTTGGACCCGCATACAGAAAGAGAGCTCTCCGCCATGGGAAATCTTGGCCTTGTCTTAGGAGTCCACTCTCCCACAGAGAAGTCTCTTAGTTAAAATAAGAAAGTCAAATCTATAATTTCCAAAAGGCCACATAAGCAAAACATAAAAAATTGAAAACAAAAATTGTAAAACTGGACAGCATCGTCAGAAGGGAGTGATGTTACAACGTCTCTCTGGGTGATATCAGAGGTCATATTTCCAGGAAAGTTTTTAAATAGAAAATAACTATGAAAGACACTAAACCAGTTCTCTGGTTTGGGCAATTTCCTTATCTCTGGAAAGCTCTTTCCACATTTGCTTACTCTAGAACTCTGGAAGCCGTGTCCCTTTGGACTTTAATCCATATTTTCATAGTAAAGGTCAAAAGTTTCTCCCTCTTCTCCTGTCTTAAAGGGATTTACCTCATCGAGGAGGTCCCTAAGGAAATGCATCCAGCCATCTTCCAAATTCGGTCAAAAAAAAAAAAAAAAAGCAACGAAAATCAATCAATCAACCCTACCCCCAATCTCACTTGTAGTTGTCCTGAAAACAGCCTTTGCTCTGAGAGCAAGGAAAGGCAGTATAAAAAACAGTGAGATGCAAATTATTTTAAGGCAATATTGGGGGGGGGGGTGGAAAGGAAGTTCAAGAAACTGTTAACTCAGGCCTCTGCTAAAGCTCATGCAAAGGGAATTCATTCCACAAAGCAAAATATAAGAAAGAACCTGTTTTGCAAAATCCTCCAAAATCAAGCAATAAAAGCAGGGGGGAAGGATATTTTAGAATCTTTTAATTACAACAAATAAATTAATGAACAATGCCAGATATCAGGCAATCAAACCACAATCAAACTTCAATCTCAGGGCAGTTAGCTATAAACTGTCAGCAGTTGGAAAGTAAACCTTGTGCACACAAAGGCACTGTTTAATTTTCTTCTTGTAAGGGTTCTAAATGAAGACCCCATCACTATGCAGTTAAACGGTATTTCTTGTCCTCCTGAGGTGCTGATCAGTTCTTTATAATGTGAGAAAAGTGGCAGCTCAAAACCCGTCAATGGAGCGCCCACAACAAAAGTTCTGAAAAGCTGAATGAATTGGGTTTGTAATTACTGCATCCCGTTCCCGTTCCCCCACCCCTTGCAGCTTATCTCTTATTCATTCACCTTATATTATTGTCAAAGAATCTTACTCTCAAAATCATTCTCTTCCCTTTTTACCTGGGGTGTCAGAGGAACTTATGACAGGGCAGAAATGGAACATTCACCCCCTACTACACCTGAAAATGTTCATACCCAATAGGTAGAGAGGGGAGGAAGGATTATCTTGTACCCCAGTTTACTGTGAGACTACTAGAACTCAGTACTCAATCTACAGAGTCTTCCATTTTAAAACCTGAATTTTCCTGGCAAATGGGAATCTGTATCCTTTCTAAATTCAGAGCCTGCTTGAGTTTCTGAAATTCTGTGACATCTCCACTTAGAAAAGGCAAAGGTTATAAATAAATCTCCTCCCCTCTGTCTCCAAATTGCAAGGCCCTGAAAGACTATGCCAGACATGATACAGAAATTAAGACAACTTATTATGTTCTTATTTTCTTCCTTTGAAACCCAAAACCAGTAAATAAAATAGAAAAAGAGACTATAACCCCTCTCCCCCTTAATACACATACACATACCCCCAGTCCAGGAAAAGGTTTTATGAAAAAGTCAGCTTTAGAATGCCAGGGCTCTGTGTGTATTTCAATTCAAGGCACTGCTGATGGAGAAGATTCTCCTGAGATTTCCTACTGTAAGAATGTGTCGGTTCTAGAAATAAGTACAGCTATTACAACCAAATCTACTAGCAGACTAAATAATTAATTGAAGCGTTGCTCTTTGACCCTTGAAAAGTCCAGTAGGGACACGTTTATAGTAATAATACCTCCGAATGAGCCCTTGTCAAATATTCATTTAGTGGTTAATGTGAGCCATTTTCCCCTGGGACCATCTGTAATACCGGCTTCCCAGCATTGGCAAGAAACCTTGCTAATCTACTACAGCTCAGCAAAATATTTTAACACTCTTTATTTAAAGTATGGGAGGGGATGCAGGGAGAGAAAAAAATTGCAGAGGGAACAAACTATAATCTCATCCTTCTGCCCATTTCTATTCTGTGTATAAGGTTAGCAAAACATTAAATTCACCCCTTTCACTGCAAATTAAATAGTTTTAGTGAGCAGGATAAATATTCCAAGGAAGGAACTGAACACTCAACAACTTTAGTACTGGGAGATAATCATCTCTAGGCAAGCTTATGGGTTTACCCCTTTCTTGGAAATCATGTTATAATTAAAATATCGTATGTTCAATATTGATCTAGCCATGAAACTACACATCTTGGGGAACCATTTAACCCAATCCAATGAGTGATGAAATATGGATCATTTTCCTCAAATGCAATTTATCAAAAGCATTTGTATTTGCAAACAAAATGTTTTTCCATTCATTGGTTAGGACATATGGAGGGTTAGGAGGGAGAACGCGAGTACTCTCCTTTCATGCAGACAGTAACAGTCATTCAAAACTAGTTCAACTTCCCACAATATCACTCTCTTCCCTCTTGCAAAATAGTTGAATCTGAGCATTTTGCCAGTAAGTTTTTTTCTTTTTTAGTCTGATCCTGTGGGGCTTTTTAAACAGGAGGTTAGTGCAGTGCAATTACTCCAAACCCCAATACATATTTCTAATATATCTGTTTTTTTTTTTCCAAATATATACACTCTATATAGTTGATTGGCTCAAATTCCGGGAATATTCTACCCACCCCCCAGCAAGATCATTTGGATCTTTATTCAAAGTTTCTTTTATTCGTATGTGTGAGCAAGAACTGGCGAATGTGCTCATTACCACGTGAATAATCTGTATATGCATTACAATGGCTGGCCAGGCCAGGGGAAATTCTTTCAGAGTCTCTGCATTAATTAGGGGGGGAAATGCCTCACTTAGAATTGGGAACTGGCATAATAATTGTCTTTCCCAGTACAATATTACCCTAAAAATGAGGATGAAAAAAGGGAATAAAATAAAAAACCAACACACAAAGCAATCCATATGAAATAAAAAGAGAATATGAGGATATCCCCAGCTGAGCCCAGAACTAATATAACAACACCACGAGAGAGAAATACTTTTTGGGAAAACGAGAAGATGCAAACCAACGGGATGAACTAATTTAGTGGCTGCAGCCGATACTTTACTCAAGGGGTGAAAGGCGCAGCTGGATTCCAACTTCTCCAAAGTTGTGGCAAGTTCACACAACAAGCCCTTGAAATTGTAGGAAGGAAACCCACGCTCCAAAAGTAGGACTCTAGGTTCCTGGTCCCCTTCGGTAGGGGAAGATGAACGACGTAAGTAGTGAATAAAAGAAAAGTCCCCGAGTCGGTCTTACAGATTCTCTGCCTGCGCCGAAGCGCGCGGGTTCGCTGCGAAGCAGAAACATCGCTAATTCAAAGACCGTGGCGATTCCCTAACTTTTCCGCTCTCACAGAGGATAACTACAGTCTTTCTTTACCTTTCCTAGGGCAAAAGAAAACAACAAATCCAATCTTGTTTCTCCACCCCCTTTCCCCTCCCCCTACTTCTCTACTACTCTAGTAAAACATGGTTAACAGATCAAAAGCACAATCATCTCTAAATGTGATTAGACCGGACAAAGTAAAATATCTACCTCAGAGTTGATTGTTTTCTTCTTTAATATGGCTGTTGCCTGGCTTCTCTTTTGCTTGTTATCAGCTGCAGAGATTATCCGATTTGGGGCTACAGGCTTGGACCCGCGCTGTCAATTTAATAAATGGAATTTGTGGAGGGAGAGAGAGGAAAAAAGAAAATAAATAATAATAATAATAATAATAATAAATAGCTGTGATAAGTAGGGGAGTTTTTGCAAGCCGCGCTCTGCTTTCCCTCGCCCCTAAACAGGAAAATGTAGAGAAAAAAGTTTATGAAGTGATGGAACAAAGAAGCAAACCACTTGTTTCTTCTCAGACAATAGCAGCGCCAGAGTAATCTAAACACCCACCCAGCAGATGAGCACTTTGCTTGTCTAGTTTGCAATTATTCCTATACAAGAAGCATCATTTCCCCCTATAACCACGTTTCCAAAGGGCCATTGTGCTGTGAAGAAAACGAAAACAAAACCAGCCAACCTGGTTCTGATTTGGCTCAATACCCCATCTGCTAAGCTACATGAAATTTTTCAGAATTGACTCCTTTCTGGCAACAAGTGGCATAAATCAGTTTAAGTCCCCATCATGCTTATTCATGCTGCTTAGAAAAGGAGGGGGTAGGTTTACAATATATGTCCCTAGTTTCTGTTTTGGAAATGACATAAGCATTTCCATTTTTTCGAGAGCACTTATTCAATTAATCATCCAGCCATTTATTTGTTGCTGTTAACATTAGCACATGCTACTGGACTAGAATACCAAGGTTTTAGGTACTCTGCCGTTCTTGGCTGAGCACAGTATATTCCCCGAGGAGCTGGGTTATAATCACAATGTTATCCAAATAAATGAAAGACTCAAGCATAATTTCAGTGTCCATATTTCAAAAATTTATTTATCTCAAACTGTGCATAATGGAGTAAAAACTTAAGTTGAAAATGTACCTGTTATAAGGATGGTATTAGTTCAAATATATACATGGATTCTCGGCAGACTGATTCAATAATACAGAGCCGAATCTTTAAAATACAACTACGGAAACTAAAAGTGGGAAAACCTTAAAATATCACAATAAATTTACAGAAATATTACAAACCATAAGAAAATATTTCAAACACAGTAATTTCATGTTGGTTTTTTATCTGAACAAAATGGAAAGTTGGGAAACAAAAAAAGCTATTATAAATTACCAACGATGTCAACCTGCATGGCCATTTTTGCTTTTAACAGTTAAGTTAAAAAAATTTAGTACAATCTAAAACTTTTGCCCCTTTAGAGACCACGGAGATGGTTTTGCCAGTACTTATTCTAATTTTTTCCTTTTGTACAATTTTTAAACAATTAAAATGCCCAATCTGATTAATTTTCTTCTTTGCACGTTTGCAACTGTCCTAAATTTCAGCTGCAGAATCAAAATTCAGCAAGAAGCCTCTCCTTGAAAAATATTGGCAAATTCTCAGCTTATAAACAATGGACATTTTGATTGCCATGTTTATCTCGATAAATACTGTACAAAAGTTGCTTGCAAATATTAAAACATTTTTTTTCGTCGCTTGGAGACTAGCTCTAAATATTATTGGTAAAGACTTTTGCAAACTTTCTGCAAAGCTCCTACCGTATCACTAGAACTTTTAAAAAGTTTTGCGTAGTTTTCTTTCCTCCAGATCTATACAAGGTCCATTCCCTCGCCCTCCCCACCTGCCCACCCCAGGTTTTCTCTGTACAAAAATAGTCCCCCCAAAAGAAGTCCAGGATCTCTCATAAAAGTTTTCTTGCCGGCATCGCGGTTTTTGCGTGAGTGGAGATGGGATTGGCGTTTTCTTTTGCAGCTGTCATTTGCTGTGGATGATTTTTTTTTTTTTTTGAGCGTACCGGGTTTTTCTCCATGCTGTTGCTTGCTGTCCTCCATTTCCCTCTTTTTCTTTGAAAATGTCTCCCCCGCCCCTTCCAGTTCACCGTCCGGCCCTCACATGTGCGAGAGGGGCAGTGTGCCGTTAATGGCCGTGCCGGGCACCGGGCCGCTCTGGTAGTGCTGGGACATGTGAAGTCTGCTGGGGGCGGCTGGCTCCGGCACCTCGGCGCCGGGGAGGTACATGCTGATCATGTCCCGGAGGTCCCCGGCTTGGCAGGGCGCCCTGGAGTGGGAAGAAGAGGTAACCACAGGGGGGCTGGAGCTGGCCTCGGACTTCACCACCGAGCCCATGGAGCCAAGCGCCATGCCAGGGGTGCCCTGCTGAGAATAGGACATGCTGTAGGTGGGCGAGCCGTTCATGTAGGTCTGCGAGCTGGTCATAGAGTTGTACTGCAGGGCGCTCACGTCGTAGCGGTGCATGGGCTGCATCTGAGCGGCGCCGTGCGCGTTGAGGCCCGGGTGCTGCGGGTAGCCCAGCTGGTCCTGCATCATGCTGTAGCTGCCGTTGCTCCAGCCGTTCATGTGCGCGTAGCTGTCCATGCGCTGGTTCACGCCCGCGCCGAGGCCGGCGCCCACCCCGACCCCGCTCGCCATGCTGTTGCCGCCCGGGGCGAGCAGCCCTCCCGGCAGTGTGTACTTATCCTTCTTCATGAGCGTCTTGGTTTTCCGCCGGGGCCGGTATTTATAATCCGGGTGCTCCTTCATGTGCAGCGCTCGCAGCCGCTTGGCCTCGTCGATGAACGGCCGCTTCTCTGTCTCGGACAAAAGTTTCCACTCGGCGCCCAAGCGCTTGCTGATTTCCGAGTTGTGCATCTTAGGATTCTCTTGGGCCATCTTGCGCCGCTGCCCGCGGGACCACACCATGAAGGCGTTCATGGGCCGCTTGACTCGGTCCGGGCTGTTCTTCTGGTTGCCGCCCGCCGCCGCCGCGGTGGAGTTGCCGCCGCCGCCGCCGCCGCCCCCCGAAGTTTGCTGCGGGCCCGGCGGCTTCAGCTCCGTCTCCATCATGTTGTACATGCGGGCGCTGTGCGCGGGCCCGGCCCGCCGGCGGCCGCCGACCCTCGGCCCGGCCGGGACTTTGGGGGGCCCGCGGGCGGGGGGGAGAGGAGGAGGGGAGGCGGGCGGGGGTGCCGGGAGCGCAGGGCTCCGCGAGGAAAATCAGGCGAAGAATAATTTGGGGGAAGAAAAGAAAGAGAGAGGCAAACTGGAATCAGGATCAAAAAGCGCTTCCCTCCTCTTCTGGCCGATCCAGCCGCCGCCGATGATTGTTATTATTATTTTTTGGAAAGGCTTAAGCCTGGGGCTCAAACTTCTCTCCCTTTCTTTCTCTCTCTTCTTCTTTCTCTCAGTCCTAGTCTTAAAGAGGCAGCAAACTACTTTCCCCCTTTTGCAAACACTCTCTTCTCTGCCTTGACAACTCCTGATACTTTTTTGAACAAGTTAATAGACAACCATCCATGTGACGGGGGCTGTCAGGGAATAAATGGGTTTCCAGCGACCAATCAGCGCGCGGCGGCTCCTCCACTCGAGCCCAGCCTTGCCGGCGGGTTTTGCATGAAAGGGGGCGGGGCCTACCGCGCCGCCGGCCGCGCGGGGGAGGCGGGGGGAAGGCGCGGGGGGGAGGGAGGGGGAGGCGGCTCCCACAGCCTGCCTGCCAGCCACTGAGAAACCTTTGTATCCCCTCTCGCAGCAACAGGTCACACCACACGCCTTTTCGGAGGAAGTGGGTAAACAGCCCTAAGACTACGATATTTTCTTCTTCAAACTTAATCTTGAATTTACTCTTTTGGTGCGGGCTGCTGAAATGAGGAGGAGGGCGCGAGAAGCTGAGGTGGGGGTGTGGGGCAAGGCAGAGAAGGTGGCTCAGTGAGACTGTCCCACTAACGTTTCGGGAAATCAGCCGTGCTGGAGGTGGTGTGTCATTGTTCTCCCGCTCCTCCGCACACTTCCCCAACTCCAGCCGCTCCAGCGCTTCTCCCTAAGCTGGCTTCTCCGCTCGCCCTGCTCGCTCCACGGGCACCGACACTCGCTCGCCCCCTTCTCACACTGTCCCGACAAGAAGTTCTGTCCTCAAAATCTTGCTTCCACGTAATGTGCTCTCTCTCTCTCTCTCTTTTTTTTTTTTAAATAAAGCCTGCTCCGACTGTGCGGCTGCCTCCAGAGCTGAGGTCAGACCAGGCCTGTGTGAGCAGCCGAATCCACCCTCTTCCCGGCCCAGCTCAGCCCGCGGGGCAGGAAACCACAGGCTGGTCCTCACCCTAGCCACAGCTCCCACCCATCTTCCTCCACTCAGTCCGTGCAAAAGGGGACGCTCGTCCTCTCTCCCCATTCTCCTGAGCTCCCCGCCCCCACCCCTCCCCTGCCCCAAAGAGGGATCTCAGTGGAGCCGGGTTCCAAAGGGGGGCTGGGGGGAAGAAAAAGATCAACAGAAGGGCTCTGAGAAGTGCAGCCTATGGGGGAGGGTAGTCTCAACTTCCTGGCATCCCCCGGCACTGCTTGGAGGTGGCTTTTGAACCGCACTCACAAACTCCCTCCCACGCAGAGTTCCCAGGACTCCCGCAGAACAAGCCCTGGCATTTCCCCCACTGACTTCTACCGCGGTGGCCGCATCGCCCCGGCAGCCTGGGTCTGGGCTGCCCTCGAAGGGGGTTCTGGGCCTGGGAGGCGGGGGTGGTGCTGTCCAGGCACAGGTGCAGGCCAGGCAAGGCAAGAGGAAGGCGACCTGGTCTGGAGAAGGGAGCGAACCCGGCCAGGCCCGGGCTGGAGGAGGATGGGATTGGGGGCGGGAGTAGGGGCTCAGGAATCCTGCCCTCCCAGGACCCAAGAGGGTAATTTTAGCCGCTCTCCCATTGTCCCGACGTAAAGATTTCAATAGGTAGGCGCTCAATGCGCAGAGCAATGGCAGCACGTCCGTTACAAATAGGTAGTTTTGTTTCTCTTGTTGTCGCTACACGGAGTCAAACAAAGCCCCGTCTAAGTTTCCTTCCACTCTCTTGTTGGGATCTTTGTGGCTAAAATGCACTTGACTACAAAGCGGGGGGGCGGGGGGGCGGCGGGAGGAGATGAAAAAAAAAAACAACAAAAAAAAACCTGATGCCATTTCTTTCTTATAAAGGGCTTAAACCATCAGGGTTACTTATTTTCTTTCTTCTATAACACTCTCTCCGCCTCCCTCCTCCCCTGATCTACCCTTACTCACCCAAAGAAAATGTACTGAATAGTATCTGTCGGCCACGTTCCATTTATTATCTTTACAAAACTGTGCATTGTTTTGTTCCTTACTAACCTTCTTCCCATAACCTACCCCCCACCCCCACCCCCCGCTCCAGCTTCCCGATCCCTGCCTTCCCAGGCTTTTCTGTTCTAGTCAAACTCAAGTCTGCTCACTGGAAACCCAGAAAAGTTGTGGAAAAGTTGCAGACTTTTCTTAGTAAATTATTATTCCAATCAGCCTCTCCTACCCTTGCAGTTTATCTTATTAGCACTTAAGTTATGATTAGTTTTAGTTATCAGGAATCCGGGAAGGATGATGCTAGTTCGAAAACATACACACTAACTCTTCAAAACAAAGAAGAACCTTCTGTTTTAAAGTCTTTAAAGTTTTTCTGTTTATTCGAGGTGTAATATTAAGCTAAACAGAGACCTGGAATTAGGAAAGAGAAAAGGTTGAGAGGATCTGGGTAACAGAAGGCGGCCACCGGCTTTTCAGCGCGTCTGGTTTCAGGGATGTGGCTGGTGCGCCCCCTACTGGTGGACTCGCTTTTCCAAGACTATTGCTTTTACCTTTAAAATAAGATGTTTGGAAATAAAGAAAAAAAAATGAGGGGGATGGGAGTGAGAGCAAACTAATTGCACGTAATCTAAACAAAAGAAAAGTTAACATGTCGTATAAGCTATGGAACCAAATCACAAGAATCGGATTTAATTTGCTTAGCTTAGAAATGTACATATAACCTCGAGATAAGTGGGAGGTTAAACCAGGGGAAAAAATAGGTACAAATTATGAGATTCAACATATGAATGAATTGTGATTGTCCAGACGCCATGCAGGGCAGACCAAGCATTCACTTTATGATTGTGTATGCATTGGTCTGCGCTTAATAGCATTATTGGAAAACTAAAAAAAAAAAAAAAAGGTTATGGATAATTAAGTTTGAAGAAAAAAAATACAAGGGGTTGATGTGGATAATGGTGTATATGTATTAAAATAAATACTAATAATGGATGGTTATAGAAGCAAATGTTATTAATCTCTCTCAAGGGTAGTAGTAAGAGGCACAAATTTTTCCTTGGTATGATATATAAAAGCTTTTATACATTCTCAGATGCATGTGTTTGTGCCTGAACTCTATAATAATGCATTTAAGAGGTTAAAGGGGCTAGCTAGGTCTTTTGTTAATTGCTTTTATCATATAAATAAGCTATGGAAATACTTTACAATTGTGTTATCATTGGTTGCATTTATTTACAGCTTTATTTTAATTAAGCCTGCTGTACTTATCAAGGCAATAAACTAACTGTGGCTGGCGTTTATGCATAATAATGTGCTATGAAAATAAGATTAAAGAAGATGGTGATAGCAGAAACAATGTTCTCATTAGATTTTTTAGAACATACACATTAAAAAAATCAGATCACCGGCCACTCTATTTCAATCCAGCACCATCACTGGGCCCTAAATATAATAATAACTATAACAATCATAATAGATGACAGAAGCAGCCCGGCTTTAGGCTTCTAACAGACGGCTACAGTACTAATAACAATACACCATTGACTACTGAGGAATCAAAATAAGACTTGGAAGAGGGTGCTTCATCCTCTGAGAATTTAAAATGTTGCCACTGGCACAGTTTATGAAAATGTAAAAGTGCTTAATCTAAAGATAGTGTAACATTTCCCTTCCTTGGGTACCAAAAAGCTGCACACTTTCAGAGTAAGCTTAAAAATTAAGAATCCTTAATGCCCAGGATATTTTGATTCAATTTTGTTTTATTATAGGCCCCAACTCCAAATCCTTAACTGATTAAGTGTAACTCAGTTTTCTTTTCAAATCTTTTGCATTCATATTTCCCTCCAGAACTCCCGCATCCCTCCTTCAAGTGTTATATCTGAAGCCAACTAACAATTTTGTGGAGATGGGGGACTGTAGACTTATTTTTTCTCCTTAGTGGCAAATAGAGGTTTAACTTGCAGTAATTAGGTGAGAACTAGCCAGGCATCTTACTATTATGATGCTTGTTAAAAAACGCTTCTTTTCTGCATCTGCATTTGAGTGTGTTCCCCTCCTCTCTTAATCTTCTTATGGAAATGAAGGCAAACGGCAGGGAACCTGCAGAGTCTTGGAGAATGTCCTTGTTAACTGGAATTTCTCAGCATTGCTAATTAGCAGAGTTTGACGACCACCAGTATTGGGGGGAAAGCTCTGTTTAACCACTCACAAACCATTCCGAGGAAGAGCAGACTAATTTTATTTTGTAATTAAAATCTGAAAAGGGCCCTATTTGACAGTTAGGGCTATGAGAGTTTTATCTCCCCGTGAAATAATTACTGCCTTGATAACTCAATTTTCTGAAAAATGTCAACTGTGGGTTCCAAAAGTTTTAATTTCATTACGTAAGGGGAAAAAAGAGAGAAAAATAGAAGAAAATGTACAGAAAGGATTTCTAATTCTGGAACTGGTTAAATATATTAGGAGCTAGATTTGGCCAAATGAAGGGTTTTTTTTTTCTTCTTCTTCTTCTTTTAAATCATGTTTCCTTCGAATCCTAACCTTCTAACCAGCTCCAGGGAAAGTGACCACAGCAGTGATCATACTGGAGTGAAAGAGATCATACCAGCAGTGTGGGAAGTAAGATGCAAATACAACTGAAAAGAGAAGTACGGCAACCCAAAGAAAGTTCCTGACTTTAAAAACCAAAAATAAAGGAAGATTTTCAGTGTTTGGGACAACGTTGGTGCAGTCTGGTAAGATGAGATTTTATTGACATTTAGCTCCCAACGCAAGAAAAAAGAAAACTGAGAATTATAAAGTAAGGAAGCTGGTATAAGTCAATTTTTAAAATGCTTCCTTCCCCCTTCCAAACTGCAAAAAACCTCAGCCACTCCAAACTGGATCATGCCACAAGACTTTCAAAATGATCAACACTTGATTCTCCAAGATTTATCAAACAAAATGAAGGTAAAGGAAGAAACGTTATTAGAGGATTTTTTTTTTTCCTTAAAAAAAGCACCATATATTTCCCCAGAACATTGATAAAGAATAGTCTGGAAAAAGTTAGAATGCTGAAAGGAAGAGCAAAAATTAGAATAGAATTGTCCTGTTACCAAACTTCATTTGCTTTAGGTTGTGAAAGGGTCCCTCACAGGAAGGAAATCCGAGGGGGATACTTCAATTTTAATAAAGCAATTTTCAAAATGATAAAAACTTTCACCTGTATTTCCCCCATTTTCTTCCTATTGGCAAACTTGTCAGGTTTTGGAAGTGTGGAGGATTACTGACAGCAACAGAAACAATAAATGGTTATAGCTGATACAAAGGACTAGCATATACCTCTACCTCTTTTTATTTACTAAGGCATAGATATGCATGTAGATGCATGATAGAGTGACAATTTTAAATTGCTTAATCATATTTTTTCTTCTTGTCTGTCCCTTCAGCACCTTGCATTTAATTTTCAGAAGTGGTATTACACATAACAAATGAATAAGGGGATAACAAATGCTATTTCAGTCCAGACCCAATTTCACCAAATAATTTCACTCAAGAGCTGTAAGGACCCTTGAAACCTAAGGAATGCAGGGCTACTCTGCATTCAGTTCCTTTTTATACTCATTTCTTTCATCTAATTCCCACTGATGAAATAAATACATTTTAAAAAGAACCCAATTGTTATAAAACTAAATATATTTCCCCTTTCAAATTACAGCAACAGAGTTATATATAAGCACTTATGTATGTCTTTAGGGTTGTATATAATAATATATTGCTTATAGTATATATATATATATATATATATATACACACACACACATCCCTGTACATTCCAGCTTAAATATTAAAATATTTAACACAATTTCACAGTTTCATTTCTATTCCTGAATTATCAAGCAATTTTAACGTAGGATTCAGTCTCTGTACTGCAGCTATTGTTCAGGGAAAAATTCAGTGTGGCCATTAAATAATCTAATTATTAAAATAGAAATTCTCTTTTTAAAAAGACAAACTGAAAATTTTAAGGCTGCCATTCTAGGGGAGAATGGATACAGGTATGTGTGTGGCTGAATCCCTTTGCTGTGCACCTGACACTATTGCGACATTGTAAATCAGCTATATTCCAATACAACATAAAAAGTTTAATTAAAAATAGGTAAACAGCTGCCTCCAGTGGTTTTCATTTGCACTGAAAAAAAAAACGAACCTCTGATTTTGATATTAAATTTAGGAGAAGCAAATGAAAAATAAAAATCAGCATATAGATCACCAAGAACCGCAAATGGCCCAGAAAACACATGGGCCTTTTCCCACCTCTAAATCATTGCTTCTGAGTCTAAATATGTATCTCCCTGATTGACCATACTATCTCATGCAATTAATCATACCAAAGGAACAGGGTTTCCTTAGAATCCTAATTTTCCAGTGACTAGGATTGTTGCCCCCATTTTGGGAAAAAGACGATTGTCTCAAATTCTCCAAATGTGATTATTTCAGTTGACTATGACCACAACTTTTATGTGAAAAACAAATCTAAGTCCTCCTTAAAGTTTCTCTAGACCATATTAAATGACTCATAAATGACACCAAAGTGTGGGCTGGGCTCCTCACAGCCTTCACCGGCAGCCCACCAAGCGGAGAGAACATCTTTCCCTTAGCCTGGTCCCTTCCAAGCTATAGCAGTGGGGTTTAATTTCCTTCCGTTTGGAGATCTCATGGTGCACACTGCTCCTGTGTTACCTGCAAAATCCCCTTTCCAGAAGTACAGTCAGGCACAATACAAATTCCCCAAGAGTGACAACTCAACAACCTCACAAGGCAGAGGTGTCTGACACCCCAAAAAGCAAGTTGGGGGAAGAAAGATCTGCTTAATTAAGGTGTGTGTGAGGGACAGGAGTACTAGCAAAGGAAAAGGAATTAAGACTTTCACCTGTTTCCATGAAAATACAATGAAAGCAAACCATTGGAAAAAACAAACAAACACCGTACAATCACCATCAGCTCTAAACAAAACTGTTATCCACTTTTGCTCCAAGATTTGCAGCAACATCTAGCCCTGGGAAGCACTGTAAATGAAAGTGCACACCCATACTGGATGGACTGGCATCTTTAAGGCCTCCCCTCTACATCTGGAGTACCCTCCCCAAAGCTCTTCTCCTCTCAAAAGAAATGTCTGAAGAGTCTGCCTTCCCAGGGGCCCACTTCTCCTCAAGCCCTAGCGCCCCTGCTTCCAGACCTGGCTTAGGCTCAGATGAAGTTGGGCTTCCAAATCCATCCCAACGGAATTCTCAGATCGCTAGCCTGATAATCTTTAAAGGCTCCTTCGGAGCTGGGGCTCTGACTTTTATCTCCCTTTCCACACTTCTTTCCTTTTTGCAGGCTCTCCTTACTCCTTTTGCCTCCCGCCCCACCCCCCTCCTTAATTTGAAGATCATTGACACGATAGGCTGTAATGAGTCCTTCAGAAACTGTTATGATCTACGGTGACAATCTCTGCACCTAATTCACAGATTATTGACAAGCACTGTGGGCTCAGTGGTGTCAAGTTGTACTTGTAGTTTCAACACCCTTCAGCAACCCACATAGCAGCTGGGCCCTGGATTAGGACCCACAGTCTGGCAGCACTTATCTGCTCACTGAGTGGTGGAGAGGTGAGTATCTGTCTATACCTCAGCTCCTGTCCAAGCTGGGCTGTTCTTTCTCCCTTGTTCCCTGTCTGTCTCAGGGTTGGATCAAGTAAACTTAAAGATCTTCAAAGTTTAAAGACAAAATAAAAGAGCAAACAATAATAAATGAAGGTCCATCCTTATAATCTTGGTTTTAATAATCATTTTCTACACTCCCAAATAGCTACCAAACTCCGAGCCTCATATAATGGCTTTCAGAAAGAGGGTTTGTATTCACCAGGAAAGGTGTGAGGGATGGAGGGGAGAGGGGTCTGAGGATTTGGCACCCAGTGGGCCCAAAGCTAGGCCAGCCCATCCTCCTGGATCGCCCTCAGAAACGGACAAGATTGACTACTTACAAAGCAGGGGGCTCAGCCAACAGATGCAGGCTCTGGCCTGGACACTGGGACAAGAGACCAAAAATGCCCGCCCCGCCCCTAAAGGGCACTTTGCTCCTGCGGAGAAAACGCAGCGGGTTGCCAGCGTTGCGGCTTTGCCTGCTACTAAGGAGTCAGTCGCTGCCTTCTCCCCAGGCCCCAAAGATGCGAGGCTGCTTTCCTGCTTGCCAGCGTGGGGCGTGAGATTCCTGCAGGGGCTGAGGCTGCCTGAAACCACAGCAATGACACTGTGCTGGGAGAGCTGGGTGGTATTTCCAGGCCTAGGCCACCCACTTGTTCAGTTCTTTTTCCTAAACTTGGGGCTGTGCTTTCTCCCTGGGTCCTGGGAATTTGGAGGCTCACTGCTTGCTCTCTTGCAGCCAGGTGCAGCTCCTTCCCTAGACTTCTCCCAGTAGGCTGGGACCCCCGCGGGGCAGAAGTGGTGGTGGTGGGGGCCCCGAGCGCACATTTGTGTGTGTGTGTGTGTGTGTGTGAGAGAGAGAGAGAGAGAGAGAGAGAGAGAGAGAGGGAAATCTTGGCCTCTGCTTTTGCAAATTCTACATCACTTCCGAACAGCAAGCATATATCTAGCCCCTTTAGCTGGTCACCTCCAAGATTCTGGTCACCTCCAAGATTCTGCTGGTTTTGGCCTCCCTACTCCTTAGGCAGCCTTGGACCGAGGCTGTCAGAGCACAGTTTGTCACCTTAACGAGGTTGGCATGAAAGTTTGCCCAGACTTAATATTTCTGTAATGGGGACTAGACTTTCAGTGAAGCAAAGTGTGGGGCGGGGGAAAGTGGGGAGGGAAAAGGCTGCTTGCCTGTCATTTCCATAGAATTCCAGGTAAAAACTGAATAAAAGCCTTGAATCTCTTTCTGCCACCGTTTCTGAACTCACGTATTGAGAAACATAAACCAAGATTTGATTCTGGAATCAGGGAGAGAAAATATCTCTCATCTCGCCCAACAGCAATTTCCCTGAAAACACAATCTCAGATCTGCTGACTGTGGGAGGTGAGAACAAAGGTAAGATCAACGTTAAAAACAACTTGTGTAGCCACAGTATTAAATATTTTAAAAAGTAATTCTATTACGAAAATTAAGCTAGTTTCCTTCAATAGGCAAACTTAAAGCAAGCAAGCAAGCGTTAAACTTCTTAAGGTTTTTATCTAAAAGTTAGAATTTTAAGTACAATCCTCAAGAACCATATCACCAAACACCTTGCTGAGATCATGTGTGTTCATTTAGCACACACATCGTTTCAGTTTGATCTAACACCTAAACAAACCCATGTTTCCCCACTGTTTTAAATTCAGAGGATGTGTCATTTTTATAGTTATCTTTCTGAAAGATTTCAAAGTGTACCTTTGCCCTCACTCCCAAACCAAAGAAAAAGTCAAAGCTCTTTCTTATGTAGACAGGTAGTTTTTGAAAGTGTAAAAAAATACTCCTCTTCCCCTAGGATGATTTGGATTCCTAGTCAATGAAAATGCTGAATTCCAAAAGAAAATACTCTTTACCGCCGGCACAGCTTTCCTGGAATCCTACAGGTCGGGGTGGGGGTGGGGGGTGGTGAAGAGAGAGGGAGAGGTATCAGGCACCTGTTTCTTAGAGAATACCTGGAATTTAAGTGCGAGCCGGAAAAGGAAAAGTTTGATCAAGATTGGTCTGGGGGAATGGAAACATTCAAAGAAGAGATTGGCCTTTTAATTACACTCTGAAAATAAATTTTTAAAGGGGCAAGTTATTTCGTTTAGTCAGAGACTCTGTTACTACATGTGACGAACCTCTTAGGGCAACAAGATGCTGTTGACAACGTCAATACAGCACGCAACAGCATCTTCTTTTTTTAAAAAAAAAATGTGTACAGAACGGGAGAGGTAACTTTTGGTTGGTTCTCCACTGCTACAGAGGAAAATCCTCTTTGTCTCTCTTTAAAATCATGCTTTTGTACCTGTTTTACTCTCGCTGAATCTTTAAAGAGAGTTCCAAACCCAGACGGGGGATAGGATGTGGCTGCCGGGATGTGAGGAGGGAGAATAGATTCGTCTTTATTTTTTATTGAATTAAAATTGTGTTATCTCCTTTTAGCTTTTTTTTTGAATTAACCTTATATTATCTTTCAAAGATACAAGACTTGTTTCCTGGTCCCATCTCCTTTTTGGACGGTAATAAAGCATGTTATCTTTAACCCCAGAGCAAGGTTCTAGCGATTTCCAGGACTGGCACTGCGCAGCTCCGACTGTGTCCAACAGGGGGCGCTGGGCTCGAACCTGCGCGGCGGCTCAGCGGCCGCTTCATATCAGAGCCGGGTTCTAGCCCCTGAAGGCGAGAGCCGCTCACGGGGTCGAGTACAGAGCTTTAGTCTTCGGGGATAAAAAGAGATTAAAGGCTAAATTCTTTTTTGGGGTGTGTGTGTGCGCGCTCGCGTGTGTGTGTGTATGTGTGTGTGTGTGTGTGTGTGTGTGTGTGTGTGTGGCGGGGGTTTATCAATTTTAACCAACTACGAAAATGTAGAGCTTTTTATCCTTTGATGTTCTATATAAAGAGACTCCTATCGGTGGGGGAATTACATGGTTTCTGAGCCAACACTGCAGCTACAGTGTGAGGGAAATTATTTAATTAAAAATATATTTTTCCATCTGTTCACATGATCTTTTTAGAAGTACTTAAAAAGCTGACACTGATCCCTTTGGCCTGTTCACCCTGCCCCAAGTTTCAAATACTTTAGCTATTTCGAAGGCCCTTCTATTAATTTGAAGGGGAAAAAAGAGACCCAAATATTTAAATCCCCCAAAACAGTTACTCCTCTGCATCCTTTTTTACCCATTTTCTTTCTTTAAATAGGGACTTTTATGTGATTGACACATTTCACGTTGCCTATTCTGCAAAGCCAGATATAAATGACAAGAAGCGATTCTAAAAATTTTTTTTTGATGTTGGACTACATAACGCCCAAGTGTAAAATGAAATCTAAATAAAATTGTAATCCACCCACCCCCACCCTAACTTAAAAAAAAAAAAACCTTCACCTGTATTTAAATAGCGTGTCTTTAATTACAGCAGTTGGGGATGCATGAGGCTGAAATGAAATTAGCAGTCATTACCAGTCCTTTAACTCTGTGGTGCTTTTGATCAGCACTAAATTAGCTTTCCAGTCCTAACAAAGACTCTACAGCAAGCAGTGGGCTGTAAATAAGACAGCGCGACCTGCCCTCAACACCTTTTCTCTTGTCAATCATAGTTCTATCATTCAGCCCAAGATTAACCTTTATCTACCAAATTTAGAAAAAAAAAAAAAGGAAAAAAAGGAACGAAAGAAAGAAGAAAAAGAAAAAGGAGGCGGGAAGGAAAGCCCCCTTACCACCGCATGTCGAAATAACAGAGGTTCCTAAGAGAGACCCCTTAAAATTGTATTATAATGAACCTGTGTCAGAATCTGCAATTTCCAAATCTTCCCTCCTCACCCCAGCCCGCTGCATTTCTCGACTGTGGTAAGAGAGTCAGAATGTTGTTCAGGTGGGAAAGAAATCTTTTCCCCCCGACTTACTAATTGGCATGGGCCACCCTCCATAAGTCAGTTTGCCATTAGCCTCTCCTTTTCTATTACCCTTAACAAAATTTTGGAAGAGGACAAATGTTTGAGGAGAATATATTGATAATTTTAAGGCACGTACATAAGTTTCCGGGATGAAAACAATTAATTTACACAAATAGTTACAGTTTCTAAGTCTGCGGGGGAGGGGGGGAGCCCACCAACAGTAACGACAAAAACCCAGCTGCTTTTCTGTGTAGAATTGAGAAAGTAAACGTTGGTTTAAATTGCCATTAGAGGGCACCAGAGAGCAAGCCCTATCACCCCTTCGCACAACTTCCCACAGAAGCCCTCCTAGCTTTCAGCTTCGCCATGCTCTGTAATTCCTTCTCTCAGGTAATATTTCCGGCTTATCCTGCCCTCTTGCTTTTCTAGCCTCCTCAGTGTCAATCTCTCATAAAGAACAAGGTGTCGCCATGTCCCTTTTCTTCTCTTTTCACACCCTTCCCCTCAGCCACCACCAAAATAGTAAGATGCCAGATAAAACAGTAGCAGCCCCTTAATGATACATACCTTTTGACTCAAATCACTCTTTCTACTCTGTGTAATCTAGGTATGGATAAGGTTCTTTGTAGAGATGAAATGTTAGAATTTAATATTTTTGAAATGGAAGCCTGAATTTTTCATTTCTGCATTTCTCTCTGGGGGCTCACAGATTTCTTCATTTTCATAGAAAAGGAAACACACACACCAGGCAAGGCAACTGATTATGTTCAATGCTAAAACTGCTCAGAAGAGAATAAAATAATGTAATTTCATTTCTGCATTTGTTAAAGAAATCAAAATTAGTGTTTAATTCCAAAAGTTAACGCTTTCGGACTTAAATCTGTGTGAAATGACTGCCACACAGAGTGTATTTCCAGATCTCTTAAAGGTCAAAAGAAAAAAAAAATAGAATGAGAGGAAGAGTGAGTTGGGGGGGGGTGGGCGGAGAGGAGTGAGCTAGCAGTGAATGTCAAAGTTGGGTTGCAAGCTACTTACATGTCCATGCCAGATCAGGGTGTTGTCTTGTAGCAGTTTGATTGGCAGGTAAAAAAGCAAAAGAACGTGAGGGTTCCCTGAGCCTCTTGTCAGCCCAAGCTTGATCACTTCTCACCGGACAGAACGAGTTGAAGGAGCTTGCAATTCTCCTCTCGTCCTCCATCCAAGGCACCATGAATCCATTTCGGCTTTTCTTCCCCCCAGTCTTTCCATCAGCCTCCTGCCTTCACCCGCTTTGCCTTACACCAGCCTCCAAGACCTAGCCTAGCTTTGCCACTGCAATCCCCTGCAACAAGAAAAATCGTTTATGGCTTAAAACCCCAAATGGCTGATTTTTTAAAAGAGAGAGAGAGAGAGGGAGAGGGAGAGAGAGTGGAGAGAGAGGGTGAGGGGGAGAGAGAGGGGGAGCGAGAAGAATGCACCCAGAGAACAACAAAAAAGTCAGTTATCCTAACACTGCTCTATCCCCCCACCGTACAGAAGAAGAATAAAAAAAAAAGCTTTATGTTTTTTCAGTGGGTATTCAAAGATAATTTGATGCCATTGTTTCTGCTACAGATGGTTCTTTTAAATACAATAACACGGCTCTTTGTGCAGGCTACCCACAATAAAAATCGAAAGCGTTCCCCTGAATAACCATTTTGTTCTCTCTTGTATGGGGCCAACAAAAGATGCCGTGAGGTAATGGGTTCTGTTTATTGAAGCCATAGAATAGGGGTTTGATAAAGATTTTTTTAAAGCAGAAGACCTTGCAAGGTCGGGCTGATCTCTTCATATTTTTTATTAAAATATTTGTCCAATAGATTATTCCTTGGTGCAGCTGCAGGTTTCCTCCTCGATTCTTAATCAGCCCAAACATCTGTCTCTTTGAGGAAGCTTTAAAAAAAATCTGCAATTGTATCAATGGTGCAGTAACCTTATCAAATTTTGAGTTTTTAGGCTCAGTGCAGGCAAAGGCAATGGAGTTTCAATTCTCTTTCGTTCTGATGGGGTGAGGTGGAGGGTTGGGGGAAGAGGAAACACACCAGCCCCAGACAGAGTAACTGCGGGGGGTGGGGGGGGAACAGGCTTTCCTCCCTGCGAACCCCCACCCTCTGTTGGCCATGCATAACTGCACAAGCCAGTCACACAGATCACTGAGGACTTGAGATGTGTCTGCTGATCTCTGCAAGCTCCACCCGTGCATGCATGTTGGACAGGGGTTAGGCATGTTTTCCTACTATGCTTCCCTTCTTCTCTAGGTAGATCTCCAATCACAGAAAACCTAGGATGGGATCGCAGGGGGAGGACTAGAACAAATTAGAGGGTAGTCTTTAGCACCCAAAGGGTCCTACTCTAGGCTCTCTTTCATTTACTATTAGTTAGCTTTGACTCATGGATTGATATCCTGCAAGGGGACTGTTGGCTACAGCCCTCCTGCTACAGTGCCCCATGCCCTCAGGGTTCTTATAACCACCCTGCTTCCACAGAGAACATCTGCTTCCCCTCACAGGGGGAGCCCTGACACCTAGACTCTGCTGAGGTCTGTATCAACTTTGAGCCCTGAACCCTAAGGCAATGAGGGTGCTGCAGAAGTGTAGAAGATGGCTAGATTCCTCTACCTTTCTATAGGAATTAATACCAGGGCTCTCTGGGCCTCCAGTAGTCCAAAGTGACAGTAGCCACTTTCATGACTTCTGTTCTGTGTATTGTCACTTGTGGCAAGACAATAGTCTGGGGAAATGGCTTTAGTTTTAAAAACAAGTTTTCATTGGGTTCTCTTGCCCCCTGCTTCATTCAGTCCTCCCTTTCTTCCTACAAACCATTCAAAATAAAAGATGAATACTCAAATGAATCTCTCTTGATAGAACTGATCTTAGCTTCTACTTTCCCTTTTGGAAACTGTAATGTTATTTGTTTACAAATGGTCTGAAATAATCTAATAAGGAATTCTTGGGGACTATTACTTAGACACTAATTAAAGCCTTTCCTGCAAAACTTGAAAAACACAAACAATAAAACAGAAAATTTAACAGTATTCCACATGGCTGTTTCTCAAAAATTCATTTTATGTCTCAGGATGAACACCTTACTATCAGTTTGAAAGGAATGAAAGTCAAGGCAATACTAAAAAAGTTATGGTATATCTCTGCATGCTCTGGATCAAGAAAAATATGCCTGTATAAGTGCATTTTGGTGAAGCAAGCAAGTGGAGAGTGTAAATCAAGAGCAACCTTTAAGAGAATAGGCTGAGGAGTGTTACTTTCCTCACCAAGGGAAAGGTGTGTGTAGGGGGCATTATGCAAAACTGAAAGTCAGTAGTAGAAACACCTCCTCTAACTAAGGTGGAGTGGGAGAGGGCAAATGTAAAATGTTTATTCCAGGGTTTCATAACTTTGCACTACAAAAGTAATCCACTGAAATAAGGAAATGGTCTCTTCCTGCCTCCCTTGTCATATTTTTTTGAATGTCAAAATTTATAAAGGAGGTCCCAACCTGCTGAAAGCTATTTTCCTTTTCATAATGAACTGAAAGATGAATCTGAACTGCTTGTCCTTTTTCCACCAAGGGAGGGGTTTGGGACTGAATGTGTCTGTAAGCTAGGAAGGCATCAGTGAGTACCCTGAGGTGTCTAAAGGTGAGTAAACCTTACACATTTTATCAACTGAATCTATTCAATCCCAGTCAAAAGGAAGTTTAAAGTCTCTCAGGTGGCCTCACTCTCTCCCTGGTTAAGGACAGGAGGACAGTTTTGTAGGTAAGCCTCCAAAATTTGTCTAAAAAGCTGTAATGCAATCCATTCTATCTGACATGCGGGAAGACTTCAGACTGACTAAAATGTGGAGCGGGTGACGATGAAGGGAAAGTGACTGACTGCCTTAGTAGGTGAGGGAATCAAGAACCAGTTGCCTTCAATTGGAAAACTGCTCAAAAAAAACAAAAAGCAAAATAACCTTTCTGTATCCACAAACGAATTTGACTGGTCAGCTCCCCTCGTTGGAGCAAGCACACACCACAAAAACGACTCTAAGTTACAGGACCGGCTTTCTGACGGGGGTGGGGGTGGGGTGGGGAATACGTGTGCACTATTTAGGGGCGTTTATAGGTGCCTCTGAATTGGAAACTTCACTATTCACAAGTGCTTTGGGGCCAAATGAACTCTCCAACTCTACAAGCAGAAAGCCCTACTGGAGAGATGTGGAGGGGGGATATTCCACCCCCACCACCAGACCAGGCTGCATTCAGTAAGAACGACTCAGATTGAGGGAGGGAGGGAGGGAAGGAAAGAAGAAAAAGAAGGAAGGGAAGGAAGAAAGGAGGAAAGAGAAGAGATTTGAAAAAAGAGAGGATTTAATTGGACTTAGTGGCAGAGGGGATTAGCAAGAGGGGCACTCGGGACCTGGTTTTAAATTGGCGAGTGCTTTTTAGAAGGAAACACTGTACGCATGATCAGGGTCTGGGTGTTCCAGCGAACCGATGACCATACAAATCACGAGTTTCACAGGGATGGCACAGTGTCATGCTTTAGCCATCAGCTATCGTGAAAATTAGCCTCCCTCTCGTAGGCAATCCATCATTCACTAACTGGCCGCTCCACCACTCCACACGGAAAGAAGTCGGACTCGGACGGCCTCCGGCGCGGGCTGGGTCTGGGAACCCTCTGCGGGCGCGGGCGCGCGGGCGGGCGAACGAGTGCCGGCCAAGCCGGGCTCGGATGGGAGCGGCCCGCGCCAGATCGGAGGGCGATTGCCTCCCCAGCCTGCGGAGGGTACGGCCGCGAGTGCCTCCAAATCACTAGGGCACTCTGAACGTGTTGCTCCCGTCAACTCGCCAACATGATTCAGTTATTCACTTAGATAAACCACCACCACCACACCAACCTGCCACTTGATGCGCACTTAAAAGGAGAGGGGAACGCGGCCAGGCAGACCCTCCGCCGGACACGACTCGGGGAGAAACGTGTTTTAAAATCCAAGATCTTGAGCTTCTAACCCGGGAGCGCGCGCGAGTGTGTGAAGAGGCTGGGAACCTCGGTTTTCAGAGAGTCTAGAATAAACTCGCCCCCCTCTCCTCCCGAGGACAGCCGGGACTGTGGGTGAACGAGTCTCATCGGGCCGCGTCGGCCTTCTAAGTTGGCGGGGCCCTGCGGGACCGGTCTGCCTGACCCGACCGCGCTCGCTTTGGAGAGCCGAGGCTCGATCGGCCTGCCGGGCTGCATAACCCCCGCCCCGCAGCAGCAGCGGCGTCCCTCGCGCGCCGCCGCGTTTCCCGCGCTCTGCCGGTACTTCCCGGCGCGGCCTACAAGGCCCCGCGCGGCCCCGCCTCCGGGTCCCGCTCGGTCTTCGGCTGCGAGAGGGAAGGCGGAGGTTATCCGCCGAGGGACAAGCGGCGCGGACCCAGTAAGTGGAAGCTTGAGTCCTGGGTCGCCTGCAGGCCTGCTTTCCAGGCCACCCTGTCCCACACTTGGCGCCCCGAGGCGCGGGCGGGCGTGGCTGCCTCCCGGACTCTAGACTCAAGCGTGTTGGGACTCGCTTTATACTCGAGCGCACTGTATGGCGGGTTTGGTTCAGTTCCCACTACACCGCGTGTGGAGGCTGAGCCCGGCACAGCCCAGGAAGAGTGGAGAGCGGGGTGACCTCCCCGGGGCTAGACTGTGGGCATCTCGACGGCTCGAGGGATTCAGGGACGCTTAGTCGGGAGCGGAGGGCAGACCCTCCCAGAGGAGGCAGCTCGCCGGTCCGCCGCCGCCACGACCTGGGAGGCCCAGGTGAGAAGCAGAGGCTGCAGGCTCCTAGGCGGCCTCCTTCTTCACTGGTCACATGCCAGGAGTGGTCTTCCTCCCCACGCGTGTTCAAACTTCTGGAACTCTCTGAGGATCCCTCTTTGTTTTACGTTAAGAAGGGACTAAGAAAGATGTGTTTTTGTAATTAAGAGGCACATTGGAGGTAGTTGAGTAAGGCCTGTGAGTAGCATTCATCAATGGCCTCCTTAAACTTTCTTGAGATACATGAAATTATTCATGCAATCGTATGTTTTGTGCTTATGTGTTAGCATTTAAAAGTGTTGAACATTTAAGATATGTCACACATCTGTGACTTTTGAAAAAAATGTGTTTATCAGTTTTAGAGTTTGAGTAAATGGAAATGTCTCTGGTCTTTCAACCTCTGAGGGTAGTGGAATATTTGTTTGTGTCCCTTTGGTATAGTCATACTACTACTGTGCTCCCAAGGTAAAGTAACTTGCGTTTTAGTTCAAATATTATCACCATCTACTGGACTTCAAGAATGACATAAACTGAGGATATTCTCCACACATATACCTTATTCAGTAATGTAACTACCAGTACGCAGTTGGATTTGATAGGCTTGTAACTGAACTGAAATGGTAGAGTGCGGCTCCATACACCCTTGAAGACCCAGTGCAAAAGCTGTATGTACATAAATGTTTGAAAAGGTACCTCAGAATGTGGTGATTATTCTTAGCTTCTCTATTTCAGAGGCCCAAGGATGGGCAGTTGGTATGGGTAGATTACTGATACATTCTTGTTTATATATATATATTTTTTAATGGGTTCATTTACAGTGGTGTGTTTCTGATATACAGTAAATTAATTCCATTATATATATTAATATACTTTTCATATTCCTTTCCGTTATAGTTTATTATACGATAATTGAACATAGTTCTGTGTGCTGTACAGTAGGTCCTTGTTTATTTTATATATAGTAGTGCATATCTGCTAAACCCAAACTCCTAATTTATCCTGCATCCCTTTCCCTTTGGTAACCACAAGTTTGTTTTCCATCTGTGAGTTTGTTTCTGTTTTATAAATAAGTTCATTTGCTGATACATTCTTAAAGAGAGTAAAAATTGTGAATTTTAGGAGAAAAGGACCATCCCATTTGAAGTTTTGCCTGTGGAAAATAGTTAATGATTCAAGGAAACTGATTCTAGGGAGAATTCCTACTTATATCTTCCCTTCCAATCCATTTTTCTAACATTCTTTCTTCACTGTTGAAAAAAGAGCAACATTCTACTTGCTTGAGGGTAATAAGAGGAAAGGACCTAACCTTTAATGGACATCTATTATGTACCAGAAACTTTCTCACATTTAATTTTCATAATCTTATAAAATTGGATTATCCTCTTTAAAAAAGTAAGGGAAGGATCCAGCTGGTTTAAATATCTGTGGTCACACAGGTGGCAATAGTTAATCTAGGTTTGAAATCTAGCTCTATAATTCTAAAATCCAGCTTGGTGTTTAGAATCTGGTTAACTGAGTCTAAATAGACTCAAGCAAGCACCATTGGTTACTGATTATTATTGCAGGTTCAGGTGGAAACTGTTTGTGAACAGTGTGTCATTTATCTTTTTTTTTTTGTTTTTCTCTCCTTTTTCTAGAAGGCAAAGTCTTAGTTCTGGCTCTCCGTAGGATCTTTTGGCTATGAAGAGACTGATTTGAAGCAGGGATATAAAATTCTGTGTCTTTTTCCTGTGCCATACCAAAGTTGAACCTAGAGTTTAAACTCAAGTCTTCTGCATTTAGGTCTCAATTGGCATCAGGTGTAAGGCTACCCATAGGCTGGCTTGGTCAAGGTATGATTTCATGAGGATAGACTCAGGTCAAACTAAGTATCACTCTTAAAACTCCAGCCTCAGAAACGAAAAGGGTGGGAGGGAAATATAGTAATAACAGAACACATGACTGCTAATTAACCTTATTAACAACTGCAAGCCAGTGAACATTTATATTTTTATTTTCTCAAAGGCAATTAATTTTTTTTTGCCTTCTATTAACTACCTTTCCCCCCCGATAATCACCTATATCAAAACCACCCTTTAAAAGGTCAGTAGAAATTATTTTAAGACATTCAAATATAAAAAAGTATTGTTATTTTAATAGGCACTGTGGATAGTTTAATTTGTATCTTGTATTAAATTAAACATATGGTGAACAGGGTATAATAGATTTTCTATAATTTAGCTGCCAATGTGGCAACAGCAGCCAGTTACTCTCACCAGCAGACTTGTCAGTGGTTTGTTTACTAGCTTATTTGAATTAAAATAAAGCTTCGCTTCTGCTGACTGCACATCATTATCTATGAGACCATAATCCTGCTAGCAAATCCTATATCTTCCAGAACTGGCTCTTTTGTTTGGGATTACTGAGAGCTTAGCCTATAACAAAGAGGAATAAGGCATCCCTCTCATCCTCATAATTAAGTGTGGGGACTAATTTAGAAACAAACCCAGAAAGATGTACTATTTGGAGTTATATTTCGATACAGAATGGGAGAGAAACAGGATAGGCCAAACACCTGATTGTTAACAGAATGTTTAAACTATTAAGCAAGTGTACTACAGGAATCCAGCTTGTTAAAATTAAGAGCAACAGCAAATAAGGCATTGATGGCCTTTGCACGGGGCAGTAATTCTGTATGAAGGATCTGAAGGTATGTTTGGGAAGAGGAAGTATTAGGGTGTCAGGCAGGGGAAGATGTGCTGTATGCTTTGTGAATGCCATTTATTTTATTCTTTCATTATCCTAACAGGCTGTGCAATTAATAGTTATTGTTATGAGCAGAGTTATTAAAATACTGAAATAAAAAATAACAAAACACTTTCATTCACTAGAAAAAATAAAACTGTCTTTGGAAATAGTTAACATTTTACTTTCATGGTGCATAAAATTTAGCAAAAAGAAAAGAATAGGTGATTTCCTGGCTCTTTCCATCCACTCAAAACAGAGCTTCATGAATTCTGGTAGCCCAATAAAATCTATGTTTAAGGAAAGAACTTAACAACTAGGATGTATATAAAAACAGCTTTTACAATCCACAGTCCATCTATAAACGGATGCCTGTTTGTTAAAGAAGAGGGAAGACACAAAGGTTGATTTGTCAATGTCTTTAAAACTAATTGTCACAGATGGGAATTCTGAGGACCTGTGTGAAACCAAACCAGACCCTGGTGAATTATAAAGTAGGTCCTTAGACTTTAAAAACATTTAGGCAAAGTGACAGTTCAGAACATCTGTTAGCCTTCTGTCTGAGTATAAACTAGATGTCATGGAGTGCACAGCTGTAGGCATTTTAGGCTTTTTTGCCAACATCTGTCACAGCAGTACAATAATATAGGTAATTATCAACACCTTATATAAACTGTTTGCCATTTTAATTTTTAGAAAGAGTAAAATTAGTGTTACAGTCCTTGGCAAAAATAATTGAGATGAATATAGTCATTTTTATCAGATGAATAAGTGATCTGATCATTCTTTGAAAAACACACATTTTAAATATTTTCTGTAGCCAATATTGGTATTATGCCATTTTGAAAAGAAAAATTCTAAGAGCTTTTCTTTTTTTAAAAAAAGATTAAGTTATAAAAAGAAAAGTAAAAGTTAAATACGAGAAAGGGCAGAAGGAGGCCAGTAATTGCTATTCAGAGCAACCAAAGGTGTTATATGTGTTGTGATAAAAAGATAGATTTTAATACCACATAATTGTGATATTGATTCCATAGTCACAAAGATTAATAATTTGTTTTATAATGTCAGTATAGCGAAATCTGTATTGATAAATTATAAAAATTGCCTTCCTCCACTCTTCTTGCTCTAGAACTTCTTCTCTGTCCTAGAATTTTGCAGAGAAATGGCATATAAAACAAATTCACATCTTGCCATCTTGGTAACTAAAGTTAATTTGGAAGGGTTGGCACATCATATAAATTCAAGGACTATTCATTCTTTTAATGCCACCTGGGTATGGATCATCTACAGTGCTCATCCTAAGATACTGGGAATTATTGTCTCATATCTGATTCCCTTGACCTGCGCAGTGGTTGTGTTCAGTCTAAAGAACTCGAAGCCAGCAAGACTGTATTCTGAATCACCTGTTCTGGGGAAGATGCCAGTCAATAATGTCTTATTGAAAGACCGGGCCCAGCTAGAGAAAATGAAGGAATTGAGCTGCAGTTGGATTTCATCATCTAAACATGCAATGTAATCTTAACCAATTCATTACACACTCCTTTTGTTTCCACTACAAAAGGGATGTTGCCTCTGTCAGAGGCTGTAATTCCAGTATGTTCGAGCAAAGACAAGGGAGAAATTGAAAAAGTGCTATCAATTCTACCCACAGCCAGGAAGAACTGTAGGGTCAGAAGGTCATTATCACTGTCCTATGTACAGTTCACACTAGACCATGGATAGCTAAAGTTTCCACATGGCAATAAAAAGGTTTAATAAAGGAGACACAGAGAAAATATTGAAAAGGAACAGGAGTAGGAAATCATATTCTTAAATACGTTTGATTTAGCACATGAATCAAATGAAGTGAATCTCTATTTGGATAGTAGTTGTAGATGCTTAAAATTATGCTTACTTAGAACAGTCTTGTGGAGGAGGGAAATTTTATTCATGAAAGGCCGCCTTGGCAAAAATGAGTCACAAATGTCAGCGTTTATAATCTAAAGGTCTGAACAGGGTCAAATGAGAAAAGGGAAAATAAATATAGATATAAAAGGCAGACAAGTTGGCCCAAAAGGAAGGATTAAAAATAAAAGACCATGAAAGGAAAAATGTGATGCTGATGAAGAATAAGGCTTATGGAGTTTCTGGGAAGAGTGAAAGAGGATATTGATTACCAAATAGAGTATTAGGGACCAAATGAAAATTTATGGCCTTGTGAGTGTCAGCACTTCCTAAAGAGAGTTATCAGCTGTAAGAACTTAGTCTTGGAGAGAGAAACATTTAGAAACAATTGGTTAGTAGTATTGTTTTGAGGTCTCTTAAGGTGAGTTCACTTGACCCTTCTTAATGCCGTATTTCTTTATCATTGAGGAAAAGTCAGTATAGTTTGATGCCTGGAATGAGAGAAGGAGAGAAAGTAACCCATTTCCCAAACAACTTGGAAAATACTTTGTTTTTAATGATGAATTCTACTCTTTAAGGATATCACTTTTTTTCCCATCATGTTTTGAACATTTGGGACAGAATAGTAGAACAAGGATATTTGCAACATCCGATATCAGAATGAGCTTCAAAATGATTGGATTAAAAGAGTCTTCACTACAGTGGTGGTTTAAATGAAATACACATGATTTCAGAGTTTATATTGTGAATATAAACGTATATTTGTGTTTAAACATCCCTCCTTAATTACTTGGTGCTCTTTGAATGATAGGAATAATACATTTTCAGGGTCCATTTTATATGTTGAAAATTATTTGCTCAAAGTCACAGCTAACTCTGATCAACCCTCTGAAATAGAGACTAGGCTGTCAGCATGCTCTCATCTTCCCTCTTTTGTTGCTATTGCTTCCTCTGTTTGGGCCCACTGCCCTCATCTTCCTTCATTAAGTATCTTAATCCTGGCTGATCTTTCCTAGGTAATATCCCAGCTTTACCCTACCATTCCGCTTTTCAAAATCTGAAACAAATGGCCAATAGATTCAACCTAATATACTAATGACTGGTAATAATATTGTGTTCTTTCTTCAAAGTTGCTGGTTACTGAAGGAGAAGGTGGGCAGAGATCTTAGAGTCATTTTTGTATCTCTGTTATCACTCATTGATGTCTTCCCCATAATAAATATACATTAAATCCTAAATGAATATTTGTTGCTTTATGTTTTTCTCCCCACATCTAGTTGTATATAATTGAGACTAATCTTATGTTTTTTATTTTTAAATTTTATGTATTTATTTTTTAGGCTCCAACAGTTAGGTGCAGCAATCAAGCAGAACTGGTCTTCAAAAGTGATATTAATTTTTCCTTACTGATATTTATTAAAAACACATTAAAAGGAAAGTTTAAAAGGAAACTGTCCTCTATAATACAACCAACCTAACAATGTAAATAACTTAAAATTTCTGTATTCCTTTCTGATCTTTGGCTCATAGATAATTAAAAATTACATTTGTAGTACACATAGTTTTTTATTTTTATGTTTGCTTTATTTTTTGTTTTTTGAAATTGAATCTGTCATTTAGGGAAGGGACAATGACTTCCCTAAATATTAAAATTTCTAATGATAAAATTTTATACCTTCCCAAAAAAGGAATGTATTTTTGGATTGGGGAGACTTTCAGAGCTCAGTAAGGGCAGTGTATCTGAAAGCAGCTAATCTTTTATGGTGTAAATCATAGGATCTTATGTTTTAGAAGAATTAGAAACATACGATTTTAGGGACATAAAGTAAGTTTTAGAGAAAGAGAAGATCCAAAATGAGATTTAATAGTAGGTATCAACTTCTGAATGTTGATAACTGAAGGTATTTACCTGTCCTTCCCAGAGTCTATCTAGAAAAAAACCTGAGCTTGCTGAGTTTTTCTATCCTTATTCCAAAAGCAGAGTTTGGTCAAAAGGGTTTGGATTGGTAGGCCATATTCACCAGTGTAAAGAGAAATTAGTTCTTTAATTATCAATCTGATCAGTCACAATCACTTTTGTAGAAAGTGTTTTCTGGCCAGAAAGAAACAGTGCAATGTTTTGTTAAGCAAGGCATCATATTGAACACTTTAATGTGTTATGTCATTAGCGTATATATGTATATGTGTGTGTGTGTATTTTACCACTATTAGTCAAAAAGATTTAGAACTGCTGCAGTGTGGAGTTTAGCCTTGAATGTCCATTACCAGCAAATGGAATGATTAGGAGAATATTAGAAAGTAGTACATTAGAAAGATACACTTTAATGCAGTCCATTTCTTTCCTTTCCATCTACTTTGTTATGACCTTACTATTTGTTGTGATGTTTACATATTCATTGCAAGTAGTGATCCCCTTTCTTACACGTGCGTGTGTGTGTGTGTGTGCGCGCTGCTCCTTGACTCCCAGTTGCAGAGAATGATTCATCGTGCTATGCAGTTTAATCCACTATTTCTTATTTAAGTAGGATGGCAGCTAGAGTATTTTCCTTCCTAATATAAAACTAAAATCTTACAACGTGTAATATTATCAGTCTAAACATAGGAGATTGCTTCCTTTCTAAAGTAAGTTAGAGTTCATAAGATCATAGAACAAAGCCCTCTGGAATTCTCCCCTTTATAACTCAGCTTGTCCTGAAGGGGCCAGAAAATCAGGCCACAGCCCAGACAGAGGAAATTGTGCTACATGGAAAATGCAGAGCTGATTCTCATCTCACACCTGCAGAATCTGCTGTCAGCTGTTCAATTCTAAGTTCTGTGGCTTTTCTCCATTCCTGCCTGTTTGGCTGGCTAATTTGTTAACTCCTTGTTATCTGCTGCAAAGACTGCATAGGGAAATATTTATGGGATCAAGAAAACCACAAGAATGAAAGGGTGATTGAACCAGCTGACTGAATTTTGTGTTTACTTCACTAAGCCATTGCTGACAGTGGTCTTGACAGCTGCACACAGTCCATAGTGGCATCTCAAAATTTGGCCTTGACTCCCTAGCCTAGCTTCCATTCATTCCACCTTCAGCAGCCATCTAGCTATTCCGTACACCATCCTCATTTTATGTTGCAGGCAAAAAGCCAACAAAAATATAGTCACATTTAAAAGCCTTTTAAGCAGTGAGCACCTCCCTCCTTTCCCAATTGTTCCCTGCTTTTTCACATTCCTAGTTAATAGGTTTTTAAAGCAGTTTCCCCAACTCTTTTCCTGCCACATACTGTCTTGCCTGGCATCTATGCAGCAAAAGGCTGTTCTTCAAGAGGCTTTTAAATCCATTCTACCTCTTTGTGCCTTTCAACTGCTAACTCTTCAGGTATGGGCTGTGTTTCTTGCTTAGCATATTTTGCATTTTCTAAGCCATTCATAGCAGCTACAGCAAAAGTGAGGATAAAAATATAAATAATAAATACAATTATTTTAAGTGACGTTTAGGGCCATGTATGCCATTTTCTATTTGCTCAAAGTGTCTCAGTTACCTAGCAAGAGGAACATCTTCAGGAAGCATACAATTTTGAGTTGAAATATAAATAGATTTCTTTTCTCCCTCCCTCCAATCCTTACTTTCTCCTTTTTAATTTTTTTTTCTTTTTTTGAGAATTAAAGTCCCTGGGTCAGGATAGTTCCCTGGAGGAGGAAATGGCAACCTACTCCAGTATTCTTGCCTGGAAAATCCCATGGACAGGGGAGCCTGGAGGGCTGTAGTCCATGGGGTTGTAAAGAGTTGCACACAGCTTGAGGGCACACACAGTAATTCTTGGGGCTTTAGTTTGTTGGATCACCAGTAAACCACAAATTAGACTGTTTAGAAATATCCCCCTTGTTTTTATCAGTAGAAGGAGAATAAGAAAAAGTATGCAAATGATGAGCATTAAAAACTTGAATATTGCGAGCTGGAAAGGGTCTAAAGGTCTGTATTTACATTTCTCATTTAATAAGTATTTATTGCCTGTTATGTGCCAGGAATTGTGCTTGGGCCCTAGATATAAAGATGAATAGGAAATAGTCTTTGTCCTAGAAGAAGCTCACGGTTTAGAGAGGAAAAAGCCCAGTAAATAAGCAGTTAATTAAATACATATTTTGAGAAATAATGCTTTGTGACTTTGCTTGAAATTAAAATGATTTGTTTAGTTCAGAGATAAGAAATCTCAGGCAGGTAAGCATTCTGTTAAAATATGAAGTAAACACTTTTTCCTCCTGACTACAGAAAATAATTATGACTAGCCCCCCCTCCCTGTTTTTTTAATAGTAGAAGTACAATTATTAAACAAATTTTTCTTGGCATCTAGTTGATTTACAGGGATTCCCAGATGGCTCAGTGGTAGAGAATCCACCTGCCAGTGCAGGAGACATGGGAGAGAGGGGTTTGATTCCTGGGTTTGGAAGATTCCCTGGAGGAGGATTGTTTGTATTCTTCCTGGGAAAATCCCATAAACAGAGGAGCCTGGCAGGCTACTGTCCATGGGGTCACAAAAGAGTTGGACATGACTGAGCATGCGTGCAAGGTTGATTTTTTTTTTTTTTAAGCGTTTTGTTAGTTTTAGGTGTACAGCAAAGTGAATCAGTTATACATATATCCCCTCTTTTTAAGGTTCTTTTCTCATATAGACCATTACAGAGTAGAATTACCTGTGGTGTAAGTAGGTCCTTATTAGTTTAGCCATCACTTTTAAATACTTGCAATTGTATGTTGTTTTTAGGCCCTACAATGCTATATGCTGCTGCTGCTAAGTCGCTTCAGTCGTGTCCAACTCTGTGCGACCCCAGAGATGGCAGCCCACTAGGCTCCCCTGTCCCTAGGATTCTCCAGGCAAGAACACTGGAGTGGGTTGCCATTTCCTTCTCCAGTGCATTGAAGTGAAAAGTGAAAGTGAAGTCGCTCAGTCATGTCTGACTCTTAACAACCCCATGGACTGCAGCCCAACAGGCTCCGCCGTCCATGGGATTTTCCAGGCAAGAGTACTGGAATTGGTTGCCATTGCCTTCTTCTACAATGCTGTATGCTTTTCTTCAGTTTTTTTTCTTGGTTTTGTCTGGTAAATGATCTTTTATAGTAATTTATAGAAAAACTAGACTAGCAAAGGCTCTAAAGGATAAAACTGTTAACAATTTTTTTTTCTTTTTCTGTATTGCTGCTATACCTGGCACAAACTTTACATTTAGATTATTTTCTCATCATTTGTTTCTAATTGTGTCTCTCTTTTAAAGAAGGGCTTATGTCTTTATCCTTCTTGATACCCTTAGTGCCTACCATAATGATCAGCATGTAGGATGAATTTAGGAAGGAAGGAAGGAATGAAGGCAGGAAAATGTTCAATCTTTTCTTCACCCTGAAGTAATAGACAGATTTTTCAGCCACCTGTGCCACTCCATCTTTGAAGCTGCAAGTTATTTTTTTATGTATATACTATATAACACTTCATAATGTAGCTTTTAAGATGAGCTGGTCACTCAACACATTCACTTTCTGACAGCCACAAGTACCATATTTATTTTTTGTTTGCACTGGTTATCTACAAAAATACAATTAGAATAATCCCATTCAAGTAGGTTTGGACGGTAGTGTCACTAAAGAGGAAGTAACCACATAGTCTTTCAGTAAAAGGCCCAAAGTTCTTATTCTACTCCTTCTTTAAAGAAAGATTGACTTGTGCCAAAGTCACACTTATTTTTTGGTTAGAGACCATGCAACAGTTTCGGGCTTCCCTGGTGGCTCAGATGGTAAAGAATCCACCTGCAATGCAGGAGACCTGGGTTCAATTTCTGGGTTGGGAAGATCACCGGGAGGAGGGCCTGCAAACCACTCCAGTATTCTAGCCTGGAGAATCCCCACGGACAGAGGAGCCTGGAGGGCTATAGTCTGTGGAGTCGCAAAGACTGAGCGACTAAGCGCAGACACACATGCAACAAGTGGATCATGTTGCGATCAGTCATACCTTATGTTGGATTTCTTCTCTCGTATGTGGTTTGTAGAATTTATAATCTTCTGAAGATTCAGAATAGACAACATACAGAGTATAGGTATGTATGCATCTGAAAAGAAAAACTACTGGACTTCCCTGGTGGCTCAGTGGTAAAGAAACTGCCTGCCAGTGCAAGAGACATGGGTTCAGTTCCTGATCTGAGACGATCTCACATGCTGTGGAGCAGCTAAGCTGGTGCTGCACGACTACTGAACCTGTGCTCCAGAGCCTGGGGAACTCAGTTACTGAGCTCTTGCGTTCTAGAGCCCGTGCTCCACAGTAAGATAAGCCACTGCAGTGAGAAGCCAGAGTACCGCAATTAGAGAGTAGCCCCTGGGCACCGCGACGAGACAGAAGCCCATGGAGCAATGAAGACCCAGCACACCCAAAAATAAATAAAATTTAAAGTGAAAAACTATTATAAACAGCAACCAAAAAACCAAAAAGCAAGTGGTTTCTAAATCTTCATTAAATGAAAGAAAACTCTGTTTCTGATGATTTGGTTTCATTGATTTAACATAAGAATTGCTATTAATTGACTGCCAATACTGTAAAGGGGCTATACAGGTGCTATGAGGCAAACAGAACTGATTAAGAAATAACCCCTGTTCTCAGGAAACTTTTAATCTGGTGAACAAGAAGACAGTACACATGCAGTGTAAAGCAAAATATGATTGATTAATGTTCCAAGGGAGGCGCATTAGGAAAGTAGTGTTTGAGCTGGACCTTGAAGGATTTAAAACAGCAGAGGATGTGAGGCAGAGAATAGAGCATATTAAAGCTCCATGATAGGAGTATAGGGGAAGTGTTGAAATGAAGGCTTGTATCAGTTTAAGGTCATATAGTAGAGACACTTGAATATAAACTGTGAAATACAGACTTAAATTTGGGGAATACTGGGCAGTTATTTTTTAATTTAGAAAATAGAAATGTTCTGTTTTTTTAAGGAGGATTAGGTTGTCAGTCTTTTGGAAGGCTAGGTATGAGGGAAGGAAAAACTATCAGTGGGTAGCTAAGTTAGAAGTCTGTGATGAGATTCCAGGATAAGAGGCTCGTACTGGAATTTGGCTGTCGTGACTGTAAACAATGAGATTAATATTGCATAAATAGTGTGGCTGTAGGAGCTGCTAAAATTTGTCAAAGTAGAAGTGATGGAAAGCAATAAAAAAGAACCAAGTATGTCACCAAGTTTTGGGCTGGGATGACAAGAATGATGGTATTAGGAGTAGAAAGAGCAAAGTCAGGTGGAGGAACTGAATTAGTGGAAAAGATGTGAATTTAGTTTTGATCCTGTTGTATCAGAATTGTTAGTTTCCTCAGGTTGAATGAAGATGGCTATTAGAGAGTGCAGAGAAGGCAATGGCAGCCCACTCCAGTATTCTTTCCTGGAGAGTCCCATGGATGGAGGAGCCTGGTAGGCTGCAGTCCATGGGGTCACTAAGAGTCGGACATGACTTCACTTTCACTTTTATGCATTGGAGAAGGACATGGCAACCCACTCCAGTGTCCTTGCCTGGAGAATCCCAGGGACGGGGGAGCCTGGTGGTGGGCTGCCTTCTATGGGGTCGCACAGAGTCGGACACAACTGAAGTGACTTAGCAATAGCATCAGAGAGTGATGAAAATGGAGGGATTTGAGAGAGAAATCAAATTCCTAGAGACAAAGATCTAGGAATCATTTGCCTTGTAATTATAGTTGAAGCTTTGTGGGGAATACAGTCTCAGAGAGTTAAGATGGTGAGAGAAGAGTTGTTCAGTTGTGTTCGATTCTGCAATCCAATGGCCTGCAGCATACCAGGCTTCCCTGACCTTCACCATCTCCCGGAGCTTGCACAAACTCATGTCCATTGATGCTGTTCAACCATCTCATCCTCTGTCGTCCCCTTCTCCTCCTGTCTTCAATCTTTCCCACCATCAGGGTCTTTTCTAATGAGTCAGCTCTTCACATCAGGTGGCTCAAGTATTGCAGCTTCAGCATCAGTCCTTCCAATTAATATTTAAGGTTGATTTCCTTTAGGATTAACTGGTTTTATCTCCTTGCAGTCCAAGGGACTCTCAAGAGTCTTCTCCAACACCACAGTTCAAAATCATCAATTCTTTTGTGCTCAGCCTTCTTTATGGTCCAACACTCACATCCATACATGACTACCAGAAAAACCATAGCTTTGACTACATGGACCTTTGTTGGCAAAGGTCTCTGCTTTTTAATACACTGTCCAGGTTTGTTGTAGCTTTTTTCCATGGAGCAAGTGTCTTTTAATTTCATGCCTGCAGTCACCATCTGCAGTGATTTTGGAGCCCAAGAAAACACAGTCTCTCACTGTTTCCATTGTCTCCTCATCTATTTGCCATGAAGCAATGGGACTGGATATCATGATCTTTGTTTCTTGAATGTTGTGTTTTAAGCCAGGTTTTTCACTTTCCTCTTTCACTTTCATCAAGAGGCTCTTTAGTTCCTCTTTGCTTTCTGCCATGAGGGTGGTGTCATCTGCATATCTGAGGTTATTGATATTTCTCCCGGCAATCTTGATTCCAGCTTGTGCTTCCTCCAGCCCAGCATTTCTCATGATGTACTCTGCATGTAAGTTAAATAAGCAGGGTGACAATATACAGCCTTGATGTACTCCTTTCCCGATTTGAAACTGGTCTGTTGCTTCTTGACCTGAATACGGGTTTCACAGGAGGCAGGTCAGGTGGTGTGGTATCCCCATCTCTTGAAGAATTTTCCACAGTTTGTTGTGATCCACACAGTCAAAGGCTTTGGCATAGTCAATGAAGCAGAGGTAGATGTTTTTCTGGAATTCTCTTGCTTTTTCTATGATCCAGTGCATGTTGGCAATTTGATCTCTGGTTCCTCTGCTTTTTCTAAATCCAGCTTGAACATCTGGAAGTTCTCGGTTCACGTACTGTTGAAACCTTGCTTGGAGAATTTTGAGCATTACTTTGCTAGCGTGTGAGATGAGTGCAATTGTGCAGTAGTTTGAACATTCTTTTGCATTGTCTTTCTTTGGGATTGGAATGAAAACTGACCTTTTCCAGTCCTGTGGCCTGGAGTTGAGTTTTCCAAATTTGCTGGCATATAGAGTGCAGCACCTTCACGGCATCATCTTTTAGGATTTGAAATAGCTCAACTGGAATTCCATCCCTCCACTAGCTTTTTTCGTAGTGATGCTTCGAAGGCCCACACTCCAAGATGTCTGGCTCTAGGTGAGTGGTCATACCATCGTGGTTATCTAGGTCATTAAGATCTTTTTTGTATGGTTCTTCTGTGTATTCTTGCCACCTCTTCTTAATATCTTTTGCTTCTGTTAGGTCCATACCATTTTTGTCCTTTATTTTTCCCATCTTTGCATGAAATATTCCCTTGGTATCTCTAATTTTCTTGAAGAAATCTGTTGTCTTGCCCATTCTGTTGTTTTCTTCTATTTCTTTGCATTGTTCACTTAGGAAGACTTTCTTATTTCTCCTTGGAATTCTTTGGAACTCCATTCAGACAAAATCCAAATACTTAAATGGAAGATTTTGTTGTTTAGTCACTCAGTCGTATCTGACTCTTTTTCAACCCCATGGACTGTAGCCCGCCAGGCTCCTCTGTCCATGGAATTTCCCAGGCAAGAATACAAATGAGTGGGTTGTCATTTTCTTTTCCAGGGGATCTTTTTGACCCTGGGATCACACCCAAGTCTCCTGCATTGTCAGTTGGGTTCTTTACTACTTATCCACCAGGGAAGATAAGCCCATAGGGGAAACAGGTAGAGATGTCAAACAGATTAAACAAATACTAGAATTGTGATGCATAATAGGGACCAGGAAAGGAAAGAGTTTAAAGAATTGAGATGAGATCAATAACAACCAGAAATGTTCACGTTTCCAAATAAGTTCTCATTGTCTTTGTTTTATCTGCATGCTTTTGGTGTAATAGATGTCACAAGTATGTTCTGTGTTTGGAAGGATATACACCAAACTGTTAATAATTGTTAATCTGTCGGAGTTGGAGTTGGATTTTCTCTTTTCATGTCTGTATCAGGGTATTGGGAGAAAACAGATGGTACTTTCAAATTAGGATAATCAAAACAGTTACTAAAGAGACTGTTTACAAACATGTGGATGAGGTGTTGGGAAACCACAAAAATTAGTGTAGTATCCCAGGGCTAGCAGCAGCAGGGGCTGTTAACACCTTGAGGCCCACAAGAATGAAGAGAAGGAGCAATTTCCGGAATTCAGAGACAAAGAGTGGAGGAGGGACAGCTACCTTGGGAAGGGCTGTGACTTTGGTCAAGAAGGCAACAAGCCCACCAGGGGTGTGAATGCTCTCCTCCCTCTCTTGGATTTCTCATTGCAGACTGCCTACTAGTCAGGGAGCTAGAGTCTAGGCAACTTGTCTATACGGGGCAGCCTCCTGAGGCAGAGCAGGGTGGGAAAGGGTCTGGATGGGCAAGTGGAAGATACTCGGCAGACTGCATTGCATGAATTTAAAAACATGATGGTGTCTTACTTCTCTGTTTGTTTAAAAGGTGTGTGTATAATTTTCTGTATAACTTACACATTCACATAATACAAGTTTTATAAAGTATGTGAGTGTATATATAATGATTAAAAGAAAAAGAAATTATAACCTCTCTACCAAAATAGGCTCCCTCACTTAGATGGTTTTCCAATGGAATTTTACAAAACTTTCAAGGGACAGACAGTATTTATTTTATATATGTTGCTCCAGAAAATGAAAAAAAAAAAAAGAGCAAGAGAAGAGCTGCCCAGTTGCCCAGCTCATTTTATACAAAGCTTTATAATCTTGGTTATCAAGTCAAGATAAGGGAAATGAAGATAGATAAGATACAAGATAAGAAAAGCATATATCTGTTTCATTATGGATGTTGGTGCACTAATTCTAAATACGGTATTAGCTAGCCAAATCCAATAGTATGTTTTAAAAAGTATTTTTTGTTTTTTTTTTTTTTTGGGCTGGTTCCCTGATCAGGGATTGAACCTGGGCCCTGCCAGTGAAACCACTGACTCCTGGCCACTGGACTGCCAGGGAATTCCCTAAAAAGTACATATTGATAAAGTAGTATTTATGCCAAGAATGAAAGGATAGTTCAGCGTCAGAAAAATTGTATCTATGTATTTCACTTTAGTATTAGATCAAAGAAGAAATATATGATGATTTCATGAGACACATAAAAAGCATCTTATCTGTGATAAAAGTTGCAGAATAAAGTATTAATACTTATTTATGAAATATTAACAGCATATTAGGAATATCAAAGGACTTCTCAGACAATTTACAGAAAACTAACTGGAATAAATTAGAAGCATTTCCATTGAAACAAAGCAAGAGAAAGATGTTTACAATTTTCACTATCACTTAAACATAATATTAAAGGTCCCACCTGTCTTTTAAGGCAGGATAAAGGTATGTTAGGAATGGAAGAGCAGATATGATTATCTGTGTAGAAAGTTCAATTGAATGAACATACTGTGAGTAGTAACAAAAGTTTAATGAGATGAATAGAATTTGTATACTTCTGTATTTGCTTATCAACTCAAAAAAGTACTCCTTTTAGACAAATTATTATTATAATAAAAATAAGGTATTATTTTAACAAACATAGTTTTTTTGTTTCCTTTAGTAGAAAAATAGAAAAGTACATAAGATTTTAATAAATGGGGAGAGATACTATGTGCACTGTTGGTATTATTTAACCTAATAAAGTTATTAATTCTTTCCAGGTATACATGCAATGTAAGTGAAATTCTAGTCAAAATTCTTGAGGATTTTTGAGGAACCCAACAAATTCTAAAATTTATATGGATGGCTGATAGCTCCAACATTTCTAAAACTGTGCATAGAAAAAGATAAGCCAAATTGATAGTCACCCTTAGTCATAGGATAAGATATGTTATAAATAGTGATGGTGATGCTGCTGCTGTTGTTCCAGCAATGTATAAATAAAACAGAAGTGAGAGCTCAAAAATAGATCTAGGTATATATAAAGACTTATGTGATAAATGTTTGTATCATGAAACAGTTGAAAAAAGACAAATCATTTAGTAGATGATGTGAGGATAACTATCTCATTATATAGAGAAAAATATAAACCTCTAACTTATATAAAGATTGGTCCCTAATAAAGTCAGAGATCAAGATATGCTAGTAGAAGATAATAGAAGAAAATGTGAAATAAAATCTTTGTGGCCAAAGGATAGGAAAAATATTTTAATTTTATTGAAGTGTAGTTGTGATTCAGTCATGTGTATGTATACTTTTTCAGGTTCTTTTTCCTTATAAGTTATTACATATACACATATGTGTGTGTGTATATATATATATTCTTTTTCAGGTTCTTTTTCCTTATAAGTTATTATAAAATATTAATATCCCTGTGCTATGCAATAGTTACTTCTTGGTTATCTATTTTATATATGGTAGCATGTATATATTAATCCCAACCTCCTAATTTATCCCTTCCTGACCCTAGAAAAGACTTTTTCTTAGACGCTCCAATTGTTAAGTCAAAAAAGAGTGGCTGGATTTGGTTACACCACAGTTGAGGATTTTGTTCAATGCAGTGTTCCGAAGTTAATGAATAGATGTTAGATTGGGAAAGGATATTTGCTGTATTTAAAACCAGCAAGGGATAATATCCCCAAAGTGGAGGAACCTCTTAAATCAACATGAAAAATATGGAGAACCCAAGGAAAAAACTCTATAACAGAATGAACAGGTAATTCAGAGAAGATGTCTGAGTAAATAGCAAATGTATGAAGAGCTGCTACGGTGCATTTCTAAGGAGGTGAAGTGCAAATTAAAGCAATGATAAAATATCACTTTATAAGTATTGGCATATGAATGGCAGCAGTTAGAGGGTGAAAGAAAAGTGAAAGTGAAGTCACTCAGTCATGTCTGACTCTTTGTGACCCTGTGGACTGATAGCCTACCATGCTTCTTCATCCATGGGATTTTCCAGGTGAGAGTACTGGAGTGGGCTGCCATTTCCTTCTCCAGGGGATCTTCCCAACCCAGGGATCAAACCCAGGTCTCCTGCACTGAAGACAGACACTTTACCATCTGAGCCACCAGGGAAGCCTTAGAAAGGTAGATAATACCAAGTATTGGAGAAGATATGGATAGGGGAGATTTTTGTACTGCTGATGAGGTTTGCCTTGGTGGCTCACATGGTAAAGAATCTGCCTGCAGTGCAGGAGACCTGGGTTTGATCCCTCGGTTGGAAGATCTCCTGGAGAAGGGATTGGCCACCCACTCCAGTATTCTTGCCTGGAGAATTCCATGGACTGAGAAGCCTGGAAGGCTACAGCCTATGGGGTTGTTCAGAGTCAGACACAACTGAACACAGCAGTGAGTGATGGGGATATAAATTGCACAATCATATGCATAGCAGTACGACTCATGGGTCTGTTTTTCCAGAGAACTAGCAAAAGTTTTAGTGAGGACAGGTTCATGGATATTATATTACTGCAAATGGAGGTAGAGAGTTAGATGCATCTGAGATTATATGCATGGATGTTATAATATCACTAGTGTTGGTAGAGAGATGCATCCAATAAATAATTTTAATAAGTAAAATAGAGTGGATGCATACTGTGAAGTGCTATGCAGCAGTAATAAGCAATGAACCCATTGATCATGGAAGGATTTTAAAAATATAATGAAAGAAAAAATAGAAAGCATAATGAGTTATAGCACAAATGCTATTTATTTAAACAGAACACACACAGTTCTTTACATAACAACTATATCTGTTTTATAATGCTATACATATTTAAAGATATATCTATTTTTATAATGCTACACATATTAAAGATATATCTATTTTATAATGCTACACATATTTATGAAGATATAGCTATTTTATATTTTATAGTAGTATTTTATAATACTACACATAATTAAAGATACATGCTAATCTCTTTAAAATGGGTTAATACTCAGAGGAGGGAATTGAGGTGCAAATTGAATAAAGAGTGAAAAGTAAAGATCAAAGTGAAGAAAGAGTAAAGCAAAGGAAAGGGATCTTGCGTGGACTAGTGATGACAACATGTTGAGAAATTAAGGCCACAATTAGATGCTGTCTGTGTGTCTGAAGCTCAAAATCTAACAACAGATCAAACACTTAGGTGGTTTTTAGTCTTTTGCAACAGTGGCTATCTTTATCATACATTACTTTGTAATTAAAAAATGAAATATTTTTCTTGTACTATGCATTCCTTAGATGTCTTCTCTAGCCCTGTTCTTTTCTGAAGTACTTTAGGCAAAAGTAAAATCATAGTTATGTGCCTGGCAAGCATTGAGGGTATTCACATGAACTGATTGACTGATCCTGAGAGAAAAACACTATTTAAGCAACTTTCAAAGATTTTGGTCTTGGCATCTCTTTATATTCCTATTACTGAGGATCCTAAGAGCCCTTGTTATTTACCACATTAGAAATAAAAATGTTAAATATTTAATAATTTTAAAAATAATCATAAAACATAAAATGTTAACATAATATTTTTAAATGAAAAATATTTTGCAGTGCAAACATTTAGTGAGAAGAGTGGCATCATTTTACATGTGTACAAATCTCTAATGTTTGACTTAATAGAAGACAGCTGGATTCTCATATTTGTTCTGTATTCATCTCTTGTAAAATGTTGTTTTGATTGAAATATATCTAGAAAATCCAGCATCACAGATATGTAGTTAGAAAAATGAGTGGTATCTTAACAGCCTTTTCAGTTAATTGTGGATATTTGTCTTTGATATTGCACCAAAGCTCGACAAGTGGTAGTTTCTTGAAGGTGATTTTCAATCACCTTCTGAGATCTGAAACTATTCTCAATGAACATTTTGTAGTTCATTATATTAAACTTACTGGTGTATCTTATACTTTGATGAATCTTTAACCATGCATGATTTTGTAATTTCATGCATTGGTCAGTTGGAAAATTCTGCTTTACTGAGTTATGCGTATCACTATTTTGTTGTTTAGTTGCTCAGTCGTGTCCAACTCTTGCGACTCAATGGACTGTAGCCCGCTAAACTCCTCTGTCTGTGGGATTTCCCAGGCAACAATACATAGAGTGGGTTGCCATTTCCTTCTCCAGGGGATCTTTCTGAGCCAGGGATTGAACCCAAGTCTCCGTATTGGCAGGTGGATTCCTTACCAATGAGACATGAGAGACCATATACAATTAAAAAAAATGACATTTGTTAATTATAACACTGATCTCATCAGAAAAGTGCTTAAGTATTAGAAACTTTGAAGTTTCCAGCAGTTCCATACAGGTTTTCCAAAATTTTAGTTTTCATTGCAAGTTATCATTGGTAACTGTCAGTTTTTCCCCTTTAGTCTGAATGAACTGTAGTTTGTTTGCAATCTTTTCTTTCAGATGAAAATGGTGTTCAATGAGAAAAGATACTAGTAGCTCAGCTTGCAACTCAGGTACAACCCACAGTATCATGAGATATACATAGGCCTTTCTTTGGAGTGCAGCAGAAGTGTTTTGTGTATACTTCCCATTTTATAACAGAATATTAAAAAGGCTTGTACGGAAGGGTTGAGATTTAATAAAACTAATAATTTCTGCTGACTCATTGAGGACATTCTTAAATGAATCTGTCTTTCCTCCTAGCATGGTGCTGAATGATAATGATAGAATGGTTTTGTGCCACTATCCTTTTTTTTTTTTTAATATATCATTGTGATGTGGATTACGTTATTTTATTTATTAAACTATACTTGATTTCCAATTTGTGTTAGTTTCAGGTGTACAGCTTCAGATTCTTTTCCATTTAGGTTATTACGAGATAATTGAATATAGCACAGAAGTGTGCTATACAGTAAATCCTCATTTATTTTATATATTGTGCTGTATATTTATTAATCTCCTGCTCTTAATTTATATGTCCCCCTCCTCTTTCCCCTTTGATAATAAGTTTATTTTCTATGTCTGTGGATCTGTTTTTGTTTTATTACTAAGTTGATTTGTGTTATTTTTTTAGATTCCATGTATGAGTGGTATAATTTGGTATTTGTCTTTCTCTTTCTGACTTCACTTAGTTTGATAATTTCTATTAAAATTGATGTTTCTGCCGATGGCAATATTTCATTCTTTTTTTATGACTGAGTAATAGTCCTCTGTATATATGTACCACCTCTTCTTTATCTGTTCGTCTGTTAATGGACATTCCAGGTGTCTCGGCTATTGTGAACAGTGCTGCTGTGAACACTGACATGCAGTTATCCTTTCAAATTATTTTTTGAGTTTTGTTCTTTTCTGATATTTGCCCAGGAATGGGATTGCTGGATCATATGGTAACTCTATTTTAAGTTTTTAAAGGAACCTCCAGATGGTTTTCTGTGGTGGGTACAACCAATTTAGATTTCTCACCAACAGTGTAGGAAGGTTACCTTTTCTCCACACCCTCTCCAGCATTTATCATTTGCAGAATATTTGATGATGGCCATTCTGATAGGTTTGAGGTGATAGATACCTCATTGTAGTTTTGATTTGCATTTCTTTAATAATTGGTGATGTGGAGCATCTTTTCACATGCCTGTTGATCAACTGTGTGTCGTCTTTGTGGAAATGTCTGTTTAGGTCTTCTGCCCATATTTTGATTGGGTTGTTTGTTTTCCTGTTATTGAGTTGCATGAGCTGTCTGTTTATTTTGGAAATTAATCCCTTCTTGGTCACATCATTTGCAAATATTTTCTCCTAGTCATACATTGTCTGTATATCTATCACCATGTATTTTGTTTTGAAAAAAACCAAACATGTTACCCATTATATTTAACAGGTTTTAAAAAATGGTTTATACCACCTAAGTGAAGTAAGTGAATAAGTGAAGTCACTCAGTCGTGTCTGACCCTTTGCGACTCCATGGACTGTAGTCTACCAGGCTCCTCCATCCATGGAATTTTCCAGGCAAGAGTACTGGAGTGGGTTGCCATTTCCTTCTCTAGGGGATCTTCCTGACCCAGGGATTGAACCCAGGTCTCCCGCATTGCAGGCAGACGCTTTACTGTCTAATCCACCAGGGAAGTTTCCCAGAAGTTCTTATACCATCTGGTAGGTACTAAATTTCTCTCTATGGTTGCAAAAATAGAAAATGGGAAGAAAAAGAATCCATATATTTTCTGATACATGAAATTGAAATTATGTACCTAGTATTTTCAGTAGTCACTTAATACATATTGAATTAATGAGTGAAAAAAATGGACAGTGACATTGCAGTGCTATTAGTTATGATAATGTTACACATGAGATAAAACTCACTTTTAGTTCCATGGTCTTTCTTCCTTGGGACAGTATCTTATTTCCTACACCTCCTTTCTCCCTCTCTCTTTTTGTTTTTATAAACATGACCTTCCAGTCATGCTCCACTTCCCAGACCTGAATAACAGATGTTTGAATGAAGACTACTCCATGTGAATGGGCAAATGTCTATATGAGAGCTGGTGGTTCTGAATTATACCCTTTTTTTTTTAAACAGTAAAGAAGGGTCCATATTATACCAAATAAACTGATTAAAATTGAAAAATTTATTTACCTTTTTGTGTATAGGTAGAAACCAGATTGTTGAGTTCTGGGACTAGTCACAGCGCTTGAAATTTTATAATTGATCAGTTGATTACTGAATTTTCATACTTTTTTTACGTCAGTCAATCACTTGGTCAGATAGAACATATCCCATAAGAACTGAAAATCCAGTAAATCAAAGGCATAAATTTACGTTTATAAATTTATACATTTATAAATTTATAAATGTAATATATATTTAATGTAAGTGAATAATAACATAATAACCTCTTACTGTTTCCTCAAACTCATGAATCACCATACATAATAAACAAATTATTATTGTAAGCTCCTTGTGCATATACTGTAATTGCCATAATTGCCATAAGTTTTTTTTTCTTTTACTCTGGGCAACAGAATACACTTACATGGTGTCAAATTTCTGACATATAATTGGAAAACAGAGGAAAGATGCAATTCAGTTTGTTTGAAGCATTTTACAGTTTTACATGTCTTTATGGACATACACATATGTTCATACAAGATAATCCATTTACCACTTTTTAAAAAGCTTTCATTAATGAAAAATGCATATTTATAACTGACATAATTGTAGCATTCATTTTTGATACAGCATCTTCATCATTAAATTATTAATTATTTTTCCAAGTAATAATTATTTTCTAGCAGACTCAACTTTAATAACTAATAAAATTTAGGTCAAAATTTTCTTAAATTTGTTCTACATAGGGAGATCAAACTACATCATTTTTATTTCAAATTAAGTTTTATTTTTGGAAAAATAGATAAATCTTTATATTTAGAAGAAAAATCAGAAATTACTCAAATGGGGGCTGAATCAATTTTTTAATCTTGTTCTGTGTTGCACAGAAATTTCTGGGGATGGCATCATTTCCAGCTTGGAGGCATCACTGTTCTATTTTCACATGTGGTTGGAATGAGAATTTCCTTGCAGAAACTGCCTCCCCTTCCCACATGGGAAGAGCAAGAATACAGCTATGGAATAGTCTGTCAAAGATTTTTCTCATTATTAGCAGACAAGTTATATTGTCTGCCTGCCTGAGAATGTTTATGGAAACTTGTGATTTCTGCATCTGGAGTTCATTTCTGAGAGTGCATGCAAATCAAACTATTGAATAGGTAACAGATATTTTGCTCCCCTACAGACACAACTTGTGGGCTTATGTACAACTATAACACATCTTCAAAGTTCTCCAGCATGTTTGAAAACTCCAAGATGATTTATCCTAAGAACTCTTGGAAACTCTTAGAAATTGCTTTTTTAAAATAGGGTAGATTCTCTCATTTCTAAAATGGCTTTATTAAAATCTCACCTAGAAGTAGAGATAGGATTTTTTTTTGGTCTTATTAGTTGTTTTGGTCAGTGAAGACTAATGATAATTTATCTAAAATTTAAAATTAGGGCAGCTAGATTTTTACAAATACTTTTCAAATACAATTCTTACAATAATTGATAGATCTAGACTTGGCATAATCTATATTATTGGTTCCTAAGTAGTGATTCATGATTAAATTTACACCTATCTGTGGTAAAATAGAAATATTAGAAGAACATAGTAAGTTTTTCATTAAATTTATCCAGTTTATATTAGGACTGTCCTTTACACTGAGATTATGTCATTTCCTACTTTTAAAACTTTTTGCTATTTTTGGCTATTCTGGACTCTCATTGCTGCCCAGGCTTTTCCCTAGGTGCGGTGCAGGTTCCTCGTTGTGGTGGCTTCTCTTGTTGATGAGCATGGGCTCTGGGGTGTGCAGGAGGCTTCAGTAGCTGCGGTTCGTGGGCTCAGTAGTTTCGACTCCAAGGGATCTAGAACACGGGCTCAGTAGTTGAGGGGCAGAGTCTTGGTTGCTCTGTGGCATGTGGGAACTCAAGCCTGTGTCTCCTGCATGGGCTGGCAGATTCTCTACCTTTGAACCACTAGGAAAGTGTGAAGGTGTTAACTTGCTCAGTCGTGTCTGACTCTTCGTGACTCCAGGGACTGTAGTACAAAAGGCTCCTCTGTCCATGGAATTCTCCAGGCAAGAATACTGGAGTGGGTTGCCATTCTTTTCTCCAGGGGATGGAGATTTGGCTTAAAGAAATGGGATTTTAAATGTAGTTAGGTAAATCTAGATTAAAAAGGAGAATTATCACGTTTGTAACTTTGGATTAAGAATGATAGAAGCAGTTGGTGATTAATGAAGGCTCAAAGGTAATTAAACCTGGAGTACGAAATCTTTGCCTGTCTTATTTGCTGCTCTGGTACTGGTTCCTAGTGGGCTTGCCAGGTGGCACAGTGGTAAAGAATCCACCTGCCAATGCAAGAGACACAGGTTCAATCCATGGGTCAGAAAGATCCCCCGGAGGAGGAAATGGCAGCTCACTCCAGTATTCTTGCCTGGAAAATTCCATGGACAGAGGAGCCTAGTGGGCTGAGTCCATGGGGTTGCAAAGAGTTTGACATGGCTGAGCGACTGAGCAGGCACACACTGGTACCTAATAGATGTTCCATAGATATATGGTGAATGAAGAACATGAAAGAAGAAAGAGAAGGTAGCTGCTGGGGAAGTAGTAGTAGAGAACTGTGAAGAACACCAGGAAGATGAATTTTAAGAGTAGCTAAGACATTTTAGCTTTTTGAAGGCCTCTTTTAACCCAGGCAACATAATCTTATTTATTGTTAATTGCTCTGCTCTACTAACTGAAAGTGTGGATGGTGAAAAGATTTTGTATTGATTATCAGCTACTGTTGTTGTTTAGTCGCTCAGTTGTGTCCGACTCTTTGTGACCCCATGGACTGCAGCATGCCAGGTTTCCCCGTCCTTCACTATCTCCAGGAGTTTGTTCAAACTCACGCTCATTGGGTTGGTGATGCCATCCAACTATCTCATCCTCTGTCATCCCCTTCTCCTCCTGCCCTCAATCTTTCCCAACATCAGTCTTTTCCAGTGAGTTGACTCTTTGCATCATGTGGCCAAAGTATTGGAGCTTTAGCATCAGTTCTTCCAATGAGTATTCAGGACTGATTTTCTTTAGGATTGACTGGTTTGATCTCTTTGCTCTCCGGGGGACTCTGAAGAATCTTCTCCGTCACCACAGTTCGAAAGGATCAGTTCTTCGGTGCTCAGCTTTCTTTATGGTCCAATTCTGATATCCTTACATGAGTACTGGAAAAACCATTGTTTTGACTGTATGGACCTTTGTTGACGAGGTGATGCCTTTGCTTTTCTCTTTTGTTTTACTTAAAAAAAAGTATTTATTTTTAACTGATTGATGATTGGCTTACATTATTGGTTTGATTTCTGTCATACATCAACATGAAATAACCATAGGGATATCTGTGGTTGAATCTCCCTCCCACCTCATGCCTATTCCCACCCCTCTAGGTTATTATAGACTCCTGTTTGAGTTCCCTGAGTCATGCAGCAAATTCCCATTGGCTGTCTATTTACATACGTTAGTGTATGTCTTTGCTTTTTAATACACTGTCTAGGTTTGCCATAGCTTTTCGTCCAAGGAGCAAGTGTCTTTTAATTTCATGGCTGCGGTTACCATCTGCAGTGATTTTGGAGCCCAAGAAAACACAGTCTCTCACTGTTTCCATTGTTTCCTCATCTATTTGCCATGAAGTGATGGGACTGGGTGTCATGATCTTTGTTTTTTGAGTGTTGCATTTTAAGCCAGCTTTTTCACTCTCCTCTTTCACTTTCATCAAGAGGCTCTTTAGTTCCTCTTCACTTTTGCCATTAGGGTGGTATCATCTGCATATCTAAGGTTATTGATATTTCTCCTGGCAATCTTGATTCCAGCTTGTGCTTCATCCAGCCTGGCATTTCGCGTGATGTACTCTGCATATAAGTTAAATAAGCAGCCTTTATGTGCCCTTTTCCTATTTTTGAACCAGTCTGTTGTTGCATGTCTGGTTCTAACTGTTGCTGTTTGACCTGCATACAGGTTTCACAGGAGGCAGGTAAGGTGGTCTGGTATTCCCATCTGTTTAAGGTCAGCTACTACTACTGGAATTCACATGATAGCTAGAAGATAACAGAATCTATGGTTTCAGTTCAGTTCAGTTGCTTAGTCTTGTCCGACTCTTTGCAACCCCATGAATCGCAGCATGCCAGGCCTCCCTGTCCATACCAACTCCCAGAGCTCACTCAAACTCACGTCCATTGAGTTGATGCCATCCAGCCATCTCATCCTCTGTCGTCCCCTTCTCCTCCTGCCCCCAATCCCTCCCAGCATCAGAGTCTTTTCCAATGAGTCAACTCTTCACATGAGGTGGCCAAAGTACTGGAGTTCAGCTTCAGCATCATTCCTTCCAAAGAAATCCCAGGGCTGATCTCCTTCAGAATGGACTGTTTGGATCTCCTTGCAGTCCAAGGGACTCTCAAGAGTCTTCTCCAACACCACAGTTCAAAAGCATCAATTCTTCAGCACTCAGCTTTCTTCACAGTACAACTCTCACATCTATACATGACCACTGGAAAAACCATAGCTAAGATGGTCCTAAATTCATTAATAATCCTAAAATTTTAGTGAACTTTAAGCAAAGAACTTTACTTCTAGTTACATATTTATGGGCCTAAAATCATTATCAACTCTTAAAATTACCAAGTAATAGCATTGGAAAATGATTCCGGAGATTATTTCTATCATCTTTCCTGAAAAACTAATTTTCAGAGATTTTATTGATATTCTGTACCATATTGAATCAGGCCTACTTTAAACTTATTTTTGAAAAAAATATAATTCAACATCTGTATACATGACAAAGTGATCACAAGTCTAGTTACCATCCATTACCATACAGTTAACTCTGTTCACCCACCCCCAATCCCTTTTCCCCTCTGTTATCCACTAATCTGGTCTTTTTCTCAGTGTTTTTGTTTTGTTCATTCATTTGTTTTTTGCTGCACTACATGGTATGTGGGATCTTGGTTTCCTGACCAGGAATTGAACCCATCCTCTCTGCAGTGGAAGGGCAGAGCTCTAACCATTGGGCCATGAAGGAATTCCCTATTCATTTGTTTTGTGTTTTAGATTCCATAGACTTCCCTGGTGGTTCAGATGGTAAAGTGTCTGCCTGCAATGCAGGAGACCTGGGTTCGATCCCTGGGTCGGGAAGGTCCCTTGGAGAAGGAAATCGCAACCCACTCCAGTACTCTTGCCTGGAAAATCCCATGGACAGAGGAGCCTGGTAGGCTACAGTCCATGGGGTCACAAAGAGTTGGACACGACTAAGCGACTAAATTTTAAACTTATGAATGAAATCATACAGTATTTGTCCTTATGTGACTTATTTCACTTATTGCTAGCATAATACCTTCAAAATCCTTCGTGTTGTCATAGGATGATAATAGGATTTCGTTCTTTTTTATGACTGAGTACTAGTTCGTTATGTATTTGTGTACTATATCTTTATCCATTCAGTGATCCATGGAGACCTAGGTAGTTTCTCTATCTTGGCTATTGTAAATAACGCTGCAGTAAACAGGGATGCCTGTATCTTTTGAATTAATGTTTTTGTGTTCTTTGGAGAAATACTCAGAAGTGAAATAGCTGAGTCATTCCCTTGTGTCTCAGCTGGTAAAGAATATGTGTGCAATGTGGGAGACCTGGGTTGGATCCCTGGGTTGGGAAGATCCCCTGCAGAAGGGAAAGGCTACCCACTCCAGTATTCTGGACTAGAGAATTCGTTGGCTGTATAGTCCATGGGGTCGCAAAGAATTGAGCACTACTGAGCGGGAAAAGAAAAGGTAGTTCTATTCTTAATTTTTTGAAGAATCTCAATACTGTTCTCCATAATGACTGCACCGACTTCCAGTCCCACCAACACTGTATGAAGGTTCCCTTCTCTTCACATTCTTTTCAGTATTTATTATTATTATTATTTGATAATAGCCATTCTAACAGGTGCAGGGTGATATCTCATTATGGTTTTGACTTTTGCCTCTCTAATAATTAGTGATGTTGAGCATCTTTTCTTGTGCCTATTGGCCATCTGTATGTCTTCTTTGTAAAAAATGTCTTTTGAGAGCCTCTGCCCATTAAAAATTTGTTGTTGTTGCTGAATAGTATGAGTTCTTTATATATTTTGGATATTAGCCTTTTATGTGATATATCATTGCAAGTTCTTCTTCCTTTATTAGTTTGACTTTTCATTTGGATGATGGTTTCCTTTGCTGTGCAGAAACTTTTTAGTTTGTTAATTTTTGCTTTTGTTGCTCTTATTTTTGGACTCAGGTCCACAGAAACATCACTAAGCCCATGTCATTAAAATTACTGCCACTGTTTTTGCTAGGAATTTTATGGTTTCAGGTCTTATATTCAAGTCTTTAATTCATTTTGAGTTAATTTTCTTATCTGGTATAAGATAGTAGTCTAGTTTCATTTTTTAGCACATGGCTGTCCAGTTTTCCAACAAACTGCTTATAGTTGTTTCTTATAAGTTATTTGGCCAACAGTCAAAATTTGGTAAGGAATAAGTATGAGTGAGACTCATGAAAATTCATCTTTTTGTCCAAATAACTTTTTGAAGTATGATTAAATATAAGATCTATGTTTCATTTATCTTCGTTTTATAGTACTTCATTTCTCCATAAACCAAAAGGGATACCACTATAGGCTAACGTTTTAAGAGAACTGCATCTTGGTAAATTCATTTTCAAATATATGAAAGTCCATATAGCTGTAACAAATAAAATTTTGGTGTCCTGTATATGTAATAAGTAGACAACAGAGGACTGTTTCTGTGAGATATTACAATTTTCAACAGTAGATTTGCTCTCGCTGGTTCATCTCATGTTAGCGTATTTATGTTCCTTTTCCTAATTCCTCCCCCAACCCTGTCTCAACACATGGGGCATAGCACTCACTGATTATTGTGTGTGTTAGACATTTGAAAGTGGGTGGTCTTGCAAAACTGTGAGGCATATTGAAGTTCTTTATAGCATAAAGTTAGTGATATGTAGTTGCTTTAACTCATATCCACTCTTCTGGTAGCCAAAAGAAATGCAATGATGTAGTAAAGGTTTCCTTATTTATGAATAATTAAAGGTTCTCCCAAAACATTTCTAATTATTATTAGAAAATAATTTCTCTCATTTAGCAAAACTTGGGTTTGCAAAATGCATATTGTTTTCCTGAAGGCTCTTGCTAGTGAAATGTGTCATTTACCTGCGTAAGAGCATATGTGTGTTAATTGTTAAAAACAATCATGGAAGCAAAGACAGAGATTCACTTCATCAGGTTAGCAGTGTTGAGGTCAGTTTATTGAACATCTTCCTAATCTTCTATTGTGACTGTAGTATTTGTCCATCTTTGCAGTCCAGGTATTCCCCAGGAAGTAGGCCTCAACAGTGTCTCCTCCCTGTGATTTACTCAGGCTCGAATGGAATATGCCTTAACAGCCATTCATGTTTTCTGTTTTCTCATCTGGGGACTGCTCTTTGCCCCAGACTCTGGTTGTCTCAGGAGGGAGAGCATCTTATTTCTGAAGTATGATTAATGTCTGTCACGTGTGAAGGAAGCACTCGAGGCTGAAGTTACTCTCACCTCATTGCCCTTATTCTCCTCTCACTGCTGCTGCTTTTTGAAAACCATCCCCTTCATCACCTTTCACCAAAGTATGCTTTGCTCGTTTGGGGAGGTCATCCGCTGGATCATGGAAAAAGCAAGAGAATTCCAGAAGAACATCTATTTCTGCTTTATTGACTATGCCAAAGCCTTTGTCTGTGTGGATCACAATAAACTGGAAAATTCTGAGAGAGATGGGAATACCAGACCACCTGACCTGCCTCTTGAGAAATCTGTATGCAGGTCAGGAAGCAACAGTTAGAACTGGACATGGAACAACAGACTGGTTCCAAATAGGAAAAGGAGTACGTCAGGGCTGTATATTGTCACCCTGCTTATTTAACTTATATGCAGAGTACATCATGAGAAACGCTGGACTGGAAGAAACACAAGCTGGAATCAAGATTGCCGGGAGAAATATCAATAACCTCAGATATGCAGATGACGCCACCCTTATGGCAGAAAGTGAAGAGGAACTAAAAAGCCTCTTGATGAAAGTGAAAGAGAAGAGTGAAAAAGTTGGCTTAATGCTCAACATTCAGAAAACGAATATCATGGCATCCGGTCCCATTACTTCATGGGAAATAGATGGGGAAACAGTGGAAACAGTGTCAGACTTTACTTTTTGGGGCTCCAAAATCACTGCAGATGGTGACTGCAGCCATGAAATTAAAAGACGCTTACTTCTTGGAAGAAAAGTTATGACCAACCTAGATAGCATATTCAAAAGCAGAGACATTACTTTGCTGACTAAGGTCCGTCTAGTCAAGGCTATGGTTTTTCCTGTGGTCATGTATAGATGTGAGAGTTGGACTGTGAAGAAGGCTGAGTGCCGAAGAATTGATGCTTTTGAACTGTGTGGTGCTGGAGAAGACTCTTGATAGTCCCTTGGACTGCAAGGAGATCCAACCAGTCCATTCTGAAGGAGATCAGCCCTGGGATTTCTTTGGAAGGAATGATGCTGAAGCTGAAACTCCAGTACTTTGGACACCTCATGCGAAGAGTTGACTCATTGGAAAAGACTCTGATGCTGGGAGGGATTGGGGGCAGGAGGAGAAGGGGACGACCGAGGATGAGATGGCTGGATGGCATCACTGACTCGATGGACGTGAGTCTGAGTGAACTCCGGGAGTTGGTGATGGACAGGGAGGCCTGGTGTGCTGCGATTCATGGGGTCGCAAAGAGTCGGACACGACTGAGCGACTGAACTGAACTGATGATTGTTTATCTCAGTTCAAATAGAGAGAGTATGGAAGTGAATTCTAATAGGGACCATCCAATAATTTTTCCACAGGTTTTAAGCAATGTGTTTTCCAGACTTTCTAAAAAGAGAGTAAATATAACGCAACAGTTTATACCTAGGGAACTATCATTTAGTCCAGCCATAACTTATGGAACCTTTATATTAAAAGCACTCCTGTATTTTCCTCTTTGTGGGCCAACGAAAGTATGCATGTACAGGAAGAAGATAGAGACATGAGGAAGAGGGGAGTCTTTTCCAACTCTCCTTGCACACTGAGCCGTCTGAACTCATGAGTGTGGAGAGAATAAGTAATACATGTTTGAGGATTTTTTAATGTAAGGTTAAATTGTATCCATCTGCTCCAGCTGTTTTTGTTTCACATTTGAATATTTACAGTTTTACTGAAAGTGGAAAGCAGCTATTGAGTGTTGCATGTGTCATTGTGTAAAAAGGATCCTTTTCTGTCCTTAATTGTTAGAGTATCAGAATTGTACAAGAGGTCAGAGACCAAGGCTATCTTATCCAACACTGAATTTCCAGAGGCCAACCTGGTACTTGATATCTTGTAGGTGCTCAATATATATTTAAGAGAATGAGGAATGATTATTGTTGTCCTAGTTGATAAAATACATAATGATGCCTACATTAAAAGTTTATAACTTTTTGTAAGTCAAAAGATTAAATTGCCTTTCATTATGTTTGCATAGGTACATGTATTGTAAACTGTATAATTAAAGGCTTTTAGTAGTTTTTAAAAAATGAACTTTATTTTTGGCTGTGCTGAGTCTTTGGTGCTTCATGTGGGCCTTCTCTAGTTATAGCTTGCTGGCTGTAGAGCACACGTTGTGGCACATGGGCTTAGTTGCTCCTCAGCATTGGAATCTTCCTGAACCCGGGATTGAACCCATTTCCCTGCACTGGCAAGTGGATTCTTAACCCCTGTACCACCAGGCAGGTCCCCATTTAACTGTTGATTTGCTCATTATTATTTGCTTTCCCTGGTGGCTCAGCGGTTGAGAACCTGCTAATTCTGGAGATGTCAATCAGGAAGATCCCCGGGAGGAGAAAATGGCAGCACACTTTGGTATTCTTGCCTGGTAAATCCCATGGACAGAGGAGCCAGGCAGCATACGGTCCATGAGGGTGCAGAGTAGGATATGACTTTGCAAATAAACACTAACAACAAGCATTAGTATTTGTTTTTTTAAACTAAATTTAAAAATTTTAGAATCTGAGAAAATTTATGAGAGGAATACTTATAGCAGTGTTTTCCTGTTGTGGGGCAGTTTGAAACATACATGAGTGTTATGTTTTATTTTTTGAGGCCTTGTCTGTATCAGTTGTTTTGACCTAACTAACCACACTATTTCCTCTATAGGAAATTGTTGACTCTTGAACCCTGTGGGGTTAGGGATATTAACCTCCTCATGCAGTCAAAAATCCAGGTGTAACGTATAGTGGGCCCTTCTGTACCTGGTTCCTTCATCTCTGTGGTTCCTTGGTATTCATGGTTCCAAATTTGAGCATTACTATTGAAAAAAATCATCCTGTTAAGTAGACCCATGCAGTCTCTAGACCCATGTAGCAGAACAACCAGTGTTGTTCAAGGGTCAACTCTAGTCCAAAATTCAAAACAGAAAGTTTTCTCCCCCATCTTTGACCCCAGCCACCTAATCCCCCTCCTCACAGTTGATGTTGTTAGTTTTTTGCATAATTTTCCAGAAATAATTATTTTTTAAAATTTGGCTAATTTAAGTCTATTATAGAACTTTCTGTATCATTTCATATAGATGTATTCATTCTTTTTTGTGGCTTCATTCTCTGCTGCATGAATCTTCTACAATTTATGTAAATAATTCCTTGTTAATGAACATTTAAGTTATTGCCAATATTTTACTGATACAATGATGACATGAATAACTTTGTAAAAGTCATTCTTTACAGAGGTTTTTCATTAGAATAAATTCCTAGATGTAAAATTGTATTAAAGTATATGTATTTATAATTTTGATAAATATTTTCCAAATTGCTTAGAGGATAGGTTTCAGTGATTTTTTTTCATAACAATTTGCTTGACTCAAACTATTCTACCAGCTGATTTTTTAATATTCTGTAACCACACCACATAAAATTGAATCCTATAGTCGTTAGGTGAAAAGCAGCTGTGTTGATGGTGTGACTTAAGGAGCATTGAGTGTCCTACAGCCCAAGTATCTGTAAGTCAGCAGTGTGTCATAATGTCATTTGAGGCAATCTGTAGATTCTGTATGATAATCATACCCAATAATTAATTTTTTTGGTTATAATTATTTATATTCATATCTTGATAAACTATAAAATGTATCTCCAAAACTTTTGGTTTTTCTGTGTACATTTACAGCTTATTTACTGAAAGTGAAAGACCATGGCCTTTTTACTAAAATAACCTCTGAAATATCCAAGTTACACAGAATATTGATATTACTGTGATGGATGGCGGGGAGCACAGGAGGAAAGAAAGGAAAGAGAAATTTAATTCTTCAGGCTTTTTTTCCCCTTTGGTTAAAATGCCTTGGAAAGTTCTAGATTTCGATGGAGATTGCATTGTACATCTGTACAGTCATTGTTTATGAACTCGTTTCTGCTGATGGAGTTAATTTTGTCTGGGCAGATGAATGTCATTCTGGAAAAAGAGTGCTGTAATCTGTGGACACTTACTGATCCCCCACCCCAAAACACTGAACATTAACAGGAGAGGGGAGCTCTGGCCCCGGTAAAGAGTTGAAGGTTGGTAGCTTCGGGAGCTTCCCTGTGGTCTAGGGGTTAGGACTTTGCCTTCTAGTGCAGGGGGTGTGGGTTTGGTCCCTGGTCAGGGAGCTAAGATCCCACATGCCTCATGGCTAAAAAACTAAAACATAAAAAAGAAACAATATTATAACAAATTCAATAAAGACTTAAAAAATGATCTACATCAAAAAAAAATCTTAAAAAAAACATTGAAGGTTAACTTAAAATCGATAATTTCTGTTTAGACTAAATAGTATGGTTATAAATTGTAGTCATCTAGGAAGGAATTTTTTCCCCATAAGATTTACAGTATTTGCTTGTTCTTTTTCTTTCTCTTTGGAGGTTAGTAATACCCCAGGAAAACCACTTCAGGAGGGTATCAGTGGGATGGAATGGGGGTACAAGAAAAGTAAGCCAAGAGCAGGTGAAGCAGAAGGGGATCTCCATATAACAATGTTAGGCACAGTTTTTAAGTCATTCTTGTGTTATAAATGAGAAATTAAGCATCATGGAAAACTGGAGAACATAAGCAAATAAAAAAAGGTTTTGGATCGAATGAGATTATTAACAGAAGACTGCTTTTCGCTGCTAATTTCTATCACTAAAATCTAGTAAATCAGTGAAAAACATTTTCTTCTTGATGGTCTGTGTATGTTTGTTGTCAAATGTGGAAAAAAAAATAACTGTGATAGAAAAGAGAGCTTTGGAGATCTGTGGTTTTGGTTTATATAAAGCTGCTCTACAAGCAGTTTCTTGTTGAGTCAACAAGCCTTGTGTGTTTTGGCATAGAACTGACAATGCTAATGCCTAATCCTTTTAGAATAACCCTTTCAGGGATGTTGAGATATCCAGGCAACAAATTGATGGCGATAGAGGAGGATGAAATGTTAGGAGAACTATATCATCCATTAGGAAAAGTTGCAAAAACTGAATTTGCTGGTTTGTAGACTTGCAGTTTTCTATCTAGATGATTATTGGAATTTCTGTTACAACTTTAAGAGAATAGCTTTCTCTTGGGATAACAACGAATACTTATATCAACAAGGCAGCATAGTATAAAGGGAAGAATGGAACTTGGGAACCAGGTAGATCTGAGATTGAGTCCCACCTCTGCCACTTTTTAGCTGTGTAAATTTAGACAAATTACTTTACATTGCCAAACCTGAGTTTCCTGACTGGTAATATGGAGGACAATAGTTGTAACTTGAAGTCTTTATAAGGACTAAACAGGATACTTTACGTTAACCAGCTTCCACAATGCCTGAACTATAATAGGACTCCTTAAGTAATGGGACTCTAAGTGATAGTCTTCCCTCAGCTATCTTCATCCTGACTTCAGAGATACAAACAGTTGAAATTTTAATAAATATATATGTATGGTATGTCTTTAGAAAGTTTTTTTTTTTGTCTATTTTTACTTTATTTTACTTTACAATACTGTATGGTTTTGCCATACATTGACATGAATCCCCATGGGTTTACATGCGTTCCTAAGGTGGTTATAATTTGGTGATTGGACCTAATGATTTCCTAATAAAATTTGAGAACGAAGAAGTTATTTTTCCTTTTTCTTGAGAGACATTTTAAGGTTAATAACCTTTACCTTTTTTTCCTTCCATTCTGTGCATTATATTTGACGATTTTAGGATAAGTAGTCTAGCAGCATATTGGCAAATTGCGCAACAGTGTACTAGATGTCAGTAATGGTAAATTTTATGTGTGTTGTATCACAGTTAAAAACAGAGGAAATAGAACAATAGAAATAGTTCTAACTTAAAAAATATTGCCAAAGCCAGTGGTTCCAGATAAATAGCATCTTTTCATCACTGCTTTATAGCTGAAGCATACAGCTGAAACAAGTTTTTAAAAAATGGCTGAAGATTTTAGATTGTGAAGAATATCTTTAGAAACTCATTCATTACAAAGATGTTTATCACATAATTGTTTATAATAATGAAAAGATTGAAAGCAATCTAAATAACTTATATTTGATTAAAATGAGTAGCAACAGTAATAATTAAAGCTTGTTAAACACTTACTGTGTACCAGACACTTCTAAGTACGTACCAGACACTACCAAGTATTAAGGCTTCCCTGGTGGCTCACTCAGTAAAGAGTTTGCCTGCAATGCAGGAGACCCAGGTTCCATCCCTGGTTTGGGAAGATCTCTTGGAGAAGGAAATGGCAACCTGCTCTGGTATTCTTGCCCGGAGACTTCCATGGACAGAGGAGCCTGGTGGGCTCCAGTCCATGGGGTCACAAGGAGTCGGACATGACTGAGTGACTAGCACTTTCCTTTTTCATGTACCAGACACTTTAAGTATTTTATATGTATTAACTCATTTAATCCTAATAATAAAACTATGAAGTAGGTAGTACTGTTATTCACATTTACAGAGGAGGCCCAGAGGTGTTAGTAAATGGCGCAAATTCACACTGCTGGTAAATGGCAGAGCAGGATTCCTACCTAGGCATGTGAATTTGTGCCCAAATTTAAGATATTCAGATAATGTAATATTTTGCAACATTAAAACACTGCCTAAAACATTTTTTTTGATGACACAAAAATGATTATGGTATAACAAAGCAAAAATAAAAGTAGGATAAAAATTGTATGAGTGGTGACTGCTGGCTCCAAACTGGGCACCAGGCCGGATACCCATCCTCCTTCTCTGCTCTTGGACGCAGAGCCATCTGCAAATCCCTAATTGTTGCTACAGGTTCTTTCAGGTCTATGTGTCTATTGTTCCCAGAGCTCTGTAGGGCTAGAGAAAGAGGAGGAACCTATCCAGAATCTCCACAGAACAGGAAAAGGAGGGGACACTCAACAAGGAAACTCTGCAGTGAAAATGAAGGCATGCCTGAGAACCAAGGCAAGATGGAAAACAGAGAAGAGCCACTGGATGTGGCAAAGCCAGGAGCAGCGTGGGCTGTGGAAGACGAGGAAAAGTTAGAAGACAGGGAGGGACCACAAGGGAAAGATGGAAGATGAGGGGATTCTAGAGGATAAGGAAAGGTCAGAGAGTGAGATGAGATGAAAAGAAGGAAACCCAGAGAGCCAGGGAGTGCCAGTGAGTGAGGAAAAGTGAAAGAAGGAAAAGCAGAAAACAAGGGAAAACCAAAAGGAGACAAGCCAGCCAGAGAACCAAGGGCCACCGGAAAGCACTCAGCGGGGGAGGATGTACCCAGGAAGGCCAAAAGAAAAAGCAACGAAAGGGCTGGCTCTAAGTGTCTTAAGGAATATGAGGAGCCTGTGCACGATATGCAATTGAGCAACGAAGAGAAGAGAAGTGGACGAGATGGCCAGGGTGGAGGAGGAGGTGAAGAAAACCAGACAGAAATTGAGGGGGTTTATGTGGATGCAAACAACTTTACAGGACCCCTTCTACCCGAGGGGCCCAGGGGAACTCAGGGGTGGCTGCAGGGCCCCACAAAGGGGCTTTGAAGACATTCCTTTTGTGTAGTGCCTCTGGCAGGCATTTACCAGGCCTTGTGCTTTATTTAACCTTACGCTAATCCTGTGCTTTAGGTGTCACTCCTGTTAGCCAACTGCAGCCCTCTGTGTTTCAGTGGCAGATTTTCACTCATTGCGTGGAAAAATGTTTATGATGCATTGTAAATTAAAAAACGAAAGCAGTTTTCAGAACCATAAAAATTGTATGAGCAATAAATTCTCAACTTTGGAAAAAATTCTGTGGAAGAAAGACTGAAAGAAAATGTTTATGATGGTCGTCTGTAGAAGGGTAGAATTAAGATTATTTTCTCTTGTGTTGGGGTTGGCCAAAAAGTTGTTACATAAGATGTTACAGAAAAACCCAAATGAATTTTTTGGCCAGCCCAACATATGTGTTTTGGTACTATATTAATCTTTTCAGTTGATATACATTCTCTTTATATTCAGAAAAAATAAACTATTTACAATAGCATTTTTATGAATCTCTAATAAAGAAAGCTGAGTGCTGAAGAATTGATGCTTTTGAACTATGGTGTTGGAGAAGACTCTTGAGAGTCCCTTAAACTGCAAGGAGATCAAACTAGTCAATCCTAAAGGAAATCAGTCCTGAATATTCATTGGAAGGACTGATGCTGAAGCTGAAACTTCAATACTTTGGCCACCTGATGTGAAGAACTGACTCATTTGAAAAGACCCTGATACTGGGAAGGATTGAAGGCAGAAGAAGGGGACGACAGAGGATGAGATGGTTGGATGGCATCACCGACTTGGTGGACATGAGTTTGAGCAAGCTCCAGGAGTTGGTGATGGACAGGGAAGCCTGGTGTGCTGCAGTCCATGGGGTCACAAAGAGTCGGACATGACTGAGTGAATTGAAGTGACAGTATTCCACATAAATGAAATATTGTTTTAGTTTTGTAAACTACCATCTTGAGGTGATTTAATTGTCTTCCAGCCAATGCTTAAATCCATTCAACAAAATCCATACCAAGAGACTTTTAAAGTTAAATTTGAATACTCATTTGTTGATGGAAAATTCACTACTTCTCAAGGCAGTACAATTCATTTATAAAGATCTTTTTACTCTGAGAACTTCCAAAGCCTATGTAGTCTTCCTACTTTGGAGATGATGCTAATGCTGATAATGTTTAGAGATTAAATAATTAACCCAAGATCACGAAGCTAGGGAATGGGAGAGTTGGGACTGTATCCTAGGTCATTCCATTGTTAGTGTTCTTTCAGTGTCACTATACTGCTTCTGTTCTTAAATGAAAACTCTTTTCTTGACTCAGGATCATGATGGTGAACATCAGTTATCGTACTGTGCTGTTGCAGCAATGGCAACTGTAGAGGCTATAGGTTTATAGGTCATAGAAACTTTGCTTTGGGAGTTTTCTATCCTCTAACAATGAGGCTATCAGGTCCCGTGCTGCTTATGAGTGTTCCAGGCCCATTATATTTTCTGATACACAACTTTTTATAGACCATGGCTGGCATTAGTTAAATGAATATCTTAATGGACTGCATTTCATGGAAGATACAGTAAGCTTTGAGGGAAGGTTTGAGGGGCTTCTCTTTTGTCTCTTCGTAGGCACATGAATGTTAATGGGTGTGCTTTGCCACTCAGACTCAGTTCTGGGCTAGTCCGTATGGCTGAGCTTGCTGACTAAGTCAGATGAGGTATGTTTTTAAGTACTTTACCAAAGTCCTATCAATCTGTAGCCCCATGGACAGATTTTATAAATACGCTTATCAACTGCAGAAAAATAATATTTGTCCATGTCTCCTTACCTACCGTTGCTAGGTTGCTCAGTCATGTCCGAGTCTTTGCAACCCCATGAACTGTAGCCTACCAGGCTTCTCTGCTCATGGGATTTTCCAGGCAAGAATACTGGAGTGTACTGCCATTCCCTTCTCCAGGGGATCTTCCCAGCCCAGGGATCAAACCCACGGCTCCTGCATTATAGGCAGATTCTTGACCGTTTGAGCCGTTGGGAAGCCCTACCTACCATTACCTCTGTCCAAATCTTGTCCTTTCCTTTCTTGCCTTTAGGTAGGGTGCCTATACATCTGTTTTCCAGGACTATCCTGGATTGATAATTTTTATAATTATATAAATATTAATAGCACCTCTTTATTAAAAGAGTTAGAAGTGATAAGGTGTATGATCATCCTATATTCATGGCAGTGCTGACTGTGTGGCACTCCTTCTGTGTGGGTCTGTTCTTTGGAAAGCCAGACACTGAGCTTTAACATCTTGATATTCAAGACTTTGGGAGTTTTCAAGTCTTGATTGTCAAGACTTTTTTCTTGCCCTTTTGTTTCTTAGAATCTGTTGGGCTACTCCAGCGGTGTCACATTCAAGCAGCTCCTGCCATGTTTCTGAGATCAAAGGAGGCAGAGGACATCTCACAAAGAAACCTCAGCAACAGGAGTAGCAGCAATAACATCACTGTTGAGGGCCTGCTGTGTGACAGGTGCTGTTCTAGGAACTGTGCACTCACTCTCACTAAGCCTCTTAACAATCCTGAAATAGGGTATTATGTTCTTTCAAGGATGAGGAAATTAGCCTCAGAGAGTTAGGTAATATTCCCAAGATCACTTGGCTGGGGTTGAACTCAGGCCTCTGTTTCCAAAGATGCTCTTTCTATTGTAGTTGACCATGCATTGCTAAGACAACAAACTTCTTATTTTCATACTTCAATCAAGTTTTCAAATTGAATGACTTATTTATCCTCTTCTACCCTAGGAGACAGTACTCTGCCCTCTCTGAATGCCAGTATTCTTCGACCACTCAGAAGACTCTTAATCATATCCTGCTTGGCACTGTAGCTATTGGCACACACTGTCTGTCTCCCTTGTTAGCTATACTATGTTCCTAAAAGAGTCATTTTCATCTTTGTATTTCCATACCACCCATCCTTACACATGGGTTTCCCAGGTGGCACTGGTGGTAAAGAATCCACCTGCCAATGCAGGAAATGTGAGACCTGGGTTCAGTCCCTGAGTGGGGAATATCTGCTGAAGAAGAGAATGGCTCCCCACTGCAGTATTCTTGCCTGGAGAATACCATGGACAGAGGAGCCCGCAAAGAGTCAGACATTACTGAAGCAACTTAGCAAGCACAATCAGTCCTTGCACACAGTAGCTACTCAGGAAACACTTGCTGAAAGAATGAGTGAATGAGTGTCACATAGTATTAATACTGAGATACACTTACTTCAAAACCTGTCTGAGCACGATTAAGAGTAGCAACTGGCTCCCTAGAAGTTTACTCCTCAGATGTTAACTGTATATGCATCACTTGGGAATTGAGTTAAAATACAAGTTCTGGTTCATTAGGTCTGGAGTGGGGCCTGAGATTCTACAGTTCTAACAAGCTGACAGGTGATGCCCATGCTGCTAACCTGCTGTTCACACTTTGGGTAGTAAGGCCCTAGAATGAGGAAAGTGAAGAAAACGCTGCGGTACTTAGGTTTTTTTTTTTTTTTCCCTGTTGACACCAAAGGGAACTCTCAGCAAATAAAAGGAGTGTTTACTTCAGAGGCAGATTGCAGTGGTATATGTTCAAAAATGGTGCATGCATGTGTGAGCAGTGGAACGTGATGAGTCTGTAAACAGTAACTAGATAATAAAATGCCAGACATTGTTCTAAGAAAAAAGTATGGGGAAAGGGTTAGAAATTTGGGAGAATTTAGGAGTCAGCTGTTTGAGTCAACAAGCATTTAGTAAGTTACTACTCTGTGTAAGTCACACGAGGCACCATCAAACGTGTTATTCCCAGGTTGTAGTGGATTGGGGACTGTTGCTAACTAGCTATGTGTTCCCCATGAGCACGGGTTCACAAATTCATGTGTGCACTAGAGTCACCTGGAGAGCTCATTAAAATGCTCTTTCCTGGGCTTGTTTCTCAGAGGTTTACATGGAGCAGGTGGGAGTGGGGCCCATGATTTTGCATTTCTAACCATCTCACAGGTGAAGCCAAAACTGCTGTTGTGAGGTCTACACTTTGAGAATCACTGCTCCGGGGCAGTGAACTTACTCCCTGAGGTTCCTTTTAGTGCAAAACCTGAAATTGATGTTTACCCTGAACATATTAATAAATACAAAGCTTTAGGTTAGCTGGCCAGAGACCTGGGTCAGTTAACACAGTCACCTGTGCTTTGTAGGCAGTGGGAGCACCTGAGGGTGTCTACTAATATAAACAGCAAGCTCAGCTTTAATGAGACAGTTGGTTAAAAGATACACAGTTGGAAGGAGCTACAATGAATGTCAGCTTTGGTCACTTATGGATGATTGTTCATATTTTTATGTACATTATACATTTTTAATAATGGATAGAAAAGTTTTCTAAGTAGAAAGCAAAGTTTTGTTTTTAAGCCGAGGTCCAGGGTCCCTGCTATGACCTTCATGTATACTTTTTCTATAAAAACATCCTTCAACTAAATGATACATGAATCACATTATTATCAACTATACTTTGATATAAAACAAAAAGTTTAAAAACCCACAAAAGCAGTAAAATTATTATATAAATGGAATAAATAGGTAAAGTAGTCAAAAAAGTAACACATGAACCAAAGTTACCTTTTTTCAAGCATATCTATTCACACCAAAGAAGGGCTGTCGTTTTGATTGTTTTTTAGCAATTATGTCTTTGGAAGGCAGCTCTAACTAAAATAGAAACACATTTTAATTAAGTATTCTACAGCAAATCTTTCATCTAGGGGCAGCTTATGTATACTTCTAAAGTACACTTCAGTCAGTATGTATTAAATATGCATGTGAATAGATACGTGTGCATGTGTGTGTTTGTGCATGTGTGTATGTTAAAGTCAGAAGGATGTACTGTGAAGTGATCAAGTTTACCGTCAGAGTTCTCACTGGCTCCTATCCATCTTCTCCTCAAGACCTCAGAGTTGTACCCTGGCTGTGCAAGTCCTTTGACTCCCAGTCCCTAGCCCAGTACACACACACACACCTCCTCTGAATCATTCTTTCAGCAAAGCTTCTATTCCAATCAGACTAGTATCTTTTCTTTTATTGAAGTATAGTTGATTTACAATGTTGTGTTTCTGCTGTACAGCAAAGTGACTCGGTTATAGACATATATTCTTTTTCATGTTTTTCCATTATGGTTTATTAGAGAATAGTGAATATGTTCCCTGTGCTGTATGGTAAGACCTTGTTTATTTCTGTCACCCCCAGTGAACACGAAACTGAAGGCCTTTGAGGACAGGTCGTTTCTACCTATTGTTCATCCACCGAAAGCACCCGCACAGGGCTTGGTTGATGTTTTTGAATGAATGTCACTAGGTTCTGTCATCCTCAGACAGATACTTGCTGTCACTCTTCCCAGCAAGTATTTTCCTCTCTCCTTTATAAGGTCTTTTGAGGCTGCTTCAGTCTTCTCTGGAGCAGGCCTTTCCCTGAACCACTAATGCACTGAAATCTCCACTCTGTAGGTTAACATATGCACTCTAATATTTTTGCATGCAAAGATTTCGACCTTCCACAGGATTACAAGTTCTGGCAAGATTTTGTTTGCCAGATTTTTTTTTTTTTGTTCCGCAGGATTACAAATTCTGGCAAGACTGTTTTCCCACAGTTTTAGAGCAAGAATGTAATTCTGAGATTAATTCTTCTCCTCTTTTTATTTCCTGGAACAAATTTTTCAGAAGTGTTAATGACTGTTAATCACCTGATGCATTCTTTTCTCCACTATGATACATAAGCATCATAATATAATATGTTATATATCACCTTCTCCCCACCCTTCCTTGCTAGTTCAACCCTCTTCGGTGGCTCTCCTCCTCCTCAGGATGAAGTGGGCCCTTCATGCTCAGCTTGTGTTCACTTTCTGTCTTTGTCTCTCACACTTCCTTGCAGCTCTGGGCCCCCAGACTACGCCTGCCACCTGAAAGTCTCACCTCACTTTGTTGCAGCTTGCCTTCAGCTCTCCTGAGTACTTGGCACACATCCTAACCCTGTGCTAACACATCGTTTTCTACTTAAGTTATCTTATTTCCGCTCTCGTTCCCATCTAGACTTTAAATGGCTTTAGGATAGAGCCCAGTTATTATTCATTTGTCACTTTTTAAGGAGGGAAGCATAAAGAACATGTGTTGGGCACATAGACTCTTGGTAAATATTTCTTCAGTATTGAATATGTAAATAATTCTTTGTCCCAAAGGAATGACTCTTTAATGTGGATGTGTCAAGCACTTTAGCAAGTCCCTAGAGGACTTGTTTTAGAGGTGGGAGGACTTTTTCTCAGATCATACTAGAAGGTGGTTATCTAGGCCTTGCTCCAATCTTAAGATATCTTTCAGCCAAATTGCAGACTAGAGGAAGAGAGAAAACAGCTGTTGCTCTCTTCTCTCCCAGTCCTTGCCTTCTCATGAATGGATGTGAACATTCCTTAGGGTGTGGTATTTTGGAATCTAGAGCTTTGGAACTGTTGGGTCATCATTCTCAGGAAATTATGGTAAAAGGAAAAGTGGCTCTGATTGCTGGTGTTCAAACGTACATGTCTACAATCAGCCCACATCCCAGAAACTTACCCCATCTTCACCTCTGCCTGACTCTGTCCCTAAGGCAAAAACTGTGTTTCATTATACACCAGCCCACTCAGACTATATATTACATAGAGTTGTCCAGTCAAAGAATTCTGTGCCATGAAGGAGACTTGGGTTATGATTCTAGCTTTAGGAAGAAGGGGCTAATTTTATACTTTGGGTCTTACTTGGTACATCTTCCAGTTGAGAAAGTAGAACTGCATTGAAGATAGTAGGTTTAAAGTAACTTGCTTTTTTCATCCTTTTTGTCAAAAACCCCAATTCATATTATTAATTGCTTGCTTAAAAGCTGTTATTCCAGTGTGCTTTAAAGCCAGCTGAATTTTCATATTCTAACTTACACAGCATTTACTTACACATGGAAATGTGTTTTCTACGCAAAATCGTCGAACTTCTTAAGAATCTTCATTTAAATAATTACATTTGCTAGAATAATAATCTTCACTGCTCTGAAACACTATTGGTTTTTATCTTAGAATTGCTTAGTTTATTTAAAAAAGTACAGTATGTGTTCCTTCCTGGAAAAAATTAGAAAATATAATCAAGTAAAAAGAAAGTAGAAACGACCCATCCATATAGAGGCCACTTTAACATGTTTCCCTCTGCCTGTCAGACTTTTACATTTATGTGTATAAATGTGACTGCACTATACACACTACTCTTCGGTTTCCTTTCTTTCATATTAGTATTTTGCCAATATCCTCCTATGTCTGTGTACACGTGGATCTTCAAAAAGCTCCAGATTCAGAGTGAGACAGCATGTTTTTGGGCTGCTTAACCTAAGTCTTAGCCCTGTCATCTTTAAAATGACAATTCTAACTACAGCTGCCTCAAAACATTGTTGAAAGGATTGAAGGAGATACTGCATTTAACTCAGAGTTTGGCCCTAATTATAGCTACCTCAAAGCATTGTTGAAAGGATTGAATGAGATACTGCATTTAATTCAGAGTTTGGTCAGTGGAACTTGACAAAGTTAATACTATTCATCTTAATGACTTTATAGTATTCCATTATATGGAAGCACCATGATCTATTGACCCATTTACTTACTGATGGACATTTAGTTTCCCCCCTTTTATGTGCAGTTATAAACACAAAATGCCATGCTGAACATCCTTTTACACACATAATTGACATATATACAATTATTTCCTTGGCATAAACTCTTGTAAATGGGATTGCTGGGATACAGGGTATCTGCATTTTGAATGTGTGTATTAATGGATGTCTCCCTAAGAGATGCTGTACCGTCTGAACTCCTCTGACAGTTTTTCTTTCAGTTTTTCTTAGTGCTGTTTGTTATACAGAAGTTTGTTGCTGTTGTTTTCTTTTATAGCTTCTGGCTTTTATTTAGCCATAATAAGGTTAAATAAATAGTTTCATATAATTCCTTTTAGTAACTAACTTTATAGCTTAAAGTCACAGCTAAGGTAATACATAAGAAGTATATTTTTGTATATGATTTGAGGTAGATAAGGATTAATGAAAATCTGTCATTTTTTTTTCATGGTGATTGGTGCACTATACGTGTATATATACCTCAAGCATAAAATACTTCGTGTAGTAATACTCTGAAGCTTGTTTTTTTCTCACTCAGTGATCCGTTTTAGGAATCTCTTCTGTGCCAGTATAGAGGGATTGATCTCCCCCTTTCCTACTTCTGTGTTATATTCATAGTATTTGGCCAATCCTGTATGGTCGTTGTGACTTCCCTGGTGGCTCAGACGGTAAAGCATCTGTCTACAATGCGGGAGACCTGGGTTGGAGCCCTGGATTGGGAAGATCCCCTGGAGAAGGAAATGGCAACCCACTCCAGTCATTTGTAGTTTCCGATTTTTCGCTGCTCAACTAGTGCTGTGACCTTGTGCTTGTGCACATGTGCCAGTGTTTGTCATGGAAAAGTGGAATTACTGGGTCTTGGGCTATGCATGTCTTTCATCTTAACAGATCCTGCAAAAATTGGCTTCTAAATTGGCTTACCAATTCTACATTCATACCAGTAGTGCCTGAGAGCAACCCTCTCTGTTTAAAATGTCATTTTTACCACTACCAAATTCCCAGATTCTGTTTATTATAATGCTTTGTCTGTTTCACTAACATCTCGCTTTTTTGGTAGAATTTGGGAGATCTGTGAACCAGAGCCAGGCCTAAAAGCTATAGATAGTTTCTACTTTTTCAAATCATATAGGACAACTTTTCCCTATAATCAGCACCAAGAGTGCTTGAGTGGGCTTAGGTGTAAGATTGTCTTCCCTTCTTTCCTACAAAGGTGTTAGAGTTTTAAAGTAACAATTTGGGGGAACATTCCCCTGGAGAAGGGAATGGCAACCCACTCCAGTATTCTTGCCTGGAGAATCCCATGGACAGAGGCTATAGTCCATGGGGTCACAAAAGAGTCAGACACGACTGAGCAAGTAGCACTTTCAGTTTCACTTTAAAACTATTTAAAGGCATAGCTGTTAATACTATATAACTTTGACTAATGCAAGGAGACAGGAATTAGGGACAGTGTAAAATATTTCTCTGTGTGCCCTTTTAAAATTCTACCTGTCTGTGAGATGGGAAAATAAACAGAGTAACAAGGTTTCCCAGTTCTTAACGTGCTTCTGTGATAGCTGTCACCTCCCCCTTTGCCTTCTGCTAGGGGTCAAACCCTAGGAATACTGATAGGAAGAAAAGGTCTCTCACCATTGCTGCTACTATTTTGCCTGTTTTCTCCCCTTTGGGTTTGGAGAGTGATTTAGACTACATGACACTATAATTTAATAATGAACATCATCATAACTGGGGGCCCAGGAGATACAAATTATCTACTCAGGAGATACAAACAGAACACACACTGTTTAATTACGGAAGCTTTACAGGATGCTTTGCCACCTGGTAGAAAAAGTCGTTTCTCCTGTTTCTTTCTTAACATTTTTTAGACTGTCATCACACATTTATTCTTCCAAATAGAATTTAGAATTAGTCTCTAAGGTTAAAAATGGCATTAGGGCTTTTATTTTGTTTATATTACATCTGTACACTTAGTTGGAACGAATTAATCTGTTTATCATTGAGTCTTCTCAGTCAGAAAAATGGTATATCTTTTCACTTCTCAAAATCTTTTGTATTCTTTAGTAGAGTTTGAGTTGTTTTCATAGATATATTTTTTCCTAATTTTACTTTGTCCCCATTTAAAAAACGGTTTGATTGCAATATTAACTATAATAGACATTCCCAGAGTCAAATGGTTTTACACACACACACACACACACACACACACACACATACACACATACACATACATACACACACACACACGGTTGTTATACTAAGTAGGGCTAGCAGAAGTCATTAGAACTTTATCTCATAGTCATTAGAGCAAAGCTGTTTCTAAATTCTTTGATCATTGGAGTAGAGTTCAAAATTCTGTTTCCCATGGGAAAATAGATACTGTTTAATAATCTTGGCTATCTTGAACATTCATTTATGTGAAAATATTGGTCACTTGGAAGTAACAGATCTTCTCTTAATGATGTTTCTTTTATCAGAGGAGTTCTGGAATAGGGTTATTAGTGTATAATTAGCCACATTAAAATATTCCCACCAGACCAATTGATTAATCTCAATATTTCATTGTATCACATATATATTATAGAAAAGCTACAGATGCTATTTGTGGGTTATGGCATTTTGTATGTGATTTCATTTTCTTCTTTATAAAATTAACTATTTTCTAAAATATTTCAAAAAGATGTCAAAATACCACCTGAACATAAATCCCCTTTATTCCACATTTCATCCTTCTTCCCAAGGCATTTCTGGATGGAATGAGTCTCTAATACCAACTGATCTCAAGATGGTTCCCTGTTTTGTTGACGTTGCTATTGCTTCTCATCATGATGAGTAAAATTACAAAGTCCATATTCTTTCTGGAGGCCCACTGTGGAACTGAGGTCACCCTAGATGCAATAAATTCTTATTCAAGAGTATGTAGAGATTAGGTTATATTTCTGTCCAAAGTCCAGGACCTGGATATTCAGAGTTGACTGGAATAACCTCATAGTATTTTTCTTACCAGGGACTGAATTGGCTTCTCTCTCAACTAGAGCTGTTTGGAGCCTCATAGATAGTATCTAGCTAGGAGAGGCTGCCCTTGGAAAACCATGGAGTCCCTGACCCTGGTGGCTTCAGATACTTTATTTAAATGGGATTAGAATTCACAACATTATTGTTAGTTGTTCAGTTGTGTCCAACCCTTTTGTGACTCCATGAACTATACTCCACCAGTCTCCTCTGTCCATGGAATTCTCCAGACAAGAATACTGGAGTGGGTACCCATTCCCTGCTCCAGGGGATCTTTCCAACCCAGGAATCGATCCCATGTCTCCTTCATTGCAGACACCAGGGAAGCCCTGCAAATTGAAATCACTACAAACTGAGGCCAAACTAAAGCAAGTTGAAAACCCCAAAGAACAGTCAACAGAAAGGTCATTGTTTGGAACTTCTAGCAACTCTCAAAGGTTCCAGTTGGCTCCCATTTGCTGATTCATGGACCCTCCTGGGAACTCTTCAAGAATTAACATGGTTTTAAAGAAGTGGAAAAGTAAGATTAAAATGTTAGTAAGAGAAGCAAAACAAAGTGAGGAGAATTAGGAATCAAACTTGATTTTTAAAATTGGCAGTTACTATTTAGTTAATTTCAAGAATATTTCAAGTGTTAGGGATTTGAAGAAGATAGTTTCTTTTGCTTTGCTATTGAGTTCAATTTAAGTTCTGTTAAATCTCTAAAAATCAATATTAAGTATATGTATTATGTGACAGTTCCATCTAAAGTTTTATCTCGTATAGAATATAGGGCAGATACAATGGAGCGGCCAAGCACATGTAATTTACCCCACAAATCTAAAGCACTTCCGCATTGATTTTTTTTTTTTTTTTGCAGTTTTCTAGCCCCCAGTCACTGAACAGAGAAAAGATGGCTTGCTTTCATAGCATGGTGATACTTACGGCTATAAAACGTTCATCTGTCGTGCCCTCTAATTCAGGACTGTCTTTTTGTTACCTTTCTTGATAGGCTTTTTTAGGTCATTTAAAAAATTCTTGTCTTCTCTAAAATGTTATGACAAGAAAATCAAATGGTTTTTAAAATGTTCTGATTTGTTGATTAATTTTGCCTCTAAAATTATATTATACTAGTGTTGTTTTTAATGCTTTAACTATTTCCAAATGCAATTATCTTGAAATAACTATGAATAGAAAATTGTGTATAACTGAAAAGACAGGCTTTCATAATGTATTAAAGTACCTAATTTAGTAACTAAGAATAAAAAGGACACACACAAACCATTTTTGAGACTGTAATTATAAGTTAAGTCACTATTAAAATGACGTGTATATATATTTCCAGTTTAAAATAATTAAAGCTTTTTTCCCCCAAATGCTTTCACTCACAAGAGGAGACAGTTGTGAACTTATGAGTTCATATATACACAAAAATATTGCATGGCTTCATGTACCATACATAACAAAAAAAAGATCTATCTGTATTGTTCAGAGCAGTGTAAACAAGTGATATTTGATTCCCTCCACCTCACCACCTTCACGAAATGCACATTTGCTTACATTTTAACCAGTGTAGCCAACTGTGAAATATGGTCAGATTAATATTTGAAAACCTGAATAGTGGTAGAGTGACAATACTTAAACATAACCAAGCCTTAGGGATGTTGTATGTCTCTAGCTGTGGCTGCCCTCTCCCATTTTATTTACTCATAAGTATCATTAATACCAAAGATATATAACCTTTGGTGCCAATGCGTCACTTTCTCTCTTCAAGTCTTTAGTAGTTGCATGCTTATCTATTTCAGTCAAATGTATTTCTTATCAAAAAAAGAGTGAGAGACCTGACAATACAGTGTTATCGAATTTTTTCAGCTGAGACCCACATGTCATTCAGCATTCAGACATGCTTGCGCTTGATTGATGGATGGGTTTGTGACAAATAAAACTAGGATCAACAGCTTTGCACCTTTTCCCCCATCAGAGACCAGAGTAAAGCATAACTCTGTAACAATAGTGGGATTAGGGATGCATTAGCTCTCCATCGACCAAAACCATCCATTCCCATCAATACTTCGCACGTAATAACCTGAAGCTATGATAAGGAAACAAAAGAAGGAGAAAAGGGACAGGAGAAAACAAATCAATAATAGAAGGGAATGTCTGGAAGATGTACTGTCCAAATGAAGATTTTTTTTTCCCACACTGCTGGACTAATGTCCCTGAATGTGGAGACAATACCTCACCCAGAATTTTGGTGGGGGAGCAGATTGGTACTTTGTTTAAACACAGGTTTGATATCTGAGGATTGATATTTAGACTAGGTTTTTTTTTTTTTTCCTTCAGGGTAAAAGAAGCATTGAAGAATTTACTGTTAACCTGTGTCCCTAAAACTGCTCTTAAAGAAAAGGGGTGTTTTCACCTGAATGATTCAGACTGTGTGGCTGCTTCAGGGATAATTGGAACTCTCCTGTGTGGATAGAGTTTTAATGTCCAGATGCTTAGCCTCATCACAAATATTCCCTTAAATATGGGTTAGTATGAAGAATATTAATTAACCAATTTACTAAGATTTACGTAAAACATATATTTTCCCTTACCAGAGACAGACTGATGCTCCCTTTATGAAAACTAATACCTGTCCTAGAAGAGTCTTACTTTTTTAGGTAGATTTTTTTTTTTTTTTGTAAAATCTTTCCACATAAAAATGTATCTTCATTCTCAATTCATAGAATATTTTGATGATAATTTCATCATTTTCCCCACAAACAATGGACCGTTAAGCTTATTTATTCAGGTTTTTTGTTCCTTTTCTTTAGAGAGCTTTTGATTTTTGTATTACCTATCATATTTATCCTAATTTACAATTTATTCTAATTGGCCATTGAGTGGGCCAGTATGGTTTTCTCCTAGTGAGGATGAACATTAGTGATATTTGTTCAGAAGAAGAGGTGTGAAGGGAGGAAAAGCCCAAGTTCTAATTGTGGAGCCACTGATCTTAGGAAAGGCACTTCATCATTTTACTTCAGTGTTCACACTTAGAATAAGAAGAGAATGATATTGTCTAATTCATCATTATCATCAATGTCACCATCATTATTAATATTATCATTATTCTGCATTGACATGCTGTAGGGCTTCAATTTCTTAAAGTTTGCCAAGTGTTGAGAAGAAAAAAGCCAGTTAGTTCCATTCTCTTTTTCTAGTTCTGTGGGAAGATGGATGTCCGTTCTCTTTATTTTAGAGAAAGGAGAAGGAAAAGAGAGAAACTGATCCGTATCTAAACAACTGTGTACAAAATCCTTAGGATAGTTGTCAGTTGCTTCTAAACTATAGGCTGGGGAATCCAAGAGATTAAAAGAATTTCTAGAATAAAAAAATTTTTAAGGATTTTCTACTATCTTCTTCATAGAATAAATTCTAGTTGCATTCCTTGAGCTCAAATCTTATTTCAGGCAGTAAATGTCAATTATATGTGGTTATGAGATCCTCTGTATGTGTAAAGGCAGATTTTGGCTTATGTTATTGAACATATTGAAGGTCATGGGTATAGTAGTCAGGAAATGTGGTGGTGTTTATAATTATAAAGAGACTAACTGCATTTTAATTATGATTTTAGAAGTTTTCTTTGGACCTGAAATAGTTAAAATTGTTAAAGCCACATATATCTGACATTTCAGGTCACATAGCAATTATATAAATATATATATCATCATAGCTGACACTTTCTCTGAAAATTTCTGTCTGAACTGAAAACCTTTTAGGTAACAAGCTTGATTAAAGGCATATGGTCCACTTTTTTTGGACCCCAAATTTGACCTATTTTATAATTGGTATGATCCAGTGGGTATTTTCTTTAAGATCCTAATACAAGGCCAATCTTGGGGGCACTCCAAGTAAGTGATTTTGTGGGGCACTTCTGCTGAAGATGAATGAGCCCCAACATCCAATTCTGATACCTGTGACTAGATTTGTTTCATCTTCAATGAGACCACTCATTGCTTCCACATACGTTCCCTTAACCTTTAAAGCCAATGCTGGCCTCTGACTCTAGCCACCTTTATCACCATACGGAGGAAGAGTTCCAGGTTTTTTCAGAGGCCCAGCATATTAATATAAAAGATCGTTAATAAGCCCAGTCTGTGTTTTACTGTAAATGGGAGCATGACCAATGCTACTATTACAAAATATATAGTATGTGGCTGACTGATAGCTTTTTTTTTCCTACATAGTCAAGTTTCAAGCTTTCTGTAAAAAGCTTTTTAAAACACTTCCATCTATGACCTTATACAGAACTCTCTAATTTGGTTCCATTTAAGGATCTGTGAGAGTTGGACTGTGAAGAAGGCTGAGCGCCGAAGAAGGTTGATGCTTTTGAACTGTGGTGTTGGAGAAGACTCTTGAGAGTCCCTTGGACTGCAAGGAGATCCAACCAGTCCATTCTGAAGGAGATCAGCCCTGGGATTTCTTTGGAAGGAATGATGCTAAAGCTGAAACTCCAGTACTTTGGCCACCTCATGCGAAGAGTTGACTCATTGGAAAAGACTCTGATGCTGGGAGGGATTGGGGGCAGGAGGAGAAGGGGATGACAGAGGATGAGATGGCTGGATGGCATCACTGACTCGATGGATGCGAGTCTGAGTGAACTCCAGGAGTTGGTGATGGACAGGGAGGCCTGGCGTGCTGCGATTCATGGGGTCGCAAAGAGTTGGACATGACTAAGTGACTGAACTGAACTGAAGGATCTGTAAGTGAAGAAACAAGGTTCACATATATATGTATGTGTAGGAACTCAGACAGGTTGGTCATAGCTTTTCTTCCAAGGAGCAAGCGTCTTTTAATTTCATGACTGCAGTCACCATCTGCAGTGATTTGGAGCCCAGGAAAACACAGTCACTGTTTCAATTGTTTCCCCATTGATTTGCTATGAAGTGATGGGACCAGATCCCATGATCCTAATTTCCTGGATGTTGAGTTTTAAGCCAACTTTTCCACTCTCCTCTTTCACTTTCTTCAAGAGGCTCTTTAGTTGTTCCCTTTCTGCCATATGTGTGGTGTCATTTGCATATCTGAGGTTATTGATATTTCTCCCAGCAATCTTGATTCCAGCTTGTGCTTCATCCAGCCTGGCATTTTGCATGATGTACTCCTTTCCTGATTTGGAACCAGTCTGTTATTCCACATCCAGTTCTAACTGTTGCTTCTTGACCTGCACGCAGATTTCTCAGGAAGCAGGTCAGGTTGTGTGGTATTCCCATCTCTTGAAGAATTTTCCACAGTTTGTTGTGATCCACACAGTCAAAGGCTTTGGCATAGTCAATAAAGCAGAAGTAGATGTTTTTCTAGAACTCTCTTGCCTTTTCAGTGACCCAACGGATGTTGGCAATTTGATTTCTGGTTCCTCTGCTTTTTCTAAATCCAGCTTGAACATCTGGAAGTTCAGGATTCATGTATTGAAGCCTTGCTTGTAGAATTTTGAGCGTTACTTTGCTAGTGTGTGAGATGAGTGCAATTGTGTGGTAGTTTGAACATTCTTTGGCATTGCCTTTCCTTGGGATTGGAATGAAAACTAACCTTTTCCAGTCCTGTGGCCACTGCTGGGTTTTCCAAATTTGCTGGCATATTGAGTGCGGCACTTCCACAGCATCATCTTTTAGGATTTGAAATAGCTCAACTGGAATTCCATCACCTCCCTAGCTTTGTTCGTAGTTACATAGCATCATTTTGGAACTTAATAACAGCCCAAAGTATATGATGATGACTAGAATCATCTTCCTAAAATTTGTATCAGTTTGCTTAATTGAAACTGTGTATACTAACTCAGGTTCTATCTGAATACAAACATAGAATATTAAGTCTAATGTAAAACACTGTGGCTAGAATATAAAATATAAAGAAGATTTTCTCCAAGCTTGAGAAGTTTTTTCTTCTCTTTTTTTGCCAAGTGCCAAATCTCTTCCTGGTTTCTCTCATATTCAGAAAGGATCAGAAATGCTCTAAGACTATGCTCATCTAACTATTGCCTGCCTGCTGCCTGTTTTCCTACATGAAACTTCCTTATAACACAGCCATACCCATTTTTAAACTGAATTTTCTGTGACTGATTTTGTATTACAAGAGCTGAGTTGCGTAGCTGGGACAGATACTGTATGTTATAGGTTGAAATGTGTGCTTCCCTCCCCACCAGATCTGTTTGTTGAAGTCCTGACCCCAGTATTTATGAATATGATCTTATTTGGGGAAATAGGGTCATTGCATATTTAATCAGTTAGGTTAGGATGAAGTCATATTGGAGGAGAATGTGATCCTGATCCAATATGACTGGTATCCTTATAAAAATGAGAAATTTGGACACAAGCACGTACACAGGAAAAGCACCATGTGAAGCTGACAGCAGACATCAGGGTGATGCAGCCAAGGAAAGCTAAAGATTGCCAGCAAACCACCAGGGGTAAGACATGAGACAGATGGCTTGCAGCCATCAGAAGAAACCAGCCCTGCCAACACCCTCATCTTAACTTCTAACCTCCACAACTGTGAGACAATACTTTCCTGTTGTTTGAGCCACTCAGTGTGTAGTCCTTTGTTACAGTTGCTCTCGCAAACTAATATACTGTATAACTCACAAAGCCTATAGTATTTAGTAATGGCTTTTTACAGAAAAAGTTTGCCAAATCTGCTGTAGGGCTCTGGCTTAATCTTGGTGGAATTAGAAGTAAGAACTAGTCATAAGTGACTTAATGGTTGCGTTGCCCTGGTGGCTCAGCAGTAAAGAAAACTGCCAATGCAGGAGACGTAGGTTTGATCCCTGAGTCGGGAAGATACCCTGGAGAAGGAAACAGCAACCCACTCCAGTATCCTTCCCTGGGAAATCCCATGGACAGAGTAGCCTGGCAGGCTACAATCCATGGGGTCAGAAAGAGTCAGTCACAGCTGAGCTGCTGAGCCCGAGCATGATTTGATGGTGGGTTATGGATCATTTTTCCTTAGGTCTTTTTTCTGGCTTCAGAAAAGTTTAGACACGATGCTTGTTGATTTTGCTTGCAGGCATGTTTTAAAATATATATACACTCACAAGTTCAAGTCTCTGCATACTGTACCTTTCTATGAAGAAGTGTGAATAGATAATAGTGAAAAAAATTGGCTAAATGATTAAAAATTAATTTAATCTGAATCTGTGAGGTCAAAAATGGCAAGGTCAAAACAGTCATTTGACTGGACTTAGGCTTTTCAGATCTGAATGCTGTTCAGTTTAGCTCTTTGCCAAGGCCCAACTTTGGTCTTAGCAAAACAGTGTCTGACAGTTTGAAGCTCCTAAACAATCAGAACTCTTTTTATGAGAAATGTCAATGCTTTATGTATTAGTGGAACACAAACATATGGCTTACATTTCCCTTGAAATGTGCATGAGGTTAGAATTAAAGAACTGGTTCCTTGGCGAAGGTCACCATTTAAGAGGATGCTTAGTTTTGCTAATCCCATCTCTATTTGGAAAACAGATGGAGACATTTTTGCCTACCTCCAAAAACGTCTCAGTCTTTTAGTTTGTAATTGATGAGCAGAAGAGAGAAACCAGTTTTGGATCCAAGGGTAAAAAATCATCACATGCTTAAGGATTAAAAATATTTTATGTAATTCAAGATATCGTGTCTGTGCCATTTTCCTCTGAATCAATACTTATTTTCCAACATTTTATTGATCCATGACCAAAGTGACAAAAGAGACTGAGTTAAAGGAAGATCTCTGGAGAATTTTCTTGTTCTAGAGAAAGAGCCTTTGAGGCAGTTAGAATAGGTGTTCTCTTGACACTGGTTTCCTCCAAGTGAGCTCTGCAGACCAGCAGCATCAATGCCACCTGGAAGCCAGTTAGAAATTCAGAATCTTAACCTGCACCTTGGACCTAACAGTCCTCATTTTAACAAGATCTCCAGGTGATTCATAAGCACATTAAAATTTCAGAAGCACTGGTCTTTGTTTCTGAACTATTACATGGACAAGTGAGACAAATTTTAGTCACTTTATGCTGGCTTGTCTCCATTCTTTTGCATGACCTAAAAGTATTTAGAGCTTGAATCTTCTCTTTGCCAGCTTCTTTCTGTCATCCTTGAGGGCCTTGTTAGAGAATTCGGCTTTTACTTTGTGTCAGTAACTTTTCTAACTGTTTTACATATATTATTTAGTCCTTGAAACAAACTTATGAAGTAGCACTGTTAACCTCTAGATTATGACAGATGAGGAAACCTAGGCACATAGGAAAATCTTGCCCAAAGTTGGACAGCTTGTACACGATGAAACCTGTACAAACCTGTACAAACAAAACCACTAACCACTACACTGAATTGTATCTCAGTATGATGTATATTATGGAAACCCTGTTCTAAGTATTATAGTATCCATGAAAAGTAATAGTAAGGAAGATACCATTTCATAGAAATGACAGAGGAGTCCCAAAGTATACTGCAAGTAAGAGAGACATCTTGGGTCATGAACTATTTCTTTTTTTGAACTTATAGTTATTTGTAGTATTTTTGTCCTGCTATATGTATTTTTTCCCTTTATTATTTTTTTTAAATTAAAGTTGATTTACAGTGTTGTGCCAATTTTTGCTGTACAGCAGTCAGTTATACATATATATGTATACATTCTTCTTTTAATATTCTTTTCCATTATGGTTTATCATAGGATATTGAATATAGTTCTCTGTGCTATATGATAGGACCTTGTTTATCCATTCTGTATATAATGGCTTATATCTGCTAACCTCAACCTCCCACTCCATCCTTCCCTGAATCCCCTCCCCCTTGGCAACCACCAGTCTGTTCCCTATGTCTGTGACTGTGTTTCTGTTTAATAGATATGTTCCTTTGTGCCATATTTTAGATTTCACATTTAAGTGATGTCAGATGGTATTTGTCTTTATTTTTCTGACTTACTTCACTTAGTATAATAATCTCTAGCTGCATCCATGTTGCTACAAAAAAACATTCCTGTTTTCTTTTTTTATGGCTGAGTAGCATTCCATTGTATATATGTACCACTGCTTCTTTATCCATTCATCTGTTGATGGACATTAGGTTGTTTCCATGCCTTGACTATTGTGAATAGTGCTGCTATGAACATAGGGGTGCATGTATTTTTTTGAATTATAGTTTTGTCTGGATATATGCCAGGGAGTAGCATTGCTGGATCATATGGTAATTCTTACTTCAGTTTTCTGAGGAACCTCCATAACTGTTTTCCACAGTGGCTATACCAACTTACATTCCCACCAACAGAGTAGGAGGGGGTCCTTTTTCTCCACACACTCTCCAGCATTTATTTGTAGACTTTTTAATGATGGCCATTCTGACAGCATGAGTTAGTAAGTCACTGTAGTTTTGATTTGCATTTCTCTAATCTTAGCGAGGTTGAGCATCTTATGTACTCTTTCTTATACTTGCCCAAATGAGTAGGTAGAATCCTAGCATAAGTTAAAAATAGAGGCAGAGGCTAGAACTTTTAGAGTTTACGCTGCTCACAATTCCAAGTAAATTTGATAGATCGGAAAAACCTGGTCTTATATTCATTTCAGGTCTGCTGCTGCGAATGTAGTTCTGCCTTTATATTGTTCCTGTAAGATGCCAAGCCCCAAATCCCTTGGTTTTTCTGAATATGTTTGGATACCCTGAGGGCACTTCATGGCATGGTACTCAGGGTTCATTCTGTGAGACTGTTCTATGGGATTAATTCTCACCATATTCTAGACTTACATGGCTACAGAGGACTCAGAAGTTCTTCTGAGCCATTTTCTGGTGAAATCAAGGAGCTGTGGCCTTGGTTTAATCCATTTTCTCCATCCAAATCCTTGCTCTGTTCATAAAATGATTCCACCTTCCACATGCCCCCACAAAAGAAATGATATCACATACATGTTAATGGAAACCCATCCACACACTAATTACCTGTCTCAGTGAAATAAATTTCAAATACTAGCAAGCAGATAGGGATATATTTGTATGTCTTTGGCAGGGTCTACTGTTGTACTCTAAACTATTTTGGTCATGTGAGAAGTAGGGGTAGAGGGGATTACTTGAGGAGGTTAATGGATCTACTTCCTGCTCCACTGAGGAGGATGAACTTCCTGTCTACTTTCTGAGATCTACTGGTCCTCAGCACAATTAAGCATCACTGGGAGATGTAAAGTGGTGGTGTACTACAAAGAGCACTGAATTAGGATTTTGAAGACCCAATCCTAACTTACCAGCTATGTAAACTTGGGGGAGTTGCTTTGACCATACTGGAAACAGGGGTTTGTGATTCTTACCTAAAGGATCTTCGTGAGAGTTAAATGAGGTCACTTGTGTGAAGGTCCCAGCATGATGCCTGCTACGTTGTAAGTATTCAGTACCTGTTCATTTTTTTTCCCCCTTTCTTGTAGCTGCCATCTTGGGACTTGGGGTCCACTTTGTGTTTTTTGTTGTTATAATTTTATTAAAGTATAGTTGATTTATAATGTTGTGTTTAATTTTTGCTATACAGCAAAGGGACTCAGTTATATATATATATATTCTTTCTCATTCTTTTCTATTATGGTTTATCAAAGGATATTGAATATAGTTCACTGTGTATACAGTAAGATATTGTTGTTTATCCATCCTATATATAATAGTTTGCATCTATTAATCCCAAACTCCTAGTCCTTCCCTTCCCACCCCCATCTGTCTTGATAGAAACTAATTTTTTCTTATGTACCTGAAACTTTTTGTTTTAAATTGGAGTAAGGTGGCACAGTGGTAAAGAATCTTCCTGCCAATGCAGGAGACACATGAGACTCTGGTTCGATCCCTGGGATGAGAAGATCCCCTGGAGGAGGAAAGGGCAACCCCGTCTAGTATTCTTGCCTGGAAAATTCCATGGACAGAAGAGCCTGGCGGAGTACAGTCCATAGAGCGGCAAACAATCAGACATGACTGAGGACACACACACACACACACACGTGTTACAATGTTGTGTTAGTGTCTGCTGTACATATTGGGGTCAACTTTGAGCATAAGTTCATACAAGTGGTGAGTTCTGCCGTCTGTCCTCTACCCCTTTAATTCATCCCCGTAAAGTCTTCCCCTCCAAGACTCCTGGAGAACATACAGCCATTTTCAGTATCCTGCCCTGGCTTTGGTTTCTCCTTAGTCTCGCTCCTATAGTATGACCCTTATAACTGATATCAGCCCCATGGCCAAGAGTCTCAGCTACCTTGAGTCCTGCACTCCCAGCAGGCTGGGCAGGAGCTAGAGGCTCAGTAGAGAACTAAACTGGTGAGGGTTTCTAGTGGCTTTGGTTCTATGCATGTATGTGTTTTAGGGAGAAACTATTATTAGTACTAAAACATAACAGTTTTATAGATTACTTATCATATGCCACGTGCTTTATGTTCTTTTCTTCACTTATCCTCATAGCAGCTTTGCAAGATAGATATTATTATTGCCACTTTGCCAATGAGAAAATAGGCTCTGAGAATTTAAGTAACTTGCCTAAAGTAATACAGTTAGTAAGTGGCTGTGGTGGAGAAAAGGCTATTTCTGCATGCTCAGTCATGTCTGACTCTTTGTGACCCCATGGACTGTAGCTTACCAGGGTCCTCTGTCCATGGGATTTTCCCAGCAAGAATACTGAAGTAGGTTGCCATTTCATCCTCCAGGGGATCTTCCCAACCCAGGGATCGAAACCACGTCTCCTGCATTGGCAGGCAGGTTCTTTACCCCCGAGCCACCAGGGAAACACATTGTTTTTTCTAACTAGGCAAGTAGTATTTACCAGCCTGTCTTGTAATTCGGTTCAGGTTGTGTGATTGTTTTTTAGCTGATGCATCTGGATGGAAGTGACATAAGTCATTTCCAGGACTGATTGTCTCTAGGTTCTGCTTTCCCTACCAGGATAGCAGAGATACAGGATAGAGGAATTATCATCCCTTATCAGACTTATGACATGAACAAGAATAAATCTTATTGAAGAATTTGGGGCTTAGTTGAGTGACAGACTGGGTTTTAGAGCAAGTTGTTGGGGCCCCAACATTCTAAACACTGTGCTGTAGTGTCTTGATATTGACACTAATGACAGACATTAGAGAGTGAACAAAATTTGAATAAAGAAAGAGAAAAGCTAAAAATGTGCTTTGCTTTTGAAAAAATAATATTGATTACAATTATTCAAGTGAATTAACACATGATTAGCACTGAAAAAATGACTATTGGTAAGCATTATTTCATTTCAGAGTTGATTCTCTATATTTAAATATGTGAACAGTAAGTTAAAAGCCTGTCTGGTAAAGTCTCAGTGCTTAGAGATACATGTTTGATGGCTATAGTTGTTCTAGGCATAATAGTCATGTTCACAGCTGTAAAAAGTTAGAATAATATGGGTTACAAGTGAACAAATGTTGGAAGAAGGCCATCCATTTTAAAATTCTTAAACATAGTGGTTACAGGCTGACCTGTATCATAGTGAATTTTAAGCTACAACAAGATATTATACAGATACTCCAGAGGCTGTTGGAAGAACCTCAAACTTTTTTGATTTTTTTTTTAGTCATGTATTTACTTATAAGTAGATTAGTTTTATCAGTTGGGCCACACAATTAAAAATACCTCAGAGGCACTGTTTGTATATTATAGGCTTTATATAACATATAAACATATATACAAAGCTCTAATAGAATTATAACAGTTACTTTCTTGAACAGTCAGTTGGTTAGAATATTCCCTTTTAGTGTCAGAAAACTCAGGCCTGAGAGTTCCCTGGTGGTCCAGTGCGTAAGAATCTGCCTGCCAGCGCAGGAGACAGGGTTTGATCCCTGGTCCCAGAAGATTCGGTGTGCCATGGGCCAGCTAAGCCGCTACGCCGCAACTGCTGAGCCCTGGTGCTAGAGCCTGTGCTCCGCAACAAGAGAATCCTGTGTACTGCAACAAAGCGTAGCCCATGCTCACTGTAACTAGAGAAAGCCTGCACACAAGGAAGATCCAGCACAGCCCCCTCGGCTCCAAAAAAAAAAAAAAAAGATTTTTTTTTTTAAAAGAAAGAAAACTCAGACCTTTTTTAAAGGAACTTAAACACAGAAGGGTGTATTTTCAATAATAGCCAACTTACAAAGCATCCTCTCTAGACATAGACAGCTCTCATTTAATTTTCACAATAACCCTAGGAAGAAATGGACGCCACAGAGAGGCTGAGTAACTTCTCCAATGTTGCACAGCTTGTAAAGGGAAGAGCCAAGATTTGAACTCGGCCAGTCCAGTTCAGAATCTGTGGTCTTTCACCATGCTGTGCATGCTGCTGCCTCTCAACAGCACTGTGATAGTGCTACCTATGGGCCGGGCACTGGTGAAGCATGCTCACTGTTTACTCCTCTTTTTGTCTGCAGAGAGCTTAATCTGACAAATCAGTGTGGACTTGCCCAAACCTTTATTTTGATCATGTTTCAGACTTATGCCCTTAGGGTCAATATCTTGCTGCCAGAGAAATTAGAGGAAATTAAATGAACAATTCAGTAGGCAGACTATTCCAGCACAAGGATTTTGAAAAGAACTTCCAGTTTTGGCAGACAAAAGTTATGATTAAAAGGACAGGGTAATGCCAGAGTTTATGAAAAATCATACTGAACAACATTAATAGATATTACTTACTGAGAGTTTTCTATGGGTCAGGGTCTAGGTTTTATATCATTATTTTACTTCTATCTCAGAACAACTCCATAAAGTATGTATTACTTAACCAAGTCTGACATGTCATAGATTGTAAATTCCACAATTTATTTACTAGTAAGAAAAAAGCTTTACTATTTAAACCAAGACATATCATCAGTTCTAAGATGCATTCTTATATCAGAGATGTTAAAATGTGAAAGAATATGCACCTAACACTGAGGACTATGATATACTCCCCACACTACAGAAGAGGAGATAGACTTAATGAGGTTAAGTTGTCAGAGATCACATGGTTAGCCAGCGGTAGACCCAGGGCTCACATTCAGGTGGGTGTAAATTGAAGCCCATGCTCTTCACTGTTTGATGGAGTATGTCTCAGTTTGTCATTTTAGCTTATAATGAAAAAACATTTTTTCATATAAGATTTTACTTTATGAAGCCGTTGCTTGGCCTGCAGTTCAGTTCACAAACAAAGTACAGTTTCTCTACTTTTAATAACTCAAGATGTTTCATAACTATGTCATGGTTTGAGATTTGAGAGTAAGCAAACAAGACCACACGAAGCTTAAAGAAGCACAGAACAATTTCATAAAAATATTTTTAGCAATAAAGACCCACAGGACAGAAAGATAGAAAATGCATACATACTTGACTCAGAGTCCCAGTTTTTCTTTTTTTTTTTTTTCCAGGAGGCGACAGCAGCCTTAAACATTGCCTTCCTCCTATGCAGGACTATACGTGCACAGTACACAACTGCAGTTCTTGTCCTAAAAGCACTATGAGCCATTGTTTTGTGATTGTCTCTTGAGGCCGAGGGAAATGTTATTGGTGGTCTGAAAGAATAGGTTTTAATATAGACATTTAATTTTCTTTCCATATACTCTATGATTAAAACAAGGTTTGCGCCATGTTCTTTTTTTTTTTTTTTTTTAAGCCATCTCTACTCACATTAACCAGACAGCATACTGACTGTGGCTGTGACTTCGGCTTTGACTGTCTTAAATTTATTTATTTTTAAAATTTATTTTATCAAGGAATAGTTGATTTTTAGTATTGTTTAATTTCTGCTGTATACCAAGTGACTCAGTTATACGTATATGCAGTCTTTTTTTCCATTATGATTTATCACAAGATATTGAATAGTTGTCTGTACTATACAGTGAGACCTTGCTGTTTATCCATTCTCTATATAATAGTTTGCATCTACTAGTTCCAAACTCCCAATTCATCCCTCCCTGACCACCTCCCGCACCCCAGCCCCTGGCCTTTAAGAACTACAGATCTGTCCTCCATATGTTTGTGAGTCTATTTGTTTGACTGCCTTCAAGTTTAGATCGAACTTGATTTCTCTCTCTCATATTGTATCCAGGCATTGAATGAAATCTGGTTGCATTGACAAAATGTAATAATATTTGTCCTCCCCCAAATCCTAAACTGAATGGTGATATAGTTTATTGATAGATTTAATTGTTTTTTTAATTAGTTTATAAGATTATGAAAAGAATGTACTACTCCTTAGCAATTACTGAAATAAGTAAAACATTTAAATCCACAAAGGCCCTGAACAGTGAAGCAAAAAAAAAAATTATATATATGTATATACACACACACATATGTAAAAATATAAATATAAATGTAATTTACAAAAGTGAGGTTTGGAACATACAAAGTTATTGCTGTCACTCATGATAATATTATTATTGTATCTAGGCTATAGAAATAATATGCTTTTAAAAAATCTAAAAATATAGACAAATACAAAGAAGAAAATGAAAACATCCTAGATCCAACTTCTGAGACTTATAGTTCTGAGAGATTAGAAAGTTGGAAGAGTAGCAGTTTAGATTCAAACTCAGGTTTAACTAGAAACCATATGCTTTTTTAAAACTATACTATGTTACCTTCTAATATCACTTTAAACTATACTCACTGGGTGCTAGATCAACAAATGTACTTTCATTCAAAGAAGGCTGAATATGGAACATTCGGATAAGACTTAACACGTACGTAAACATAGCCAGAAAAGGAAATGTTAAAATGGTCACACAGATTGGAAGCCTGGGCTTGGATCCAGTTGCTCATACGCTAGGATAAATGTCTGAGTTCTGTTGGGATTACATGGTCAGTTCTAATCTATCCAGTTTCACTGACATGAGCTCTTATGTGCTGGATACTCTGTGAGGTATTTTACACATACAGCATTTCTCCCCAGTAACTCTGCAAGTTAGTTATTATGGCACGTACTATAGGAGCTTCCCTGGTGGCTCAGACGGTAAAGCATCTGCCTACAATGCAGGAGACTGGGGTTCGATCCCTGGGTTGGGAAGACCCTCTGGAGAAGGAAATGGCAACCCACTCCAGTATTCTTGCCTGGAAAATCCCATGGATGGAGGAGCATGGTAGGCTACAGTCCATGGGGTTGCAGAGAGTCGGACACGACTGAGTGACTTCAGTTAAAGATGAGAAAAATGGAGCTAAGACAGGTTAGGGGACTTATTCTGGTAAATGGTGGAGCCTCATGAGATATGCACCCAGTTCTGTGCACCCCAAAGTTATGTTCCTTGATGTTTAAACAATACTGGATCCCATCCTCAAGGAACTTAGCGTCTAATAGGATATGATAGAATTGTAGGAATAACTAAGACATAAGAAAGGATACAAAACAAACCAACCAAGATATAAACAGAGTGTTAGGAGAATTCAGATCCAGACATGCCTATCTAGCTCTGTGTGGGAGTTGGGAATGAGAGGAGATGGAGAGCAGGAAAGCACTCCCATTAAGAGCCTGGATGCGAAAAGGGACTAAAAGGAAGAATGAAAGAAATGTGATGAAGGCTGAGTGGAAAAAAATTGAATCAAGAAGAAAAAACAGAAATCTGATGTGTTGGTGACATACAAGGTGTGAGTAAAAAGTAAGGAGGGATAAAGTTAGAAAGGCAACTCTGGCTATAATATTTTTGAAGGTTTGAGCCTCAAGGGGAGAAGTTTGTATGTAATTCACCAGGCAGTGAGGCTCACTGGGAAGTGTCTGATTGGAGGGAGACCTTAGGAAGATTGATCAGGTGGTAGTATAGAGAGGAAGCAGACCAGTTCATTGAAAGTCAGTTCCCTTGGCTTTTAGCAAGATACATATTACTATCCTCATTTAAGGATGAAGAAATTGAGGGTCAGAGGGACTAAGTAGCTTGCCCCAGATTATAATAAATAGAAGAGCCAGGACTTGAATCAAGTCCCTCCAACTCCAGAGCCTCATTCTGTCACTAGCCTAACTACTTCAAGTGAGGTCCGTGGACTGAAGTCTCGGCCCCCAGGCCACCTGACAACTCATTAGGAATGCAGACCTACTGAGTCAGAATATGTGTTTTCACATGATATACGCACCCTACCAACTACTAGGCGACATTTTATCCCCTTAGAGTGATCTGTATAACTACTGGAAAAATCATTTAGTTGGCTGCAAATCCAATTGTTTGATAGTTTCCTCACACAAAGAACTATCTAAGGAAAGGGGCCTTCAGGATTTTGTACTCACTGGCAGACAAATCAGGAATTTAAAACCCGAAGTTCTAACTAGCTGTGTGGCCTTGAGCAAGTCACTTCACCTCTTTGAATTTTAGTTTCCTCATCTACATAATAGCCTGTAAGAATTAAACAAGGTGATACCTGTGAAAAGAGCTCATACACTGGAAAATCATTATAAACAAAGTGCTGTTACTAGGAGATAGAGCAATGAGATACCTTATTTAAAAAAAATAGCAAAGAAAAGGAGGGAGGTCAGGGAAAGAGAGGAAGGAAGGAAGAAAGGGTAAAAAGAAAAGAGAGGCAAGGACAATATTTAAAGAAACAAACAGGAGGAAAACCGGTCACTGCTTCAGGGGTTTGAAGAACTTATGGGTAGAAGAAGGTAAAGCAATCTGGGAAATCTAATTTGTGTTCCACACAGGTGTTGATGAAGATACTGAGACCACACTGCACATGGATTGGGAAGGGTGGTAACAAGGGCCTGTGTGGTCTTGGCCCAAAGTAACAAACTCGAGGCCAAGTAAAGTCATAAAAAATTAGTCATATAGTAATTAAAGGAATGAGAAACAGTTCATCTGAGGAAAAATTACTATAGATTTTTAATCTTGAGCAGAGAAGCCTACATATTGAATTAATAATGGAACATTTGTTATCCATTTACTGCAGTTACCACATAAAAACCAAGATACACTAACTGATTTCAAGCAGGAGACTCTTTAATTAGCCCAGACAGTGAGGGAGGTTAGACAACCAGCACGTTAAAAGGAGATTATGGACTCCTCGTTCCTAATTCTTTTGGTATGTATTTATTGAAGGCCTACTATTTGCCAGGCTTTGTGCTAAGTATTAGGGCTACAAAGTGCATAAAACACAGTTTCTTCCTCAATCAAGTAACAATTCAGCAGAAAAAAAGATACAAGTTATTGTAATGCACCATAAAAAGTAAGAAACTTCATAAAATGGTTATAAATAAGAGGGTAGGAAAATTTAGAGGCAAGAAAGTATTAACTTCAGATGTAGAAAGTATCAAGAAAGACATACTACCTTTTATAAAATTTTATTCTTTGGTCTTCTAAGAATCAAAGACCTGAACTAACCATCTGCTGAGATTCTTTCTTATTTTGTAATACTGTCACTGTTTTTATCATGTTATCAAATAATAGATTAAGTTTGAATACATTTGGAACCGTGGGAAAACTAAGGGAGCAGTAACCCTGGCATCACTTGACTGTGGAAAACCACGTCTATACAATATTTCAAAAGTAAAAGAAAACCCTCAAGGTTTAATTCCACCAAATAACCAGTTTATTGAGACATTAGTGTCAATTCATTCTGTTGATTCGTTGGTCCCATGGTGACACAAACCTATAAAGAGAATATAAATGTATAAAAAAACTAATCAATCACTGATCACCCCCCTTCCCTCCAAACCCATTTAAATTAAAATATTTCTGAGGTAGGGAAGGGGAAGTAATGGTTATAGTATGTACTGTGAAGGTAGTTTGTATGGATGAACAAGTTAAATTTTTTTATATTGGTCACCAGGAAAAATCTGGGAAAAACTGCCTTTCTGCATGTTGTAAAGTTTTGACTTAATAAAAATCAAGTGGAATATATTTAAAGAGTTCTAGTATATTAAATCTGCTAGTTGGTTATCTGAGCTTTTATCAGTTAAAAGCTTATAAAGAAGAAAATGCTGCAAACCAGAAAATATTTTTTTTTCTATTTTTGTAATTGCTGTAAGGCTAAGTAATACACTGAGATAATTTTAGAAGAATTTAGACAGATTAAAGATATCTATCTGGATGGGGGAAAAACATGTTAGAATTTATCAACAGAATGGAATAGAATGTTAGTCAAAATTTTTTTTAATGTAGTTTCACATATCTAATTGATGAACTGAATATTTTTTGGATGACTGTTGATAAATGCATAAGCTCTGGGTTTGCTGAACTTCTGAAGGACATGTGTCTGTAATTGGCCTTTCTCATTTCTGTCTTGTTAACAAGTATATAAATAAGAGAAGGCTTCAGTAATTGGCTCAGAGTTACTAATGAATTAATTAACTTCAGTCTATTTTACCTAACCTTTAATAATAAGAGTCTTTTTATTTTTTTTGGTTCAGCAATAGGTCTGACAGACTGAAAAAACAGACATGCAGCAAAGCTCTTGAAAATTAATGAGAAACGAGGAAAGAATCAATGTACATTCTGCTTGCAGAGAACTGACACAAAAAAGACACAATAAACCATGAACAAACACAGTCAGTTTAAAAAATAGGTTAGAAAAAGTGGGCAAATTCAATTATAGAAGTAATTAGAAGATATAGGGCAAGGCTGCCTTTTGGGACTGTGCCAGAAAACATGAATTAATATGAGTGAATAGAAAGAACCCATGTAGTAATTAAGAAGCAATCACCTATGGCAATGAGTACCTGAAAACAGGCTGCAAACTATTAATTCAGTGATCAAAAATATTTTTAGATGATTAATATGGCAAATTTATTTTAAAAGACTAATTTCTGGAAAGATATCAAGACAATAGCACACTATTTGTTCCTCTGGCATTTATATAGCTAATTAAATTTTATAATTTGCAACAACAGTCATTATTATCTGAAAACAGTAAAAGCAATATTTCGCCTCCTTTTTAAAAAACTGGTTCTAAAATCATTGTTAAATCCAGCTCCAGCTGTCCTCCTGTAAGTGCCTAAGCTTTCACTGTTACCTCCTTTCAATGTGCATTTTCCTTATAAGTCTGTGTTTGAGTAACATTAAAATTTGAATTAATGTACATATTCTCAAAGGTTTTGTAAGTTCCCATACTTGGGCAGGGATTCTACAAACTGTTTAATTTCAACAGTAACAAATAAAAGCAGTTTAATGCACTATTTGTGCATCAAAGACTTTCTTACTTGGTCAACAGAGGTCTGTTACTTCAGTACACACCATTCCTCCCCCTAGAATACAAAGGCATAGACGCGTTACAGTGAAGCATGCTTTACAACACACAGAAGGCTAATGGGTTCTGAAATATGTGATTATCAGAGCCCCGTAGAGCAAGATGAGGGTCTGGCTGGTAATAAATAACCTTGCAATATGAATTATTCTATTTCTACAGCTTTAAAAAAAATGTACATTTCATTTGTTGATCAGAAAAGTCTGGAAAATATTGTCTCTTTGGAAATAACAGGAAGCTACTAAAACGAATCAGTGTCTCTGTGGGGAGTCATTGAACACCTACTAAGGGCCTAAGGCATGAAAGTCAATCCTGAAATGCTACCCTTGTAACAGATATTTATATTGTGTATGCATGTATGATTTCCTTTTGGAGGTCAATGAGCAGAAACCTTTGTATGCCATGCTTCAGAGATGCTAGATTTTTAGTTACTAAATTTGTTCATGGAGTATTACTGTTTTTGAGGTTAAGATATTAAATTCATTACCTACAAAACAAGATCAAGCTAGAAACTCACTGAGTGTCACTGTTGCAGACGACATGGAGGTACAGAGTATAGGTATTTGAGAAGAATAAACATGAGAGGTTTTAACAAGATACCAAATTAAGCCGATATTAGACCTATCCAGTTCTTTCATTATTTGTATTTCTCTTATTTTCTTAAACTAGGTGCTTTTGAAAAAAACATATGAGAGAAAATAGCCCCTAACAGAGGTCTCTCAGTCTCTGAGTTTGCTTCATGTTGTTCAATATCAAAACTTAGGTGTGACAACTGCAGACAGACAACTCTGCCAGCTAGATGATGCTGATGACAGAGAGCTTCCCAAGAGGCGGGCAATTGGGAACTAGTGAAGTGAGTACAGCTTAGAGGTGTGGGGCTGAGGGGCTGCCAGCTGAACGGGACCCACTCACCATGAAATGTTAACGTGTCAATGAAGGCGGAAAGCATGAATGAACTACAAAGAAACTGAAAATGACTCAGCTGGTTGGAAATGGAATTTGGGCTCTTTGCCAAAGTAAGGTGTTTAAGGGCACACGCCCTAACACCTCGGGGATAAAAGGCTGCCCCTGAATTTGAAAAGAAAATATTTTGAAGAAAGACAAATGGCTTTTTTCATCAGAAATAAACTTCTCTTTTTTTTTCTTCCTTTCCATACAACATTTTCTGCGTCCCTACTTTTTGCCAGATTCTGGGTTAGGAATGAAGAACAGAGGGAGGGAGCACAGAATATAAAGTAAAAGAGACCCAGCGCCTCTTTCAAAGCTGCTGTCCTAGAGGAAGGACAGATGTAAGCAGCTGCAATAAAAGATTGTAATAAAATAATTGCAAAAGAGGGGAAGAGGTAAGTTGTGGTGATAGTGCAGAGGAAGGAGGCAGTTAGTTAGGGGGCTATATAGTAGATCAAAAAAGATTTTCATAGAAGAGATGGCAATTATGCCAGTCTTTGAAGAATAATGGTGCTTCCCTAGTGGCTCAGTTGGTAAAGAAACTGCCTGCAATTCAGGAGGCCCCAGTTTGATTCCTGGGTTAGGAAGAGCCACTGAAGAAGGAATAAGCTACCCACTCCAGTATTCTTGGGCTTCCCTGATGGCTCAGCTGATAAAGAATCTGCCTGCCATGTGGGAGACCTGGGTTCGATCCCTGAGTTGGGAAGATCCTCCTGGAGAAGGGAACGGCTACCCACTCTAGTATTCTGGCTTGGAGAATTCCATGGACTATGGTTCATGGGGTCCCAAAGAGTTGGACATGACTGAGAAACTTTTACTTTCACATTTCTTGAAGAATAATAGGCAGAACTGGAAGAGGAGAATTTTAGCTGGAGAAAACTTTTTTTAATCCTGCTATCATCTCTGACTTCCTCTTTTGCAGATCAAAGTTATTTTAGGAAGAGAAGATAGAAAAGACAACCATGATGTGTGTACATGAGGATGGTGATTGTGTATGTTGGGGTGGATGGGAGGAGGATGGGTGTGAGAAGAAAGATTGGGTGGTATGGGAATTTCTTTAGAGTTTATAATATATTCTCCTCATTTACCAAATTTTGCCTCCTCCAGGTTAGTATTTTTTTTTTTTTCAGACACACTCTTTCAATATTTGAATGATGTTTTGATTCTATTTTGATTCCATGTGACTCTCCAATAGCTTTTATTTTTTTATGTTTCATGGCTTAGTCATTTTTGGCAATGATAAGTTTCTTATTCTAACTTGATTCCTGTGGATTGTGCTATATTTATACTTGTACCTAGTTATTCCTTTATTAATATATCTTTTCTTTTTCTCATTAAATAAATATTTAAGTATTTACTACTTGATGAGTATCTTGCTAGGCATAGTTTATTCTTTCCTTGCTTCTAGCTTGGAATTTGAAACATGGAAGTTATTTAAAATGCACTATCTAAAAGATCAGACTTATGCATATGGTTGAATCTTATTCAGTGTTGAACATCGAAACTAATCATGTTCTTGACTGATCTATCAGTCAGTGGGGCCATACTTAGTTCTTAAGATGTTTTCAAAGGAAGACTATAGAGCAACAACCTTGTTAAGATAATCACAGCAGACTTATCTTTAAACGGAGAATTTCAGGCTGGTATGAGTCAAAAATTTCCTATGTACAAAACGAGACTTATTTATTAGATAGTTCAGTTCATTTCACAGTCACTCAGTCGTGTCTGACTCTGAGACCCCGTGGACTGCAGCACACCAGGCTTCCATGTCCATTTACTAGATATATAAAATCTAAATCTCCGTGTCTGTCTGGAGGCTAAGAAAAGTATCATATGTGAGCATTAATTCATTCAGTGGATTTTTAAAGTAGTACTCTGCTAGAAACTAGGGATATAAAAATGATTAAAAATGAGCTTTGCCCTTAAGGAACTAACTCCCACAAGAAATAGATGAGTCAGATAAGTAAATCAGTTATTATAACTGATGAGGTATAAAAGTACAGCATTCTATGAAAGCACAAAAAAGAGAGATCTCGATTGGGACAGTAAGGTAAGAAGATAAAATACCAGAGGTTAAAGTTTAGGAACAAGAATTTAATTAGCTGAAGAAGGGCACCAAGGGCCAAGGAAAGGTGATGTATAAAACAGCATGATGAGCTTGGAAATGTCTTTTTGCAAACTTACAAAGAATTGGCTCCGTATTAAAAGAAGGGTGGGTGGAATGGTTAACATACCCCTTACACAGATCATACTCTCTCTGAGGTCTTCAGGGCCTTGTCTCATTTCCTTTTTCCTAATTCCTTTTCTGTTGCCCAAGATTTTTGGATAGAACCATATCGAAAGTCTGGTCTGTGGTAATTTTGGAATTTGAAAGCTGCTGGCCTGCTAATGGGGTAAGTCAAATGGGCGTTCATGCTAATAACCTAGGTGAGAGCACAGAAGAGCAGTCATGGATGGGATCCCAGTATACTTGTATGTGCCTCAGCAAGTTGTTGACTCTATGGAAATGATTTTTTTTCCTATGCCAGTGTTTCCTTTTGTCTGGATTCAGAGCCTTGAATAGGCTAACTTGTTGCAAAGGTCTCAAAAGTTTTACTTCATGAACAACATCAAGAAAAGGAATTGAGACAGTTCTCAGGATTGGCTTTAGTGTATCTAGTGTATCACATGGTAAAGGTACTTATTAGAAATCTCCGCCCACCTAATTCCTTTCCTAATTCTTTATTTTCAGGAATCAGCTTAAATGACTTTTTTTTCTGAGAAGCTTTGTCTCATCTTCTGTATTAGATCATGTCCCTCTGTTATATGCTTTCTTAGCACCCTGCAATTTTCCTTTGTAGCACTGAATATGACTCCAGTTAAATACTAGATTATGTAATTAATGCTTTCACACCAGACTCTTTAAGTAGAATATTAGCTTTATGAGGGCAGGAGCTAGATTTTATGCTGCTGTATCTGCAATGCCTAGCAGCATTCCTGGCTCACAGTAGGTGCTCAGTATGGATTTTTTGAAAATGATTCAGTTACTTGTTATCCCAGTTCCATTCAACAAATTGAAAAGTAGCAGAGCTTCTAAGTAAAACCAGATCTGTACATCCTAGAGCTAATGGGAACTCCTAGGAATCTCTCAAAACTGACCCAGGCTTCTAGGAGAGTTCAAATGATGTCTCTGGGTTATCTCCTCTTATTGTTCCACCTGGCCTCTCCTGATGGTATTTTGGCTCAAAACTAACCCAGCACCTTCTTGTTCATCCGTGTCAGCAACTTGTTATTGTAACTTGCTTGCCTCAGGCCAGAGCTTCCTTCATTATTGAGTGCCAGATATGTTTGTCACTATGCCAAGTACATGGGATAAAAACTTGGAAAGGCATGGACTTGACCTCAGGAGAGCCATAGTGACAAGATCAGAGCAAGCTTCATCAATCTCCAGGGAACCATTGCTTGGAATTATAAGACCATTGCCCTTTTAGCATAAAGAATTTGATCACTGTGAAAATGCACATCACCTTGGAAATCATAATTATTGTTAGCTGTTATCAAGTACTTTTGCCTTCAGATAAATGAAAAATCGAGGAGCAGGTTTTGGCTCCGAGGTGTAGAAGGACAGAGAAAAGGCCTTTGGGAGTGTGAGAAGAAGAGGGACAGGAGAGCCAGTAAGTTGGGAAAGGGGTAAAAATGAAATAGCTAGAGCAACAGTGCCCAGCACATAGTAGACACAATTTACTCAAGGCAGTGCTTGAGTAAAGGGCAAGTTTTACCTTAGGCTGTTTTTTAGGTAGCTAGTGATTTCTGGTTGAGTAAAAGTTTACAAAATAGGAAACAGATGGCTCCAGCTGTTTGGGGTTGACGCCAAATCCCAGTTATGCTCACAAAGTAGGACTTCACAGGGAGACCATATAAGATGTATTTTTTTTTTTCCTCTTCTAGCACCATAAATTCAAGATTTCCATTTACTCTGGGGTGGTGGGGTGATAAATTGGGAGATTGGAATTAACATGTCTGTACTACTGTATATAAAACAGTTAACTAATAAGGACCTTCAGTATAGCACAGGGAACTCTACTCTGTAATGGCCTATATGGGAAAAGAATCTTAAAAAACAGTGGATATTTGTATATGTATAACTGATTCACTTTGCTGTACACCTGAAACTAACACAACATTGTAAGTTAGCTATACCCCAATAAAAATGTAAAAGTTCAGTATCAAAAAAAAGTTAGCATGTTGGTAAAGAATCCACCTGCCAATGCAGGAGAGACAAGAGACTTGGGTTCGATCCCTGGGTCAGGAAGATCCCCTCGGAAGAGGAAATGCCAACTGACTCCAGTATTCTTACTTGGAAAATCCTATGGACAGAGGAGCCTGGAAGGCTGCAGTCCATGGTGTTGCAGAGTCAAACATGACTGAGCGACTAAGCACAAATCAAAAAAAAGAAAAAAAAAGAAAGGTTATATAAAGGAGTCATACACTGTTTTCAAAGGTTCCATGTAAGCTTGAGCTTAGATGCATCTGCTGGGTTCTCTTAGCTATTTCAAACATTTTTTTAATCAAAGAAACTCCAGTAGACTTAAATTGGTTATGAGAACTAGTGATGATGTTTCAAAAGAGGACAAATATACCATAGTGGTGTCTGAATACTAAGATTTTTTTCTATGTCTGTGAGTATAATGCTTGCTTACACATACTAGCAAAGAACACAATTAACATACTAATTTGATTCTCTACCTAAAGAATGAAGAATTGCTTTGACACAGACAGCTGCCCATGAATGGCTGGGGTGACCCTTGGTCAGTTTTCCATCTGTCTTAGAGTAAAAAGTCCAGATTTAGACACGTTTTAGCTGTATGACCTTGAGCAGCCTTCTTTTGTTGCTTTTTCTCAGTATCTTCACCTGTAAAATGGAGGCTCATCTAATACCTGACTGATGAGGTGGTAGTAAGGATTAAGTTAGCACCTTGCTTGCAATAGATATACCATATGTATATTTTTTTCACTCTAGTCTGAATCTGTATTCTGAGGAAGTCTGTAGTAGGTATGGGACTATCTACCTCTACCTGCCTCTAAAGAGAAAGAAGTAGAGAAAGATTTTAATGAATCTGTTTTAAGAGAATCCTGCAGCTATGCAGAAGGCAGCGCTTCCTTTTTGTCCTGGCTCCCAGGGATACGAGGCTGCAAGGATAGAGGCACAGGGAGACAGCAAATGATTGCCATTGGGGAACATCTTAGGCCCGTCTCCGGTGTCATTGGCAGCTCTAAGAATATCAGGTTGACAAATCTAAATAACACCAATTATAATTGCATGACCACAGTTTCTCAATATCGCCGTGTACTAACCTCCCTCTCCTGCCCTTTTCCCCTCCTTAGACCGGTGGCTCTTAATCTTAGTTACACCTTGGAATCATCTGTGGAGCTTTAAAAATTACTGATAACTTGGTCCCATTCTCAGAGAGTCTGATTTTGTCTTTTTAAAAGCTCTCCAGAAAGTCATTGCACTTTTGAGCACTGAAAATTTCAAAAATTAATTTTTTTTTCAATGTGAAGTCCAAGTTAACCCATGGCAAAAATGCAGTTAATAAAAAGAAATTGAGTCACAGGGCATAAGATTAATTTCATACTGTTAAGAATATTTTGGTATCTTAAGGTTATTTGCTGTAAAAGTAAATGGCAACCCACTCCACTATTCTTACCTGGAGCATTCTATGGATAGAGGAGCCTAATGAGCTACTGTCCATGGGATCACAAAGAGTCAGACATGACTAAGCAGCTAACACACACACACACACACACACACAAGGTTATTTAAAATCTAGTTTAATGTAAACACCCTCTGTCCTGCCCTGCCTCATAAATTTAAGGCTGTTGAGCCAACTTGGTATGAAGGGTACCAGGCTGGAAGGAGCAGAGTGGTAGGATTTGATCCTATCATTTACTGAAAGATTCTTAAGAGGCAGTGGTAGTTCAGAGTGCTGTCTTGCATCTCTGGTTAGCTCTAGGGATAAAGGATCTCCTCATTTATTAGCTCTTCCTGTTTGGCTGCTAGCTGTGCTAAATGGATATTTTCAACCCCACTGTCCACAAGACATTGGTGTGTGTGTCATGATCTGCTGTGATCGAGATATGTTACAAGAAACATGAAATGATAAGTTTTCGGGTTTAAGAATTAATTCCAGAAAACTCAAGGTTATCCTTGTAACAGCGTTGTTTTCACTCACTTGTACATCAGGACACTGTCCTGAATGGGAGAACATGGTGGAATTACAATTACTATGGGGGACTGTCATTTGACATGTGTCCCTGTGGAACAAAGATTGGGGTTTTGCAAAAAATCCAATCTCCTAAGTCAAAAGAGTTCCTCACTGGGCCTCATTTGCAGTAGTGCATATTAATAGAGGTGGTGGAGGGAGCTGGACAAAGGGGCCTCTCTGTGTTCCAGTGCCCAGTCTTGTTTTTGGGGACAGAGAGGATCTTGTTTTCTTACATTGGGGAAGGAAGCTGGTGTGCAAGGTCACACCTTAAGGCATCTCTGAACTGAAAATGGAAAAAACATCTTAAGTAACTCTACCAGTCTTTATCATCCCAAAAATCAGTTTATAAACAGGTCAAATGTAAACAAAATATTTTTAGGAAAAATAAGGACAAAAGTATCACATACTTAGAGTGTTCTTCTGATAATTTGAGTAATTGTGATCTGACCAGTAATTTTAATATTTTCTGCTGAACATGAAGGAATGGGGTACTCCGTTCAGCTTTTTCATTTACTAGCTGAACTTGCTAGTTGAATAAAAAGAGAAATTGTCAGTTAGGTAATTTAGATCAACACTTTGTTGTTGGGTTTTTTTTTTTTTTTTTTTTTTTTTTTTTTTTTGCTTTTCAAGGTTCCTGAGCAGAAGGGAAAATGAGCTTAAAGATGAGGCTTGGAGGAGAAAGAAGGGCTGGGGAGAAATATGGTAAGCACTCAATAAGTGGCTATAGGTAGTTGTCATGGTGGTGATGATAATATTAATAAATCTCTCCTGAGAAAGTTTTCAAATCACAGGGAACATACTACTTTGATTTTTATGAGTACTGAGCTATTTAAAGTATTATTTATTACTTTTGTGCTTAATTTTTTTTCTGGTAAGGAATTTGAATGCAAGATAAAGGAAGAGGGATTTATGAAGAGCTGAGCATTCTCAAATTGAGATCACTTGAATCATGTTTTTAATTTTCCTTGTTTGTAACAAATGACTTAATTATACTTTGGCGTCTTAATTTTCAGCTTCTCAACTTATTAGTGAGTAATACATGTGGAGTCCTTTGAGTTAAATGGACACAATGTCAAATAAATTTGATTTTATTTTACAATGCAATTGATTAAATTGGGCAAGTAACGTAAAATATATGTTGAAGATTTGATTCCTCCTGGCAGTATGGCAAATGAAGTGAAGGACTTTCAAAAAGTGTGATAGATTGCTGTTACCATCTTATTACTACTAATACTATTAGCAACAAAAAGTTTGGGAAAATTCATGGATACAGCTCTAGAAAAACTTGCTTATGGAGAGAAAATCAGGAATGTTTGGGGGGGTACTTCCCTAATCTTTCAAAGCAGACACTATCCTGACTTCCCACAATACATTTGACTGGGTTGCTTCCTGAGACGGAAATCTGCAAGGCCTGGTCTGACACACGGCATTTGTTGCACTGCTAACATTGAAACATGATATTTTCCTTTCCTTCCAGCTTTTAGTCTTTATTTTACACTGCTCTTTATTTCACATTGCTTTTTATTTTACACTGACCCTGGGCTATTGGTGGCACTGTATGAAATCTCAGTTTTCTAGTCTGCAGATCTGTCACTGTTTACTGAGCTTTTATTGTCACTAGAAACAGCTTTGCATTTTAATACAGTTTCCAGTCCTCTAGGACCCTCTCCCCTGAAATAACTCCAGCTCCCCAGGGCTGCTGCAGAGTGGAGCAGAGAGAGGAGACGCTTTTGTGGACAGTGATGCTGATGGTAGATAACTCCAGCTGTCATTACAAGATCATCCAGATAAGGGGGGGGCAATCAAGTAGGGCTTACAGTCCACTTGAGTTTTTCTGATTGTAAAACCAGCCATTTTTCAATTTAAATAATTTAAGGATTCCTGCTTCTCTATACTCTAAGGCTCATTTAGCCTCTTATTAGCTAACTGTTTCTCCAGTTCAAGAGGTAGAAGGGAGGAGTGCAGATTTTTTGTTATTGTTAATTCACAGCAGTGGGTAGTGGTGTGTAAATAAAAAATAAGCCAAACAAATTTGATGAGAAGAGAGAATAGAAATCCATGCAAGTAATCATAATTGATTTTTAAAAGTTAATTAAAAGGAATAAAACAGGACAAGTAGTGCAGCGGCCTAGTGTATTATCAACAGGCAGATGACAGAGAGGAGAGTGAATTAGAAAATTGATTCCCAGCTAACTAGAGCAAGAAACCAGACCAACACAGCTCTTCCTTTAACCTTGAAAATCCCAAATTCTTTACTACGTCCTTTCCTCATAGTATTCTGACAGTGATATTATCTCACATTATTTCCATGGAAGGAACTGGTGGGAGGAGTTGGAGGGAAAGAACAAAATGAAGTTGTGATTTCCTAGAGAATGCAGGTCAGAACCAATTTGCAGAATCACCTGTGGCATATCAGTGATAGCAAATGTAGCCAAGAAACCATAGGTCTTCCTTTTTTCTCTCTTAGTTGTAAGCTTTTTTATTTTTCTCTTTTAAATTTTGCAGTCTTTCCTTCTTCCTAAATTTCTATGATCAAAGACCAGTAACCTACAATATTTACTTTTAAGTAGCATATTCAGGAGCTACCCCTCAGGTCATTGACTTCTACTCAAGAAAACAGGACTTGAGGAGACCGTCCAGTAAGACGGCAAGGCTCTTCCTAAACCTTTCAAGAACATCTTTTGGCAGGACTACGTCTAACATTTTTGTGTAGGCATTCTCAGTCTGGGATAGTTCTAGAGAATCATGTACTAGCTGAACCCACGGGCCTGTCTTTTCCTTTGCTTAGGAGATATCTGCTCAAATGAAGACACAGATTCCCCAGTATAGAGGTCAGAGCCTGAGCTAGTAGGTTGGCTAGTTAATTAAAGAAAATATTTCCTAACAGAAGTAGGGCTTGCATCTGATGGAGGGATATTCTTGAATTATTAGAAAGACAGTGATGACATGCAGACTGTTGTTGAACAAGCAAGGTCTTTAGCTTACACTTGAAAAAGAATTATATAGAAGGTAACATTAATAACTAAGCGGTTAAATAGGAAGAAAGAGCAGAAAACACTGTGTTGCATTTTCTTTCTCCCCCCCATCCTCTTCCCTCCCTTCCTTTCGGCAGTCCTTCCCTCCTTCCTCCTTTGCTCTCTTTTCTTTCTTTCCATTCCTACCCATCTCCCTCGTTATAAGCAATGGAAGCCCATCTTTGGATTATTAGAGAATTACCATAGATCTCATTGATGCATAAGTAGACCTCAGGAGAATATGGCATATCTCTATTCAAAGAACAGACTGTAAACTTCTGGATTGATATTCTGCTTTTCTTTTTTCCTTTCCCTCTTCTCTCATTTTAGAATTAGGGAAAGCAAAAATAACCAGATGTGAGTCCCAGAGACAGCTAAAATTGCTTGTGCTTCTTCTATTTCCTTTTCTCTCTTTTTCAGACACTAGAACACTTGTGATTTTTTTCCTGAAGCTCTGTAAGATCATGGGCCCTGATTGATTTCCTCACTACTGTACTCCTGGCATTTTGTATTGTGCCTAAATATTTGTTGAGTGATTGAATTAATGGGATGTCTATTAATATCCTGTCCAAAAAATCGAGGATAAAGGATGGGTAAATACAGAACCCAGTTAACATAAATAACATAAACATTACCTTGTAGGTCTTTTTCTTTAATCTGCGAAAGTTCTACTAGAGAATTTCCCAAAATGTATTTAACAAAACATTAGCTCTGAAGAATAGATTTTTAAAATGCAAAATAGGTGAGGAAAGTCTATGAAAAAATTGTTTAGGATACTCTATATTATACAAAGTTCAAAGAGATCTTTACAATATGATTTCTCAGAGTTTTTCAGGTCCAAATTGTCACTGTAAACTTAGAGCAGGATATAACATGCTACATTTTAAAGATTATTTGACCATGTTCCTCTTTTACTTGGCACATCTTATAGAAAGACTATTCCATAAAACACAGTTTGGGAAAAGTAGCATCTTCTTTCAGCTTTACTTTCTTTAATTCTCTTTTGAATTTAAGTTCTAATTTCTTTCACTGTACACAAACCCTTAAGCACAGAATGTGAATACAATTAACAGTACTGAATTTTACACATAAAAATAGTTAAGATGGTTAATTTTATGTTCTGTTTTTTTTTAAAATCACAATTAAAAGTTTAAAAATACTCCCCAAATATTACTTTACTAAAAATAGATGAATCAATACTTTACCTAAGGGCTATAATAATGAACCAAAAATTTAATGTTATTGCCAAATAAAGGGCATGATTTGGGGCTACAACCTTCACTCAATTGTATTACCTACCTAGATGCTGTATTCTCAGTAAGTATCTTGGTTTTGAACATTGACTTATGGATCTCTTAGTGTGTGTTTTTAGTAATATTGTTTAGGATGACTATGCAAAAAGACCTATAGATGTGTAGGGAAAGTTTATTGTGGTTTAGTAGAGTGAGTTTAAGACTAAGGCACAAGAAATTGGGCCAAAACATTGACCCTGTTACTGACTCAGAGTGGTACAGTAAGTAAACCCTGGTTATCTTATGGATAACGTTTCTTTATCCGTAAGATATTTACTTCTTCCTTCCAGCATGGTTATCCCATCTTACATGGAACTCTAATAGTCACAGCAGATAAAGGCAAGAGGTAAGATGCTACTTGTCCTCCCTTCCTCCATGGCCCTAAGTATCCCCAGGGAGCCCAAGAGCTCAAGGGAACATAGTTTGAAAATCATGAGGTTAGAAAATCTTTAAGTTTTACCCAAGCCTTATTCCTATCACTTGAAGTCAGACTGAAGCAGAAAAGAATATTTGTGTCCATCTTAAAGCCTGTGAACCCTTGTAATGTTATACAGACTCATACAGCACTTAGCTATTGCAGAATGTAGAATACTGCCATACCACATGTGGCAAGCACCTTTTGAATTTCAACATATATTTTAGACTAAAAAATAAGAAAAATATTACCAGAATGTATACTTCCCTCAGTCGCTTTACGGATACAGTTCAAGATACTAACGTGATGGTGGATTAAACTTGAATGCAAATATTGTCACTGAGAAGGCGCCCCTTTGCACGGTTTCTAAGACCCTCTTATTTTTAATGAGCAAGGTTTTACTAAAAACAAAAAGTGTTAATTACATAAATATGCGTATTCTTTTCAAAGCACACACTATATTATGGGTAAAAAAACAATAGAAAAATGAGTGCAAAACTAGTTCAACAGAAGCTGCTTCTTGAACAGCCTTCAAAATTATGACATGTTTACTGGGAAAATACATTACTTGTGACAGGGGTTACAAAAGCAATATTAACCTTCTTGAAATTTAATAGCAAAGCCAGACATGTAAAAATCAGTACCAGACGTGGTAACATAACTACTTTTGTTAAGATTGTATGTAGGATAAAACAGATACTTAAAGCTACATTAAGATGTGGGTAAGTAAATGGGCCTTTAGAAGATTCACAGCACACATGCATCACGAATAAAATCATGATGCAGATTGTGCTAAGGATAGCATTCTCGGAAATGAAAAGCCTTGTTTTTTCTTTTGCTTCTGTTATATTAGGGACTGTTGCTTTTGCAGTTTTGTACAGGGTGTCAGACATTAAATTTGCCCTTAAATATACATATATCTATCTTTTGAAGGCAGGCATTTGTTTACACTGACAAGCTACCAAACACTTTTGCTGCATTTAATATGTGACTAATGAGTTTTTGTCATTTATAATCAAAGAGGATGTTTGCTTCTGCAAAAAAATACATGATTTACCTAAACATAGCATTGATATTAAGCCAAGAACTCCATGGTAGCAGTTTAAAAATGTGATGAAATATAGATTATAAAATTTTACTTACCATCAAATACAGGTTTGTGTTACAAAATAATTTTTTTCTGAAATTTATTTTGTCACTATAGTTTTATCATATAATGTTATTTGTTTATCATGTAACATTGATATTTAAAAGAGATTCATGTTTTAAATTATTTCATTGTTTTTATAACCCTAAAATATTTCATTAAAATGTCTGAAAGCGTTTTTACTTATTTTAGAGTGCTCTAGCTTGACACATATTAAAAAAATAAAGGTCAAAAGTCATAAAGGATAATAGCTGATGGTTTTGATAATGCTAATTATATATTACTGAGAATAAAAGTAGAAAAGGAAATATGAATACTAAAGAAAGATAAACATCCCAATGCTGGATTAAAAAAAAATAATGAAAAAACTCTTAAAATGTCTTTGTACTTCACTGTCATAATTCAAAGACATAATGAAGCCTGAATTAAAAATGTCAGTTTCTGTGAGTGTTGATAACTTGGTTCTTTGTTGGGCAAGTCAAAATGTGTCTGTTTGATAGGCAAAAATGACAGACTAAAAATGGGAGAAGTTGGATCTAAAAAAAGAAACACACACACATACACAGACACACGACTTTAAAAAAGGTCCATAATGTACTTAAAGGAGAAGACCTGTAGGGTAGGAGGCAGTATCTTTAGGAAGTCATCGAGCAGCACTAAAAGGCAATGTCCACGGCCAATCAAAACGATTTCTGAGGCTGCTGGGGCTCTTGCATCCCCGTCTTTACACTAGACTGGAAACCCTTTGTACTAATTACCAGACTGTACCAGATTTTCTGGTTCAGTTCAATCCTATAATTGACTGACAGTGATGGGCAAGGAAGGGGAAAAATTCAGGCTCAACACTGCAAGCAGAGGGTCAGAAATGGTTTCACAGAGAACTGGTCACAGCCTGGCACTAAAAGCAGGGTTAAGCAAGCATCATCAGCACTTTCTTCTAACTCTCAGGTTAAAAACGAAATGAGGAAGAAAAAACAACAGTCCAGGCTGTTCTCCTCTTACAGACCAGTTCTTAGCGTGCAACCATTTTCCAAAAAATGGAGACTAGCTTCAAGTGTAAATGGTAATTTTAGATGTCATTAATTTTTATTTTGCTTTTTGGAAATAGAGGTTTTTCTCCAAGAACTCAAATAGGGTCATTTTGCTAAAGTTCAACAGTCTTTTGTTTATTTACAGAAACTCGCTCCTCTCCTACTTGGATAACTGTAGTAATTCTAGGAAAAACAATGCTGCTATTTAATTCCTAGGGCTAAAAAAATCATTAAAGTGCAAGTCTTATTTAGAGAGCCTGTGATAGGTTACATAATCAAACTTAAGGATTTGAAAGCGTCATAATTCTCACCTCTTTTGCTTGTTTGTAATTCACTGATTTGGATTTACTGTATGTCTTTAGTAATAAAATGGTTGCCCATGAACCCATACTTTTTAAAACAAAAGTTTGAATAATAATTTACATTACTTACAGTTAATTCATTAAAGAAATAGAACACATTGAGCACTGGATTAAAGACTTGATCGACTGACCATCATTTGTTATTTGCTTAGAACTGTTCCCTCCCACTTTATTTGTAACCAAAAGAGCAACCTCTAGCTTTAGCTACACCAAACATTAAAAAAGCAGGTGCCAGAATCAGGGTCAAAATGAGACTCAGGCCATTCAGTAGGCAAGTGAGAATTATGTACTATCTTGTTGAGGTCAATTGACTTGAAATTTAATCACAGGTTAAGCCCCTTTTCTTTCCAGGCTAAAGAGTAAGCAACACCTGTGCCAGCAGCAGCTCACATTGCAGTTGACATAGCAGCCAGTTCAATTTTTAGTTACAAGTCAATTACTTACAGGAATAGAAAGGGAACATTTCATTCATTCCATGGATGGTCACTTTCCCGGAGAAACCTGTCAGGCTTGCTTTCTCCAAAAGAAGAAAAGAGAAGAAAAAAGTGAAAGTTAAAAATAAGTGATATGCTGCAAAACTTCTAGAGCTAGGCCAGCACACTACAGCAGAGAAGTTGCGCAAATGGCTTACCTTCCAAATACTGAACAGAGCTGTCTTGGCAATGAGGCCTATCCCTGCTGATAAGTCCTGGGACTTGCCTCATCAGAGAATCAAAACAGGTGAAATGATAATAGGTGATCTACACCTGAGAAGAGGGCCAGCTGACTGTATGAAAGGAGAGAGCAAATGAGTAAACTGTCTTTCCCCAGCTACAGTCAGTCCTTGTGCAAGGGGAGTTTCAAATGCACTGGCTATAGACTTTTGTCCAAAGCTGTGGTTCTTTTTTTTTTTTCCTCTTTTTTTTCTTCTTTCTTTCTTTTCTTTTCTTTTTTTTTTTCCTTAGTGAAGCTAGATTAGTTCATACAAAACTCAACAATACAGCACTGAAACCCATTGTTGATATTCAACATTTTTCACATAGCGGAACAGAATAGACAATACGGTATCTAGGAAACCATGGGCTGGATTACAAACTGATGATATCTCATCCTTCTGGGGGCCTGTAATCCTTTTTATTACCTACCACAGTAAAAAAAAAAAAAAAAAATCACTGTGTGTGTGGGGGAAACTCTTTCAGAATAAATCAGTAACATTGCTATTCTTAGGTAAATAGGATAAATTAAAATGAAATCTTGCTTGTAACACTAAATCCCAAAGTGCCGCTTGCCTTTTATGCAAGTTAATGATTTTTAAATTTATCTTAACCTTTATATGAGCTTCCATAGGTTTAAAACATTAAAATATTTGTAGAAATTTGCTTAATCACAGTGTTTAAAATTAACTTGGACTTTCAATTTCTTATGATAAATACCTGGAAAGTTCGTTTCAAAGAACCCATATTGATGCTAAGGGCTGAGTACAAAATAATTTTCATTAATTTGTATTAAAATACTTTTGTTGGATTATTAATATACTATATTTATTTCCTCCATTAAGAACACACTGAACTCCAAAATCTGGGGGCTTACTTTCCTGATATCTAGTTTAATATGTTTTTAAAACTTTTTTGACCCCATGTCATTTAAATTGTTCATTGTTTTTAAATGCATTTCCTGATCGTGTTTAACTGCAAAGCCATTCTATGCGAGGAAGTTATGCCTATTAACCTTTTAGAAATCTGGTCCAATCCCTTTTTAAGATGCAATCCAGTTCCCGTACTTTTCTTAAGCCTGCAAATGGTCTAGGTAGCCACAGAAGTGATTGTTCCTACCAGTTTCTTTTCATCACTTCTGCAATTGACCAATTGACAACTGATTGATGGTTATCTTTTCACTTCAACAATGAAAGAAATTACCATCACTATAGCTATGTACAGTAAATGCCTCCAGAGTAAATTACATGATTCTAAAATTCTCCTTAGCTCACTTAGTAAAACATCAACACAAAAAAGTTTCTTTTTGCGCCTCCTTTCCTGTACCACAGATTTGGCCTTTTCTGTCAGCTGCAAAAAAAGAACTTGACAGCTTCTTTAAAAAGAGGAGTATAAAGGAGCTTGAATAAAGGATGGCACTGGGCCTGTCTCAAGCAAGTGGCCATTCTTTGCACTTGGAAAAAAATTAGGCATGTGAGCACAGATAAGCCCTATAAGAATACTCTAAAGATCATTCCCGGTGACCTTGAGATTCTCTTTCCTTCTGTAACCATTCCTGAACATCAGACTGACAACATAAATTCTGTACATGAATCTCCAACTTATTTTGAGTAGGTGTTGTTTCTCATTGAAAAGAAAACATCCTTAAAAATTTAAACTCCTTTACTGCACTGCAAAGAATCCCCCTGCTCTTTCTAAAAGTGCTCAAACAAGTGCTATTACGCAAGTGCCACTTTCATTATGATATGTTGATGGCCATGAGGTTTAAATTCCACCACCAAATCTAAACTTACTGTAAATGTGTATTTTTTTTCCTCACATCAAAGTCCTGAATCTTGTCAAAAAAGGATATTCAAACATTTTTTCCTATCCCTGTACAATTAAAGTCATGATTACTATTTTTGGTGATGTAAATATGCTATGAGAGATTGAACTGATTTACTCTCTTATTCCACTCCCACCCCTCCATAAGATCTTGTTTAAAAGTGAAAAAACACACCCAAACAGACAAGAAACATGACTTCTCACTATTTTCCCTTGATGTTCTAAATCCATAAAATTTGTTTTATTGAATGTCACAACGTAAACTGAACTACAGTTTTATTGTCTAGAATGACTTGACAGTGTTTGCAACTTTTTCTCTCTCAATGTTAGGCTCGTCTGTCCATAGTATTTTCCAGGCAAGAATACTGGAGAGGGTTGCCATTTCCTTTTCCAGGGGATCTTCCTGACCCAGACATTGAACTTTCTTGTTTCTTGCGTCTCCTGCATTGGCAGGTGAATTCTTTACCATTGCATCACCTAGGAGCCCCATATATTCTATAAATATATGTATGTGACAGCGTTAGATACTGTCACACGATACTGGCATATTGACAGCACTAAATAAGTTTTGTTTACTTAAACAAGTTATTGTCTTCCCTGTTAACTTTGCTATACTTGCTGTGGCAGTGATATTATTATTCAAAATATCCCAGATAAAATTCATAAAACGTCACTTTTATATCTTTACACTTGCTCTCCAAAGATCTATGTACTGTCTAGATCTATAGCAGGTCATACAAGCATTAATAAAGCTGCTTTCAAGATGATCTGATCTTCCATCTTAACCCACAACATCACTGTTGGAATAACTTCTCTCTGACTCTGTTTTTGCCATGTTACATACACCTTGGTTTTAAAATGTATAATACTTCTCTCTCTCTCTCTTTTTTGTATATATATATATGAATATATAGTGAGTCAAGAAAAGTAGAATAATATGATACAACATAGGTTTGGTGGTTAAAGAATCTGCCTGCAATACAGGAGACCTGGGTTTGATCCCTGGGTCAGGAAGATCCCCTGGAGAAGGGAATGGCTACCCATTCCAGTATTCCTGCCTGGAGAATTCCATGGAGATAGGAGCCTGGTGCCCTACAGTCCATGGGGGTCAGAAAGAGTTGGACAGGACTGAGCAACACAACTGAGTGACTGAACTGAACTGAGCGACTAACTCTTTCCTTTCTTCTGTGTGGTTCCTACGCATCATTAGTGGTGTAAGGGAAGCAGGGACCTGGCTCACAGAGGTGATCCTCTGCTTGCTGACAGGTACTGAGCGGTGCTGCAGCGACCAGCAAGGAGCAGCCTTCCTGTATCCTGCTTACACTGGGTGAACCTCTGGAGGGTCATACTTATTTCTGGGTCCTAAGTTTTGAGAAGGATACTTCAAATCAGCGGTTGACAGGTAATATTAGCTCAGGTGAGCTGGACTCTGTGAGTGATGGTTGAAAGAATTGGGCATTCAGAGTTTTAAAAAGCTATCCTAGTGATTCTAATGTGAAGCCAAGTTTTGAGAGTGACTGTTCTAAACCAGTGATTCTCAAAGTATTGCCCTCGACCAGCTCCATCCTCTGTCTTCAGCCTACTGTCTTCACTTTTAATTCACAGATGGCTTAAGAGAGATGGGAGTACCAACATAATCATTCTGTCAAGACAGGAGTTACGGACTTGAGAGCCACTGGAATAGAAATGGCAGTGGAAACCAGCAGAATAGATGAATGGTCTGAAGGAACGTAGCATGTACAGTGAAAAAATAACTACAAGGTTTGCAACTCAGGGAATACCCACAATTTGAGTTAGGAGGAGGAAGAAACACTGCTAGAGAAGAGACCTGGCACAGAGACCGGAAGAGACCATGGACACCCCAGTGGCTTCGAAGACAGGCTGACCAATCAGCAATGTCAGATAAGGCAGGCAATTGATTAGGTTGATCTAAGAAAAGGACAAAAGTGTTGGCTGGAAGAAAGTCATTGCTAACCTTTGACCAAGGAATTTAATATTGGGGTGAAGGAAGAGTCAGATTGTGGAGATTCAGAAGAGAATGGGAGGAGAAGAATGAGGTGCAATAGGTATAAAAAATATTTTTTCAACACTTGTTGGGAAAGGAGGAAAGAGGGCAGTTATTGGGAGCAGCAGGCTCCAAGAAACCCGTGTTAGGAAAGAAGTTTTCATATTTTAAGAACTAAAGGAAGAAGCCTTCAGTTCAGTTCAGTTGCTCAGTCCTGTCCGACTCTTTGCAACCCCAGGAACTGCAGCACACCAGGCCTCCCTGTCCATCACCAACTCCCGGAGTCCACCCAAACCCATGTCCATCGAGTCAGTGATGCCATCCAGCCACCTCATCCTCTGTTGTCCCCTTCTCCTCCTGCCCCCAACCCCTCCCAGCATCAGGGTCTTTTCCAATGAGTCAACTCTCCATATCAGGTGGCCAAAGAATTGGAGTTTCAGCTTCAAAATCAGTCCTTCCAATGAACACCCAAGACTGATCTCCTTTAGGATGGACTGGTTGGATCTCCTTGCAGTCCAAAGGACTCTCAAGAGTCTTCTCCAACACCACAATTGAAAAGCATTAATTCTTCGGCGCTTGGCTTTCTTTATAGTCCAATTCTCACATCTATACATGACCATTGGAAAAACCATAGCTTTGACGAGGTAGACCTTTGTTGGCAAAGTAATGTCTCTGCTCTTTAATATGCTGTCTAGGTTGGTCATAACTTTCCTTCCAAGGAGTAAGCATCTTTTAATTTCATGGCTGCAGTCACCATCTACAGTCATTTTGGAACCCAGAAAAATAAATAAGCCTTCAGGATACTGTATTTGTTGAAGTATTTTCAACTGTATTTGGGGAAGAGACTCAGAGTTGCCTTAGGAATGGAAAAAGAAAAGAAAGATAGAAGGATTTATATGGAAAAATGGTTTGTGAAGGTAAAGAGAGTGAAATAGGTCATACCAGATGGCACCAAGCTTCTTTTTGAATCAAGAGTAAAATCATTCACTAAGGCTTTAATTTCTTTTTTTCTTTTTTGAATAAGAGCAGAGGGTAAAGGTGCACAGAGATTTAGAAGAGGAAAAAAAGGATTGAGGAAAAAAAAATGCATTTCTCACAGTCTTAGCACTGGCTTTGGAGAAGGCAATGGCACCCCACTCCAGTACTCTTGCCTGGAAAATCCTATGAACAAAGGAGCCTGGTAGGCTGCAGTCCATGGGGTTGCTAAGAGTCGGATACGACTGAGCGACTTCCCTTTCACTTTTCACTTTCATGCATTGGAGAAGGAAATGGCAACCCACTCCAGTGTTCTTGCCTGGAGAATCCCGGGGACGGGGGAGCCTGGTGGGCTGCCATCTATGGGGTCGCACAGAGTCGGACACGACTGAAGTGACTTAGCAGTAGCTTTCTCCTTACTTCCATGTTTCTAGTTTGCATACTTCTATAATGTTAACTCTTGCCTGCTTGACTTAGAGTAGCTTGACTTTTCAGTAGCTCTTTCCCCACACTCTCCATAATGGTCCGCAGTCCCCAGAATTGGCCCTTATCCATCTTCTCAACTCAGTCTGCACTTTCTCCTTGGCCGTCACTCCCACGGCTTTATCAAATTGGTTACTGAATTCAAAGGCAGCCCTAGTCTTTCTCTTGAATTCTACATCGGTATTTAGCCGTCCACTGGACATTTAGTTCCTCAGCTGCACAGTATTTTAAATCAATCTGATTCTTTATTTGCTTCACTGTGAACCAACGAAAATATGTTCCTCTGTCTTCAACATCCTGTCTGTCTTTACCACACTTAATTATGGTGGACTCCAAAGCAGGAAGCTATCAATGGTTTGTTTCTCAATTCTGATAATTGTCTAATTTTTAAAATTTTACTTTTCAAATATTGCATCTTTTCTAATTCCTTATTTGAAGTTCAGCCCTCCATTGTGTCTTACAATAAGCTTCTAATAGATCTCTTAGGTTCTAATCATATATTCCCTTTTTAACCATCCTCCATTTTATGACCAGAGATGTTATTATAAAATGCAGATCTGTTTGTGTCTCAACTTTAATGACTCTCCATTTCCCTACTGTGGTTTTCATAGTGTTTTCTGGAACCAAGGGTTCCATGGAGAGTTTTTTAACAACTCTAGAATCAAATTATAAATATGCTCTTGTATCACTGATGAAAATCTATTACTGTAGCATACATGGTACAGATGCACATGTCTGTGGTGAAAAGTGTTCTAAATGTACTATTAGATCTCTGGAGAATCCAGAGAAAAATCCAAGAATACGCATCCATTATGTTTGAAGAATAATAAGTGTGAAAACTGATATGGCGAGGAAACTTTCCAAACCAAACGGGCAAAGTGCAAATATTGCCATTTTCTTTATTTTGCATGTCTTTGCATGCAATAAGAGAGGTTTATTACAAATAAACACATACATAACAGGAGGAAGTGCTTACTTCTGAAACATCAAATAAAATGAGAAGAATGTGGAAAGATGTATTTGTATTTCTTGAATAAAAGTGATAATAGCGAAAATACAGGAGTAGTGATTTTTTATAAAAGTGATTACTGAAAATGTTTGAGGAATCATCCACGTTGCATAGATAAGTGTTAACTCTTAAGAAAATGTTTTCTTTTCAGAGCAGTTTTAGTTTATTCTATTCAGATCACCAATTTTTATTTTATTTGGATGCAAAGAAATGGAATCCATCATTATTTTTATTGAGGTCTACTTGATTTATAATGTTTCAGGTGTACAGTAAAGTGATTCATATATATAAAAATATATTTGCTTTTTCATATTCTTTTCCATTATAGGTTATTCAGTCAGTCAGTTCAGTCACTCAGTCGTGTCCAACTCTTCGCGACCCCATGGACTGCAGCGTGCCAGGCTTTTCTGTCCATCACCAGCTCTTGGAGCTTGCTCAGACTCATGTCCATCGAGTTGGTGATGCCATCACTTTATTGGTTATTACAAGATATTGAATACAGTTCCCTGTGCTATGCAGTAAATCCTTGTTTTTTATCTGTTTTATATATAGTTGTGTGTATCTGCTAATCCCAAATTCCTAATTTATCCCTCCCCCTTTCTCCCCTTTGGTAGACCCTAAAATTGTTTTCTGTATCTGTGAGTCTATTTCTCTTTTGTATGCAAGCTCATTTGTATCATTTTTTTAGATTCCACATGTAAGTGATATAATGTTTGTCTTTGGCTTCATGAAGTATGATCATCTGTATGTCCATCTATGTTGCAGTAAATGATGTTATTTATTCTTTTTCATGGCTGAATAATAATCCACATGTATATCACATCTTCTTTATCCATTCGTCTATTGATGGACGTCTAGGTTGCTTCTAGCTATTGGCTATTGGAAATAATGCCGCCCTGAACACAGGGTGCATGTATCTTTTTGAATGAGAGTTTTCATCTTTTCTGGATTTACACTGAGGAATGAGATTGATGAATACTATGGTAACTCTATTTTTAGTTTTTAAAGGAACCTCTATACTGTTCTCCATAGTGACTGCACTGGTTACATTCCCACCAACATGTAAGAATGTTTTTATTCTCTGTACCCTCTCTAGCACTTATTACTTGTATACTTCATGTTGATGGCCATTCTGACCAGTGTGAGGTGATATCTGATTTTAATTTGCATTTCTCTGAGAATTGGTGATATGAAGTGTCATTTCATGTGCCTGATGACCATCTGTGTGTCTTCTTTGGATAAATGTTTATTTAGGTCTTCTGCTCATTTTTCTGTTGGGTTGTTTTTGTTTTAGGTTTTTTTTTTTTTAATATCAAGCTGTATAAGCTGTTTGTGTTTTTGGAAATTAATCCCTTATCTGTCACATAATTTGCAAATATTTTCTCCCATTCCATAGATTTTTGTTTTGTTTATGATTTCCTTTGCTTGCTAAAGCTAAGTTTAATTAGATTCCATTCATTTGTTTTGCTTTTGTTTTTATTACTGTAGGAGATGGATCAAAAAAAATACTGCAGCAATTTATGTCAGAGTGTTCTGCCTGTGATTTCCTCTAGGGGTTTTATAGTATCTGATCTTACATTTGGGTCTTTAATACATCTTGAGTTTATTTTTGTATATAGTGTTAGAGAATGTTCTAATTTAATTCTTTTACATGTAGCTGCCTAGTTCTCCCAATGTGACTTATTGAAGAGAGAATCTTTTCTGCATTGTGCATTCTTGCCTTCTTTGTCGTAGGTTAATTGACTGTAAGTGTGTGGGTTTATTTCTGAGCTTTCTTTTTTTAAATTAATTTTAATTGGAATATAGTTGCTTTACAATGTTGTGTTAGTTTTTGAAGAGTGAAAGTGTTAGTTGCCCAGTAGTGTCCGACTCTTTGCAACCCCATGGTCTGTAGCCTGCCAGGCTCCTCTGTCCATGGAATTCTCCAGGCAAGAATACTAGAGTGGGTTGCCCTTTCCTACTCCAGGGGGGTCTTCCTGACCCAGGGATCAAGCCCTGGTCTCCTGCATTGCAGGCAGATTCTTTACCATCTTAGCCACCAGGGAAGCCCATGTTCATTTCTATTATATAGCAAAATGAGTCAGCCATACTTATATGTATATCCCGTCCCTTTTGGATTTCCTTTCTGTTCAGGTCACCAAACTGCATTAAGTAGAGTTCCCTGTACTATACAGTATTTCTCATTAGTTATTTATTTTATACATAGTATCAATAGTGTATATGTGGCAAACTCAGTCTCCAGTTCCTCTTGCTCCCTTCCCCCCTTGGTATCCATACGTTTGTTCTCTACCTCTGTGTCTCTGTTTCAACTTTGCACATAGGCTCATCTGACCTTTTCTTTTTTTTTATATTCCACCTATCTGTATTAATATACAATATTTGTTTTTCTCTTTCTGACTTATTTCACTCTGTATGACACTCTCTAGATCCATTCACATCTCTACAAATGATACAATTTTGTTCCTTTTTATAGTTGAGTAATATTCCTTTGGGCTTCCTTGGTGGCTCAGATGGTGAAGAATCTGCCTGCAATGCAGGATACCTGGGTTTGATCCCTGGGTCAGGAAGATCCCCCGGAGAAGAGAATGGCCACTCACTCCAGTGTTCTTGTCTGGAAAATTCCCTGGTCAGAGAAGCATGGCAGGCTATAGTCCATGGGGTCACAAAGAGTTGGACACAACTGAGTGACTACCATGCATATACACAATATTTCCGTGTATATATGTACTGCACCTTCACTATCTATTCTCTGTTGATGGACACTGAGGTAGATTCCATGTCCTGGGTATTGTAAATAGTGCTGCTGTGAACACCACAGTGCCTGTGTCTTTTTGAATTATGGTTTTCTTTGGGTATAGGCTCAGTAGTGGGGTTGCTGGGTCATATAGTAGTTCTATTTTTAGTTTCTTAAGGAACCTGCATACTGTTTTCCATAGTGGCTGTATCAGTTTACAGTCCCACCTATTTCTGAGCTTTCTATTCTGTTCCATTGATCTAGTGGCTGTTTTTGTGCCAGGATCTTACTGTTTTGATTACTGTAGATTTGTAGTATTGTTTGAAGTCAGGGAGCTTGATTCTCCCAGCTCTATTCTTTCTCAGAATTGTTTTGGCTACTGGGGGTCTTTTGTGTTTCTATGCAAATTTAAAAATTTTTGTTCCAGTTTTGTGAAAAATGTCATTGGTAACTTGATGGGGATTGCTTTGAATCTGTAGATTGCTATGGGTAGTGTGATCATTTTAAAATATTGATTCTTCCAATCCCAGGATGAGTGGTATATCTTTCCATCTGTTTGTGTCATCTTTAATTTCTTTCATTAGCATCTAATGGTTTTTGGAATACAGTTCTTTTGCTTTCTTGGGTAGATTTGTTCCTAGGTATTTTCTTCTTTTTGATGTAATGGTATGTGTATTGTTTCCTTAATTTCTCTTTCTTATAGTACATTATTAGTATATAGACACTAAACAGATTTCTGTAAATTGACTTTGTATCCTACCTCTTTACTGAATTCACTGATAAGCTCTAATAGTTTTCTGATAGCAATGTTAGATTTTCTGTGTATAGTATCATGTCATCTGCCCACAATGACAGTTTTACTTCTTCCTTTCCAACTTGGATTCCTTTTATTTTCATATTTCCTTTTCTTCTTTGATTGCTGTGGCTAGGACTTCCAAAACCATGTAGAATAAAAGTAGCCAGAGTGGACATCTTTGTTTTGTTCCTGATCTTAGAAGGAATGCTTTCAGCTTTTCACTGTTGAGTATGATGTTAGCTGTAGATTTGTCATGTATGAACTGCCTCCCTCCTTGAAGTGGTCATAGCAGGGATGGAATTTGGATTAAAGCTTGAAGGGGAGACAGATCCACCAAGGAAGAAGGAGCAAATGGTGAAGAAACCATCTCCTGCCATGTGCATTCTGTGTGGCTTTTCACAGATTACTTAATCCCTTTTAATCTGATTTCATTAGCTGTAAAATGAGGTTAATAAAACTACAATTTGGCCTGTTCTTTTTCAGGAAGAAAAAAAAAAGCCTCTGGGAAAGCTTCTAACCCAGTTCCTGGCACTTACTAGGAGCAACAGTTTACTCTCCTGACAGCCAGAGCATATGCATCTCTTTCTTTTCCCTTCCTTGCTCTGCCTGGACACTAGTTGATGCCACTTCCTTAGGCTGCTCACATTTCATCTCCATGCAAAGCTGTCAGGGACTCACTGCAACTGAATTGCTTCCCCATCATCAGGGTGGGCACCTCTAGTGAAGGCAAACTCTGTATCTTGGTAGAATGAAAAAGAAACTGGCCACATCATCATTGTTACTGCTTTTTGAAGCACTAGTTTAAAAGGTCTTACAGACTCTCTGAAAAAGGCATCATCTTTGTACTAACTGTTTTCATTATTTTATTCCTCAAGCAAACATATTAGACAATTAAAACAAGTTGGTTTCAAGCTTTTCAGTGTTTTAATTAAGATTTTTATGTTCAGTACTCAGTGGTATATAATTTTGGAAGTATGATGCCAATTTTAATTAATTTTCATAGGTTTGCTAATTAAAACAATTAAGATGTAGGCCTTATGCTTTGGAAGAATAATTGGAGAAACTCTTGAACATTATCCTTGAGGTTTCACACAAGCACGAAATGGTGTAAATTTGTTTTAAAATAGCTGGAAACCCAAAAGAAGTAATTATAACATCAAAGTTATGTCTGCATCTATCTTTTAAAAAAACTATAGTAGATAAAATTTTCCTTGAGTTTCTGGAAGCTGATTCTGTCTGCCTCTGTGTTCATGGTGGTAATAATAATTAGGAGTAATACTAAACAAATTTTCAATAACAGCAAGACATGAAAACTTTAAACTGGAGATAAATGTCGACAAGACAAAGTACTAGGAGATGAAAAAATGAGAGAACAAATACAGAAAGGCAAAGGGAATGTAAGGAGAAATATGTAATGTAAATTAATAATCTTATTGCCAACAGGATGCAGTCCTTGAGATAAATGGGTCTCCAACTTTTTTGAAGTCACAGATCTTTAGAGTCAAAGCACACTTCCTAGAAGGTTCACACAGAACATAATTCTTAATAGTAGTAGTAATATGATAGTGTATATGAAAAGAAAAATGAACAAGAAGCAGGAATACTCAAACTGTTTAGCAAAGTGGTTAAATGCAAGAACTCTGGTGTCACACTATCTAGGTTTTAGTCTTCGCTCTGCCTCTGAAATAGGGGTAGTAAAACCTATCCCAAAGGGTTGTTGTAGGGACTAAATGAGTTATTATATGTAAATCACTTAGAACTATATTCTATCCAAAATAAAGATTAGTTATATTTATAAATATCCTCACGAATATTTAAAATATGAAAAATTAGTAATTTCTGCAAGAATCTCCCCATTGTTTAGTTTATCCATATGTTGTTATATAATCTTGGCAGAGGCCCAGAGTTTTGGTAAACAATGATTTTAAATCTCAGTATATTTATCAGGGGGCATAAAATGTTGATACAATAATTTCGCCTTAAGGAACCTAGTCGAAGGAAATAATAAAAATGAAAAAAAGTATTAACAAAGATATTCACCACAGCATTATCTAGGAATAAAAATTAAAACTAAATGTCAGAAAATAGGGGAATAAATAAGGATTCTTTACATAGATGATGACATATTTAAAAGGTACAATATATGCTAGCTTAAAAAATGTTGGCCTCTGACTATCTTTCCTAATAAATGTTAATTACATGCACAAATGCTGATGGTATAGTGGTAAGAGAGCTCAGCAAAATATATAGTTGTATTTAGAGTCTGATCCTCACTTTAAAAATATGTCCAGAACATACCTTTGAAAAGGTAGTTAATATATTAACATTGTTTCAGAGGGTTAGAACAAAGGTCATCAAACCTTTTCTGTAAAGTACTGGCTGATGTAAACATTTTAGGTTTTGTAGACCATAGAGTTTCTGTCATAACTACTAGACTGTGCTGTGGTGGTGTGGAAAGCAGCCATAATTAACAGTCAACAGATGTGGCGGTGAGGGTGCTGTGTTCCAATAAAACTTAATTTACAAAAAATAGGCTTGCTGGCCATAATTTGTCAACCTCTGGGTTAGATTAGCAGATGCATTTATTTCCTTTTTAAAATATTTTTCTCAATTTTCTACAGTGAGAAAAGGATAAATCACTTTCATAGTAAAAAACTAAAACAATGTGTTATAAAGCAAAATATCCTCTGCTGTAAAGAATAAGAGATACCATCAGTTCAGTTCAGTCACTCAGTCCTGTCTGACTCTTTGCAACTCCATGGATTGCAGCATGCCAGGCCTCGGTCCATCACCAACTTCTGGAGCCTACTCAAACTTACGTACATTGAGTCAATAATGCCATCCAACCATCTTATCCTCTGTTGTCCCCTTCGCCTCCTGTCTTCAATCTTTCCCAGCATCAGGGTCTTTTCAAATGAGTCAGTTCTTCACATCAGGTGGCCAAAGTATTAGAGTTGCAGCTTCAGTATCAGTCCTTCCAGTAAATATTCAGAACTGATTTCATTTAGATTGAACTGGTTTGATCTCCTTGCAGTCCAAGAGACTCTCAAGAGTCTTCTCCAATACCACAGTTCAAAAGCATCAATTCTTCGGAACTCAGCTTTCTCTATAGTCAAACTCTCACATCCACACATGACTACTGGAAAAACCATAACTTTGACTAGATGGGCCTTTGTTGGCAAAGTAATGTCTCTGCTTTTAAATATACTGTCTAGGTTGGTCATAACTTTTCTTCCAAGGAGCAAGCATCTTTAATTTCATGGCTGCAGTCATTATCTACAGTGATTTGGGAGCGGAGCCCCCCAAAATAAAGTCAGCAACATTTCCATTGTTTCCCCATCTATTTGCCATGAAGTGATGGGACCAGATGCCATAATCTTAATTTTCTGAATGTTGAGTTTTAAGCCAACTTTTTCATTCTTCTCTTTTATTTTCATCAAGAGGCTCTTTAGTTCTTCTTTGCTTTCTGCCATAAGGGTGGTTATCATCTGCATATTTGAGATTACTGATATGTCTCCCAGCAATCTTGATTCCAGCTTGTGCTTTATCCAGTCCAGCATTTCTCATGATGTACTCTGCGTGTAAGTTAAATAAGCAGGGTGACAATATACAGCCTTGATGTACTCCTTTTCCTATTTGGAATCAGTCTGTTTTTCCATGTCCAGTTCTAACTGTTGCTTCTTGACCTGCATGCAGATTTCTCAGGAGGCAGGTCACGTGGTCTGGTATTCCCATCTCTTGAAGAATTTTCAACAGTTTGTTGTGATCCACCCAGTCAAAGGCTTGGCATAGTCAATACAGAAGAAGTAGAAGCTTTTCTGGAACTCCTTTGCTTTTTTGATGATCCAGTGGATGTTGGCAATTTGATCTCTGGTTCCTCTGCTTTTTCTAAATCCAGCTTGAATATCTGGAAGTTCTCGGTTCACGTACTGTTGAAGCCTTGCTTGCCAAATTTTTAGCATTGCTTTGCTAGCGTGTGAAATGAGTGCAATTGCATGGTAGTTTGAACATTCCTTGGCATTGCCTTTCTTTGGGATTGGAATGGAAACTCACCTTCTCGAGTCTTGTGGCCACTGCTGAGTTTTCCAAATTTGCTGGCATATTGAGTGTAGCACTTTTACAACATCATCTTTTAGGAACTGAAATAGCTCAGCTAGAATTCCATCCCTCCACTAGCTTTGTTCATAGTGATGCTTCCTAAGGCCCACTTGACTTCACATTCCAGGATGTCTGGCTCTAGGTGAGTGATCACACCATCGTGATTATCTGGGTTGTGAAGATCTTTTTTATATAGTTCTTCTGTGTATTCTTGCCACCTCTTAATATCTTCTGCTTCTTTTAGGTCCATATCATTTCTGTCTTTTATTGTGCCCATCTTTGCATGAAATGTTGCCTTGGTATCTCTAATTTTCTTGAATAAATTTCTAGTCTTTCGCATTCTATTGTTTTCCTCTATTTCTTTGCACTGATCACTGAGGAAGGCTTTCTTATCTCTCCTTGCTATTCTTTGGAACTCTGCATTCAAATGAGTGTATCTTTCCTTTTCTCTTTTGCCTTCACTTCTCTTCTTTTCACAGTTTTATTTGTAAGGCCTCCTCAGACAGCCATTTTGCCTTTTTGCATTTCTTTTTCTTGGGGATGATCTTGATCACTGCCTCGTGTACAGTGTCATGAACCTCCGTCCATAGTTCTTCAGGCACTCTCTCAGATCTAATCCCTTGAATCTATTTGTCACTTCCATTGTATAATTGTAAGGGATTGATTTAGTTCATATCTGAATGGTCTAGTGGTTTTCCCTACTTTCTTCAATTTAAGTCTGAATTTGGCAATAAGGTGTTCATGATCTGAGCCACAGTCAGCTCCCGGTCTTGTTTTTGCTGACTGTATAGAGCCTCTTCAACTTTGGCTGCAAAGAATATAATCAGTCTGATTTCGGTATTGACCATTTGATGATTTCCATGTGTAGAGTCTTCTCTTGTGTTGTTAGAAGAGGGTGTTTGCTATGATCAGTGTGTTCTCTTGGCAAAACCCTTATTAGCCTCTGCCCTACTTCATTCTGTACTCCAAGGCCAAATTGCCTGTTTCTCTAGGTATTTCTTGACTTCCTACTTTTGCATTCCAGTCCCCTATAATGAAGAGGACATCTTTTTTGGGTGTTAGTTCTAGAAGGTCTTGTAGATCTTCATAGAACTGTTCAACTTCACCTTCTTCAGCATTAGTGGTTGGGGCATAGACTTGGATTAATGTGAATGGTTTGCCTTGGAAACGAAGAGAGATCATTCTGTCGTTTTTGAGATTGCATCCAAGTACTGCATTTGGACTCTTTTGTTGACTATGATGGCTACTCCATTTCCTCTAAGGTATTTTTGCCCACAGTAATAGATATAATGGTCATCTGAGTTAAATCCACCCATTCCAGTCCATTTTAGTTCGCTAGTTCCTAAAATGTCATTGTTCACTCTTGCCATCCCTGGTTTGACCACTTCCAATTTGCCTTGATTCATAGACCTAACATTCCAGGTTCCTATGCAGTATTGCTCTTTGTAGTATCAGACTTTACTTCCATCACCAGTCATATCCACAGGTGGGTGGCGGTGTTGCTTTGGTTCCATCTCTTCATTCTTTCTGGGCACCAGCCGACCTGGGGAGTTCATCTTTCAGTGTCCTATCTTTTTGCCATTTCATACTGTTCATGGGGTTCTCAAGGCAAGAATACTGAAGTGGTTTGCCATTCGCTTCTGCAGTAGACCATGTTTTGTCAGAGCTGTGCACCATGACCCATCTGTCTTGGGTGGCCCTACATGGCATGGCTCATATAGATTGTTAGAAAATGGCTATTATAGACTTCCGTGATTTAAAAATTCATATCAGATCAACATCAGAAATGACATGCTTAAAAATAAAAGCCTCCAGTCATTGCATGGTACACTTAGAATATAGTCCAAAATATTTCATGTAGGCCCAAAAGACCTGACCTCTCACTCTATCTCCCAGTTCATGTCTTACCATTCTCTCACTTGGTCACTTGCTGCAGTAATGCTTGTGTTGATATGGGAAACTGGGACTGAGCATTTAATGCAGACTTTAATAAACAGACTGTTAGCGTCGTAAGAAGACTCTGCCTGCAAATCCAAGAGTCCTGGAAATGACTGAAAAAAATTACTCAGGCTTCTAAATTCTTTTTAAAAACCTGGTATTTTTAGTTGCATACACAAAATAGTCTAATATTTTATTAGTTTTCTTTATTTTTCATCCAGTCCACACAAATTTAAAGGAGTCAACTAAAATACCAGCTAGCCTCAGATTTTATTTTTGAACTTAGAATAGCTAAAATTTTATAAAGCACAATAGATAATTTTTAAAAATTAATTAACTTAGGCTGCACTAGGTCCTCATTGCTGCATGTACACCTTCTCTAGTTGTGGTGACTGGGGGCTGCTCTGGAGCGTGTGGGCTCAGTAGTTGCTGTTTGCTGTCTCTAGAGCATGGGCTCATTAATTCTGGTGCAGAGGCTTAGATTCATATAGATATATACATATATCTATATGAATATATACATATATCTATCAAACTTGTAAAATTCTTATGAAGCAAGTAAAAGGAATGTCTGGTTTTATGTTGTATTTCTTTTATTATGAGAAATTTAAGTACATTCTAGTATGTTTAAAAGCCATATATGTTTACTAGTTTCATGACCTTAGATTTTCTGTTATCCTTTAGTTGTCTTTGTGTGTGTGTGTGTGTGTATTGTAGGACTTTTACTATGTTATGGAAATTTGCTTTTGTCTGTCATATATGCTGCAAATAAGTTTTCTATTTTGTTTTTTGATTTTATTTATTTACTTACTTTGCAATGGAGAAATTTAAAAAAAATTAATGGTCAAATTCTTAGATCTTTGAAGTATTCTGAAATTTAAATCATGCTTTGAAAGATCTGTTCTGCTCCAAGATTATTTTTGTTGTTCAGTCACTAAGTTGTGTCTGACTCTTTGTTTCCCCATGAACTGCAATATGCCAGGCTTCCCTGTCCTTGACTATCTCCCAGAGTTGACTCAAACTCATGTCCATTGAGTTGGTGATATCATCCAACCATCTTATCCTGTGTTGCCTCCTTCTCTCATTTTTCCCCTTAGATCTCTGCTTTATCTGGGATTTATTTTATAGTAAGGAGTGATAGAAAAGTACGTACCACATTCTCCTGCTAATTTAGTCGGGCAAGAGTCTCTGATTACTGAATGATACAACTTGGTTTCTTTGTCTCTGATTACCGAATGATACAACTTGGTTTCTTTAAACTGTCACGTATTTACCACTCAAAATACTCTGTAAAACCATACAACAAAGTAACTTATTATTAACATGTAACAAGATGCTTACAATGAGTTATTTAGAGCAGTTATTTTCTGAACTTCATTCAAATACTACCTCTGTAATTTAAAAAAATTTTTATTTATTTATTTTTGGTTGGGCTGGGTGTTCATTGCTGTGCAGGCCTTCCTCTAGTTGAAGCAAGCAGGGACTACTCTCTAGTTGTGATACGTGGACCTCTCTTTTTGGTGCTTCCCTTGTTGCAGAGCATAGACTCTCAGATGCGCATGCTTTAGCAGCTGTGACACGTGGGCTCGCTAGTTGTGGTCCTGAGCTCTAGAACCACAGACTCAGTAGTTGTGGTACATGGGCTCAGTTGCTCCACAGGATGTGGGATCCTCCTGCACCAGGGATCAAAACCATGTCTCCTGCACTGGCAGATGGATTCGTTACTACTGAGCCACCAGGAAAGCCCTACTCTGTAATATTTGACATTTCCACATTAACCGCTATAATATTATTTTCTTAATACTTTAAATTACCTCTTTTTATGTTAGTAATTTTATTGAAAAAGGAAATTTTATATCATAATTTAGTATTTTAGTTAAATTTCTGAAAGCACACTAAAATAAATATTAAAATACATTTTTACCTATATACACTGATGTCTCCGTGCTGGAGAAAATGGTGATCTAGTTAAATATAGAAGTTAGGAGCTCCCTAAAATGAAATATTGGGATGAATGACAGAAATTTTGAATTTTTAAAAATAATTTTATTTATTTATTTAATTTTGGCTGTACTGGGTCTTCACCGCCGTGCAGGCTTTTCTCTAGTTGCGGTAAGCAGGGGGCTACTCTCTAATTGTGGTGCATGGGCTTTTTATTGTGGCTTCTCCTGTAGAGCATGGTCTCCAGGGCACACGGGCTTCAGAAGTCGTAGCTCCCCAGCTCTAGAGCACAGGCTCAATAGTTGTGGCACATGGGCTTAATTGCTCCATGGCATTTGGGATCTTCCCAGACCAGGAGTCAAAATTATGTCTCCTGCATCGGCAGGCAGATTCTTTACCACTGAGCCACCAGGAAAGCCCCTGAATTTTTACACTTGAAGTGTAACTGGTCAGGCAAATACTGTACACATACACGCACATATACACACAGTTTTTCACTAAAACAAAAGTGAGTAGAAAAGCTCAGTCTGTGTCTCTGGATGAAATAGTCTCTATAACTGTAAAGAAGCACATCCTACTGTTTAAGTTTAGCTCTCTGCAGATTAAAACATGTACCACTATATCAAAAAGAATGCAGCAGGATGACCCATAGAGTATTTCATTTTGCCTAGTTTTTGAAAATGGATAGCTTCCACATTAATTCCAGGTAGTACAGGCTTTTTGAGAATGGGCTTCCCTTGTGGCTCATCTGGTAAAGAATCTGCCTGCAATGTGGGAGACCTGGGTTTGATCTCTGGCTTGGGAAGATCCCCTGGAGAAGAATACCTACTCAAGTATTCTGGCCTGGAGAATTCTATGGACTGTATAGCCCATGGGGTCACAAAGAGTGGGACATGACTGAGGAAGTTTCACTCACAGGCTTGAGAATGATAATAATAACCCTACTTGAGTCCAGCTGAGTCCCTAGACATATAGAATAAAATAAATAAATAAATAAATATAAAAATTTATCTGGTGAAGATAAATCCTTTTGACCATATATGTATGTTGTATATTACTCTATATCTACAAGTAGATAATGATTTGACAACTTATGTTTAGACAATAGGATTTAAGTAATAGTGAGATAATCTGAGGACTATAATAGTACATATAGTACATAGATTCCTAGAGAAGGTTGCTGAAGAAGAGGATGTTAGTTTTCAGTCAGACTATATGTACAGCCACTAACTGAACAAGGAGTTCTGCTGGGTTGTTCAGTGATAACTACAGTTTCGGGGGCGGGGGGAAGGTCTTTAAGTGGCAATTAATCATGTAAAATCTCCCAGATATCTAATAGTGTATATTCAGGGCATGATACTATTTTGTGTTACTGCCTCATCAAAAATGAAAACAAAGGTTGCTAGTATTTAGTAAATGATATGCTTACTATGTACCAGGTGTCTTAAAAATTGTATCTCATTTAATGCTCATGATATTTCCTCTATATCAGAGATGAGAAACCAGAGTCTCTGGGAAGTAATCTTGCCCAAGTCAAACAATTAGAAAGTAGAAAAACTTTGAGTAAAACTCAGGCTTCCCTGGTAGCTCAGCTGGTAAAGAATTCTGCAATGCAGGAGACCCCGGTTTGATTGCTGAGAGGAGAAGATTCCCTGGAGAAGGGATAGGCTACTCACTCCAGTATTCTTGGGCTTCCCAAGTGACTCAGATGGTAAAGAATCTACCTGCAATGCAGGAGACCTGGGTTCAATCCCTGGGTTGGGAAGATTCCCTGGAGAGGGGAACAGCTACCCACTCTAGTATTCTGGCCTGGAGAATTCCATGGATCTGGCCTCTTTGGATTCATTAAAGTGGCTCAGATGGTAATGAACTTGCCTGCAGTGCAGGAGACCCGGATTTGATCCCTGGATCAGGAAGATCCCCTGGAGAAAGGAATGGCAGCCCACTCCAGTATTCTTGCCTGAAGAATTCCATGGACAGAGGAGCGTGGTAGGCTACAGTCCATGGAGTCGAAAAGAGCTTGACACAACTGAGCAACTATACATTCACTTTCAGGCCGTTAAAAGATCAAGCGCTAACCATGACAGTATGGTGCTTTCCCCATCAGTCTAGCTCCTTCCAAATCCTAAGACTAACCCTTCTTCTGTCCCAGAAGGTAAACCTGGTCAGAATAAAGCACCTGCATCTCACATGCAGTCCCTCTCCTGGCAGGAGGGAGAAGAGCAGTTCAAGGAGCTGAGTCTGGCTTTTACTTAAGAAGGATGGTGATGATAATTGGGGTAAATTGTTTGTTTGTTTGTTTTTTAAAACAAAGCTGCAGGAGTTACAAAAAACCAGTATCTCAAAATAAAAAGTTTTAGACTTTTGTAATAAGTAGTCTGTCATTCAGGCCATAAATATTTATTTATCATCCATGGGGGTGCAGAGCTCTGTATTAGCTTCCTGCACCCCTTCACCCATCCCTCCCATTTAGTTCAAATAATTCATGCAGTCTGGGCTGAAAAGAAACAAACAACATATGCAGGATTTCATTTCATAAATCCCCCTGTGGGGCATTGACTGGCAGCTCACTTCCCTGGGGTGTATAGAACACTTGCACTAATGTAAAATATGAGAATATCAAATGAAATGTTTATGGAGAATATCAAATGAAATGTTTCTAAGCTGCTACAGAAATTCTTTGTAGAAATTTGTTGCCAGGATTCCCTAAAATTAAAGAGAAATATCCTAATAAGAGTCAGCAAAAGAAAAAAAAATTTGTTAGCATTTCCCAGAAGGTCACAATGTGCTATTCTAAAGGTGATTCTCAGATAATTTTGAGAAACAAGTTATCTGGTTCTATAAAACAGTAGTCAGTCAAAAGTAGTTACTCAGTGAGGATGTGGAAAAAAAGGAACCCTTGTGTACTGCTGGTAGAAATGTAAGTTGGTACCACCACTGTGGAAAACTGTTTGGAGGTTTTTCAAAAAATTAAAAATATGATCCAGCAATTCCGCTTTTGACTGTTTATCCAAATAAAACAAAAACACTAACTAGAAAAGGTATATGCACCCTATGTTCATTGCAACATTATTTACAACCTAAATATGGAAACAACCGAAGTGTCCATCAGTGGATGAATGGATAAAGCAGCTGTGGCATATATACATATACATACACACACACAATGGAATATTATCAGCTATAAAAAAGAACTCTGACTCTTTGTGATCCCATGGACTGTACCCTGCCAGACTCCTCTGTCAGTGGAGTTTTCCAGGCAAGAATATTGGAGTGAGTTGCCATTTCTTTCTCCAGGGGATCTTCCTGACCCAGGGATCAAAGCCGGGTCTCCTACATTGTGGGCAAATACTTTACTGTTTCAGTAGGGAAGCCCATAAAAAAGAACTGAATCTTGCCATTTGCAGCAACATGGATGGAACTTGAGGGCATTATGCTAAGTGAAATAAGTCAGACAGAGAAAGATAGTTACCATATGATTTCACTTACACATGAAATCTAGAAAACAAGAGAACCAGCAAAACAAAGCAGAAACAGGCTCATAGATACAGAAACAAACTGGTAGTTGCCAGAGGCGAGGGAGTTGGGGGTGCAAAAAAGGGGACTAAAAGATCAGAATTGCCTTTATAAAAGAAGTCATGGGGATGTAATGTACAGAATAGGAAAAAGTAAGATTTTAACAATCTTGTACTGTGACAGGTTGTTACTGGACTTACTGTGATGGTCATTTCAAAACATATATATAAATATTACAGTGGAATATTACTTGGCCATAAAAATGGGCTCATTTGTAGTGATGTGGGTGGACCTAGGGTCTGTCATACAGAGTGAAGTAAGTCAGAAAAACAAATGTCTTATATTAACGCATATATATGGAGTCTAGAAAAATGGTAAAGATGAATCAATGTGCAGGGCAGAAATGGAGACATAGATGTAGAGAAGAGACGTGGACATCGCAGAGGGAGAGAAGGGTGGGATGAACTGGGAGAGTAGGATTGACATGTATACACTACCATGTGTAAAATGGATAGCTAGTGGGAAGCTGCTGTAAAACACAGGGAGTTCAATTGAGTACTGTATGATGACCTACATGGGTGAGATGAGTGGGAGGGAGGTCCAGGAGGGAGGGGATACATGATACGTATACATAGAGCTGGTTCCCTTTGTTGTACAGCAGAAACTAACACAGCATTGTAAAGCAATTATATTTCAATTACAAAAGAAAAAAATATAAATATCGAATTACTATGAGGTGCACCTAAAATTAGTATGATATTGTACATCAATTATACTTCCATTTAAAAAGCAGTTTCTCAAACATTTTACAGTCTAAGGAGAATAGGCTTGAGAGATCTAGGTTCTAAACTCTGATCCATCCCTTATTAATTGACTAATCATATCAAATAAAGAAGTCTCTGAGAAACAATATCCACATTTGTTAAAGTAGGGATAATATCTATCTCAGAGGAACAGTTATGGGGATTAAATAAAGTAATGACCAGTGTAAAACACATAGCAAACTTTCTGGCACTTAGAAAGTGTTCAACAAATACTAATTCTTTTCCCCTTTTGCATCCCTCATAGTTAAAACATGCTGATCACTTACCTATTTACTTGATTTCTAATTCAAACAAAGTTACAGGGGAAAGCCAAATCTTAAAGAGATCAAGGTTGTCATATATTTCTTACAGTGAAATTTGCATTATAGACACCTTTGATACAGGGTTGAAATTTCTTTGCAGAACACATTAGGATGTCATGTAATCTAGTCTGTAGAGAAATAAAGGACATTTCAAGAGTGGCTCCATTGTATAATTTTTATGAGTATTATCATCAAAGTGGTCTTTGATCATATACCAATTCTTATTTCATTATGTTCATAATTTATCTTTTATATTCATAGAGGTACCACAAATGTTTTGTTAATTTACTTTTTAAAAGCTAATGTAAGGTATAGTGTATAACAATCATGGAATGATAATAATAGAACAATAATTATAAATAATATATTATCTAAAATATAGCACTTACCACATGCAGGTATCTGATATGTGCATTTAACTGCTTTACCTCATTTAATACAACAACCCAGAGAGAAGGTATTATTATTATCCTGTTTGACAGATGAGAAGCAGACACAGAGTGACTAAGTACCTGAGAACTAAAGTGGATATGTATAGTAGGAAACATAATGGGGGGGGGGGGGAGAAAATCTGTTGCTTATTATAAAATTTAGCCTTTCTAAATTCACAACCAGGGACTTCCCTGATGGTCCAGTGGCTAAGACTCTGAGCTCCCAGTGCAGGGGGCCCAGGTTCAATCCCTGGTCGGGGAGCTGGATCCCACATGCTACAACTGGGACCCAGAGCAGCCAAATAAATAAATAAAATAAAAAAAAATAAATTCACAACCAAAATTGGAGGCTATTTGGTGTTTTTGTTAGTTCCTTGAACTATTTGGACTGTTGCCCTATCAAGGACCTTCTTCCTGTGATAGCTTGGATTTGTTTTCTTTGTCACAGACTGTTTATAATAAATATCCGGATTAAAACTACAGAAAACTGAATAAAAATACTGTTTTTTGTATGCAATACAAATACTTACATTTTTAAAGAAGTACTCCAATAATTGAACAATATTTTCTTAGTTATTTCCCAGATCCTTGGGTTTGTATAAAGTGAAGTCGCTCAGTTGTGTCTGACTCTTTGCGACCTCATGGACTACAGCCTATCAGGCTCCTCCATCCACGGGATTTTCCAGGCAAGAGTGCTGGAGTAGATTGCCATTTCCTTCTCCAGGGGAACTTCCCAACCCAGGAATCGAACCCGGGTCTCCCGCATTGCAGGCAGATGCTTTACTGTCTGAGCCACCAGGGTTTGTATGCAGAGTCTTTATATGAGAAGTTAGTGGTACCACTGTTAGGTCATATGTGGATCTGGGGTTGTGGATTGTAAAGGTTAATAAGACATAATCCTGCCTGGAATGAATGGGGTACTTAGGTTAGGCAATATCAGTTGTTTGATTCCTGAAACATTCTGCTAGATAATATGGTTATATCTGTACTATTTGGAAAATGACCTGTTCATAAGTTCCAAATATTCCTTAACAGCAACTGCCAGTGAGTGTCAGATCTGGCTTAAACACACTATAATTTCAATTAAGTGGCACACCATTTAAATATGCACATAAATAAGTTGCATAGAGAAATTATAGAAGGAGAGCTGAATGTGCTAACATAATGCATGCCAAACTTACGGTAAACACCTATCATGAAAAATTTCCATGACATTCTTCTCTCTAGTGAAAATATATACAGTAATATTTCTATTAATGATGCTTTAATGGTAAACTTTGATGTCAGAAGCCTGGTTGTGAGGAGAAGGAGGAGGAATAAATAGAGCTTTGGGGGGATTCTTGTCTTGCTCCAGTTTGATGGGAAACTGAACTCAAGTGTTAAGTCTATATTTCTGTGGATTTTGGTTTTCTGGGCTACCTGGGAGATTCTGTCCACTCTTAGGACAGATCTTAGGAGGCCAAAGGGCAGGGGGCATTTTTGCCAGTTTTAAGCCACTTAAATCCAGAAGTAAGGTTATTTACAATGAGGGTTCTTCCTGGTTTCCCTCGGGAAAGTTCATGTATGAGATGGTGTCCTTCTCTTCCACCACAGTGGTGCCCATGAACGCAGACCTGAGGACATGAGATCTAATCCAATCTCCCTCCCACTTAAGTCTCCCTGAGTCCAAGTCAAGTGTGTGACTGTGGACATATGACAGTCCCTTCATGCCTCAATTTCCTTATCTGTAAATTTAGGATGGGCTTCCCAGGTAGCTCAGATGGTAAAGAATCTGCCTGCCAAAGCAGTGAATGGAAGAGATGCAGATTTGATCCCTGGAGAAGACAATGGCAGCCCACTCCAGTATTCTTGCCTGGACAGAGGAACCTGGTGGGCTACAGTCCACAGGGTCGCAAAGAGTTGGAGGGACTTTGCAGAGCACAATAGAATGTATCTTACAGGGTGGTTGTTAGGATTAATAGTACCTGTGATTGTATGGGGGAACAGATCTGGGTTCAAATACTTTTCTTGCTATATACTACTCCTGTGACCTTCGGCAAAATAATGAATCTCTCTGAGCCACATTTTCTGTACACTGCAATGACAAATGGTCACCTATCTTTCAGGGTGGCTGTGAGGAAAATAATGTATGAAAATTACCTAGTACATGCTAAGTATATTTCTGTTAGTAATTTTAAATAAAGCCCTGATTTGTGTGTCTGTTGTGTACAAGGCCCTGTGATACTTACTGTAAGGAACATGTGGATTTCCAGTGTACCTGGTAAATATTTCAGATTATTAAGAAGGCTATTTCTGCTTTATTGACCATGCCAAAGCCTTTCACTGTGTGGATCACAACAAACTGTGGAAAATTCTGAAAGACATGGGAATACCAGACCACCTGACCTGCCTCCTGAGAAATCTGTATACAGGTCAGGAAGCAACAGTGAGAACTGGACGTGAAACAACAGACTGGTTCCAAATAAGAAAAGGAGTACATCAAGAATGTATATTGTCTACCTTGCCTTATTTAACTTATATGCCGAGTACATCATGAGAAACGTTTGGCTGGATGAATCACAAGCTGGAATCAAGATTGCTGGACCAACCTAGATAGCATATTAAACAGCAGAGATATTGCTTTGTCAACAAAGATCCCTCTAGTCAAGGCTATGGTTTTTCCTGTGGTCATGTATGGATGTGAGAGTTGGACTATAAAGAAGGCTGAGTGCTGAAGAATTGATATTTTTGAACTGTAGTGTTGAAGAAGACTCTTGCGAGTCCCTTGGACTGCAAGGAGATCCAACCAGTCCATCCTAGAGGAAATCAGCCCAAAAAAATAAGGTCTGACACTGTTTCCACTGTTTCCCCATCTATTTCCCATGAAGTGATGGGACCGGATGCCGTGATCTTTGTTTGCAGAATATTGAGCTTTAAGCCAACTTTTTCACTTTCCTCTTCCACTTTCATCAAGAGGCTCTTTAGTTCTTCTTCACTTTCTGCCATAAGGGCGGTGTCATCTGCATATCTGACGTTATTGATATTTCTCCCAGCAATCTTGATTCTAGCTTGTGCTTCCTCCATCCCAGCGTTTCTCATGATGTACTCTGCATATAAGTTAAATAAGGAGGGTGACAATATACAGCCTTGACCTACTCCTTTCCCTATTTGGAGCCAGTCTGTTGTTCCATGTCCAGTTCTAACTGTTGCTTCCTGACCTGCATATAGGTTTCTCAAGAGGCAGGTCAGGTGGTCTGGTATTCCCATTAGCTACTTGTAATTATGTTTTTTAAAACATGAAGCTCTTTATTTTATACATACAAACAGGAAAATTCATATTATATTGTTTTGTATGCATAAATGATATATAATAATAATTTAAAAAACCCTTGTACCCTGTACTTAAAAAGTGGACGTCTCCTTCCATAATTCCTGTCTTTCCTTAGAAAAGAGTAACCATTCTTCTGAGTTTCGTGTTTCTCATTCTTTTCTTTTTCTCCTAGTGTTGTCACATTTGTATGTATGTCTGTATATACCTCACCAACTTGCAAATTATTTGATGAAAATGTTCTATCTCTGTTGTCTTGTAGAGCTTCTAGAATACACCAAATATAACCAAAAGAACACATCCTTCACACATCTTGGTATTTATCAGCTTAAGAAAGTCAGCTTGTCTGAAAGTCAGTTTCTCAACTTGAAATGGGAATAAACCTATTGTGTGAGAAATATTTTAAGCAGTTACTGAATTCATGTGATCAAAATCTTCTTCAAAGTGCTTGTTTATTGTAGCTGTTCCACAAACATCAGGCCCATATTTTCTCACTACCAGAACACTCCAAATATCCCTATCACACAAGTCTGTTAAATTGGGGTGTCCAGTTTCTGCTGTTGTATTCATTCAGTTCAGTCATGTCCGACTCTTTGAGACCCCATGGGATGCAGCACCCAGGCTTCCCTGTCCATCACCAACTCCCGGAACTTGCTCAAATTCATGTCTATTGAGTCCAAGGGACTCTCAAGAGTCTTTTCCAACACCACAGTTCAAAAGCATCAGTTCTTCGGTGCTCAGCTTTCTTTATAGTCCAACTCTCACATCCATACATGACTACTGGAAAAACCATACCCTTGACTGTATGGACCTTTGCCAGTACAGTAATGTCTCTGCTTTTTAATATGCTGTCTAGGTTGGTCACAGCTTTTCTTCCAAGGAGCAAGTGTCTTTTAATTTCATAAGTGCAGTCACCATCTGCAGTGATTTTGGAGCCAAGAAAATAGTCTGTCACTCTTTACACTGTTTCCCCATCTATTTGCCATGAAGTGATGGGACCGGATGCCATGATCTTCGTTTTTTTAATGTTGAGTTTTAAGCCAACCTTTTCACTCTCCTCTTTCATTTTCATCAAGAGGCTCTTTAGTTCCTCTTTGCTTTCTGCCATAAGAGTGGTGTCATTTGCATATCTGAGGTTATTGATATTTCTCCCAGCAATCTTGATACCAGCTTGTGCTTCATCCAGTCCAGCATTTTGCATGATATACTCTGCATATAAGTTAAATAAGCAAGGTGACAATATACAGCCTTGACATATTCCATTGCTAATTTTGAACCAGTTTGTTTTTCCATGTGCAGTTCTGAGTGTTGCTTCTTGACCTGCATACTGTTGTATTCTTAATAACTACTTTTTTTCCAGATGGGTAGGATGAATACTAACATGTTTTTCTAACTTGCTACTTCCATAGTATTCTCAGGAAAGGTCTTTACTGAATATCATTGGTATTAAAAACTATCTTAAATTGAGATAGATTTTGGTCTTTCAATCTCTTAATGGCCAAACTATTCTCATTATTCAGCCTTATATGATACTCTCTTTCTGTTGAAATTATTGTTGGATGAATATATTTTGCATGCATCTTATAGTTCCTCTATAACAATGCACACCAAGGAGACTTCTGATTGGCGATATTGCTCATGTGGATGGTCACAACTTAGAAATTAATTTTAGACATAAATCCTAGATTATTGTGAAAATGGCCATGTCTTTATTCTATCCTTATCTTTCAGTATCTAATATCAACCTAAATATTCTTTTTTTTTTCCTAAATATTCTTTATCCAAGATTAGTTGATATCCCATCTCTGAGAAAGGCAAACCACAAGCCACTTAATGCCAATGTGCGTATTAGCTGGCATATCCTGACTGGTTCTCAAAATTCTTTTTTTAATATAAATTTATTTATTTTAATTGGAGGCTAATTACTTTACAATATGTATTGGTTTTGCTATACATCAACATGAATCCACCACAGGTATACACGTGTTCCCCATCCTGAACCCCCCTCCCTACTCCCTCCCTGTACCATCCCTCTGGGTTGTCCCAGTGCACCAGCCCCAAGCATCCAGTATCATGCATCAAACCTGGACTGGTGATTCATTTCATATATGATATTATACATGTTTCAATGTCATTCTCTCAAATCATCCCACCTTCTCCCTCTCCCACAGAGTCCAAAAGACTGTTCTATACATCTGTGTCTCTTTTGCTGTCTCGCATACAGGGTTATCGTTACCATCTTTCTAAATTCCATATATATGCATTAGTATACTGTATTCGTGTTTTTCTTTCTGGCTTACTTCACTCTGTATAATCGGCTCCAGTTTCATCTACCTCATTAGAATTGATTCAAATGTATTCTTTTTAATGGCTGAGTAATACTCCATTGTGTGTATGTACCACAGCTTTCTTATCCATTCATCTGCTGATGGACCTCTAGGTTGCTTCCATGTCCTGGCTATTATAAACAGTGCTGCGATGAACATGGGGTACATGTGTCTCTTTCAATTCTGGTTTTCTCAGTGTGTATGCCCAGCAATATAGTAAAGTTGCAGGATATAAAATCAACACACAGAAATCCCTTGCATTCCTATACACTAATAATGAGAAAATAGAGAAATTAAGGAAACAATTCCATTCACCATTGCAACAAAAAGAATAAAATACTTAGGAATATATCTTCCTAAAGAAACCATTTCCTTGGAGAAGGAAATAGCTACCCACTCCAGTGTTCTTGCCTGGAGAATCCCAGGGACGGCGGAGCCTGGTGGGCTGCCATCTATGGGGTCGCACAGAGTTGGACACGACTGAAGCAACTTAGCAGCAGTAGCAGCAAAGAAACTAAATACCTATATATAGAAAACTATAAAACACTGGTGAAAGAAATCAAAGAGGACACTAATAGATGGAGAAATATACCATGTTCTTGGATCAGAAGAATCAATATAGTGAAAATGAGTATACTACCCAAAGCAATCTATAGATTCAATGTAATCCCTATCAAGCTACCAGTGGTATTTTTCACAGAGCTAGAACAAATAATTCCACAATTTGTATGGAAATACAAAAAACCTCGAATAGCCAAAGCAATCTTGAGAAAGAAGAATGGAACTGGAGGAATCAACCTGCCTGACTTCAGGCTCTACTACAAAGCCACGGTCATCAAGACAGTATGGTACTGGCACAAAGACAGAAATATAGATCAATGGAACAAAATAGAAAGCCCAGAGATAAATCCATGCATCTATGGACACCTTATCTTTGACAAAGGAGGCAAGAATATACAATGGATTAAAGACAGTCTCTTTAACAAGTGGTGCTGGGAAAACTGGTCAACCACTTGTAAAAGAATGAAACTAGAATACTTTCTAACACCATACTCAAAATTCTTTAGAATGATCATAAATGTCACTTTGAAAAACTTTCATGTCAGAAGCTAAGATTATGCCTATTTTTCAGAGAAAAAGTAGAGGTAAAATAATTTGTTCTAATCTAGTAGGGGGAGTGTTTGTCAGAATATGTATGCATGTAAGTCTTTCGTAGTGCTACCTCTTGATTTTAGATTTTCTTTTAAAAAGAATGCTTGAATGCTTATAAAATTTTTACACAGAATAAGAAATCCATTCTTATAGATCATTCATTTGCTCAGTTTTTGGATTACACATAATAAATTCCTTTAAAAATTAACCATCAATATTTATTTTAAAATACTCACTTATTCCTTAACTAATTTTCAAAATATGACATAGGAAAATGTTATTTAACTCATTTCAGAAAGACCAGGAATTATATTATTTGGTCAGTCTACCTCTGCTCTGAGGGAGAAGAAATGTTTGATTCAGCAATCATGCAAATTACTGTATCCTGGAAAGATCTTCATGGATGATAATCTGCATTGGCTGAAACTTGGGCACTTTTTCAGAAGATCCCTATATGCCATTCATAAAAGAATAGTATTGGACAGGCTGCTGCCGAAGCATTACTGCAGCAAGATAGATGATGTCTGTGATCCAAAGGCCTTGGAAAGAAAATAGTTTAAACCTTTGACCTCATCAGGAAGAGATCAAAGTATATATTAATGTATATATATTAATGTATATATATATTATATATATATATTTTCACCTCCTGACCATCCATCCATCTATCCATCTATCCACCTATGTACCATATCTGTCAGTCTGTCACTTTATCCCCAAATCACCAGCTTTATTTTAATTTTTAAATTTTATTTTATATTGGAGTAGATTAACAATGTTGTGTTAGTTTCAGATGTACAGCAAAGCGATTCAGTTATACAAATACATGTATCTATTCTATTTCAAATTCTTTTCCCATTTAGGTTATTGCAGAGTTCCCTGTGCTATACAGTAGTTTCTTATTGATCGTTTGTTTTAAATATAGCAATCAATCCCAAATTCCCAGTCTACTTCTCCCCACCATCCTTTCCGCCCTCACCCCGATAACTGGAAGTTCGTTGCCTAAGTCTGTGAGTCTGTTCCTGCCAAAATCACCAGTTTTAATAGAGCACTATAGGCACTGAAGTGCTCAGCAAAATAGACTGTATGATAGCAAGTGGCCCCTGCAAGATATGGTAGTACATATGATCAGGTGTTTTTCCATAAATGTCTTTGGATATTCAAAGTATTGCATGAGCATCCATTAAGAATTATATTCAACTTCACTAAGCAGTCACTTGTGCAACCATATAGAAGGAGGAAGAAAAGAAAGCAACTTTTATTCAAGTAGGGAAAAAAACCCCACAGTTATTTAGACTTAAGGTTTCTAAAAAAACAGGAAACTGACGTGAAGAAATAAACACAGTCTATAAAGCACTGAGGACTGCACTTTAAGCACAACTGACTAACATATCCAGACAAGATAGAGATGCCATTGTCATAAATAGTAAAATTTAACTCAGACATTGCTTACTATTTGATAATGTTGCCTCTGAACTTTCAGGTCAATAATACGTATTAACATTTCTTTTAGGTACAAAATTCTATCAAAATACCATGAAATTATATCATGCAAAAAAATCAACAACAAGGAGCACACTGGGGGAAAGAGCAATATTTAAATAAAATACCTTCAATTTTCCCTGAACTCAAATAATAGCTTCTATTTTATCATATTTTTACAGTTTCCCTGATAGGAAAGTCACACCAGTAGCAAGGCTTTTATTTTAGAATGTGTGGTCACTGGACAGTATTTTTCTCTTGAGATAAGGTTGTCCCCTGACTTTTGAAAGATTATTTTGACCATCATCTTGCTGTTCTTATATAAATCTTTTATCCTGAAATGAGACCAATTCCAGCATGGAGACCTCCACTACAGATTATCCATGACCAAAATCATTATACTGGGAAAATGAAGTCCAGACTAGTATGTTTGAATTATGGTGTGAAGACAGTCATTGAAGGGTCCCACTTTTCAGGTTTGTAGTATCTTAAAGTCAGGTATACCCAACTGCTCCATTCCTGGAAAACATGTTATGATCCAAAATCTATAGGTACAAGGTTGTTTTTAGTTTAGCTGTTGTTTTCATTTTATTTTTATTTTACTTGGAAAGTACAGTCCAAGTATAATAGGTATAGCTATGTGTATATAAAGATAAAAGATGTATCAAAATGTACTCTATTTAGAGGAAAAAATAAACCTTTAAAAGGTGAATGTAGTCAAATATTTTTAAATAATAGAGTTGAATGAGTAGATGAATGAATAATCTATCAACTACCTATCAAAAATACATTGTATAGCTAGAGTATGAAAAGCTCAGTGCTAGTTGTGAGGAGGACAAATATGCATATATTGCAAAAACCATTGGTAATTAAAATCAAATGAATACCCTTTGGATAAACGACTAGTATCTAGAATCTTCCCACTGCCAAATTACAGAATTCCCATAGTAACTTTTTCCTTTCATTTTGTCTCAAAACATGCACATTTTATTTGTGTGTGTAGTATGTAATATGAAGTGGCTACCTTAATTGGCAATAATTGGCAATTTTCCAAGTCCTGCATTCATTTCCCACTCCTGTTTACTGCATAATCCTTTTCTTTTTCATTAGTTATAATAAACATTGTTTTTCATATATTAAATTGCTATATATAGTAGAAACTAAGTGGAGTGGAAATTAAGATATATAATACATATGTAGATATTTAATACATAAATGCAAATAGTTTATAGTATATCTACAAAATGGAAATTATACACTACAAAAATGGAAACTGTGTCTTCCAATATTTATATTTCACATTTTTGTTAAAAATTTAATCACACTGTTGAGAAAGTCATAATACTCTGGCAGATTTATTGAGGCTTATGTTTCAACGGAAACAGCTATTTTGAATTGTTGTTATAGGTTTAAGTCCAAACTCCTTTGTGGATCTCAAGCCAGAGAACTGGACTGAGCTGAGTTCTGATTTTATTTTCTTCTCTGAACCTGTCAAACTTGCTTTATTCTTCTCACTAAATACATGTCTAACTTGTTTTCTCAAAAGATCATTATTTTTCTCTCTATTGTATGTATTTTTCAGTCTATAGCCAGTTTTATAACCAAGATTTTACTCTTGCAGAAAACCCAGTGCTCAAAATTTATTCGTTCTTAGAGGTTAAACATTTGTAAAACAGGGAAATTGTTTTTCTGAATTTTTTGTTGTCTCTAACTTGAATTTTGTATTTTTTCAAAGTCATAATATGTGGCAAAACATTTAAATAATTTTTCAGTGAAATAACTCTGTTTTTTTCCCCTGATAGTTTATATTTGTGGAGAAGGCAGTGGCAACCCACTCCAGTACTCTTGCTGGAAAATCCCATGGATGGCAAAGCCTGGTAGGCTGCAGTCCATGGGGTCGCTAAGAGTCGGACACAACTGAGCAAATTCACTTTCACGCATTGGAGAAGGAAATGGCAACCCACTCCAGTGTTCTTGCCTGGAGAATCCCAGGGACGGGGGAGCCTGGTGGGCCTGCCGTCTGTGGGGTTGCACAGAGTTGGACACAACTGAAGTAACTTAGCAGCAGCAGTTTATATTTGGGCATGATAGTTTTTCTTGGGTGCTGATTAATAACTAACACTATGGTAATAAGCTGGGAAAAATGCTGAAGGAATAGAAGAAATGCCCCTAGATTATAAATATACTACAGGGACAAGCATGGAACCAGGAATCACCAGGCTTTATTGAAGAGGACCTTGAAGAATGAGTAGCATTAAAGAAGGAAGATAGGAGATATGTGAGATGTTGACATACCAGGAAAGGGATATCTAAAAGCCCAGAAGTGGGCCACTGGTTAGCATTGCCTTACTAGAGAAATGGCAGGTGCTCCACTCTGTGCTCACTTGTACTACTCCTATGATAAATATTTCAATTTTTTACTCTAAATAAAGTTATTTAAAATGTTATATGAAGAATGAAAATTTGGTAGAAGTCCTTTATTGTGTCTTACTATTAATTACAACCAGAAAAAGTAAGAAAAAAAATAGTTACATATTCAGAGTCTAAAATGACTCTAAGATAAAAGGTTCATAGATCACAAGGTATCTTATAGTTCAGCATCAATCCTTCTTGTTTAAGAACTTGTATGAACTGATTTGGACAATAGAGTTAAATAAACATGAAATTTGTTAGACACCATGGATTTATAAACTCATAGGATTAAGTCTTTAACCCTTATTCATAAAGGATTAAATGGAATAAATTTTAAAATTTATTTTAAGGAGGTATTTTCAGAATTAAGTAGTTTACAATAGCCCAGAGTAAAAGAATTCCTCTCAGGTTTAGTTTAGGGCCAGCTTGTATCTTTTACCCATGATAACTGACTTCTAAAAACATGTTTTATTTCATCCTTGAACTCAATACAGAAAAGATCTAATATGCACAATCTGTGTATCTTCAGTCATATCATAATATATTCATAATCTGTTCAAATTAGGAAACATAGAGTTCTTACTTTGGGAGGTACAGATAAATTAATAAATTAATGTAGAGGTTGATTAGTGAGAGAGAGACCCTATTGACTGAATAACTTTACCTGCTGAGCAGTTTATACATAGTAAATAATTTACATGCTGGGAAAATATTATTACTTGTTTATTCTATCTTTCTCCTAATATGTTCAAAGAAAACCTTTCCAGACAGTGTAATAACTTGTAGACACTGACTGGCACCATATTAATATAGACAAGCAGTTACAAATAAATGAATTCAGTGTTTTACAGTATGTGAAGAGGCCAAATTTTAGTTGTTGTAATACAACAGGGAGACCCAAGAATCAAAGGAATAAAAAAAATTCTGTATGCATCTTTTCCATCCCATTTTAATTCCTCTGCCAGAATTGCCTAGGGAAGATTTGGTTGACAAAGGAGAGTATAACCTTAAATCAATGGTTTTGAAAGTGTAGTCTTCAGACCCTTGTTTGAGAGCCTTTCAAGGAGTCCGTGAAATCAAAGCTATTTTTATGATACTACTGTGTGTGTATGTGTGTGGACGCACGTGCATGCTCAGCCATGTTCAACTTTTTGTATCCCCATTGACTGTAGCCCGCCAGACTCCTCTGTCCATGGAATTTTCCAAGCAAGAATACTGGAGTGGGTTGCCATTTCCTATTCCAGGAATCTTCCTGTCCCAGGGATTGAACCCATGTTTTTTGCATCTCCTGAATTGCAGGTGTATTCTTTACCACTGAGCCGCCTGGGACCATTGAGCCACCTGGGAAGCCCATGATACTACTAAGATGTTACTTATTTTCTCATTGTGTTGGTATTTTGCACTAATTGTACACAAACTATGATGGATAAACTGTTGATGATATAAGGTAGTGGTATTAAACTCTAATAGTCAATATATTCTTCACCTCCACACTTTCAATAAAAAGCCACTTGCACTTAAGAATTTCCTTGATTCAACAATAAAAGTTTTTAATTTTATTAAATGCTGTCCCTTGAGTACATGTCTTTTTTAATAGTCTGTGCAACTAAATGGGAAACACACATAAAGCATTTCTGCTGTATACTGAAGTAACATAGTTTTTTCAAGGATAGCACTATCATGATTGAGATGCAAGATGACTCCCTGATAAAATTAGTGGTAATTTTAATTAATATGACTTGATTTTAAATAATACATAATGAAATATATTGACATGTAGAAGATTTTAAGTAGACGGATATTTTCCAAAGGACTAATATAATATTTCAAAACTAGTGTGTATGTGGATGCTCAGTCATGTCCGACTCTTTGTGACCCTGTGGACTGCAGCCCTCCAGGCTTCTCTGTCCGTGGAATTTTCTAGGCAAGCATACTGGAGTGAGTTGCCGTTTCCTACTCCAGGGGATCTTCTTGACCCAGGGATGGAACCTGTGTCTCCTGGGTCTCCTGTACTGGCAGACAGATTCTTTACCACTGATCTACCTGGGAAGCCTGATTTGAAAGCCACGCACTAGTAAAAGATCTGCTCAAAGTACCAAATAAGCCAATGGGTTTGAGTATAACAGAGTATAGAAAGTTCACTGATGTTTCAGATTCCATATTGAAACTAACCATTAAAGAAACCATGTTCATCAAGTTTTGGTGTTGCATAAAAGGATGATACTCATAACTATCTATAAAGGCTATTTAGACACTCCGCTTTCTAACTGCACATTTGTAAGAGATCAGAATTTCTCAATATACTTCAAAGTCACAGCAGATTGAGTGAAGAAACAGATCTGAGCATTTAGCTGTCTTCTTTTTTAAGTTTTTCAATCTATTTTGAAAATTGATTTACAATGTTGTTAATTTCTTTTTTCCCCCCACTGGTTTGGCCACATCATGTGGCTTGTAGGATCTCAGTTCCTGAGCAGAGATTGAACCTGGACCATGGCAGAGAAAGCCTGGAATCCTAACCACTAGGCTACCAGAGAACTCCCCACACTGTTGTGTGCAACAAAGTGATTCAGGTATACACATATATATTCCTTTTTAAAAATGTTCTTTTCTATTATGGTTTATCATAGGATATTGAATATAGTTCTCTGTGCTATACAGTAGGACCTTCTTGTTTATCCATTCTCTATTTAAAAACTTAGGTCTGCTAATCACAGTGTCCCACTCCATACATCCCTATTGGCAACCCCCAGTCTGTTCTTTATGTCCATGATTCTGTTTCCGTTTCATAGATAGGTTCATTTGTGTCATATTGTAGATTCCACATATAAGTGATGTCATATGATATTTGTCTTTCTCTTTCTGGCTTAGCTCAGTGTAATAATTTCTAATCGTATCCATGTTGCTGCAGATGGCATATTTCATTCTTTTTTTTTGTAGTTGACTGATAACACCATTGTATGTATGCACCATATCTTCTGTATTCATTCATCTATCAGTGGACCTCTAGGTTGTTTCTGTGTCTTGGCTGTTGTGAATAGTGTTGCTGTGAATATGGGGGTGCATGTATCTTTTTGAATTATAGTTTTATCTGGATATATGCCCAGGAGTGAGATTGCTGGTTCATATGGTAATTCTATTTTTAGTTTCCTGAGGAACTTCCATACTGTTTTCCACAGTGGCTACACCAACTTACATACCCACCAACAGTGTAGGAAGGTTCCCTTTTCTCTACACCCTCTCTGGCATTTGTTATTTATAGACTTCTTCATGATGGCTATTCTGACTGTTGTGAGCTGTTGCAGTTTTGATTTGCATTTCTCGTCTCCCGCATTGCAGGCAGAGGCTTTACCATCTTGAGCCCCCAGGGATGCTCAATAATTAGTGATGTTGAGCATCTTTTCATGTGCCTATTGGCCATCTATGTTTCTTATTTGGAGAAATGTCTATTTAGGTCTTCTGTCCATTTTTCAATTGAGTTGTTTTTTGTTGTCGTGTGACCTCTCATATATTTTGTAAAGCCTTTGTTGGTCACATCATATGCTAATATTTTCTCTCATTCTGCAGGTTGTCTTTTCATTTTGTTTATGGTTTCCTTTGCTGTGCAAAAGCTTTAGAGTTTAATTAGGTCCCATTTCTTTCTTTTATTTTTTTTATTTCTGTAGCCTTGGGAGACTGACCTAAGAAAACATTGGTACAGTTTATGTCAAAGAATGTTTTGCCAATGTCTCTTCTAGGACTTTTATGTCTTCTGTTTAAGTCTTTAAGCCATTTTAAGTTCATTTTTGTGTATGGTGTGAGGATGTGTTCTAACTTCATTGACTTACATGCAGCTTGCTGAAGAAACTGTCTTTTTTCCCATTGTAAAGCCTTGCCTCCTTGTTGAGGTTAATTGACCACAGGTGTGTGGGCTTATTTCTGGGCTCTCTATTCCACTGACTTACATGTCTGTTTTTGTGCCAGTACCATATTCTTTGGATTATTATAGCTTTGTAGCTACCCTGTCTGAAGTCTGGGAGTGTTGCGCCTCCTGCTCTGTTCCTTTTCTTTGGGATTATTTTGGCAATTTTTGGGCTTCCCTTGTGACTCAGCTGATAAAGAATCCTCCTGCAATGCAGGAGACCTGGGTTTGATCCTTGGGTTGGGAAGATCCCCTGAAGAAGGGAAAGTCTACCCTCTTCAGTATTCTGGCCTGGAGAATTCCATGGACTGTATAGTTGCAAAGAGTCAGACATGACTGAGTGAGTGACTTACACTTTCACTTGGTAATTCTGGGTCCTTTATGGTTCCATATGAATTTTAGGATTATTTGTTCTATTTCTGTGAAAAAAATGTTATGGATAATTTGATAGTGATTGCATTACATCTGTAGATTGCTTTCAGTTTGCTTTGGCCATTTTAACAATATTAATTCTTCCAGTGCAAGACCATGGCATATGTTCAGTTTCTTTGAATCTTCAGTTTTCTTTATTAATGTTGTATAGTTCTCAGCATATAAGTCTTTCACCTCCTTGGTCAGGTTTACTCCTAAGTATTTTATTTTGGGGGGTGCAATTTTAAAATATATCATTTTTTTTACATTCCTTTTCTGACATTTCGTTGTTGGTTTGAAGAAACACAGCTGATATCTATACACTAATCTTGTATCCTGCTACTTTCCTGAATTCGTTTATCAGTTCTAGTAGTTTTTGTGTGGAGTCTTTAGGGTTTTCTATATATAGTATCATATCACCTGCATATAATGACCTCTGTATATAATTTTAGCTCTTTGCTTCCAATTTGGATACCTTTTATTTCTTTTTCTTATCTGATTGCTGTGGCTAGGACATCCAATACTGTTTTGAAAAGAAGAGGTGATAGTGGGAGTCTGTGTCTTGTTCCAGACTTTAGTGGGAAAGATTTAAGCTTTTCACCATTGAGCATTATATTGGCTGTGGGTTTGTCATAAATAGCTTTTCTTATATTGAGATATGTTCCCCTCTATACCAACCTTTGTAAGACTTTATCATGAATGGATGTTGAATTTTGTCAAATGCCTTTTCTGCATCTGTGAAGATGATCATGTGGTTTTTGTCTTGTCTTTGTTTATGTGGTATATCACAGTGATTGACTTGTGTATGTTGAATCATCCTTTTGAACTTGGGATGAATCCTACTTGGTTATAATGTATGATCTTTTTTTATATATTGTTGGATTCAGTTTGCTAATGTTTTGTTGAGAATTTCTGCATCTATATTCAATGAAGACATTGACCTGTAATTTTCTTTTTTTGGTGGTGTGTTTCATTTTGGTATCAGAGTGATGCTGGATTCATACAGTGTCTTTGAGAGTGTTCCTTCCTCTTCAGTTTTTCTGGAAGAGTTTGGAAAGGATTAGTTTAAGTTCTTCTTTATATGTTGGGTGCAATTCACCTTTGAAACCATCTGGTCTTGGATTTTTGTTTGTTGGAAGTTTTTTATTTCAGATTCTTCAGCTGTCTTCCATTCAGCCTGATAGTATAGGATTTGAAACAAATGTCAAGTAATGCCACTTTTTTGATGAAATAACTCTAGTTATATTTCATATGTTAATTATGTTCACATGTAATGAATTCTTTATTTTTAAATAAATTTTAAGTGTTTTTAAAGTTGCTCATTTTTAATTTCTAATATGATATTCTTTGATCTAGATTACATAAACAAAAGCTTTTTGGGGTCTTCAGTAATTTTTAAGAATGTAAAGGCTATCTGAGGCCAACAAAATTTGGAAAGCACAATAAATGAATGGTATGAATGCTTACATATTTAAAATTAGATTTGTTATTGCCTGAGAGACAAAAGATAATGAAATAGTTATATAATTTTCTTTTTTTAAAGAATAAAAAGACTGCTGTTCTTTTAAAGCTTATGTCCAAATGAATATAAAGAGTTTTCTGTAGATCATTTGGAATTTCAGTCCTACCACTTACAAACTATATAGCCTTCACCAGATTGCTTATTACCTCCATGACCATGCTTTTCATCTATGAATGATAATGGTAATTCCTACTTCAGTGGTCGTGTGAGGATTAAATGAGATAATCCGTGTTAAGTACTTGACCACAATGCCTGTCACTGGTATTTCTTCTATTATTGTTTTGAGGATAGGATAGCTCTTTGATTTTATAGTAACAAAATGTGAATAATACCTTGTATATCTTTTTTAGTTTTCTAATATCTGTATAAACATCCTTGTGACTATAATCTGATTATTCTATTATTGCCTCATGGAATTGTAGGGAAAATATTTAAGGGGAAATTGGTATTGGCCTTTTCTTTTCTGAACATTTTTATTGGGGTATAATTGATTTACAGTGTTGTGTTAGTTTCAGGTGTACAGCAGGTGAGTGTGTTTTATGCCAATACACATATCCACACTTTTTTAGATTCTTTTCCCATATAGGCCATACAGAGTACTGAGTAGTTTTTTGCGCTATACAGTAGGTCCTTATTAGTTGCCTTAATCACCTATTTTACATATAGTAATGTGTATGTGTCAATCCCAGTCTCTCAGTTTGCCCCAGTCCCCCATTGGCTTTTAGTAAGGTAGGCAAAGAATCTTCTTTTCTGTCTTTGGGAAAGATTGTGTTGTCTGAGCGTTGTCAATGTCAGCCTTAACAATTTAGGATTTTTTTGTGTGTGCTGAACCCCTTTTAATGAATCAGCCCAGCAAGAAAGATTAGTATCTGCTGATGCATTGGTTTATGCTTCAGTGTAGTTGAAAAGAGGTTAATTTAAGACATTGAATAACCTATCTTTGTACACAAGTCGATCAATAAGGATTTCAATACTAATCAAAGAGAAGGGAATTAGCTTTTATTGGGAACAGACTGTTACAGGAGGTCCTATGCAGTTACTTGTAGTAATCTCTAATCTCCATAACAAATCTGAGAGGTGGGCATAATTATTTCCACTTTACAGGTGAGGAAACTGAGTCTCAGAGAGCTGTAACTTTCCTAAGATGGTGAGGGAAATGAAATAACAAAAGAATAAGCCTTTTTTGACTGAGAGAAGAGAGAGCACATTTCCAACATAATAGATAAGGAACATTGCAGGGGTGGAAAGTATGATGTTCATTTGCTCTCTGTTAACTATAAAGTTAGAAAGAAAATGATGGGTTTAAAATGCCATATAGAATGAATAATAGGGAGGTTGCTGCTCGATTTTTAAAACACTACAGCTGCACCTATGAAATTCCAACACAACTGCCAGTTAAGCATCTTAATGGAAAAAACCTAAGTGTTAATTTGATGTAATGTAGATAAAAAAATCACTTACTTGAGCAACAATTTGACTTTTCACTTTGGTGGGTACTAATGTAGGTAAATAATGTAGGTACTAATATCACTTGGATACTAAGAATTGGCTTAACCTAGCTTCATGTATTTTCTTCTTATATCCTCCAGAAGAATTTATTAAAATACTTTTGGTAGATGTGAAAGTTGAGCCATGTAAGGTGCCATTTTTATAATCCTAGCTTTATACAGTATATGTGAGGTTTAGAAAATTTGTCATAAATTTCTGAATAACCACAAATCAGAATTCTGAGAAATAGTTGGACAGAAAGTTGAGAATCAGTTCCTTTTCCACATTGAAAACATGGTCTTATAAATGTAAATATGCAGCTTTCATAGTAAATGTTTAAATAGTATAGGGCTTCCCTTGTGGCTCAGCTGGCAAAGAATCCGTCTGCATGTGGGAGACGTGGATTTGATCCCTGGTTTGGGAAGATCCCCTGGAGAAGGGAAAAGCTGCCTACTCTAGTATTCTTGCCTGGAGAATTCCATGGACTGTCTAGTTCATGGGGTTGCAAAGAGTCAGACACAACTGAGCGACTGTCACTTTTCAAATAGTGTAAGTGAGATATGCTATCAAATTCCCCTCTTTTCCAGCATTTTCATATTTTTATTGAGAAAAAAAGAAAAATTAAGCCTTTTTATCTGTAAAGACATTGTATAAGCCATAACAACAGGGTAACTTTAGGTAAGATTCTTCAGTGATTGCTTTCTGGCATTAAGAAAATTAAACAGCTTTTTTCACTGATTCTTTTCTGTGGCAAGTCTCCAGTGTACTGGAAAGGTACAGAAGTTCGATGAGCTCAAATTTTAAAACCTTAAACCTGTGTTCTAAATGTGCAAGCTATCCTGCTTTCTCAGTTCAGTTCAGTTTAGTTGCTTAATCTGACTCTCTGACCCCATGGACTGCAGCATGCCAGGCTTCCCTCTCCATCACCACCTGCTTTTTAATCATCAGTAATAAATACGTAAAAGCCTCTGTAAGAGAAGGCATCTAAAGGAAAGCTTTCTGTGTTTTGAATATGAAAATCTACCAAATCTGAAAAAGATGCAATCAGAAAAGTAAAGGAAAATGAATCCAGAATATCCCACATTTAAAGCATTCTGTAGATACCTTGAAAGAAAAAAGAACTAACAAAAATAACTTCAGTGCTCAAATTTGGGTCATAAGACAAGGCTCTCTTTGTATCTCATACCAAAGCAGAGTCCAAATAGTGGTGCATACATTTTTGAATCAAAAGATCACCAATTTTATACACTTTTTCAAGTAAGCATGGTGTTTTTAAAAGTCCATGTTTTATACAACCTACATTAACCAATACTTTAACACTTTTATATTCTTCAAAATGTTGCCTAACAGTCCCCCCAAAAGCTAATTTTATATGTTGAAATTTATAATGGAACAGTGCATATCTTATTTTTTAAATGGTTTTAATCATTTTTTATTTTTGTAGAATTTTTAATTTGAAAAATTTCTTTCTGTGAAAATTTAGTCTGACTGAAAGCTCAACACTGAAACTTATTCTAAGTTTCCAGACCACAAATTTTGGCATTACTATGAAATATGTTATAAGACTTTAGTTTTGGCTTTATATTTAACTTTAGTTGGTTTGACTTCATTAATTGTTAAAAATGAAACTTCATTCATTTCAGGTGAGCTAGGGACTACACCTGAGACCTGTTAGGACCTGATGTTGCATGGGTTTATTTCAGCAGGGAAAGGAAAAGCATTCTGGGCTTCCTTGGTGGCTCAGATGGTAAAAGAATCTGCCTGCACTGCGGGAGACCTGGGTTTGATCCCTGGGTTGGGAATATCCCCTGGAGAAGGGCATGGCAACCCACTCCATTATTCTTGCCTGGGGAATCCCATGGACAGAGGAGCCTGGTGGGCTACAGTCCATGGGGTCAAAAAGATTCGGACACGACAATGACTAAGCACATGATTCAGAAATGACTCTGAATTCAGTTGTTCAGTAGCACTTGAACAATCCAAATATCAGTTATTATAAATCTTCCTTCTGCGTCTTGCCCTCCCAAACTGAAACAAGCAAAATGTGTTTTTATCAGTCTAAGTATTTCACTTTACATACAGCACTCAAAAGCATTTTGTTTTGCATTTGCAAACTTCAGCTTCATTTTTTTTTTTTCCAAATAATGTGTCTTCTTATGAAGAATACTTGGAGAACATTTTGTTGTTAATAGTCATTTAAATTATTTATTGGCTTTTTTCAGGTCTCTGGAAAACACTAAGGGTACTCTCACAATTTGTTTGGCTTGTCTGGCTTTGGCACAACTGGATTTGGAAAATCATGTTGGAATGTGAATCCAAAGCATCACATTTTATGAAAGCAAAGTGTTATCCCATAAGTGTCAAGCAGCCAAGTGGTACCAGTTTCAACAATAGTGCCAGAATGTTTTTCAGAAAAACAGTTTTTGTTTAAATCTCAGCTTTTTGTCTGGCATCTATAGTTAGTCTGTTTGTCCCAGAGAAAGACAAAGAGCCAGCAGCACCTGAAGCTTTTATCTTTTACTTCCTTTGGAAAGTTATTTGCCATTCCTGCTGTGATTTCATTATTTTATTTATTAATTTTTTACTAAATCACTTAGTGATAAGACATAGTTAGAAGGAAGATTCACATTTTGTAAAATATTACATGCGTTTTAGATGAATAATTCCTTTTATATTTATGTATAAACACAAATCTAAAAGATCAGAGACTATATTTAAGTTGAATATTATTTGTCATTCATTCGTTTATGTATATTCTTAAGTATATAAAAGGCAGTTGCTAAGTTTTCTAAAGGAATATAAAGATGAATTAGACACTAATCTCATTTCCCTCTATTAAAATTATATAAAAATATAAAATACAACATATAGATAACTAAATAAAAGAGGGAAGGAGGAGGAAGAGAGGGTTATGTGTGGGTGAGAGAGAAAAAGAGTGAGCATTGGAGTGATAAAAACAAATACACCAAAATGTTAACAACTGGTGAATTTTGGATGAGTATAATGGAGCTCTTTGTACTATTCTTATAACTTTTCTTATGTTAGGTATTAGTTTAAAATAAATTATCACATGTATGTTCTGAAAAAAAAGGTAGCTGAAATATCTAAGGGACTGAGGGTTTTTGATGTCTAGAGTCCTTGATTGTGGAAATTGCATCTTAAGTCTGTCTTACCTTTCTATTACTTCTGGAATCATTCTTTAAACTTGCGTGCAAGGCACTCAGTAAATGTATAAACACTGAGTGCTTATTTTTTCCTTTGGAATCCTAATTTTCAGGCAGAATTCCTCAGATCAGACCATAAAACTAGTGTAAACTGTATATACAATTTTCTCACAAGAGAAAATATTCAAGAGACAAATGATTGTGTATCAGCTTCATGAACTAAAAGGCAATAAATTTGGACTGATCGCTTGGTCTCACTTGCCAACTGCTATTAATTAAAACTCTATCCATTCTCACATTCAAACTGTAGGCAAGTTGTAAGCTGAAGTGTTTTCTTTCTCATCTTTATATATCTAGCAGAGACCCTTGATGTAGTAAGTACTCAGTTCTTATTCATTGGCTGTATAAATTAATGAATACAGATTCAAACATTTTTGTGCAAAAGATCTTCAAATTGATGTGCTTATTTTGTTTCTTACACCAAGATTACACTGATCATAAAGCCGAGTTAGCCCAGAGTGTGACATTTGATCCATATGATTCTTTATGATAGTGTTTTTAATTAGAACTGTAATGTGCAAATTAAGAAAAAGTGTATGAGGAGTTTGTAAAAAAAGAAAAGGTGACTTCAAAGCTGGAGAATATTAGTGGTCATCCACTATATTTAGCATGTGGTTAAATACTTAATATGTTTTATTGTATCTTTTTAGAGTCAAAATTCCCATATTATATATATTTTTTTCAAATGACATTTGAATAAAATTGTAGAAGGCATCAAAAGTGATGAAGGGCACTTGTGGACTTGGGGAAACCTCTCAGGTTTGATAATAACATTTTGAGTCATCTAAATTCATACCTATTATCACTGAAGTGAACATTGATGCTGCTTCTGGATCTTATACAAATATTCAGATTTTTGTTTTCCTCATCATTCTGAAGGTTATCTCCCTGGTCGCTCTGAAAATCAGGTGACAGCCATTTCCCATGATGCTTTAAGTGCTGTCAAACTGTCCATCAAGCTGTCACCTGACCAATCGTTCCCATGGTTCTTTTAGACTTCCAGGATGATAAATTGAAAAGCACTATTATCTGTCTGTTGTGAAGAGGAACTGTTTGGGCTTTGATAAGATATCACTACTCCCAGGTGAGAGGCGGCTGACAGCACATCAAAGCAAAAACAACACTTAGAAACACTGAACAGGGGAGCACAGGTTTACAAACATCTGTTGTCATTATTTATTACTTTTCTATGGGTTTAAGTTTCTCACTCATCCTTAGATAATTCATGAACAGATATTTTGCTTTCTAGCTTGCAAATAACAATTGCTGCTCTTTTCATCTTGGGAGAAGAATCTTAAAATTGAAACACATCTGTCTACCTTTTTGATTCATGGCACACAAGCTTTTCACTTTGCAACCAATAAGTTCTGCATTCCTGCTAGTGTCATCATTTAATTTTTTTTAAAAGAAAAACTATCAGTAGAAATATATTTCACTGTAACAAATAATTGGACTTGGGGCTTGATGATAAAATTATTTACTTGCCTTATATGTCATTATTAGTGTACCAGTACTCAAAAAATATGAATTGATTTGTGTTAGCATATATTCAGTTCAGTTGCTCAGTCATGTCCGACTCTTTGTGGACACATATGAGCTAGCATATAGCTCTCTATATATTAGTTAACTTATATTTTAGTATTGATAATGTTAATGAGTCCAGTATTTCATGAGAAATAAGATTGTGACTATTTATCAGCTTCACTTTTTAATTGCTCTGAATTATGCTAATATAAATCTAAGAACTTCAGTTTCTTCACAAGAAACAGGAATAGAGAGTACGACATTGCCCTCCATTAATCACCGCTGTAGTTAGGATTGGGATAAGGAAAGTAAGGAAGTAAAAGTGTCAGTCATTCAGTTGTGTCTGACTCTGTGACCCCAT